>NC_091820.1:81967500-82592500 GCF_041296235.1 Equus asinus | reverse complement strand
TTCCTTTGGGGAAGTGTACCAGATGCCTTCCTAGATTGGAATATTCTCACGGTTCTTTTTCTGGTGCGTATTGAGAACGGAGCCTCACAATTGCTACTCCTTTATGACCTCTGTCCGCACCGTACCATGAAATCTCTATTCCCTAACAGTGCTAATGTGGTCTGCACCCGCGCTGTGAAAGAGTGAGGCCCGGGCCACCCAAGCGGAACGTGGGCACTTGCCCGCTCCACCACAGGGCCGGCCCTGACTTGTACTTTTGGACCAACCTGTGGCCTGAACTTGGGAAGATGTGGGCCTGTTTGGATTATTCGTGAAGGTGATTAGTAGGAACATCATGGACGGTAACGTTTTCCGTTGGTTCCTGGGCTTAGCACGGATCAGGTTCTCTTGGTAGGATTCCTCTTCATGTATTTGGAATGGTCTACCTTTCTGTAGCATCAGTCAGGCTTTTGAGGTGATTTTCCATCCTTCGAAGTTCACCTTCTCTAATCTCTTTCAGCCCCCAAAGCTGTATGCCGTCATTCTGGACCCCTTTTTGGATGTTTGATTTTAGGTGGATTTATTGCCATAACCCTGCATTAGAACATGCTATGTCTTTCAGATTTACATCCTCATCGATTTAGACTTCCGTGTAGGTTCCATCCTCTTCACCAGCGTAAGCCGAATCACAGGCCCTCACCACACACTTGTGCCTCATCATCTCTTTCACCCTCCCCCACCGCCCCGCTTTGCCTCTGGGCGCCCCCGATCAAATGTCCAGTGCCACCTGTTGGTTAGTGCTTGTTTTTTCTACTCCTTGTAAGTGAGATCCTATGGTATTTGACTTTGTCCCTGGGGCTTGTTTCACTTCCCCTAAAACCCTCCCAGCCATTCTGGTGGTCACAAATGGCTGGATTGCATCCTTTGTTCCCGCTGAGTGGTCTGCCATTGTGTGGCTATAGCCCATGTTCCTTCTCCATTCGTCCCTTGCTGGGCACCAGGGCGGCTTCCAAGTCTTGGAGAGCGGGAGTAAGGCTGTGGTGAACTCAGCGGTGCACGTCTTTAGGTGGTAGTGTTTCCGAGTTCTTTGGCTAAACGCCCCCCAGGGGAATAGCTGGATCATATGGGACATGGATTCTTAAATTTCGGAGGCAGTTCCACTTCGCTTGGCCTAGTGGCTGCACCGGTTTCCACTGCCAGCAGCAGTGCTGGAGGCTTCCCTTCTCTCCACCTCCTCTCTGACGCTTGTTCTTTCCTGTCTGCCTCCTTATAGCCATTCTGACCACAGTGAGCTGCTATGTCATTGCGGTTTGGATTTGCCTTGGCCTCAGACTTAATGAGGGTGAACAAGTTTTCATGCACCTGTTGGCCCTCTTTAGATCTTCTTGGGAGTAATCTCTGTGTCCATCTTTGGCCCAGGATTTCATTGGCTTGTTCTTTTTCTTGTGGAGACGTGTGAGTTGATTGTATCTTTGGGCTTTTCACCCCTTGTCCGATGTGTGCTTTGCAAACATCCACTCCCAGTTGTTGTGCTGTCTTTGCATTGAGTCGATGGTTTCCTTGACTGGGCAGAAGCGTCTGCATGTGAGGTGGTCCCGTTTGTTTCTTGTCTCCTTTGCTGCCCTTGCCCAGTCAGACAGGCTTCTTCCAAATAGGCGGCTCAGACAGATGGCAAAGAGCACTCTGCCTAGGTCTTCTCCTACAAGTTTCACGGTTTCAAGTGTGCCATTCAGGGCTTTAATCCATTCCAGGTGGTGCGTGTGCCAGGTGGCACATCATGGTCTACTCTCGTTGTGTTCCATGTGGCTGTGCAGGCTTCCCAGCACCGTTTCTTGGAGAGACTCTCCTTTGTCCACTGTCTCCTCTTGGCTCCCTGGTCGCAAATGGGCTGTCCTTGTATGTTTGAGTTGGGCTCTGGGCTCTCGATTCTGTTGCATGGGTCTGTGTGCCTGTTTTTGGGCCCGGACTGTGCCGTTTCGGTACCTAGCGCTTCGTCCTCTATGTTGAAATCAGAAAGTGTCATACGTCCTGCTTTGTTCATTTTCCTGAGGATTCCTTGGCCTATTCAGGGTCTCTTGTTGCTGGCTGGAAACTTTAGGATTCTCTCTTCTATCTCTCTGGCAAATATGGCTGCAACTTTGACTGGGATTGCATGGAATCCAGAGATTCCTTTCTCCGCTATGGACGTTTCAAGTGTGTTAATTCTTCCATTCCTAGGTCCCGGAATATCCTTCTTTTTCCTTGTGTCGTCTTGAATTTCTTTCCCCAAACGTTTGCTAGTTTTCGGTTGACATAGCTTTCACCTGTTTTGCTAAGGTTCTTCATAAACATCTTCTTCTTCGTACTGGCAAGCTGTGTTTTTTGTTCGTTTGTGTTTAGCTTCCATTTGTCTACTCTTTGCAACTTGTAATTGGTTCTGTTTTGGCAGAAGTGCATCGTTGTGCTCACATCTGCTGGCAATGCTCCTGTATTTGCTGTGGAAGTCTGGCCCTATCTAACGTCCCTTCCCATCTGCCTCTGCACCCCCTCGGACGCCTGCCCCAGAATGACTGAAGCAGTGGTGAGGAGGCTCACCCCCAGGATTCCACCCGGCCCACCCCGGGCCACCGACCCAGAAGCTGCGGACCTCACCGCTGCACCACCGGCCGGCCCCTTTCATGTTCCATTGGCAACCTGCAGTTGAGTGCAATGGGGCTTGAATATGCTGCTTGAGCCCAACTCTGGCACTGTGTAGATGAGGCCAGGTTGTTTGTCGGGGCCACTGTGACGTCAGAGGATTGGTCATAGTTGTGCGTCTGCTGTCCCGGCAAACTTCACGGACACAGGGCTTCAGAGCCCGCTTGGAGCAGTCTCATAACGCACCCTTCCCAGTGAGCCCAGGTTTGACCTTCGTTGCCGTTTTTTGGCTTGTGAATTTCTCTGACTTTCAAACGTTCCAGCACAGTGTGTCTAAAGACTGACATCTTTCATTGTGGATTATTCAGGTGTGATATCTGTTCGCCTTGCATTTTCTGGGACCTTTTTTTCTTTTCCACAGTATACTCGTCATGGTCTTTCTCAGCTATCTCCCTTAGATGTGCTCATCAGTCCGTTCTCCTTCAGTCGAAGGGATTAATTTTGTATTTCTTGAATCACCGTATGTTCTCTAGGCCGAGGTGTGAGTGCTTTCGTGATTCTTGGTTGCTGTCTTTGAATTTGCAGTGGTCACTTGTAGGACTCTTTGTTATCCTAGCCTAGGTCAAGCGAAGCACTGACAACCCGTGGTCATCTGGCTTGGTTTGACATCCTGAGATCAGAAACTCCAAATTCGAGGTGGTCCTGGCAACCCCCTTCATGGACATAATGTTTTTCTGAGACAAATTAGACAAATCTGATGAATTCCTCGCTCCAGGAAAGATATTTTTCTTTCTCTTTTGTGGAGTCGGGAAGTTTCGAACTTGACCCCTGACCCTTGAACATTGCCCTAGATTCCATCTAGATAAGGGCTGACTTTATTTCTATAGGCTGTGCCATTTGTTTGACCTACATCCTCAGCCCTGGCATGTTTATTTTTCTGGAAACAGAATTGTAATGTTCTAATTTTCAGCCAGCTTCCTTCCATATGGCGTCAAAGCACACAATCAATAATCCTTCTACGGCAAGAAGTCGGGGGAGAGAATTTCATTGGAGCCAAAGTGAGCACTCTAGCCTGGGAGAGCAGCCTTCACAAAGGAACCAAGCCCTCTGGAAAAGGGTGATTTTCAGCACACTTGTAGAGCCCTTCCCAACAAAGAGACCTACCCCAAGCATGACAGGGCTCCATTCCTTCAAGGCTTCCAAGACATCTCTTGGGACGCATTAGCATGTGGCCAGTGGGCCCCCGTGACGCCAGAGCTATGGAAAGTGAGACTGATCTTCGAAGAATGCTAGGGGCCTAGGAAAGGAGGCATCGACTCTTCTCTTCAACGTCCTCAAGAGATCCTTCTTGACTTTGGATTATGCTTAAGGCAGAAGGACACTGTAGGTCTGATAGGGCCCAAGTGCGGCCTCGTGTTTCCAATCAAGTTTCAAGCTTGAATCAGCATGGCCTCCCCATAGACTTGAATAGATGACAATGTTCTCCTCTCAGTGCTTGTCCCTCTATTCTCGCTTCTTGCCAAGGATTGCTTTCTTATCCCTGGCATCAGAGTCTGTTTGAGCTCTTCCAGTTTCTGTGCCCGCTTTCTGTTTGTCAAAGCAGTTTCTGGGTATGTCTCCCTTTAATAGCCCAGCCTAGGCCAATCCTCAGACTGTAACCATGCGGCCATCTTGGGGGACATGTTCACCGTGATGTCATAAAGAACCTCAGAATGCCAAGTTGTCCTGACAACCTCCAAGCACACAGAGTTTCAGAGCCATCTCAGACCAGTCTGACTCCTCCCCCTTTCCAGGCAGGATAGTTTTCCTTTTTCTGGATTTCTTGTCGGTTTCTAACTTTCTCCTCGAACTTGGAAAGGCCTGCTCCCTTCTCTCTAGACACTGGTTTCTTTCCTGTAAGATTACCCTGGGTGTTATCTCTTATGTCTTGGGTAGATGGCCAAGTGGGTGGACCTTCCCCAGAGAAAGTCCTGGACTCCCTCCCAAGTTGAAGTTGCCCAGGCAATCCTCTGATGCGCAATGATCATGTCATCTCCTAGCACTCTGCCAATTCCGCCTTGGCAGGTCCCATGTTTTCCTTCCTTCTTCCTTTGGGGAAGTGTACCAGATGCCTTCCTAGATTGGAATATTCTCACGGTTCTTTTTCTGGTGCGTATTGAGAACGGAGCCTCACAATTGCTACTCCTTTATGACCTCTGTCCGCACCGTACCATGAAATCTCTATTCCCTAACAGTGCTAATGTGGTCTGCACCCGCGCTGTGAAAGAGTGAGGCCCGGGCCACCCAAGCGGAACGTGGGCACTTGCCCGCTCCACCACAGGGCCGGCCCTGACTTGTACTTTTGGACCAACCTGTGGCCTGAACTTGGGAAGATGTGGGCCTGTTTGGATTATTCGTGAAGGGGATTAGTAGGAACATCATGGACGGTAACGTTTTCCGTTGGTTCCTGGGCTTAGCACGGATCAGGTTCTCTTGGTAGGATTCCTCTTCATGTATTTGGAATGGTCTACCTTTCTGTAGCATCAGTCAGGCTTTTGAGGTGATTTTCCATCCTTCGAAGTTCACCTTCTCTAATCTCTTTCAGCCCCCAAAGCTGTATGCCGTCATTCTGGACCCCTTTTTGGATGTTTGATTTTAGGTGGATTTATTGCCATAACCCTGCATTAGAACATGCTATGTCTTTCAGATTTACATCCTCATCGATTTAGACTTCCGTGTAGGTTCCATCCTCTTCACCAGCGTAAGCCGAATCACAGGCCCTCACCACACACTTGTGCCTCATCATCTCTTTCACCCTCCCCCACCGCCCCGCTTTGCCTCTGGGCGCCCCCGATCAAATGTCCAGTGCCACCTGTTGGTTAGTGCTTGTTTTTTCTACTCCTTGTAAGTGAGATCCTACGGTATTTGACTTTGTCCCTGGGGCTTGTTTCACTTCCCCTAAAACCCTCCCAGCCATTCTGGTGGTCACAAATGGCTGGATTGCATCCTTTGTTCCCGCTGAGTGGTCTGCCATTGTGTGGCTATAGCCCATGTTCCTTCTCCATTCGTCCCTTGCTGGGCACCAGGGCGGCTTCCAAGTCTTGGAGAGCGGGAGTAAGGCTGTGGTGAACTCAGCGGTGCACGTCTTTAGGTGGTAGTGTTTCCGAGTTCTTTGGCTAAACGCCCCCCAGGGGAATAGCTGGATCATATGGGACATGGATTCTTAAATTTCGGAGGCAGTTCCACTTCGCTTGGCCTAGTGGCTGCACCGGTTTCCACTGCCAGCAGCAGTGCTGGAGGCTTCCCTTCTCTCCACCTCCTCTCTGACGCTTGTTCTTTCCTGTCTGCCTCCTTATAGCCATTCTGACCACAGTGAGCTGCTATGTCATTGCGGTTTGGATTTGCCTTGGCCTCAGACTTAATGAGGGTGAACAAGTTTTCATGCACCTGTTGGCCCTCTTTAGATCTTCTTGGGAGTAATCTCTGTGTCCATCTTTGGCCCAGGATTTCATTGGCTTGTTCTTTTTCTTGTGGAGACGTGTGAGTTGATTGTATCTTTGGGCTTTTCACCCCTTGTCCGATGTGTGCTTTGCAAACATCCACTCCCAGTTGTTGTGCTGTCTTTGCATTGAGTCGATGGTTTCCTTGACTGGGCAGAAGCGTCTGCATGTGAGGTGGTCCCGTTTGTTTCTTGTCTCCTTTGCTGCCCTTGCCCAGTCAGACAGGCTTCTTCCAAATAGGCGGCTCAGACAGATGGCAAAGAGCACTCTGCCTAGGTCTTCTCCTACAAGTTTCACGGTTTCAAGTGTGCCATTCAGGGCTTTAATCCATTCCAGGTGGTGCGTGTGCCAGGTGGCACATCATGGTCTACTCTCGTTGTGTTCCATGTGGCTGTGCAGGCTTCCCAGCACCGTTTCTTGGAGAGACTCTCCTTTGTCCACTGTCTCCTCTTGGCTCCCTGGTCGCAAATGGGCTGTCCTTGTATGTTTGAGTTGGGCTCTGGGCTCTCGATTCTGTTGCATGGGTCTGTGTGCCTGTTTTTGGGCCCGGACTGTGCCGTTTCGGTACCTAGCGCTTCGTCCTCTATGTTGAAATCAGAAAGTGTGATACGTCCTGCTTTGTTCATTTTCCTGAGGATTCCTTGGCCTATTCAGGGTCTCTTGTTGCTGGCTGGAAACTTTAGGATTCTCTCTTCTATCTCTCTGGCAAATATGGCTGCAACTTTGACTGGGATTGCATGGAATCCAGAGATTCCTTTCTCCGCTATGGACGTTTCAAGTGTGTTAATTCTTCCATTCCTAGGTCCCGGAATATCCTTCTTTTTCCTTGTGTCGTCTTGAATTTCTTTCCCCAAACGTTTGCTAGTTTTCGGTTGACATAGCTTTCACCTGTTTTGCTAAGGTTCTTCATAGACATCTTCTTCTTCGTACTGGCAAGCTGTGTTTTTTGTTCGTTTGTGTTTAGCTTCCATTTGTCTACTCTTTGCAACTTGTAATTGGTTCTGTTTTGGCAGAAGTGCATCGCTGTGCTCACATCTGCTGGCAATGCTCCTGTATTTGCTGTGGAAGTCTGGCCCTATCTAACGTCCCTTCCCATCTGCCTCTGCACCCCCTCGGACGCCTGCCCCAGAATGACTGAAGCAGTGGTGAGGAGGCTCACCCCCAGGATTCCACCCGGCCCACCCCGGGCCACCGACCCAGAAGCTGCGGACCTCACCGCTGCACCACCGGCCGGCCCCTTTCATGTTCCATTGGCAACCTGCAGTTGAGTGCAATGGGGCTTGAATATGCTGCTTGAGCCCAACTCTGGCACTGTGTAGATGAGGCCAGGTTGTTTGTCGGGGCCACTGTGACGTCAGAGGATTGGTCATAGTTGTGCGTCTGCTGTCCCGGCAAACTTCACGGACACAGGGCTTCAGAGCCCGCTTGGAGCAGTCTCATAACGCACCCTTCCCAGTGAGCCCAGGTTTGACCTTCGTTGCCGTTTTTTGGCTTGTGAATTTCTCTGACTTTCAAACGTTCCAGCACAGTGTGTCTAAAGACTGACATCTTTCATTGTGGATTATTCAGGTGTGATATCTGTTCGCCTTGCATTTTCTGGGACCTTTTTTTCTTTTCCACAGTATACTCGTCATGGTCTTTCTCAGCTATCTCCCTTAGATGTGCTCATCAGTCCGTTCTCCTTCAGTCGAAGGGATTAATTTTGTATTTCTTGAATCACCGTATGTTCTCTAGGCCGAGGTGTGAGTGCTTTCGTGATTCTTGGTTGCTGTCTTTGAATTTGCAGTGGTCACTTGTAGGACTCTTTGCTATCCTAGCCTAGGTCAAGCGAAGCACTGACAACCCGTGGTCATCTGGCTAGGTTTGACATCCTGAGATCAGAAACTCCAAATTCGAGGTGGTCCTGGCAACCCCCTTCATGGACATAATGTTTTTCTGAGACAAATTAGACAAATCTGATGAATTCCTCGCTCCAGGAAAGATATTTTTCTTTCTCTTTTGTGGAGTCGGGAAGTTTCGAACTTGACCCCTGACCCTTGAACATTGCCCTAGATTCCATCTAGATAAGGGCTGACTTTATTTCTATAGGCTGTGCCATTTGTTTGACCTACATCCTCAGCCCTGGCATGTTTATTTTTCTGGAAACAGAATTGTAATGTTCTAATTTTCAGCCAGCTTCCTTCCATATGGCGTCAAAGCACACAATCAATAATCCTTCTACGGCAAGAAGTCGGGGGAGAGAATTTCATTGGAGCCAAAGTGAGCACTCTAGCCTGGGAGAGCAGCCTTCACAAAGGAACCAAGCCCTCTGGAAAAGGGTGATTTTCAGCACACTTGTAGAGCCCTTCCCAACAAAGAGACCTACCCCAAGCATGACAGGGCTCCATTCCTTCAAGGCTTCCAAGACATCTCTTGGGACGCATTAGCATGTGGCCAGTGGGCCCCCGTGACGCCAGAGCTATGGAAAGTGAGACTGATCTTCGAAGAATGCTAGGGGCCTAGGAAAGGAGGCATCGACTCTTCTCTTCAACGTCCTCAAGAGATCCTTCTTGACTTTGGATTATGCTTAAGGCAGAAGGACACTGTAGGTCTGATAGGGCCCAAGTGCGGCCTCGTGTTTCCAATCAAGTTTCAAGCTTGAATCAGCATGGCCTCCCCATAGACTTGAATAGATGACAATGTTCTCCTCTCAGTGCTTGTCCCTCTATTCTCGCTTCTTGCCAAGGATTCCTTTCTTATCCCTGGCATCAGAGTCTGTTTGAGCTCTTCCAGTTTCTGTGCCCGCTTTCTGTTTGTCAAAGCAGTTTCTGGGTATGTCTCCCTTTAATAGCCCAGCCTAGGCCAATCCTCAGACTGTAACCATGCGGCCATCTTGGGGGACATGTTCACCGTGATGTCATAAAGAACCTCAGAATGCCAAGTTGTCCTGACAACCTCCAAGCACACAGAGTTTCAGAGCCATCTCAGACCAGTCTGACTCCTCCCCCTTTCCAGGCAGGATAGTTTTCCTTTTTCTGGATTTCTTGTCGGTTTCTAACTTTCTCCTCGAACTTGGAAAGGCCTGCTCCCTTCTCTCTAGACACTGGTTTCTTTCCTGTAAGATTACCCTGGGTGTTATCTCTTATGTCTTGGGTAGATGGCCAAGTGGGTGGACCTTCCCCAGAGAAAGTCCTGGACTCCCTCCCAAGTTGAAGTTGCCCAGGCAATCCTCTGATGCGCAATGATCATGTCATCTCCTAGCACTCTGCCAATTCCGCCTTGGCAGGTCCCATGTTTTCCTTCCTTCTTCCTTTGGGGAAGTGTACCAGATGCCTTCCTAGATTGGAATATTCTCACGGTTCTTTTTCTGGTGCGTATTGAGAACGGAGCCTCACAATTGCTACTCCTTTATGACCTCTGTCCGCACCGTACCATGAAATCTCTATTCCCTAACAGTGCTAATGTGGTCTGCACCCGCGCTGTGAAAGAGTGAGGCCCGGGCCACCCAAGCGGAACGTGGGCACTTGCCCGCTCCACCACAGGGCCGGCCCTGACTTGTACTTTTGGACCAACCTGTGGCCTGAACTTGGGAAGATGTGGGCCTGTTTGGATTATTCGTGAAGGGGATTAGTAGGAACATCATGGACGGTAACGTTTTCCGTTGGTTCCTGGGCTTAGCACGGATCAGGTTCTCTTGGTAGGATTCCTCTTCATGTATTTGGAATGGTCTACCTTTCTGTAGCATCAGTCAGGCTTTTGAGGTGATTTTCCATCCTTCGAAGTTCACCTTCTCTAATCTCTTTCAGCCCCCAAAGCTGTATGCCGTCATTCTGGACCCCTTTTTGGATGTTTGATTTTAGGTGGATTTATTGCCATAACCCTGCATTAGAACATGCTATGTCTTTCAGATTTACATCCTCATCGATTTAGACTTCCGTGTAGGTTCCATCCTCTTCACCAGCGTAAGCCGAATCACAGGCCCTCACCACACACTTGTGCCTCATCATCTCTTTCACCCTCCCCCACCGCCCCGCTTTGCCTCTGGGCGCCCCCGATCAAATGTCCAGTGCCACCTGTTGGTTAGTGCTTGTTTTTTCTACTCCTTGTAAGTGAGATCCTACGGTATTTGACTTTGTCCCTGGGGCTTGTTTCACTTCCCCTAAAACCCTCCCAGCCATTCTGGTGGTCACAAATGGCTGGATTGCATCCTTTGTTCCCGCTGAGTGGTCTGCCATTGTGTGGCTATAGCCCATGTTCCTTCTCCATTCGTCCCTTGCTGGGCACCAGGGCGGCTTCCAAGTCTTGGAGAGCGGGAGTAAGGCTGTGGTGAACTCAGCGGTGCACGTCTTTAGGTGGTAGTGTTTCCGAGTTCTTTGGCTAAACGCCCCCCAGGGGAATAGCTGGATCATATGGGACATGGATTCTTAAATTTCGGAGGCAGTTCCACTTCGCTTGGCCTAGTGGCTGCACCGGTTTCCACTGCCAGCAGCAGTGCTGGAGGCTTCCCTTCTCTCCACCTCCTCTCTGACGCTTGTTCTTTCCTGTCTGCCTCCTTATAGCCATTCTGACCACAGTGAGCTGCTATGTCATTGCGGTTTGGATTTGCCTTGGCCTCAGACTTAATGAGGGTGAACAAGTTTTCATGCACCTGTTGGCCCTCTTTAGATCTTCTTGGGAGTAATCTCTGTGTCCATCTTTGGCCCAGGATTTCATTGGCTTGTTCTTTTTCTTGTGGAGACGTGTGAGTTGATTGTATCTTTGGGCTTTTCACCCCTTGTCCGATGTGTGCTTTGCAAACATCCACTCCCAGTTGTTGTGCTGTCTTTGCATTGAGTCGATGGTTTCCTTGACTGGGCAGAAGCGTCTGCATGTGAGGTGGTCCCGTTTGTTTCTTGTCTCCTTTGCTGCCCTTGCCCAGTCAGACAGGCTTCTTCCAAATAGGCGGCTCAGACAGATGGCAAAGAGCACTCTGCCTAGGTCTTCTCCTACAAGTTTCACGGTTTCAAGTGTGCCATTCAGGGCTTTAATCCATTCCAGGTGCTGCGTGTGCCAGGTGGCACATCATGGTCTACTCTCGTTGTGTTCCATGTGGCTGTGCAGGCTTCCCAGCACCGTTTCTTGGAGAGACTCTCCTTTGTCCACTGTCTCCTCTTGGCTCCCTGGTCGCAAATGGGCTGTCCTTGTATGTTTGAGTTGGGCTCTGGGCTCTCGATTCTGTTGCATGGGTCTGTGTGCCTGTTTTTGGGCCCGGACTGTGCCGTTTCGGTACCTAGCGCTTCGTCCTCTATGTTGAAATCAGAAAGTGTGATACGTCCTGCTTTGTTCATTTTCCTGAGGATTCCTTGGCCTATTCAGGGTCTCTTCTTGCTGGCTGGAAACTTTAGGATTCTCTCTTCTATCTCTCTGGCAAATATGGCTGCAACTTTGACTGGGATTGCATGGAATCCAGAGATTCCTTTCTCCGCTATGGACGTTTCAAGTGTGTTAATTCTTCCATTCCTAGGTCCCGGAATATCCTTCTTTTTCCTTGTGTCGTCTTGAATTTCTTTCCCCAAACGTTTGCTAGTTTTCGGTTGACATAGCTTTCACCTGTTTTGCTAAGGTTCTTCATAGACATCTTCTTCTTCGTACTGGCAAGCTGTGTTTTTTGTTCGTTTGTGTTTAGCTTCCATTTGTCTACTCTTTGCAACTTGTAATTGGTTCTGTTTTGGCAGAAGTGCATCGCTGTGCTCACATCTGCTGGCAATGCTCCTGTATTTGCTGTGGAAGTCTGGCCCTATCTAACGTCCCTTCCCATCTGCCTCTGCACCCCCTCGGACGCCTGCCCCAGAATGACTGAAGCAGTGGTGAGGAGGCTCACCCCCAGGATTCCACCCGGCCCACCCCGGGCCACCGACCCAGAAGCTGCGGACCTCACCGCTGCACCACCGGCCGGCCCCTTTCATGTTCCATTGGCAACCTGCAGTTGAGTGCAATGGGGCTTGAATATGCTGCTTGAGCCCAACTCTGGCACTGTGTAGATGAGGCCAGGTTGTTTGTCGGGGCCACTGTGACGTCAGAGGATTGGTCATAGTTGTGCGTCTGCTGTCCCGGCAAACTTCACGGACACAGGGCTTCAGAGCCCGCTTGGAGCAGTCTCATAACGCACCCTTCCCAGTGAGCCCAGGTTTGACCTTCGTTGCCGTTTTTTGGCTTGTGAATTTCTCTGACTTTCAAACGTTCCAGCACAGTGTGTCTAAAGACTGACATCTTTCATTGTGGATTATTCAGGTGTGATATCTGTTCGCCTTGCATTTTCTGGGACCTTTTTTTCTTTTCCACAGTATACTCGTCATGGTCTTTCTCAGCTATCTCCCTTAGATGTGCTCATCAGTCCGTTCTCCTTCAGTCGAAGGGATTAATTTTGTATTTCTTGAATCACCGTATGTTCTCTAGGCCGAGGTGTGAGTGCTTTCGTGATTCTTGGTTGCTGTCTTTGAATTTGCAGCGGTCACTTGTAGGACTCTTTGCTATCCTAGCCTAGGTCAAGCGAAGCACTGACAACCCGTGGTCATCTGGCTTGGTTTGACATCCTGAGATCAGAAACTCCAAATTCGAGGTGGTCCTGGCAACCCCCTTCATGGACATAATGTTTTTCTGAGACAAATTAGACAAATCTGATGAATTCCTCGCTCCAGGAAAGATATTTTTCTTTCTCTTTTGTGGAGTCGGGAAGTTTCGAACTTGACCCCTGACCCTTGAACATTGCCCTAGATTCCATCTAGATAAGGGCTGACTTTATTTCTATAGGCTGTGCCATTTGTTTGACCTACATCCTCAGCCCTGGCATGTTTATTTTTCTGGAAACAGAATTGTAATGTTCTAATTTTCAGCCAGCCTCCTTCCATATGGCGTCAAAGCACACAATCAATAATCCTTCTACGGCAAGAAGTCGGGGGAGAGAATTTCATTGGAGCCAAAGTGAGCACTCTAGCCTGGGAGGGCAGCCTTCACAAAGGAACCAAGCCCTCTGGAAAAGGGTGATTTTCAGCACACTTGTAGAGCCCTTCCCAACAAAGAGACCTACCCCAAGCATGACAGGGCTCCATTCCTTCAAGGCTTCCAAGACATCTCTTGGGACGCATTAGCATGTGGCCAGTGGGCCCCCGTGACGCCAGAGCTATGGAAAGTGAGACTGATCTTCGAAGAATGCTAGGGGCCTAGGAAAGGAGGCATCGACTCTTCTCTTCAACGTCCTCAAGAGATCCTTCTTGACTTTGGATTATGCTTAAGGCAGAAGGACACTGTAGGTCTGATAGGGCCCAAGTGCGGCCTCGTGTTTCCAATCAAGTTTCAAGCTTGAATCAGCATGGCCTCCCCATAGACTTGAATAGATGACAATGTTCTCCTCTCAGTGCTTGTCCCTCTATTCTCGCTTCTTGCCAAGGATTCCTTTCTTATCCCTGGCATCAGAGTCTGTTTGAGCTCTTCCAGTTTCTGTGCCCGCTTTCTGTTTGTCAAAGCAGTTTCTGGGTATGTCTCCCTTTAATAGCCCAGCCTAGGCCAATCCTCAGACTGTAACCATGCGGCCATCTTGGGGGACATGTTCACCGTGATGTCATAAAGAACCTCAGAAGGCCAAGTTGTCCTGACAACCTCCAAGCACACAGAGTTTCAGAGCCATCTCAGACCAGTCTGACTCCTCCCCCTTTCCAGGCAGGATAGTTTTCCTTTTTCTGGATTTCTTGTCGGTTTCTAACTTTCTCCTCGAACTTGGAAAGGCCTGCTCCCTTCTCTCTAGACACTGGTTTCTTTCCTGTAAGATTACCCTGGGTGTTATCTCTTATGTCTTGGGTAGATGGCCAAGTGGGTGGACCTTCCCCAGAGAAAGTCCTGGACTCCCTCCCAAGTTGAAGTTGCCCAGGCAATCCTCTGATGCGCAATGATCATGTCATCTCCTAGCACTCTGCCAATTCCGGCTTGGCAGGTCCCATGTTTTCCTTCCTTCTTCCTTTGGGGAAGTGTACCAGATGCCTTCCTAGATTGGAATATTCTCACGGTTCTTTTTCTGGTGCGTATTGAGAACGGAGCCTCACAATTGCTACTCCTTTATGACCTCTGTCCGCACCGTACCATGAAATCTCTATTCCCTAACAGTGCTAATGTGGTCTGCACCCGCGCTGTGAAAGAGTGAGGCCCGGGCCACCCAAGCGGAACGTGGGCACTTGCCTGCTCCACCACAGGGCCGGCCCTGACTTGTACTTTTGGACCAACCTGTGGCCTGAACTTGGGAAGATGTGGGCCTGTTTGGATTATTCGTGAAGGTGATTAGTAGGAACATCATGGACGGTAACGTTTTCCGTTGGTTCCTGGGCTTAGCACGGATCAGGTTCTCTTGGTAGGATTCCTCTTCATGTATTTGGAATGGTCTACCTTTCTGTAGCATCAGTCAGGCTTTTGAGGTGATTTTCCATCCTTGGAAGTTCACCTTCTCTAATCTCTTTCAGCCCCCAAAGCTGTATGCCGTCATTCTGGACCCCTTTTTGGATGTTTGATTTTAGGTGGATTTATTGCCATAACCCTGCATTAGAACATGCTATGTCTTTCAGATTTACATCCTCATCGATTTAGACTTCCGTGTAGGTTCCATCCTCTTCACCAGCGTAAGCCGAATCACAGGCCCTCACCACACACTTGTGCCTCATCATCTCTTTCACCCTCCCCCACCGCCCCGCTTTGCCTCTGGGCGCCCCCGATCAAATGTCCAGTGCCACCTGTTGGTTAGTGCTTGTTTCTTCTTCTCCTTGTAAGTGAGATCCTACGGTATTTGACTTTGTCCCTGGGGCTTGTTTCACTTCCCCTAAAACCCTCCCAGCCATTCTGGTGGTCACAAATGGCTGGATTGCATCCTTTGTTCCCGCTGAGTGGTCTGCCATTGTGTGGCTATAGCCCATGTTCCTTCTCCATTCGTCCCTTGCTGGGCACCAGGGCGGCTTCCAAGTCTTGGAGAGCGGGAGTAAGGCTGTGGTGAACTCAGCGGTGCACGTCTTTAGGTGGTAGCGTTTCCGAGTTATTTGGCTAAACGCCCCCCAGGGGAATAGCTGGATCATATGGGACATGGATTCTTAAATTTCGGAGGCAGTTCCACTTCGCTTGGCCTAGTGGCTGCACCGGTTTCCACTGCCAGCAGCAGTGCTGGAGGCTTCCCTTCTCTCCACCTCCTCTCTGACGCTTGTTCTTTCCTGTCTGCCTCCTTATAGCCATTCTGACCACAGTGAGCTGCTATGTCATTGCGGTTTGGATTTGCCTTGGCCTCAGACTTAATGAGGGTGAACAAGTTTTCATGCACCTGTTGGCCCTCTTTAGATCTTCTTGGGAGTAATCTCTGTGTCCATCTTTGGCCCAGGATTTCATTGGCTTGTTCTTTTTCTTGTGGAGACGTGTGAGTTGATTGTATCTTTGGGCTTTTCACCCCTTGTCCGATGTGTGCTTTGCAAACATCCACTCCCAGTTGTTGTGCTGTCTTTGCATTGAGTCGATGGTTTCCTTGACTGGGCAGAAGCGTCTGCATGTGAGGTGGTCCCGTTTGTTTCTTGTCTCCTTTGCTGCCCTTGCCCAGTCAGACAGGCTTCTTCCAAATAGGTGGCTCAGACAGATGGCAAAGAGCACTCTGCCTAGGTCTTCTCCTACAAGTTTCACGGTTTCAAGTGTGCCATTCAGGGCTTTAATCCATTCCAGGTGGTGCGTGTGCCAGGTGGCACATCATGGTCTACTCTCGTTGTGTTCCATGTGGCTGTGCAGGCTTCCCAGCACCGTTTCTTGGAGAGACTCTCCTTTGTCCACTGTCTCCTCTTGGCTCCCTGGTCGCAAATGGGCTGTCCTTGTATGTTTGAGTTGGGCTCTGGGCTCTCGATTCTGTTGCATGGGTCTGTGTGCCTGTTTTTGGGCCCGGACTGTGCCGTTTCGGTACCTAGCGCTTCGTCCTCTATGTTGAAATCAGAAAGTGTGATACGTCCTGCTTTGTTCATTTTCCTGAGGATTCCTTGGCCTATTCAGGGTCTCTTGTTGCTGGCTGGAAACTTTAGGATTCTCTCTTCTATCTCTCTGGCAAATATGGCTGCAACTTTGACTGGGATTGCATGGAATCCAGAGATTCCTTTCTCCGCTATGGACGTTTCAAGTGTGTTAATTCTTCCATTCCTAGGTCCCGGAATATCCTTCTTTTTCCTTGTGTCGTCTTGAATTTCTTTCCCCAAACGTTTGCTAGTTTTCGGTTGACATAGCTTTCACCTGTTTTGCTAAGGTTCTTCATAGACATCTTCTTCTTCGTACTGGCAAGCTGTGTTTTTTGTTCGTTTGTGTTTAGCTTCCATTTGTCTACTCTTTGCAACTTGTAATTGGTTCTGTTTTGGCAGAAGTGCATCGCTGTGCTCACATCTGCTGGCAATGCTCCTGTATTTGCTGTGGAAGTCTGGCCCTATCTAACGTCCCTTCCCATCTGCCTCTGCACCCCCTCGGACGCCTGCCCCAGAATGACTGAAGCAGTGGTGAGGAGGCTCACCCCCAGGATTCCACCCGGCCCACCCCGGGCCACCGACCCAGAAGCTGCGGACCTCACCGCTGCACCACCGGCCGGCCCCTTTCATGTTCCATTGGCAACCTGCAGTTGAGTGCAATGGGGCTTGAATATGCTGCTTGAGCCCAACTCTGGCACTGTGTAGATGAGGCCAGGTTGTTTGTCGGGGCCACTGTGACGTCAGAGGATTGGTCATAGTTGTGCGTCTGCTGTCCCGGCAAACTTCACGGACACAGGGCTTCAGAGCCCGCTTGGAGCAGTCTCATAACGCACCCTTCCCAGTGAGCCCAGGTTTGACCTTCGTTGCCGTTTTTTGGCTTGTGAATTTCTCTGACTTTCAAACGTTCCAGCACAGTGTGTCTAAAGACTGACATCTTTCATTGTGGATTATTCAGGTGTGATATCTGTTCGCCTTGCATTTTCTGGGACCTTTTTTTCTTTTCCACAGTATACTCGTCATGGTCTTTCTCAGCTATCTCCCTTAGATGTGCTCATCAGTCCGTTCTCCTTCAGTCGAAGGGATTAATTTTGTATTTCTTGAATCACCGTATGTTCTCTAGGCCGAGGTGTGAGTGCTTTCGTGATTCTTGGTTGCTGTCTTTGAATTTGCAGCGGTCACTTGTAGGACTCTTTGCTATCCTAGCCTAGGTCAAGCGAAGCACTGACAACCCGTGGTCATCTGGCTTGGTTTGACATCCTGAGATCAGAAACTCCAAATTCGAGGTGGTCCTGGCAACCCCCTTCATGGACATAATGTTTTTCTGAGACAAATTAGACAAATATGATGAATTCCTCGCTCCAGGAAAGATATTTTTCTTTCTCTTTTGTGCATTCGGGAAGTTTCGAACTTGACCCCTGACCCTTGAACATTGCCCTAGATTCCATCTAGATAAGGTCTGACTTTATTTCCATAGGCTGTGCCATTTGTTTGACCTACATCCTCAGCCCTGGCATGTTTATTTTTCTGGAAACAGAATTGTAATGTTCTAATTTTCAGCCAGCTTCCTTCCATATGGCGTCAAAGCACATAATCAATAATCCTTCTACGGCAAGAAGTCGGGGGAGAGAATTTCATTGGAGCCAAAGTGAGCACTCTAGCCTGGGAGGGCAGCCTCCACAAAGGAACCAAGCCCTCTGGAAAAGGGTGATTTTCAGCACACTTGTAGAGCCCTTCCCAACAAAGAGACCTACCCCAAGCATGACAGGGCTCCATTCCTTCAAGGCTTCCAAGACATCTCTTGGGACGCATTAGCATGTGGCCAGTGGGCCCCCGTGACGCCAGAGCTATGGAAAGTGAGACTGATCTTCGAAGAATGCTAGGGGCCTAGGAAAGGAGGCATCGACTCTTCTCTTCAACGTCCTCAAGAGATCCTTCTTGACTTTGGATTATGCTTAAGGCAGAAGGACACTGTAGGTCTGATAAGGCCCAAGTGCGGCCTCGTGTTTCCAATCAAGTTTCAAGCTTGAATCAGCATGGCCTCCCCATAGACTTGAATAGATGACAATGTTCTCCTCTCAGTGCTTGTCCCTCTATTCTCGCTTCTTGCCAAGGATTCCTTTCTTATCCCTGGCATCAGAGTCTGTTTGAGCTCTTCCAGTTTCTGTGCCCGCTTTCTGTTTGTCAAAGCAGTTTCTGGGTATGTCTCCCTTTAATAGCCCAGCCTAGGCCAATCCTCAGACTGTAACCATGCGGCCATCTTGGGGGACATGTTCACCGTGATGTCATAAAGAACCTCAGAAGGCCAAGTTGTCCTGACAACCTCCAAGCACACAGAGTTTCAGAGCCATCTCAGACCAGTCTGACTCCTCCCCCTTTCCAGGCAGGATAGTTTTCCTTTTTCTGGATTTCTTGTCGGTTTCTAACTTTCTCCTCGAACTTGGAAAGGCCTGCTCCCTTCTCTCTAGACACTGGTTTCTTTCCTGTAAGATTACCCTGCGTGTTATCTCTTATGTCTTGGGTAGATGGACAAGTGGGTGGACCTTCCCCAGAGAAAGTCCTGGACTCCCTCCCAAGTTGAAGTTGCCCAGGCAATCCTCTGATGCGCAATGATCGTGTCATCTCCTAGCACTCTGCCAATTCTGCCTTGGCAGGTCCCATGTTTTCCTTCCTTCTTCCTTTGGGGAAGTGTACCAGATGCCTTCCTAGATTGGAATATTCTCACGGTTCTTTTTCTGGTGCGTATTGAGAACGGAGCCTCACAATTGCTACTCCTTTATGACCTCTGTCCGCACCGTACCATGAAATCTCTATTCCCTAACAGTGCTAATGTGATCTGCACCCGCGCTGTGAAAGAGTGAGGCCCGGGCCACCCAAGAGGAACGTGGGCACTTGCCCGCTCCACCACAGGGCCGGCCCTGACTTGTACTTTTGGACCAACCTGTGGCCTGAACTTGGGAAGATGTGGGCCTGTTTGGATTATTCGTGAAGGGGATTAGTAGGAACATCATGGACGGTAACGTTTTCCGTTGGTTCCTGGGCTTAGCACGGATCAGGTTCTCTTGGTAGGATTCCTCTTCATGTATTTGGAATGGTCTACCTTTCTGTAGCATCAGTCAGGCTTTTGAGGTGATTTTCCATCCTTGGAAGTTCACCTTCTCTAATCTCTTTCAGCCCCCAAAGCTGTATGCCGTCATTCTGGACCCCTTTTTGGATGTTTGATTTTAGGTGGATTTATTGCCATAACCCTGCATTCGAACATCCTATGTCTTTCAGATTTACATCCTCATCGATTTAGACTTCCGTGTAGGTTCCATCCTCTTCACCAGCGTAAGCCGAATCACAGGCCCTCACCACACACTTGTGCCTCATCATCTCTTTCACCCTCCCCCACCGCCCCGCTTTGCCTCTGGGCGCCCCCGATCAAATGTCCAGTGCCACCTGTTGGTTAGTGCTTGTTTTTTCTTCTCCTTGTAAGTGAGATCCTACGGTATTTGACTTTGTCCCTGGGGCTTGTTTCACTTCCCCTAAAACCCTCCCAGCCATTCTGGTGGTCACAAATGGCTGGATTGCATCCTTTGTTCCCGCTGAGTGGTCTGCCATTGTGTGGCTATAGCCCATGTTCCTTCTCCATTCGTCCCTTGCTGGGCACCAGGGCGGCTTCCAAGTCTTGGAGAGCGGGAGTAAGGCTGTGGTGAACTCAGCGGTGCACGTCTTTAGGTGGTAGTGTTTCCGAGTTCTTTGGCTAAACGCCCCCCAGGGGAATAGCTGGATCATATGGGACATGGATTCTTAAATTTCGGAGGCAGTTCCACTTCGCTTGGCCTAGTGGCTGCACCGGTTTCCACTGCCAGCAGCAGTGCTGGAGGCTTCCCTTCTCTCCACCTCCTCTCTGACGCTTGTTCTTTCCTGTCTGCCTCCTTATAGCCATTCTGACCACAGTGAGCTGCTATGTCATTGCGGTTTGGATTTGCCTTGGCCTCAGACTTAATGAGGGTGAACAAGTTTTCATGCACCTGTTGGCCCTCTTTAGATCTTCTTGGGAGAAATCTCTGTGTCCATCTTTGGCCCAGGATTTCATTGGCTTGTTCTTTTTCTTGTGGAGACGTGTGAGTTGATTGTATCTTTGGGCTTTTCACCCCTTGTCCGATGTGTGCTTTGCAAACATCCACTCCCAGTTGTTGTGCTGTCTTTGCATTGAGTCGATGGTTTCCTTGACTGGGCAGAAGCGTCTGCATGTGAGGTGGTCCCGTTTGTTTCTTGTCTCCTTTGCTGCCCTTGCCCAGTCAGACAGGCTTCTTCCAAATAGGCGGCTCAGACAGATGGCAAAGAGCACTCTGCCTAGGTCTTCTCCTACAAGTTTCACGGTTTCAAGTGTGCCATTCAGGGCTTTAATCCATTCCAGGTGCTGCGTGTGCCAGGTGGCACATCATGGTCTACTCTCGTTGTGTTCCATGTGGCTGTGCAGGCTTCCCAGCACCGTTTCTTGGAGAGACTCTCCTTTGTCCACTGTCTCCTCTTGGCTCCCTGGTCGCAAATGGGCTGTCCTTGTATGTTTGAGTTGGGCTCTGGGCTCTCGATTCTGTTGCATGGGTCTGTGTGCCTGTTTTTGGGCCCGGACTGTGCCGTTTCGGTACCTAGCGCTTCGTCCTCTATGTTGAAATCAGAAAGTGTGATACGTCCTGCTTTGTTCATTTTCCTGAGGATTCCTTGGCCTATTCAGGGTCTCTTGTTGCTGGCTGGAAACTTTAGGATTCTCTCTTCTATCTCTCTGGCAAATATGGCTGCAACTTTGACTGGGATTGCATGGAATCCAGAGATTCCTTTCTCCGCTATGGACGTTTCAAGTGTGTTAATTCTTCCATTCCTAGGTCCCGGAATATCCTTCTTTTTCCTTGTGTCGTCTTGAATTTCTTTCCCCAAACGTTTGCTAGTTTTCGGTTGACATAGCTTTCACCTGTTTTGCTAAGGTTCTTCATAGACATCTTCTTCTTCGTACTGGCAAGCTGTGTTTTTTGTTCGTTTGTGTTTAGCTTCCATTTGTCTACTCTTTGCAACTTGTAATTGGTTCTGTTTTGGCAGAAGTGCATCGCTGTGCTCACATCTGCTGGCAATGCTCCTGTATTTGCTGTGGAAGTCTGGCCCTATCTAACGTCCCTTCCCATCTGCCTCTGCACCCCCTCGGACGCCTGCCCCAGAATGACTGAAGCAGTGGTGAGGAGGCTCACCCCCAGGATTCCACCCGGCCCACCCCGGGCCACCGACCCAGAAGCTGCGGACCTCACCGCTGCACCACCGGCCGGCCCCTTTCATGTTCCATTGGCAACCTGCAGTTGAGTGCAATGGGGCTTGAATATGCTGCTTGAGCCCAACTCTGGCACTGTGTAGATGAGGCCAGGTTGTTTGTCGGGGCCACTGTGACGTCAGAGGATTGGTCATAGTTGTGCGTCTGCTGTCCCGGCAAACTTCACGGACACAGGGCTTCAGAGCCCGCTTGGAGCAGTCTCATAACGCACCCTTCCCAGTGAGCCCAGGTTTGACCTTCGTTGCCGTTTTTTGGCTTGTGAATTTCTCTGACTTTCAAACGTTCCAGCACAGTGTGTCTAAAGACTGACATCTTTCATTGTGGATTATTCAGGTGTGATATCTGTTCGCCTTGCATTTTCTGGGACCTTTTTTTCTTTTCCACAGTATACTCGTCATGGTCTTTCTCAGCTATCTCCCTTAGATGTGCTCATCAGTCCGTTCTCCTTCAGTCGAAGGGATTAATTTTGTATTTCTTGAATCACCGTATGTTCTCTAGGCCGAGGTGTGAGTGCTTTCGTGATTCTTGGTTGCTGTCTTTGAATTTGCAGCGGTCACTTGTAGGACTCTTTGCTATCCTAGCCTAGGTCAAGCGAAGCACTGACAACCCGTGGTCATCTGGCTTGGTTTGACATCCTGAGATCAGAAACTCCAAATTCGAGGTGGTCCTGGCAACCCCCTTCATGGACATAATGTTTTTCTGAGACAAATTAGACAAATATGATGAATTCCTCGCTCCAGGAAAGATATTTTTCTTTCTCTTTTGTGCATTCGGGAAGTTTCGAACTTGACCCCTGACCCTTGAACATTGCCCTAGATTCCATCTAGATAAGGGCTGACTTTATTTCCATAGGCTGTGCCATTTGTTTGACCTACATCCTCAGCCCTGGCATGTTTAATTTTCTGGAAACAGAATTGTAATGTTCTAATTTTCAGCCAGCTTCCTTCCATATGGCGTCAAAGCACATAATCAATAATCCTTCTACGGCAAGAAGTCGGGGGAGAGAATTTCATTGGAGCCAAAGTGAGCACTCTAGCCTGGGAGGGCAGCCTCCACAAAGGAACCAAGCCCTCTGGAAAAGGGTGATTTTCAGCACACTTGTAGAGCCCTTCCCAACAAAGAGACCTACCCCAAGCATGACAGGGCTCCATTCCTTCAAGGCTTCCAAGACATCTCTTGGGACGCATTAGCATGTGGCCAGTGGGCCCCCGTGACGCCAGAGCTATGGAAAGTGAGACTGATCTTCGAAGAATGCTAGGGGCCTAGGAAAGGAGGCATCGACTCTTCTCTTCAACGTCCTCAAGAGATCCTTCTTGACTTTGGATTATGCTTAAGGCAGAAGGACACTGTAGGTCTGATAAGGCCCAAGTGCGGCCTCGTGTTTCCAATCAAGTTTCAAGCTTGAATCAGCATGGCCTCCCCATAGACTTGAATAGATGACAATGTTCTCCTCTCAGTGCTTGTCCCTCTATTCTGGCTTCTTGCCAAGGATTCCTTTCTTATCCCTGGCATCAGAGTCTGTTTGAGCTCTTCCAGTTTCTGTGCCCGCTTTCTGTTTGTCAAAGCAGTTTCTGGGTATGTCTCCCTTTAATAGCCCAGCCTAGGCCAATCCTCAGACTGTAACCATGCGGCCATCTTGGGGGACATGTTCACCGTGATGTCATAAAGAACCTCAGAAGGCCAAGTTGTCCTGACAACCTCCAAGCACACAGAGTTTCAGAGCCATCTCAGACCAGTCTGACTCCTCCCCCTTTCCAGGTAGGATAGTTTTCCTTTTTCTGGATTTCTTGTCGGTTTCTAACTTTCTCCTCGAACTTGGAAAGGCCTGCTCCCTTCTCTCTAGACACTGGTTTCTTTCCTGTAAGATTACCCTGGGTGTTATCTCTTATGTCTTGGGTAGATGGCCAAGTGGGTGGACCTTCCCCAGAGAAAGTCCTGGACTCCCTCCCAAGTTGAAGTTGCCCAGGCAATCCTCTGATGCGCAATGATCGTGTCATCTCCTAGCACTCTGCCAATTCCGCCTTGGCAGGTCCCATGTTTTCCTTCCTTCTTCCTTTGGGGAAGTGTACCAGATGCCTTCCTAGATTGGAATATTCTCACGGTTCTTTTTCTGGTGCGTATTGAGAACGGAGCCTCACAATTGCTACTCCTTTATGACCTCTGTCCGCACCGTACCATGAAATCTCTATTCCCTAACAGTGCTAATGTGATCTGCACCCGCGCTGTGAAAGAGTGAGGCCCGGGCCACCCAAGAGGAACGTGGGCACTTGCCCGCTCCACCACAGGGCCGGCCCTGACTTGTACTTTTGGACCAACCTGTGGCCTGAACTTGGGAAGATGTGGGCCTGTTTGGATTATTCGTGAAAGGGATTAGTAGGAACATCATGGACGGTAACGTTTTCCGTTGGTTCCTGGGCTTAGCACGGATCAGGTTCTCTTGGTAGGATTCCTCTTCATGTATTCTGAATGGTCTACCTTTCTGTAGCATCAGTCAGGCTTTTGAGGTGATTTTCCATCCTTGGAAGTTCACCTTCTCTAATCTCTTTCAGCCCCCAAAGCTGTATGCCGTCATTCTGGACCCCTTTTTGGATGTTTGATTTTAGATGGATTTATTGCCATAACCCTGCATTCGAACATCCTATGTCTTTCAGATTTACATCCTCATCGATTTAGACTTCCGTGTAGGTTCCATCCTCTTCACCAGCGTAAGCCGAATCACAGGCCCTCACCACACACTTGTGCCTCATCATCTCTTTCACCCTCCCCCACCGCCCCGCTTTGCCTCTGGGCGCCCCCGATCAAATGTCCAGTGCCACCTGTTGGTTAGTGCTTGTTTTTTCTTCTCCTTGTAAGTGAGATCCTACGGTATTTGACTTTGTCCCTGGGGCTTGTTTCACTTCCCCTAAAACCCTCCCAGCCATTCTGGTGGTCACAAATGGCTGGATTGCATCCTTTGTTCCCGCTGAGTGGTCTGCCATTGTGTGGCTATAGCCCATGTTCCTTCTCCATTCGTCCCTTGCTGGGCACCAGGGCGGCTTCCAAGTCTTGGAGAGCGGGAGTAAGGCTGTGGTGAACTCAGCGGTGCACGTCTTTAGGTGGTAGTGTTTCCGAGTTCTTTGGCTAAACGCCCCCCAGGGGAATAGCTGGATCATATGGGACATGGATTCTTAAATTTCGGAGGCAGTTCCACTTCGCTTGGCCTAGTGGCTGCACCGGTTTCCACTGCCAGCAGCAGTGCTGGAGGCTTCCCTTCTCTCCACCTCCTCTCTGACGCTTGTTCTTTCCTGTCTGCCTCCTTATAGCCATTCTGACCACAGTGAGCTGCTATGTCATTGCGGTTTGGATTTGCCTTGGCCTCAGACTTAATGAGGGTGAACAAGTTTTCATGCACCTGTTGGCCCTCTTTAGATCTTCTTGGGAGTAATCTCTGTGTCCATCTTTGGCCCAGGATTTCATTGGCTTGTTCTTTTTCTTGTGGAGACGTGTGAGTTGATTGTATCTTTGGGCTTTTCACCCCTTGTCCGATGTGTGCTTTGCAAACATCCACTCCCAGTTGTTGTGCTGTCTTTGCATTGAGTCGATGGTTTCCTTGACTGGGCAGAAGCGTCTGCATGTGAGGTGGTCCCGTTTGTTTCTTGTCTCCTTTGCTGCCCTTGCCCAGTCAGACAGGCTTCTTCCAAATAGGCGGCTCAGACAGATGGCAAAGAGCACTCTGCCTAGGTCTTCTCCTACAAGTTTCACGGTTTCAAGTGTGCCATTCAGGGCTTTAATCCATTCCAGGTGGTGCGTGTGCCAGGTGGCACATCATGGTCTACTCTCGTTGTGTTCCATGTGGCTGTGCAGGCTTCCCAGCACCGTTTCTTGGAGAGACTCTCCTTTGTCCACTGTCTCCTCTTGGCTCCCTGGTCGCAAATGGGCTGTCCTTGTATGTTTGAGTTGGGCTCTGGGCTCTCGATTCTGTTGCATGGGTCTGTGTGCCTGTTTTTGGGCCCGGACTGTGCCGTTTCGGTACCTAGCGCTTCGTCCTCTATGTTGAAATCAGAAAGTGTGATACGTCCTGCTTTGTTCATTTTCCTGAGGATTCCTTGGCCTATTCAGGGTCTCTTGTTGCTGGCTGGAAACTTTAGGATTCTCTCTTCTATCTCTCTGGCAAATATGGCTGCAACTTTGACTGGGATTGCATGGAATCCAGAGATTCCTTTCTCCGCTATGGACGTTTCAAGTGTGTTAATTCTTCCATTCCTAGGTCCCGGAATATCCTTCTTTTTCCTTGTGTCGTCTTGAATTTCTTTCCCCAAACGTTTGCTAGTTTTCGGTTGACATAGCTTTCACCTGTTTTGCTAAGGTTCTTCATAGACATCTTCTTCTTCGTACTGGCAAGCTGTGTTTTTTGTTCGTTTGTGTTTAGCTTCCATTTGTCTACTCTTTGCAACTTGTAATTGGTTCTGTTTTGGCAGAAGTGCATCGCTGTGCTCACATCTGCTGGCAATGCTCCTGTATTTGCTGTGGAAGTCTGGCCCTATCTAACGTCCCTTCCCATCTGCCTCTGCACCCCCTCGGACGCCTGCCCCAGAATGACTGAAGCAGTGGTGAGGAGGCTCACCCCCAGGATTCCACCCGGCCCACCCCGGGCCACCGACCCAGAAGCTGCGGACCTCACCGCTGCACCACCGGCCGGCCCCTTTCATGTTCCATTGGCAACCTGCAGTTGAGTGCAATGGGGCTTGAATATGCTGCTTGAGCCCAACTCTGGCACTGTGTAGATGAGGCCAGGTTGTTTGTCGGGGCCACTGTGACGTCAGAGGATTGGTCATAGTTGTGCGTCTGCTGTCCCGGCAAACTTCACGGACACAGGGCTTCAGAGCCCGCTTGGAGCAGTCTCATAACGCACCCTTCCCAGTGAGCCCAGGTTTGACCTTCGTTGCCGTTTTTTGGCTTGTGAATTTCTCTGACTTTCAAACGTTCCAGCACAGTGTGTCTAAAGACTGACATCTTTCATTGTGGATTATTCAGGTGTGATATCTGTTCGCCTTGCATTTTCTGGGACCTTTTTTTCTTTTCCACAGTATACTCGTCATGGTCTTTCTCAGCTATCTCCCTTAGATGTGCTCATCAGTCCGTTCTCCTTCAGTCCAAGTGATTAATTTTGTATTTCTTGAATCACCGTATGTTCTCTAGGCCGAGGTGTGAGTGCTTTCGTGATTCTTGGTTGCTGTCTTTGAATTTGCAGCGGTCACTTGTAGGACTCTTTGCTATCCTAGCCTAGGTCAAGCGAAGCACTGACAACCCGTGGTCATCTGGCTTGGTTTGACATCCTGAGATCAGAAACTCCAAATTCGAGGTGGTCCTGGCAACCCCCTTCATGGACATAATGTTTTTCTGAGACAAATTAGACAAATATGATGAATTCCTCGCTCCAGGAAAGATATTTTTCTTTCTCTTTTGTGCATTCGGGAAGTTTCGAACTTGACCCCTGACCCTTGAACATTGCCCTAGATTCCATCTAGATAAGGGCTGACTTTATTTCCATAGGCTGTGCCATTTGTTTGACCTACATCCTCAGCCCTGGCATGTTTATTTTTCTGGAAACAGAATTGTAATGTTCTAATTTTCAGCCAGCTTCCTTCCATATGGCGTCAAAGCACATAATCAATAATCCTTCTACGGCAAGAAGTCGGGGGAGAGAATTTCATTGGAGCCAAAGTGAGCACTCTAGCCTGGGAGGGCAGCCTCCACAAAGGAACCAAGCCCTCTGGAAAAGGGTGATTTTCAGCACACTTGTAGAGCCCTTCCCAACAAAGAGACCTACCCCAAGCATGACAGGGCTCCATTCCTTCAAGGCTTCCAAGACATCTCTTGGGACGCATTAGCATGTGGCCAGTGGGCCCCCGTGACGCCAGAGCTATGGAAAGTGAGACTGATCTTCGAAGAATGCTAGGGGCCTAGGAAAGGAGGCATCGACTCTTCTCTTCAACGTCCTCAAGAGATCCTTCTTGACTTTGGATTATGCTTAAGGCAGAAGGACACTGTAGGTCTGATAAGGCCCAAGTGCGGCCTCGTGTTTCCAATCAAGTTTCAAGCTTGAATCAGCATGGCCTCCCCATAGACTTGAATAGATGACAATGTTCTCCTCTCAGTGCTTGTCCCTCTATTCTGGCTTCTTGCCAAGGATTCCTTTCTTATCCCTGGCATCAGAGTCTGTTTGATCTCTTCCAGTTTCTGTGCCCGCTTTCTGTTTGTCAAAGCAGTTTCTGGGTATGTCTCCCTTTAATAGCCCAGCCTAGGCCAATCCTCAGACTGTAACCATGCGGCCATCTTGGGGGACATGTTCACCGTGATGTCATAAAGAACCTCAGAAGGCCAAGTTGTCCTGACAACCTCCAAGCACACAGAGTTTCAGAGCCATCTCAGACCAGTCTGACTCCTCCCCCTTTCCAGGTAGGATAGTTTTCCTTTTTCTGGATTTCTTGTCGGTTTCTAACTTTCTCCTCGAACTTGGAAAGGCCTGCTCCCTTCTCTCTAGACACTGGTTTCTTTCCTGTAAAATTACCCTGGGTGTTATCTCTTATGTCTTGGGTAGATGGCCAAGTGGGTGGACCTTCCCCAGAGAAAGTCCTGGACTCCCTCCCAAGTTGAAGTTGCCCAGGCAATCCTCTGATGCGCAATGATCGTGTCATCTCCTAGCACTCTGCCAATTCCGCCTTGGCAGGTCCCATGTTTTCCTTCCTTCTTCCTTTGGGGAAGTGTACCAGATGCCTTCCTAGATTGGAATATTCTCACGGTTCTTTTTCTGGTGCGTATTGAGAACGGACCCTCACAATTGCTACTCCTTTATGACCTCTGTCCGCACCGTACCATGAAATCTCTATTCCCTAACAGTGCTAATGTGATCTGCACCCGCGCTGTGAAAGAGTGAGGCCCGGGCCACCCAAGAGGAACGTGGGCACTTGCCCGCTCCACCACAGGGCCGGCCCTGACTTGTACTTTTGGACCAACCTGTGGCCTGAACTTGGGAAGATGTGGGCCTGTTTGGATTATTCGTGAAGGGGATTAGTAGGAACATCATGGACGGTAACGTTTTCCGTTGGTTCCTGGGCTTAGCACGGATCAGGTTCTCTTGGTAGGATTCCTCTTCATGTATTTGGAATGGTCTACCTTTCTGTAGCATCAGTCAGGCTTTTGAGGTGATTTTCCATCCTTGGAAGTTCACCTTCTCTAATCTCTTTCAGCCCCCAAAGCTGTATGCCGTCATTCTGGACCCCTTTTTGGATGTTTGATTTTAGGTGGATTTATTGCCATAGCCCTGCATTCGAACATCCTATGTCTTTCAGATTTACATCCTCATCGATTTAGACTTCCGTGTAGGTTCCATCCTCTTCACCAGCGTAAGCCGAATCACAGGCCCTCACCACACACTTGTGCCTCATCATCTCTTTCACCCTCCCCCACCGCCCCGCTTTGCCTCTGGGCGCCCCCGATCAAATGTCCAGTGCCACCTGTTGGTTAGTGCTTGTTTTTTCTTCTCCTTGTAAGTGAGATCCTACGGTATTTGACTTTGTCCCTGGGGCTTGTTTCACTTCCCCTAAAACCCTCCCAGCCATTCTGGTGGTCACAAATGGCTGGATTGCATCCTTTGTTCCCGCTGAGTGGTATGGCATTGTGTGGCTATAGCCCATGTTCCTTCTCCATTCGTCCCTTGCTGGGCACCAGGGCGGCTTCCAAGTCTTGGAGAGCGGGAGTAAGGCTGTGGTGAACTCAGCGGTGCACGTCTTTAGGTGGTAGTGTTTCCGAGTTCTTTGGCTAAACGCCCCCCAGAGGAATAGCTGGATCATATGGGACATGGATTCTTAAATTTCGGAGGCAGTTCCACACCGCTTCGCCTAGTGGCTGCACTGGTTTCCACTGCCAGCGGCAGTGCTGGAGGCTTCCCTTCTCTCCACCTCCTCTCTGACGCTTGTTGTTTCCTGTCTGCCTCCTTATAGCCATTCTGACCACAGTGAGCTGCTATGTCATTGCGGTTTGGATTTGCCTTGGCCTCAGACTTAATGAGGGTGAACAACTTTTCATGCACCTGTTGGCCCTCTTTAGATCTTCTTGGGAGAAATCTCTGTGTCCATCTTTGGCCCAGGATTTCATTGGCTTGTTCTTTTTCTTGTGGAGACGTGTGAGTTGATTGTATCTTTGGGCTTTTCACCCCTTGTCCGATGTGTGCTTTGCAAACATCCACTCCCAGTTGTTGTGCTGTCTTTGCATTGAGTCGATGGTTTCCTTGACTGGGCAGAAGCGTCTGCATGTGAGGTGGTCCCGTTTGTTTCTTGTCTCCTTTGCTGCCCTTGCCCAGTCAGACAGGCTTCTTCCAAATAGGCGGCTCAGACAGATGGCAAAGAGCACTCTGCCTAGGTCTTCTCCTACAAGTTTCACGGTTTCAAGTGTGCCATTCAGGGCTTTAATCCATTCCAGGTGGTGTGTGTGCCAGGTGGCACATCATGGTCTACTCTCGTTGTGTTCCATTTGGCTGTGCAGGCTTCCCAGCACCGTTTCTTGGAGAGACTCTCCTTTGTCCACTGTCTCCTCTTGGCTCCCTGGTCGCAAATGGGCTGTCCTTGTATGTTTGAGTTGGGCTCTGGGCTCTCGATTCTGTTGCATGGGTCTGTGTGCCTGTTTTTGGGCCCGGACTGTGCCGTTTCGGTACCTAGCGCTTCGTCCTCTATGTTGAAATCAGAAAGTGTGATACGTCCTGCTTTGTTCATTTTCCTGAGGATTCCTTGGCCTATTCAGGGTCTCTTCTTGCTGGCTGGAAACTTTAGGATTCTCTCTTCTATCTCTCTGGCAAATATGGCTGCAACTTTGACTGGGATTGCATGGAATCCAGAGATTCCTTTCTCCGCTATGGACGTTTCAAGTGTGTTAATTCTTCCATTCCTAGGTCCCGGAATATCCTTCTTTTTCCTTGTGTCGTCTTGAATTTCTTTCCCCAAACGTTTGCTAGTTTTCGGTTGACATAGCTTTCACCTGTTTTGCTAAGGTTCTTCATAGACATCTTCTTCTTCGTACTGGCAAGCTGTGTTTTTTGTTCGTTTGTGTTTAGCTTCCATTTGTCTACTCTTTGCAACTTGTAATTGGTTCTGTTTTGGCAGAAGTGCATCGCTGTGCTCACATCTGCTGGCAATGCTCCTGTATTTGCTGTGGAAGTCTGGCCCTATCTAACGTCCCTTCCCATCTGCCTCTGCACCCCCTCGGACGCCTGCCCCAGAATGACTGAAGCAGTGGTGAGGAGGCTCACCCCCAGGATTCCACCCGGCCCACCCCGGGCCACCGACCCAGAAGCTGCGGACCTCACCGCTGCACCACCGGCCGGCCCCTTTCCTGTTCCATTGGCAACCTGCAGTTGAGTGCAATGGGGCTTGAATATGCTGCTTGAGCCCAACTCTGGCACTGTGTAGATGAGGCCAGGTTGTTTGTCGGGGCCACTGTGACGTCAGAGGATTGGTCATAGTTGTGCGTCTGCTGTCCCGGCAAACTTCACGGACACAGGGCTTCAGAGCCCGCTTGGAGCAGTCTCATAACGCACCCTTCCCAGTGAGCCCAGGTTTGACCTTTGTTGCCGTTTTTTGGCTTGTGAATTTCTCTGACTTTCAAACGTTCCAGCACAGTGTGTCTAAAGACTGACATCTTTCATTGTGGATTATTCAGGTGTGATATCTGTTCGCCTTGCATTTTCTGGGACCTTTTTTTCTTTTCCACAGTATACTCGTCATGGTCTTTCTCAGCTATCTCCCTTAGATGTGCTCATCAGTCCGTTCTCCTTCAGTCCAAGTGATTAATTTTGTATTTCTTGAATCACCGTATGTTCTCTAGGCCGAGGTGTGAGTGCTTTCGTGATTCTTGGTTGCTGTCTTTGAATTTGCAGCGGTCACTTGTAGGACTCTTTGCTATCCTAGCCTAGGTCAAGCGAAGCACTGACAACCCGTGGTCATCTGGCTTGGTTTGACATCCTGAGATCAGAAACTCCAAATTCGAGGTGGTCCTGGCAACCCCCTTCATGGACATAATGTTTTTCTGAGACAAATTAGACAAATATGATGAATTCCTCGCTCCAGGAAAGATATTTTTCTTTCTCTTTTGTGCATTCGGGAAGTTTCGAACTTGACCCCTGACCCTTGAACATTGCCCTAGATTCCATCTAGATAAGGGCTGACTTTATTTCCATAGGCTGTGCCATTTGTTTGACCTACATCCTCAGCCCTGGCATGTTTATTTTTCTGGAAACAGAATTGTAATGTTCTAATTTTCAGCCAGCTTCCTTCCATATGGCGTCAAAGCACATAATCAATAATCCTTCTACGGCAAGAAGTCGGGGGAGAGAATTTCATTGGAGCCAAAGTGAGCACTCTAGCCTGGGAGGGCAGCCTCCACAAAGGAACCAAGCCCTCTGGAAAAGGGTGATTTTCAGCACACTTGTAGAGCCCTTCCCAACAAAGAGACCTACCCCAAGCATGACAGGGCTCCATTCCTTCAAGGCTTCCAAGACATCTCTTGGGACGCATTAGCATGTGGCCAGTGGGCCCCCGTGACGCCAGAGCTATGGAAAGTGAGACTGATCTTCGAAGAATGCTAGGGGCCTAGGAAAGGAGGCATCGACTCTTCTCTTCAACGTCCTCAAGAGATCCTTCTTGACTTTGGATTATGCTTAAGGCAGAAGGACACTGTAGGTCTGATAAGGCCCAAGTGCGGCCTCGTGTTTCCAATCAAGTTTCAAGCTTGAATCAGCATGGCCTCCCCATAGACTTGAATAGATGACAATGTTCTCCTCTCAGTGCTTGTCCCTCTATTCTGGCTTCTTGCCAAGGATTCCTTTCTTATCCCTGGCATCAGAGTCTGTTTGATCTCTTCCAGTTTCTGTGCCCGCTTTCTGTTTGTCAAAGCAGTTTCTGGGTATGTCTCCCTTTAATAGCCCAGCCTAGGCCAATCCTCAGACTGTAACCATGCGGCCATCTTGGGGGTCATGTTCACCGTGATGTCATAAAGGACCTCAGAAGGCCAAGTTGTCCTGACAACCTCCAAGCACACAGAGTTTCAGAGCCATCTCAGACCAGTCTGACTCCTCCCCCTTTCCAGGTAGGATAGTTTTCCTTTTTCTGGATTTCTTGTCGGTTTCTAACTTTCTCCTCGAACTTGGAAAGGCCTGCTCCCTTCTCTCTAGATACTGGTTTCTTTCCTGTAAGATTACCCTGGGTGTTATCTCTTATGTCTTGGGTAGATGGCCAAGTGGGTGGACCTTCCCCAGAGAAAGTCCTGGACTCCCTCCCAAGTTGAAGTTGCCCGGGCAATCCTCTGATGCGCAATGATCGTGTCATCTCCTAGCACTCTGCCAATTCCGCCTTGGCAGGTCCCATGTTTTCCTTCCTTCTTCCTTTGGGGAAGTGTACCAGATGCCTTCCTAGATTGGAATATTCTCACGGTTCTTTTTCTGGTGCGTATTGAGAACAGACCCTCACAATTGCTACTCCTTTATGACCTCTGTCCGCACCGTACCATGAAATCTCTATTCCCTAACAGTGCTAATGTGATCTGCACCCGCGCTGTGAAAGAGTGAGGCCCGGGCCACCCAAGAGGAACGTGGGCACTTGCCCGCTCCACCACAGGGCCGGCCCTGACTTGTACTTTTGGACCAACCTGTGGCCTGAACTTGGGAAGATGTGGGCCTGTTTGGATTATTCGTGAAGGGGATTAGTAGGAACATCATGGACGGTAACGTTTTCCGTTGGTTCCTGGGCTTAGCACGGATCAGGTTCTCTTGCTAGGATTCCTCTTCATGTATTTGGAATGGTCTACCTTTCTGTAGCATCAGTCAGGCTTTTGAGGTGATTTTCCATCCTTGGAAGTTCACCTTCTCTAATCTCTTTCAGCCCCCAAAGCTGTATGCCGTCATTCTGGACCCCTTTTTGGATGTTTGATTTTAGGTGGATTTATTGCCATAGCCCTGCATTAGAACATCCTATGTCTTTCAGATTTACATCCTCATCGATTTAGACTTCCGTGTAGGTTCCATCCTCTTCACCAGCGTAAGCCGAATCACAGGCCCTCACCACACACTTGTGCCTCATCATCTCTTTCGCCCTCCCCCACCACCCCGCTTTGCCTCTGGGCGCCCCCGATCAAATGTCCAGTGCCACCTGTTGGTTAGTGCTTGTTTTTTCTTCTCCTTGTAAGTGAGATCCTACGGTATTTGACTTTGTCCCTGGGGCTTGTTTCACTTCCCCTAAAACCCTCCCAGCCATTCTGGTGGTCACAAATGGCTGGATTGCATCCTTTGTTCCCGCTGAGTGGTCTGCCATTGTGTGGCTATAGCCCATGTTCCTTCTCCATTCGTCCCTTGCTGGGCACCAGGGCGGCTTCCAAGTCTTGGAGAGCGGGAGTAAGGCTGTGGTGAACTCAGCGGTGCACGTCTTTAGGCGGTAGTGTTTCCGAGTTCTTTGGCTAAACGCCCCCCAGAGGAATAGCTGGATCATATGGGACATGGATTCTTAAATTTCGGAGGCAGTTCCACACCGCTTGGCCTAGTGGCTGCACCGGTTTCCACTGCCAGCAGCAGTGCATGAGGCTTCCCTTCTCTCCACCTCCTCTCTGACGCTTGTTGTTTCCTGTCTGCCTCCTTATAGCCATTCTGACCACAGTGAGCTGCTATGTCCATGCGGCTTGGATTTGCCTTGGCCACAGGCTTAATGAGGGTGAACAAGTTTTCATGCACCTGTTGGCCCTCTTTAGATCTTCTTGGGAGAAATCTCTGTGTCCATCTTTGGCCCTGGATTTCATTGGCTTGTTCTTTTTCTTGTGGAGACGTGTGAGTTGATTGTATCTTTGGGCTTTTCACCCCTTGTCCGATGTGTGCTTTGCAAACATCCACTCCCAGTTGTTGTGCTGTCTTTGCATTGAGTCGATGGTTTCCTTGACTGGGCAGAAGCGTCTGCATGTGAGGTGGTCCCGTTTGTTTCTTGTCTCCTTTGCTGCCCTTGCCCAGTCAGACAGGCTTCTTCCAAATAGGCGGCTCAGACAGATGGCAAAGAGCACTCTGCCTAGGTCTTCTCCTACAAGTTTCACGGTTTCAAGTGTGCCATTCAGGGCTTTAATCCATTCCAGGTGCTGCGTGTGCCAGGTGGCACATCATGGTCTACTCTCGTTGTGTTCCATGTGGCTGTGCAGGCTTCCCAGCACCGTTTCTTGGAGAGACTCTCCTTTGTCCACTCTCTCCTCTTGGCTCCCTGGTCGCAAATGGGCTGTCCTTGTATGTTTGAGTTGGGCTCTGGGCTCTCGATTCTGTTGCATGGGTCTGTGTGCCTGTTTTTGGGCCCGGACTGTGCCGTTTCGGTACCTAGCGCTTCGTCCTCTATGTTGAAATCAGAAAGTGTGATACGTCCTGCTTTGTTCATTTTCCTGAGGATTCCTTGGCCTATTCAGGGTCTCTTGTTGCTGGCTGGAAACTTTAGGATTCTCTCTTCTATCTCTCTGGCAAATATGGCTGCAACTTTGACTGGGATTGCATGGAATCCAGAGATTCCTTTCTCCGCTATGGACGTTTCAAGTGTGTTAATTCTTCCATTCCTAGGTCCCGGAATATCCTTCTTTTTCCTTGTGTCGTCTTGAATTTCTTTCCCCAAACGTTTGCTAGTTTTCGGTTGACATAGCTTTCACCTGTTTTGCTAAGGTTCTTCATAGACATCTTCTTCTTCGTACTGGCAAGCTGTGTTTTTTGTTCGTTTGTGTTTAGCTTCCATTTGTCTACTCTTTGCAACTTGTAATTGGTTCTGTTTTGGCAGAAGTGCATCGCTGTGCTCACATCTGCTGGCAATGCTCCTGTATTTGCTGTGGAAGTCTGGCCCTATCTAACGTCCCTTCCCATCTGCCTCTGCACCCCCTCGGACGCCTGCCCCAGAATGACTGAAGCAGTGGTGAGGAGGCTCACCCCCAGGATTCCACCCGGCCCACCCCGGGCCACCGACCCAGAAGCTGCGGACCTCACCGCTGCACCACCGGCCGGCCCCTTTCATGTTCCATTGGCAACCTGCAGTTGAGTGCAATGGGGCTTGAATATGCTGCTTGAGCCCAACTCTGGCACTGTGTAGATGAGGCCAGGTTGTTTGTCGGGGCCACTGTGACGTCAGAGGATTGGTCATAGTTGTGCGTCTGCTGTCCCGGCAAACTTCACGGACACAGGGCTTCAGAGCCCGCTTGGAGCAGTCTCATAACGCACCCTTCCCAGTGAGCCCAGGTTTGACCTTCGTTGCCGTTTTTTGGCTTGTGAATTTCTCTGACTTTCAAACGTTCCAGCACAGTGTGTCTAAAGACTGACATCTTTCATTGTGGATTATTCAGGTGTGATATCTGTTCGCCTTGCATTTTCTGGGACCTTTTTTTCTTTTCCACAGTATACTCGTCATGGTCTTTCTCAGCTATCTCCCTTAGATGTGCTCATCAGTCCGTTCTCCTTCAGTCCAAGTGATTAATTTTGTATTTCTTGAATCACCGTATGTTCTCTAGGCCGAGGTGTGAGTGCTTTCGTGATTCTTGGTTGCTGTCTTTGAATTTGCAGCGGTCACTTGTAGGACTCTTTGCTATCCTAGCCTAGGTCAAGCGAAGCACTGACAACCCGTGGTCATCTGGCTTGGTTTGACATCCTGAGATCAGAAACTCCAAATTCGAGGTGGTCCTGGCAACCCCCTTCATGGACATAATGTTTTTCTGAGACAAATTAGACAAATCTGATGAATTCCTCGCTCCAGGAAAGATATTTTCCTTTCTCTTTTGTGGAGTCGGGAAGTTTCGAACTTGACCCCTGACCCTTGAACATTGCCCTAGATTCCATCTAGATAAGGGCTGACTTTATTTCCATAGGCTGTGCCATTTGTTTGACCTACATCCTCAGCCCTGGCATGTTTATTTTTCTGGAAACAGAATTGTAATGTTCTAATTTTCAGCCAGCTTCCTTCCATATGGCGTCAAAGCACATAATCAATAATCCTTCTACGGCAAGAAGTCGGGGGAGAGAATTTCATTGGAGCCAAAGTGAGCACTCTAGCCTGGGAGGGCAGCCTCCACAAAGGAACCAAGCCCTCTGGAAAAGGGTGATTTTCAGCACACTTGTAGAGCCCTTCCCAACAAAGAGACCTACCCCAAGCATGACAGGGCTCCATTCCTTCAAGGCTTCCAAGACATCTCTTGGGACGCATTAGCATGTGGCCAGTGGGCCCCCGTGACGCCAGAGCTATGGAAAGTGAGACTGATCTTCGAAGAATGCTAGGGGCCTAGGAAAGGAGGCATCGACTCTTCTCTTCAACGTCCTCAAGAGATCCTTCTTGACTTTGGATTATGCTTAAGGCAGAAGGACACTGTAGGTCTGATAAGGCCCAAGTGCGGCCTCGTGTTTCCAATCAAGTTTCAAGCTTGAATCAGCATGGCCTCCCCATAGACTTGAATAGATGACAATGTTCTCCTCTCAGTGCTTGTCCCTCTATTCTGGCTTCTTGCCAAGGATTCCTTTCTTATCCCTGGCATCAGAGTCTGTTTGATCTCTTCCAGTTTCTGTGCCCGCTTTCTGTTTGTCAAAGCAGTTTCTGGGTATGTCTCCCTTTAATAGCCCAGCCTAGGCCAATCCTCAGACTGTAACCATGCGGCCATCTTGGGGGACATGTTCACCGTGATGTCATAAAGAACCTCAGAAGGCCAAGTTGTCCTGACAACCTCCAAGCACACAGAGTTTCAGAGCCATCTCAGACCAGTCTGACTCCTCCCCCTTTCCAGGTAGGATAGTTTTCCTTTTTCTGGATTTCTTGTCGGTTTCTAACTTTCTCCTCGAACTTGGAAAGGCCTGCTCCCTTCTCTCTAGACACTGGTTTCTTTCCTGTAAGATTACCCTGGGTGTTATCTCTTATGTCTTGGGTAGATGGCCAAGTGGGTGGACCTTCCCCAGAGAAAGTCCTGGACTCCCTCCCAAGTTGAAGTTGCCCGGGCAATCCTCTGATGCGCAATGATCGTGTCATCTCCTAGCACTCTGCCAATTCCGCCTTGGCAGGTCCCATGTTTTCCTTCCTTCTTCCTTTGGGGAAGTGTACCAGATGCCTTCCTAGATTGGAATATTCTCACGGTTCTTTTTCTGGTGCGTATTGAGAACAGACCCTCACAATTGCTACTCCTTTATGACCTCTGTCCGCACCGTACCATGAAATCTCTATTCCCTAACAGTGCTAATGTGATCTGCACCCGCGCTGTGAAAGAGTGAGGCCCGGGCCACCCAAGAGGAACGTGGGCACTTGCCCGCTCCACCACAGGGCCGGCCCTGACTTGTACTTTTGGACCAACCTGTGGCCTGAACTTGGGAAGATGTGGGCCTGTTTGGATTATTCGTGAAGGGGATTAGTAGGAACATCATGGACGGTAACGTTTTCCGTTGGTTCCTGGGCTTAGCACGGATCAGGTTCTCTTGGTAGGATTCCTCTTCATGTATTTGGAATGGTCTACCTTTCTGTAGCATCAGTCAGGCTTTTGAGGTGATTTTCCATCCTTGGAAGTTCACCTTCTCTAATCTCTTTCAGCCCCCAAAGCTGTATGCCGTCATTCTGGACCCCTTTTTGGATGTTTGATTTTAGGTGGATTTATTGCCATAGCCCTGCATTAGAACATCCTATGTCTTTCAGATTTACATCCTCATCGATTTAGACTTCCGTGTAGGTTCCATCCTCTTCACCAGCGTAAGCCGAATCACAGGCCCTCACCACACACTTGTGCCTCATCATCTCTTTCGCCCTCCCCCACCGCCCCGCTTTGCCTCTGGGCGCCCCCGATCAAATGTCCAGTGCCACCTGTTGGTTAGTGCTTGTTTTTTCTTCTCCTTGTAAGTGAGATCCTACGGTATTTGACTTTGTCCCTGGGGCTTGTTTCACTTCCCCTAAAACCCTCCCAGCCATTCTGGTGGTCACAAATGGCTGGATTGCATCCTTTGTTCCCGCTGAGTGGTCTGCCATTGTGTGGCTATAGCCCATGTTCCTTCTCCATTCGTCCCTTGCTGGGCACCAGGGCGGCTTCCAAGTCTTGGAGAGCGGGAGTAAGGCTGTGGTGAACTCAGCGGTGCACGTCTTTAGGTGGTAGTGTTTCCGAGTTCTTTGGCTAAACGCCCCCCAGAGGAATAGCTGGATCATATGGGACATGGATTCTTAAATTTCGGAGGCAGTTCCACACCGCTTGGCCTAGTGGCTGCACCGGTTTCCACTGCCAGCAGCAGTGCATGAGGCTTCCCTTCTCTCCACCTCCTCTCTGACGCTTGTTGTTTCCTGTCTGCCTCCTTATAGCCATTCTGACCACAGTGAGCTGCTATGTCCATGCGGCTTGGATTTGCCTTGGCCACAGGCTTAATGAGGGTGAACAAGTTTTCATGCACCTGTTGGCCCTCTTTAGATCTTCTTGGGAGAAATCTCTGTGTCCATCTTTGGCCCTGGATTTCATTGGCTTGTTCTTTTTCTTGTGGAGACGTGTGAGTTGATTGTATCTTTGGGCTTTTCACCCCTTGTCCGATGTGTGCTTTGCAAACATCCACTCCCAGTTGTTGTGCTGTCTTTGCATTGAGTCGATGGTTTCCTTGACTGGGCAGAAGCGTCTGCATGTGAGGTGGTCCCGTTTGTTTCTTGTCTCCTTTGCTGCCCTTGCCCAGTCAGACAGGCTTCTTCCAAATAGGCGGCTCAGACAGATGGCAAAGAGCACTCTGCCTAGGTCTTCTCCTACAAGTTTCACGGTTTCAAGTGTGCCATTCAGGGCTTTAATCCATTCCAGGTGGTGCGTGTGCCAGGTGGCACATCATGGTCTACTCTCGTTGTGTTCCATGTGGCTGTGCAGGCTTCCCAGCACCGTTTCTTGGAGAGACTCTCCTTTGTCCACTGTCTCCTCTTGGCTCCCTGGTCGCAAATGGGCTGTCCTTGTATGTTTGAGTTGGGCTCTGGGCTCTCGATTCTGTTGCATGGGTCTGTGTGCCTGTTTTTGGGCCCGGACTGTGCCGTTTCGGTACCTAGCGCTTCGTCCTCTATGTTGAAATCAGAAAGTGTGATACGTCCTGCTTTGTTCATTTTCCTGAGGATTCCTTGGCCTATTCAGGGTCTCTTGTTGCTGGCTGGAAACTTTAGGATTCTCTCTTCTATCTCTCTGGCAAATATGGCTGCAACTTTGACTGGGATTGCATGGAATCCAGAGATTCCTTTCTCCGCTATGGACGTTTCAAGTGTGTTAATTCTTCCATTCCTAGGTCCCGGAATATCCTTCTTTTTCCTTGTGTCGTCTTGAATTTCTTTCCCCAAACGTTTGCTAGTTTTCGGTTGACATAGCTTTCACCTGTTTTGCTAAGGTTCTTCATAGACATCTTCTTCTTCGTACTGGCAAGCTGTGTTTTTTGTTCGTTTGTGTTTAGCTTCCATTTGTCTACTCTTTGCAACTTGTAATTGGTTCTGTTTTGGCAGAAGTGCATCGCTGTGCTCACATCTGCTGGCAATGCTCCTGTATTTGCTGTGGAAGTCTGGCCCTATCTAACGTCCCTTCCCATCTGCCTCTGCACCCCCTCGGACGCCTGCCCCAGAATGACTGAAGCAGTGGTGAGGAGGCTCACCCCCAGGATTCCACCCGGCCCACCCCGGGCCACCGACCCAGAAGCTGCGGACCTCACCGCTGCACCACCGGCCGGCCCCTTTCATGTTCCATTGGCAACCTGCAGTTGAGTGCAATGGGGCTTGAATATGCTGCTTGAGCCCAACTCTGGCACTGTGTAGATGAGGCCAGGTTGTTTGTCGGGGCCACTGTGACGTCAGAGGATTGGTCATAGTTGTGCGTCTGCTGTCCCGGCAAACTTCACGGACACAGGGCTTCAGAGCCCGCTTGGAGCAGTCTCATAACGCACCCTTCCCAGTGAGCCCAGGTTTGACCTTCGTTGCCGTTTTTTGGCTTGTGAATTTCTCTGACTTTCAAACGTTCCAGCACAGTGTGTCTAAAGACTGACATCTTTCATTGTGGATTATTCAGGTGTGATATCTGTTCGCCTTGCATTTTCTGGGACCTTTTTTTCTTTTCCACAGTATACTCGTCATGGTCTTTCTCAGCTATCTCCCTTAGATGTGCTCATCAGTCCGTTCTCCTTCAGTCCAAGTGATTAATTTTGTATTTCTTGAATCACCGTATGTTCTCTAGGCCGAGGTGTGAGTGCTTTCGTGATTCTTGGTTGCTGTCTTTGAATTTGCAGCGGTCACTTGTAGGACTCTTTGCTATCCTAGCCTAGGTCAAGCGAAGCACTGACAACCCGTGGTCATCTGGCTTGGTTTGACATCCTGAGATCAGAAACTCCAAATTCGAGGTGGTCCTGGCAACCCCCTTCATGGACATAATGTTTTTCTGAGACAAATTAGACAAATATGATGAATTCCTCGCTCCAGGAAAGATATTTTTCTTTCTCTTTTGTGCATTCGGGAAGTTTCGAACTTGACCCCTGACCCTTGAACATTGCCCTAGATTCCATCTAGATAAGGGCTGACTTTATTTCCATAGGCTGTGCCATTTGTTTGACCTACATCCTCAGCCCTGGCATGTTTATTTTTCTGGAAACAGAATTGTAATGTTCTAATTTTCAGCCAGCTTCCTTCCATATGGCGTCAAAGCACATAATCAATAATCCTTCTACGGCAAGAAGTCGGGGGAGAGAATTTCATTGGAGCCAAAGTGAGCACTCTAGCCTGGGAGGGCAGCCTCCACAAAGGAACCAAGCCCTCTGGAAAAGGGTGATTTTCAGCACACTTGTAGAGCCCTTCCCAACAAAGAGACCTACCCCAAGCATGACAGGGCTCCATTCCTTCAAGGCTTCCAAGACATCTCTTGGGACGCATTAGCATGTGGCCAGTGGGCCCCCGTGACGCCAGAGCTATGGAAAGTGAGACTGATCTTCGAAGAATGCTAGGGGCCTAGGAAAGGAGGCATCGACTCTTCTCTTCAACGTCCTCAAGAGATCCTTCTTGACTTTGGATTATGCTTAAGGCAGAAGGACACTGTAGGTCTGATAAGGCCCAAGTGCGGCCTCGTGTTTCCAATCAAGTTTCAAGCTTGAATCAGCATGGCCTCCCCATAGACTTGAATAGATGACAATGTTCTCCTCTCAGTGCTTGTCCCTCTATTCTGGCTTCTTGCCAAGGATTCCTTTCTTATCCCTGGCATCAGAGTCTGTTTGATCTCTTCCAGTTTCTGTGCCCGCTTTCTGTTTGTCAAAGCAGTTTCTGGGTATGTCTCCCTTTAATAGCCCAGCCTAGGCCAATCCTCAGACTGTAACCATGCGGCCATCTTGGGGGACATGTTCACCGTGATGTCATAAAGAACCTCAGAAGGCCAAGTTGTCCTGACAACCTCCAAGCACACAGAGTTTCAGAGCCATCTCAGACCAGTCTGACTCCTCCCCCTTTCCAGGTAGGATAGTTTTCCTTTTTCTGGATTTCTTGTCGGTTTCTAACTTTCTCCTCGAACTTGGAAAGGCCTGCTCCCTTCTCTCTAGACACTGGTTTCTTTCCTGTAAGATTACCCTGGGTGTTATCTCTTATGTCTTGGGTAGATGGCCAAGTGGGTGGACCTTCCCCAGAGAAAGTCCTGGACTCCCTCCCAAGTTGAAGTTGCCCGGGCAATCCTCTGATGCGCAATGATCGTGTCATCTCCTAGCACTCTGCCAATTCCGCCTTGGCAGGTCCCATGTTTTCCTTCCTTCTTCCTTTGGGGAAGTGTACCAGATGCCTTCCTAGATTGGAATATTCTCACGGTTCTTTTTCTGGTGCGTATTGAGAACAGACCCTCACAATTGCTACTCCTTTATGACCTCTGTCCGCACCGTACCATGAAATCTCTATTCCCTAACAGTGCTAATGTGATCTGCACCCGCGCTGTGAAAGAGTGAGGCCCGGGCCACCCAAGAGGAACGTGGGCACTTGCCCGCTCCACCACAGGGCCGGCCCTGACTTGTACTTTTGGACCAACCTGTGGCCTGAACTTGGGAAGATGTGGGCCTGTTTGGATTATTCGTGAAGGGGATTAGTAGGAACATCATGGACGGTAACGTTTTCCGTTGGTTCCTGGGCTTAGCACGGATCAGGTTCTCTTGCTAGGATTCCTCTTCATGTATTTGGAATGGTCTACCTTTCTGTAGCATCAGTCAGGCTTTTGAGGTGATTTTCCATCCTTGGAAGTTCACCTTCTCTAATCTCTTTCAGCCCCCAAAGCTGTATGCCGTCATTCTGGACCCCTTTTTGGATGTTTGATTTTAGGTGGATTTATTGCCATAGCCCTGCATTAGAACATCCTATGTCTTTCAGATTTACATCCTCATCGATTTAGACTTCCGTGTAGGTTCCATCCTCTTCACCAGCGTAAGCCGAATCACAGGCCCTCACCACACACTTGTGCCTCATCATCTCTTTCGCCCTCCCCCACCGCCCCGCTTTGCCTCTGGGCGCCCCCGATCAAATGTCCAGTGCCACCTGTTGGTTAGTGCTTGTTTTTTCTTCTCCTTGTAAGTGAGATCCTACGGTATTTGACTTTGTCCCTGGGGCTTGTTTCACTTCCCCTAAAACCCTCCCAGCCATTCTGGTGGTCACAAATGGCTGGATTGCATCCTTTGTTCCCGCTGAGTGGTCTGCCATTGTGTGGCTATAGCCCATGTTCCTTCTCCATTCGTCCCTTGCTGGGCACCAGGGCGGCTTCCAAGTCTTGGAGAGCGGGAGTAAGGCTGTGGTGAACTCAGCGGTGCACGTCTTTAGGTGGTAGTGTTTCCGAGTTCTTTGGCTAAACGCCCCCCAGAGGAATAGCTGGATCATATGGGACATGGATTCTTAAATTTCGGAGGCAGTTCCACACCGCTTGGCCTAGTGGCTGCACCGGTTTCCACTGCCAGCAGCAGTGCATGAGGCTTCCCTTCTCTCCACCTCCTCTCTGACGCTTGTTGTTTCCTGTCTGCCTCCTTATAGCCATTCTGACCACAGTGAGCTGCTATGTCCATGCGGCTTGGATTTGCCTTGGCCACAGGCTTAATGAGGGTGAACAAGTTTTCATGCACCTGTTGGCCCTCTTTAGATCTTCTTGGGAGAAATCTCTGTGTCCATCTTTGGCCCTGGATTTCATTGGCTTGTTCTTTTTCTTGTGGAGACGTGTGAGTTGATTGTATCTTTGGGCTTTTCACCCCTTGTCCGATGTGTGCTTTGCAAACATCCACTCCCAGTTGTTGTGCTGTCTTTGCATTGAGTCGATGGTTTCCTTGACTGGGCAGAAGCGTCTGCATGTGAGGTGGTCCCGTTTGTTTCTTGTCTCCTTTGCTGCCCTTGCCCAGTCAGACAGGCTTCTTCCAAATAGGCGGCTCAGACAGATGGCAAAGAGCACTCTGCCTAGGTCTTCTCCTACAAGTTTCACGGTTTCAAGTGTGCCATTCAGGGCTTTAATCCATTCCAGGTGGTGCGTGTGCCAGGTGGCAGATCATGGTCTACTCTCGTTGTGTTCCATGTGGCTGTGCAGGCTTCCCAGCACCGTTTCTTGGAGAGACTCTCCTTTGTCCACTCTCTCCTCTTGGCTCCCTGGTCGCAAATGGGCTGTCCTTGTATGTTTGAGTTGGGCTCTGGGCTCTCGATTCTGTTGCATGGGTCTGTGTGCCTGTTTTTGGGCCCGGACTGGGCCGTTTCGGTACCTAGCGCTTCGTCCTCTATGTTGAAATCAGAAAGTGTGATACGTCCTGCTTTGTTCATTTTCCTGAGGATTCCTTGGCCTATTCAGGGTCTCTTGTTGCTGGCTGGAAACTTTAGGATTCTCTCTTCTATCTCTCTGGCAAATATGGCTGCAACTTTGACTGGGATTGCATGGAATCCAGAGATTCCTTTCTCCGCTATGGACGTTTCAAGTGTGTTAATTCTTCCATTCCTAGGTCCCGGAATATCCTTCTTTTTCCTTGTGTCGTCTTGAATTTCTTTCCCCAAACGTTTGCTAGTTTTCGGTTGACATAGCTTTCACCTGTTTTGCTAAGGTTCTTCATAGACATCTTCTTCTTCGTACTGGCAAGCTGTGTTTTTTGTTCGTTTGTGTTTAGCTTCCATTTGTCTACTCTTTGCAACTTGTAATTGGTTCTGTTTTGGCAGAAGTGCATCGCTGTGCTCACATCTGCTGGCAATGCTCCTGTATTTGCTGTGGAAGTCTGGCCCTATCTAACGTCCCTTCCCATCTGCCTCTGCACCCCCTCGGACGCCTGCCCCAGAATGACTGAAGCAGTGGTGAGGAGGCTCACCCCCAGGATTCCACCCGGCCCACCCCGGGCCACCGACCCAGAAGCTGCGGACCTCACCGCTGCACCACCGGCCGGCCCCTTTCATGTTCCATTGGCAACCTGCAGTTGAGTGCAATGGGGCTTGAATATGCTGCTTGAGCCCAACTCTGGCACTGTGTAGATGAGGCCAGGTTGTTTGTCGGGGCCACTGTGACGTCAGAGGATTGGTCATAGTTGTGCGTCTGCTGTCCCGGCAAACTTCACGGACACAGGGCTTCAGAGCCCGCTTGGAGCAGTCTCATAACGCACCCTTCCCAGTGAGCCCAGGTTTGACCTTCGTTGCCGTTTTTTGGCTTGTGAATTTCTCTGACTTTCAAACGTTCCAGCACAGTGTGTCTAAAGACTGACATCTTTCATTGTGGATTATTCAGGTGTGATATCTGTTCGCCTTGCATTTTCTGGGACCTTTTTTTCTTTTCCACAGTATACTCGTCATGGTCTTTCTCAGCTATCTCCCTTAGATGTGCTCATCAGTCCGTTCTCCTTCAGTCCAAGTGATTAATTTTGTATTTCTTGAATCACCGTATGTTCTCTAGGCCGAGGTGTGAGTGCTTTCGTGATTCTTGGTTGCTGTCTTTGAATTTGCAGCGGTCACTTGTAGGACTCTTTGCTATCCTAGCCTAGGTCAAGCGAAGCACTGACAACCCGTGGTCATCTGGCTTGGTTTGACATCCTGAGATCAGAAACTCCAAATTCGAGGTGGTCCTGGCAACCCCCTTCATGGACATAATGTTTTTCTGAGACAAATTAGACAAATATGATGAATTCCTCGCTCCAGGAAAGATATTTTTCTTTCTCTTTTGTGCATTCGGGAAGTTTCGAACTTGACCCCTGACCCTTGAACATTGCCCTAGATTCCATCTAGATAAGGGCTGACTTTATTTCCATAGGCTGTGCCATTTGTTTGACCTACATCCTCAGCCCTGGCATGTTTATTTTTCTGGAAACAGAATTGTAATGTTCTAATTTTCAGCCAGCTTCCTTCCATATGGCGTCAAAGCACATAATCAATAATCCTTCTACGGCAAGAAGTCGGGGGAGAGAATTTCATTGGAGCCAAAGTGAGCACTCTAGCCTGGGAGGGCAGCCTCCACAAAGGAACCAAGCCCTCTGGAAAAGGGTGATTTTCAGCACACTTGTAGAGCCCTTCCCAACAAAGAGACCTACCCCAAGCATGACAGGGCTCCATTCCTTCAAGGCTTCCAAGACATCTCTTGGGACGCATTAGCATGTGGCCAGTGGGCCCCCGTGACGCCAGAGCTATGGAAAGTGAGACTGATCTTCGAAGAATGCTAGGGGCCTAGGAAAGGAGGCATCGACTCTTCTCTTCAACGTCCTCAAGAGATCCTTCTTGACTTTGGATTATGCTTAAGGCAGAAGGACACTGTAGGTCTGATAAGGCCCAAGTGCGGCCTCGTGTTTCCAATCAAGTTTCAAGCTTGAATCAGCATGGCCTCCCCATAGACTTGAATAGATGACAATGTTCTCCTCTCAGTGCTTGTCCCTCTATTCTGGCTTCTTGCCAAGGATTCCTTTCTTATCCCTGGCATCAGAGTCTGTTTGATCTCTTCCAGTTTCTGTGCCCGCTTTCTGTTTGTCAAAGCAGTTTCTGGGTATGTCTCCCTTTAATAGCCCAGCCTAGGCCAATCCTCAGACTGTAACCATGCGGCCATCTTGGGGGACATGTTCACCGTGATGTCATAAAGAACCTCAGAAGGCCAAGTTGTCCTGACAACCTCCAAGCACACAGAGTTTCAGAGCCATCTCAGACCAGTCTGACTCCTCCCCCTTTCCAGGTAGGATAGTTTTCCTTTTTCTGGATTTCTTGTCGGTTTCTAACTTTCTCCTCGAACTTGGAAAGGCCTGCTCCCTTCTCTCTAGACACTGGTTTCTTTCCTGTAAGATTACCCTGGGTGTTATCTCTTATGTCTTGGGTAGATGGCCAAGTGGGTGGACCTTCCCCAGAGAAAGTCCTGGACTCCCTCCCAAGTTGAAGTTGCCCAGGCAATCCTCTGATGCGCAATGATCGTGTCATCTCCTAGCACTCTGCCAATTCCGCCTTGGCAGGTCCCATGTTTTCCTTCCTTCTTCCTTTGGGGAAGTGTACCAGATGCCTTCCTAGATTGGAATATTCTCACGGTTCTTTTTCTGGTGCGTATTGAGAACGGACCCTCAAAATTGCTACTCCTTTATGACCTCTGTCCGCACCGTACCATGAAATCTCTATTCCCTAACAGTGCTAATGTGATCTGCACCCGCGCTGTGAAAGAGTGAGGCCCGGGCCACCCAAGAGGAACGTGGGCACTTGCCCGCTCCACCACAGGGCCGGCCCTGACTTGTACTTTTGGACCAACCTGTGGCCTGAACTTGGGAAGATGTGGGCCTGTTTGGATTATTCGTGAAGGGGATTAGTAGGAACATCATGGACGGTAACGTTTTCCGTTGGTTCCTGGGCTTAGCACGGATCAGGTTCTCTTGCTAGGATTCCTCTTCATGTATTTGGAATGGTCTACCTTTCTGTAGCATCAGTCAGGCTTTTGAGGTGATTTTCCATCCTTGGAAGTTCACCTTCTCTAATCTCTTTCAGCCCCCAAAGCTGTATGCCGTCATTCTGGACCCCTTTTTGGATGTTTGATTTTAGGTGGATTTATTGCCATAGCCCTGCATTAGAACATCCTATGTCTTTCAGATTTACATCCTCATCGATTTAGACTTCCGTGTAGGTTCCATCCTCTTCACCAGCGTAAGCCGAATCACAGGCCCTCACCACACACTTGTGCCTCATCATCTCTTTCGCCCTCCCCCACCGCCCCGCTTTGCCTCTGGGCGCCCCCGATCAAATGTCCAGTGCCACCTGTTGGTTAGTGCTTGTTTTTTCTTCTCCTTGTAAGTGAGATCCTACGGTATTTGACTTTGTCCCTGGGGCTTGTTTCACTTCCCCTAAAACCCTCCCAGCCATTCTGGTGGTCACAAATGGCTGGATTGCATCCTTTGTTCCCGCTGAGTGGTCTGCCATTGTGTGGCTATAGCCCATGTTCCTTCTCCATTCGTCCCTTGCTGGGCACCAGGGCGGCTTCCAAGTCTTGGAGAGCGGGAGTAAGGCTGTGGTGAACTCAGCGGTGCACGTCTTTAGGTGGTAGTGTTTCCGAGTTCTTTGGCTAAACGCCCCCCAGAGGAATAGCTGGATCATATGGGACATGGATTCTTAAATTTCGGAGGCAGTTCCACACCGCTTGGCCTAGTGGCTGCACCGGTTTCCACTGCCAGCAGCAGTGCATGAGGCTTCCCTTCTCTCCACCTCCTCTCTGACGCTTGTTGTTTCCTGTCTGCCTCCTTATAGCCATTCTGACCACAGTGAGCTGCTATGTCCATGCGGCTTGGATTTGCCTTGGCCACAGGCTTAATGAGGGTGAACAAGTTTTCATGCACCTGTTGGCCCTCTTTAGATCTTCTTGGGAGAAATCTCTGTGTCCATCTTTGGCCCTGGATTTCATTGGCTTGTTCTTTTTCTTGTGGAGACGTGTGAGTTGATTGTATCTTTGGGCTTTTCACCCCTTGTCCGATGTGTGCTTTGCAAACATCCACTCCCAGTTGTTGTGCTGTCTTTGCATTGAGTCGATGGTTTCCTTGACTGGGCAGAAGCGTCTGCATGTGAGGTGGTCCCGTTTGTTTCTTGTCTCCTTTGCTGCCCTTGCCCAGTCAGACAGGCTTCTTCCAAATAGGCGGCTCAGACAGATGGCAAAGAGCACTCTGCCTAGGTCTTCTCCTACAAGTTTCACGGTTTCAAGTGTGCCATTCAGGGCTTTAATCCATTCCAGGTGGTGCGTGTGCCAGGTGGCAGATCATGGTCTACTCTCGTTGTGTTCCATGTGGCTGTGCAGGCTTCCCAGCACCGTTTCTTGGAGAGACTCTCCTTTGTCCACTCTCTCCTCTTGGCTCCCTGGTCGCAAATGGGCTGTCCTTGTATGTTTGAGTTGGGCTCTGGGCTCTCGATTCTGTTGCATGGGTCTGTGTGCCTGTTTTTGGGCCCGGACTGGGCCGTTTCGGTACCTAGCGCTTCGTCCTCTATGTTGAAATCAGAAAGTGTGATACGTCCTGCTTTGTTCATTTTCCTGAGGATTCCTTGGCCTATTCAGGGTCTCTTGTTGCTGGCTGGAAACTTTAGGATTCTCTCTTCTATCTCTCTGGCAAATATGGCTGCAACTTTGACTGGGATTGCATGGAATCCAGAGATTCCTTTCTCCGCTATGGACGTTTCAAGTGTGTTAATTCTTCCATTCCTAGGTCCCGGAATATCCTTCTTTTTCCTTGTGTCGTCTTGAATTTCTTTCCCCAAACGTTTGCTAGTTTTCGGTTGACATAGCTTTCACCTGTTTTGCTAAGGTTCTTCATAGACATCTTCTTCTTCGTACTGGCAAGCTGTGTTTTTTGTTCGTTTGTGTTTAGCTTCCATTTGTCTACTCTTTGCAACTTGTAATTGGTTCTGTTTTGGCAGAAGTGCATCGCTGTGCTCACATCTGCTGGCAATGCTCCTGTATTTGCTGTGGAAGTCTGGCCCTATCTAACGTCCCTTCCCATCTGCCTCTGCACCCCCTCGGACGCCTGCCCCAGAATGACTGAAGCAGTGGTGAGGAGGCTCACCCCCAGGATTCCACCCGGCCCACCCCGGGCCACCGACCCAGAAGCTGCGGACCTCACCGCTGCACCACCGGCCGGCCCCTTTCATGTTCCATTGGCAACCTGCAGTTGAGTGCAATGGGGCTTGAATATGCTGCTTGAGCCCAACTCTGGCACTGTGTAGATGAGGCCAGGTTGTTTGTCGGGGCCACTGTGACGTCAGAGGATTGGTCATAGTTGTGCGTCTGCTGTCCCGGCAAACTTCACGGACACAGGGCTTCAGAGCCCGCTTGGAGCAGTCTCATAACGCACCCTTCCCAGTGAGCCCAGGTTTGACCTTCGTTGCCGTTTTTTGGCTTGTGAATTTCTCTGACTTTCAAACGTTCCAGCACAGTGTGTCTAAAGACTGACATCTTTCATTGTGGATTATTCAGGTGTGATATCTGTTCGCCTTGCATTTTCTGGGACCTTTTTTTCTTTTCCACAGTATACTCGTCATGGTCTTTCTCAGCTATCTCCCTTAGATGTGCTCATCAGTCCGTTCTCCTTCAGTCCAAGTGATTAATTTTGTATTTCTTGAATCACCGTATGTTCTCTAGGCCGAGGTGTGAGTGCTTTCGTGATTCTTGGTTGCTGTCTTTGAATTTGCAGCGGTCACTTGTAGGACTCTTTGCTATCCTAGCCTAGGTCAAGCGAAGCACTGACAACCCGTGGTCATCTGGCTTGGTTTGACATCCTGAGATCAGAAACTCCAAATTCGAGGTGGTCCTGGCAACCCCCTTCATGGACATAATGTTTTTCTGAGACAAATTAGACAAATATGATGAATTCCTCGCTCCAGGAAAGATATTTTTCTTTCTCTTTTGTGCATTCGGGAAGTTTCGAACTTGACCCCTGACCCTTGAACATTGCCCTAGATTCCATCTAGATAAGGGCTGACTTTATTTCCATAGGCTGTGCCATTTGTTTGACCTACATCCTCAGCCCTGGCATGTTTATTTTTCTGGAAACAGAATTGTAATGTTCTAATTTTCAGCCAGCTTCCTTCCATATGGCGTCAAAGCACATAATCAATAATCCTTCTACGGCAAGAAGTCGGGGGAGAGAATTTCATTGGAGCCAAAGTGAGCACTCTAGCCTGGGAGGGCAGCCTCCACAAAGGAACCAAGCCCTCTGGAAAAGGGTGATTTTCAGCACACTTGTAGAGCCCTTCCCAACAAAGAGACCTACCCCAAGCATGACAGGGCTCCATTCCTTCAAGGCTTCCAAGACATCTCTTGGGACGCATTAGCATGTGGCCAGTGGGCCCCCGTGACGCCAGAGCTATGGAAAGTGAGACTGATCTTCGAAGAATGCTAGGGGCCTAGGAAAGGAGGCATCGACTCTTCTCTTCAACGTCCTCAAGAGATCCTTCTTGACTTTGGATTATGCTTAAGGCAGAAGGACACTGTAGGTCTGATAAGGCCCAAGTGCGGCCTCGTGTTTCCAATCAAGTTTCAAGCTTGAATCAGCATGGCCTCCCCATAGACTTGAATAGATGACAATGTTCTCCTCTCAGTGCTTGTCCCTCTATTCTGGCTTCTTGCCAAGGATTCCTTTCTTATCCCTGGCATCAGAGTCTGTTTGATCTCTTCCAGTTTCTGTGCCCGCTTTCTGTTTGTCAAAGCAGTTTCTGGGTATGTCTCCCTTTAATAGCCCAGCCTAGGCCAATCCTCAGACTGTAACCATGCGGCCATCTTGGGGGACATGTTCACCGTGATGTCATAAAGAACCTCAGAAGGCCAAGTTGTCCTGACAACCTCCAAGCACACAGAGTTTCAGAGCCATCTCAGACCAGTCTGACTCCTCCCCCTTTCCAGGTAGGATAGTTTTCCTTTTTCTGGATTTCTTGTCGGTTTCTAACTTTCTCCTCGAACTTGGAAAGGCCTGCTCCCTTCTCTCTAGACACTGGTTTCTTTCCTGTAAGATTACCCTGGGTGTTATCTCTTATGTCTTGGGTAGATGGCCAAGTGGGTGGACCTTCCCCAGAGAAAGTCCTGGACTCCCTCCCAAGTTGAAGTTGCCCAGGCAATCCTCTGATGCGCAATGATCGTGTCATCTCCTAGCACTCTGCCAATTCCGCCTTGGCAGGTCCCATGTTTTCCTTCCTTCTTCCTTTGGGGAAGTGTACCAGATGCCTTCCTAGATTGGAATATTCTCACGGTTCTTTTTCTGGTGCGTATTGAGAACGGACCCTCAAAATTGCTACTCCTTTATGACCTCTGTCCGCACCGTACCATGAAATCTCTATTCCCTAACAGTGCTAATGTGATCTGCACCCGCGCTGTGAAAGAGTGAGGCCCGGGCCACCCAAGAGGAACGTGGGCACTTGCCCGCTCCACCACAGGGCCGGCCCTGACTTGTACTTTTGGACCAACCTGTGGCCTGAACTTGGGAAGATGTGGGCCTGTTTGGATTATTCGTGAAGGGGATTAGTAGGAACATCATGGACGGTAACGTTTTCCGTTGGTTCCTGGGCTTAGCACGGATCAGGTTCTCTTGCTAGGATTCCTCTTCATGTATTTGGAATGGTCTACCTTTCTGTAGCATCAGTCAGGCTTTTGAGGTGATTTTCCATCCTTGGAAGTTCACCTTCTCTAATCTCTTTCAGCCCCCAAAGCTGTATGCCGTCATTCTGGACCCCTTTTTGGATGTTTGATTTTAGGTGGATTTATTGCCATAGCCCTGCATTAGAACATCCTATGTCTTTCAGATTTACATCCTCATCGATTTAGACTTCCGTGTAGGTTCCATCCTCTTCACCAGCGTAAGCCGAATCACAGGCCCTCACCACACACTTGTGCCTCATCATCTCTTTCGCCCTCCCCCACCGCCCTGCTTTGCCTCTGGGCGCCCCCGATCAAATGTCCAGTGCCACCTGTTGGTTAGTGCTTGTTTTTTCTTCTCCTTGTAAGTGAGATCCTACGGTATTTGACTTTGTCCCTGGGGCTTGTTTCACTTCCCCTAAAACCCTCCCAGCCATTCTGGTGGTCACAAATGGCTGGATTGCATCCTTTGTTCCCGCTGAGTGGTCTGCCATTGTGTGGCTATAGCCCATGTTCCTTCTCCATTCGTCCCTTGCTGGGCACCAGGGCGGCTTCCAAGTCTTGGAGAGCGGGAGTAAGGCTGTGGTGAACTCAGCGGTGCACGTCTTTAGGTGGTAGTGTTTCCGAGTTCTTTGGCTAAACGCCCCCCAGAGGAATAGCTGGATCATATGGGACATGGATTCTTAAATTTCGGAGGCAGTTCCACACCGCTTGGCCTAGTGGCTGCACCGGTTTCCACTGCCAGCAGCAGTGCAGGAGGCTTCCCTTCTCTCCACCTCCTCTCTGACGCTTGTTGTTTCCTGTCTGCCTCCTTATAGCCATTCTGACCACAGTGAGCTGCTATGTCCATGCGGCTTGGATTTGCCTTGGCCTCAGGCTTAATGAGGGTGAACAAGTTTTCATGCACCTGTTGGCCCTCTTTAGATCTTCTTGGGAGAAATCTCTGTGTCCATCTTTGGCCCTGGATTTCATTGGCTTGTTCTTTTTCTTGTGGAGACGTGTGAGTTGATTGTATCTTTGGGCTTTTCACCCCTTGTCCGATGTGTGCTTTGCAAACATCCACTCCCAGTTGTTGTGCTGTCTTTGCATTGAGTCGATGGTTTCCTTGACTGGGCAGAAGCGTCTGCATGTGAGGTGGTCCCGTTTGTTTCTTGTCTCCTTTGCTGCCCTTGCCCAGTCAGACAGGCTTCTTCCAAATAGGCGGCTCAGACAGATGGCAAAGAGCACTCTGCCTAGGTCTTCTCCTACAAGTTTCACGGTTTCAAGTGTGCCATTCAGGGCTTTAATCCATTCCAGGTGGTGCGTGTGCCAGGTGGCACATCATGGTCTACTCTCGTTGTGTTCCATGTGGCTGTGCAGGCTTCCCAGCACCGTTTCTTGGAGAGACTCTCCTTTGTCCACTGTCTCCTCTTGGCTCCCTGGTCGCAAATGGGCTGTCCTTGTATGTTTGAGTTGGGCTCTGGGCTCTCGATTCTGTTGCATGGGTCTGTGTGCCTGTTTTTGGGCCCGGACTGTGCCGTTTCGGTACCTAGCGCTTCGTCCTCTATGTTGAAATCAGAAAGTGTGATACGTCCTGCTTTGTTCATTTTCCTGAGGATTCCTTGGCCTATTCAGGGTCTCTTGTTGCTGGCTGGAAACTTTAGGATTCTCTCTTCTATCTCTCTGGCAAATATGGCTGCAACTTTGACTGGGATTGCATGGAATCCAGAGATTCCTTTCTCCGCTATGGACGTTTCAAGTGTGTTAATTCTTCCATTCCTAGGTCCCGGAATATCCTTCTTTTTCCTTGTGTCGTCTTGAATTTCTTTCCCCAAACGTTTGCTAGTTTTCGGTTGACATAGCTTTCACCTGTTTTGCTAAGGTTCTTCATAGACATCTTCTTCTTCGTACTGGCAAGCTGTGTTTTTTGTTCGTTTGTGTTTAGCTTCCATTTGTCTACTCTTTGCAACTTGTAATTGGTTCTGTTTTGGCAGAAGTGCATCGCTGTGCTCACATCTGCTGGCAATGCTCCTGTATTTGCTGTGGAAGTCTGGCCCTATCTAACGTCCCTTCCCATCTGCCTCTGCACCCCCTCGGACGCCTGCCCCAGAATGACTGAAGCAGTGGTGAGGAGGCTCACCCCCAGGATTCCACCCGGCCCACCCCGGGCCACCGACCCAGAAGCTGCGGACCTCACCGCTGCACCACCGGCCGGCCCCTTTCATGTTCCATTGGCAACCTGCAGTTGAGTGCAATGGGGCTTGAATATGCTGCTTGAGCCCAACTCTGGCACTGTGTAGATGAGGCCAGGTTGTTTGTCGGGGCCACTGTGACGTCAGAGGATTGGTCATAGTTGTGCGTCTGCTGTCCCGGCAAACTTCACGGACACAGGGCTTCAGAGCCCGCTTGGAGCAGTCTCATAACGCACCCTTCCCAGTGAGCCCAGGTTTGACCTTCGTTGCCGTTTTTTGGCTTGTGAATTTCTCTGACTTTCAAACGTTCCAGCACAGTGTGTCTAAAGACTGACATCTTTCATTGTGGATTATTCAGGTGTGATATCTGTTCGCCTTGCATTTTCTGGGACCTTTTTTTCTTTTCCACAGTATACTCGTCATGGTCTTTCTCAGCTATCTCCCTTAGATGTGCTCATCAGTCCGTTCTCCTTCAGTCCAAGTGATTAATTTTGTATTTCTTGAATCACCGTATGTTCTCTAGGCCGAGGTGTGAGTGCTTTCGTGATTCTTGGTTGCTGTCTTTGAATTTGCAGCGGTCACTTGTAGGACTCTTTGCTATCCTAGCCTAGGTCAAGCGAAGCACTGACAACCCGTGGTCATCTGGCTTGGTTTGACATCCTGAGATCAGAAACTCCAAATTCGAGGTGGTCCTGGCAACCCCCTTCATGGACATAATGTTTTTCTGAGACAAATTAGACAAATATGATGAATTCCTCGCTCCAGGAAAGATATTTTTCTTTCTCTTTTGTGCATTCGGGAAGTTTCGAACTTGACCCCTGACCCTTGAACATTGCCCTAGATTCCATCTAGATAAGGGCTGACTTTATTTCCATAGGCTGTGCCATTTGTTTGACCTACATCCTCAGCCCTGGCATGTTTATTTTTCTGGAAACAGAATTGTAATGTTCTAATTTTCAGCCAGCTTCCTTCCATATGGCGTCAAAGCACATAATCAATAATCCTTCTACGGCAAGAAGTCGGGGGAGAGAATTTCATTGGAGCCAAAGTGAGCACTCTAGCCTGGGAGGGCAGCCTCCACAAAGGAACCAAGCCCTCTGGAAAAGGGTGATTTTCAGCACACTTGTAGAGCCCTTCCCAACAAAGAGACCTACCCCAAGCATGACAGGGCTCCATTCCTTCAAGGCTTCCAAGACATCTCTTGGGACGCATTAGCATGTGGCCAGTGGGCCCCCGTGACGCCAGAGCTATGGAAAGTGAGACTGATCTTCGAAGAATGCTAGGGGCCTAGGAAAGGAGGCATCGACTCTTCTCTTCAACGTCCTCAAGAGATCCTTCTTGACTTTGGATTATGCTTAAGGCAGAAGGACACTGTAGGTCTGATAAGGCCCAAGTGCGGCCTCGTGTTTCCAATCAAGTTTCAAGCTTGAATCAGCATGGCCTCCCCATAGACTTGAATAGATGACAATGTTCTCCTCTCAGTGCTTGTCCCTCTATTCTGGCTTCTTGCCAAGGATTCCTTTCTTATCCCTGGCATCAGAGTCTGTTTGATCTCTTCCAGTTTCTGTGCCCGCTTTCTGTTTGTCAAAGCAGTTTCTGGGTATGTCTCCCTTTAATAGCCCAGCCTAGGCCAATCCTCAGACTGTAACCATGCGGCCATCTTGGGGGACATGTTCACCGTGATGTCATAAAGAACCTCAGAAGGCCAAGTTGTCCTGACAACCTCCAAGCACACAGAGTTTCAGAGCCATCTCAGACCAGTCTGACTCCTCCCCCTTTCCAGGTAGGATAGTTTTCCTTTTTCTGGATTTCTTGTCGGTTTCTAACTTTCTCCTCGAACTTGGAAAGGCCTGCTCCCTTCTCTCTAGACACTGGTTTCTTTCCTGTAAGATTACCCTGGGTGTTATCTCTTATGTCTTGGGTAGATGGCCAAGTGGGTGGACCTTCCCCAGAGAAAGTCCTGGACTCCCTCCCAAGTTGAAGTTGAACAGGCAATCCTCTGATGCGCAATGATCGTGTCATCTCCTAGCACTCTGCCAATTCCGCCTTGGCAGGTCCCATGTTTTCCTTCCTTCTTCCTTTGGGGAAGTGTACCAGATGCCTTCCTAGATTGGAATATTCTCACGGTTCTTTTTCTGGTGCGTATTGAGAACGGACCCTCACAATTGCTACTCCTTTATGACCTCTGTCCGCACCGTACCATGAAATCTCTATTCCCTAACAGTGCTAATGTGATCTGCACCCGCGCTGTGAAAGAGTGAGGCCCGGGCCACCCAAGAGGAACGTGGGCACTTGCCCGCTCCACCACAGGGCCGGCCCTGACTTGTACTTTTGGACCAACCTGTGGCCTGAACTTGGGAAGATGTGGGCCTGTTTGGATTATTCGTGAAGGGGATTAGTAGGAACATCATGGACGGTAACGTTTTCCGTTGGTTCCTGGGCTTAGCACGGATCAGGTTCTCTTGGTAGGATTCCTCTTCATGTATTTGGAATGGTCTACCTTTCTGTAGCATCAGTCAGGCTTTTGAGGTGATTTTCCATCCTTGGAAGTTCACCTTCTCTAATCTCTTTCAGCCCCCAAAGCTGTATGCCGTCATTCTGGACCCCTTTTTGGATGTTTGATTTTAGGTGGATTTATTGCCATAGCCCTGCATTAGAACATCCTATGTCTTTCAGATTTACATCCTCATCGATTTAGACTTCCGTGTAGGTTCCATCCTCTTCACCAGCGTAAGCCGAATCACAGGCCCTCACCACACACTTGTGCCTCATCATCTCTTTCGCCCTCCCCCACCGCCCCGCTTTGCCTCTGGGCGCCCCCGATCAAATGTCCAGTGCCACCTGTTGGTTAGTGCTTGTTTTTTCTTCTCCTTGTAAGTGAGATCCTACGGTATTTGACTTTGTTCCTGGGGCTTGTTTCACTTCCCCTAAAACCCTCCCAGCCATTCTGGTGGTCACAAATGGCTGGATTGCATCCTTTGTTCCCGCTGAGTGGTCTGCCATTGTGTGGCTATAGCCCATGTTCCTTCTCCATTCGTCCCTTGCTGGGCACCAGGGCGGCTTCCAAGTCTTGGAGAGCGGGAGTAAGGCTGTGGTGAACTCAGCGGTGCACGTCTTTAGGTGGTAGTGTTTCCGAGTTCTTTGGCTAAACGCCCCCCAGAGGAATAGCTGGATCATATGGGACATGGATTCTTAAATTTCGGAGGCAGTTCCACACCGCTTGGCCTAGTGGCTGCACCGGTTTCCACTGCCAGCAGCAGTGCAGGAGGCTTCCCTTCTCTCCACCTCCTCTCTGACGCTTGTTGTTTCCTGTCTGCCTCCTTATAGCCATTCTGACCACAGTGAGCTGCTATGTCCATGCGGCTTGGATTTGCCTTGGCCACAGGCTTAATGAGGGTGAACAAGTTTTCACGCACCTGTTGGCCCTCTTTAGATCTTCTTGGGAGAAATCTCTGTGTCCATCTTTGGCCCTGGATTTCATTGGCTTGTTCTTTTTCTTGTGGAGACGTGTGAGTTGATTGTATCTTTGGGCTTTTCACCCCTTGTCCGATGTGTGCTTTGCAAACATCCACTCCCAGTTGTTGTGCTGTCTTTGCATTGAGTCGATGGTTTCCTTGACTGGGCAGAAGCGTCTGCATGTGAGGTGGTCCCGTTTGTTTCTTGTCTCCTTTGCTGCCCTTGCCCAGTCAGACAGGCTTCTTCCAAATAGGCGGCTCAGACAGATGGCAAAGAGCACTCTGCCTAGGTCTTCTCCTACAAGTTTCACGGCTTCAAGTGTGCCATTCAGGGCTTTAATCCATTCCAGGTGGTGCGTGTGCCAGGTGGCACATCATGGTCTACTCTCGTTGTGTTCCATGTGGCTGTGCAGGCTTCCCAGCACCGTTTCTTGGAGAGACTCTCCTTTGTCCACTGTCTCCTCTTGGCTCCCTGGTCGCAAATGGGCTGTCCTTGTATGTTTGAGTTGGGCTCTGGGCTCTCGATTCTGTTGCATGGGTCTGTGTGCCTGTTTTTGGGCCCGGACTGTGCCGTTTCGGTACCTAGCGCTTCGTCCCCTATGTTGAAATCAGAAAGTGTGATACGTCCTGCTTTGTTCATTTTCCTGAGGATTCCTTGGCCTATTCAGGGTCTCTTGTTGCTGGCTGGAAACTTTAGGATTCTCTCTTCTATCTCTCTGGCAAATATGGCTGCAACTTTGACTGGGATTGCATGGAATCCAGAGATTCCTTTCTCCGCTATGGACGTTTCAAGTGTGTTAATTCTTCCATTCCTAGGTCCCGGAATATCCTTCTTTTTCCTTGTGTCGTCTTGAATTTCTTTCCCCAAACGTTTGCTAGTTTTCGGTTGACATAGCTTTCACCTGTTTTGCTAAGGTTCTTCATAGACATCTTCTTCTTCGTACTGGCAAGCTGTGTTTTTTGTTCGTTTGTGTTTAGCTTCCATTTGTCTACTCTTTGCAACTTGTAATTGGTTCTGTTTTGGCAGAAGTGCATCGCTGTGCTCACATCTGCTGGCAATGCTCCTGTATTTGCTGTGGAAGTCTGGCCCTATCTAACGTCCCTTCCCATCTGCCTCTGCACCCCCTCGGACGCCTGCCCCAGAATGACTGAAGCAGTGGTGAGGAGGCTCACCCCCAGGATTCCACCCGGCCCACCCCGGGCCACCGACCCAGAAGCTGCGGACCTCACCGCTGCACCACCGGCCGGCCCCTTTCATGTTCCATTGGCAACCTGCAGTTGAGTGCAATGGGGCTTGAATATGCTGCTTGAGCCCAACTCTGGCACTGTGTAGATGAGGCCAGGTTGTTTGTCGGGGCCACTGTGACGTCAGAGGATTGGTCATAGCTGTGCGTCTGCTGTCCCGGCAAACTTCACGGACACAGGGCTTCAGAGCCCGCTTGGAGCAGTCTCATAACGCACCCTTCCCAGTGAGCCCAGGTTTGACCTTCGTTGCCGTTTTTTGGCTTGTGAATTTCTCTGACTTTCAAACGTTCCAGCACAGTGTGTCTAAAGACTGACATCTTTCATTGTGGATTATTCAGGTGTGATATCTGTTCGCCTTGCATTTTCTGGGACCTTTTTTTCTTTTCCACAGTATACTCGTCATGGTCTTTCTCAGCTATCTCCCTTAGATGTGCTCATCAGTCCGTTCTCCTTCAGTCGAAGGGATTAATTTTGTATTTCTTGAATCACCGTATGTTCTCTAGGCCGAGGTGTGAGTGCTTTCGTGATTCTTGGTTGCTGTCTTTGAATTTGCAGCGGTCACTTGTAGGACTCTTTGCTATCCTAGCCTAGGTCAAGCGAAGCACTGACAACCCGTGGTCATCTGGCTTGGTTTGACATCCTGAGATCAGAAACTCCAAATTCGAGGTGGTCCTGGCAACCCCCTTCATGGACATAATGTTTTTCTGAGACAAATTAGACAAATATGATGAATTCCTCGCTCCAGGAAAGATATTTTCCTTTCTCTTTTGTGGAGTCGGGAAGTTTCGAACTTGACCCCTGACCCTTGAACATTGCCCTAGATTCCATCTAGATAAGGGCTGACTTTATTTCCATAGGCTGTGCCATTTGTTTGACCTACATCCTCAGCCCTGGCATGTTTATTTTTCTGGAAACAGAATTGTAATGTTCTAATTTTCAGCCAGCTTCCTTCCATATGGCGTCAAAGCACATAATCAATAATCCTTCTACGGCAAGAAGTCGGGGGAGAGAATTTCATTGGAGCCAAAGTGAGCACTCTAGCCTGGGAGGGCAGCCTCCACAAAGGAACCAAGCCCTCTGGAAAAGGGTGATTTTCAGCACACTTGTAGAGCCCTTCCCAACAAAGAGACCTACCCCAAGCATGACAGGGCTCCATTCCTTCAAGGCTTCCAAGACATCTCTTGGGACGCATTAGCATGTGGCCAGTGGGCCCCCGTGACGCCAGAGCTATGGAAAGTGAGACTGATCTTCGAAGAATGCTAGGGGCCTAGGAAAGGAGGCATCGACTCTTCTCTTCAACGTCCTCAAGAGATCCTTCTTGACTTTGGATTATGCTTAAGGCAGAAGGACACTGTAGGTCTGATAAGGCCCAAGTGCGGCCTCGTGTTTCCAATCAAGTTTCAAGCTTGAATCAGCATGGCCTCCCCATAGACTTGAATAGATGACAATGTTCTCCTCTCAGTGCTTGTCCCTCTATTCTGGCTTCTTGCCAAGGATTCCTTTCTTATCCCTGGCATCAGAGTCTGTTTGATCTCTTCCAGTTTCTGTGCCCGCTTTCTGTTTGTCAAAGCAGTTTCTGGGTATGTCTCCCTTTAATAGCCCAGCCTAGGCCAATCCTCAGACTGTAACCATGCGGCCATCTTGGGGGACATGTTCACCGTGATGTCATAAAGAACCTCAGAAGGCCAAGTTGTCCTGACAACCTCCAAGCACACAGAGTTTCAGAGCCATCTCAGACCAGTCTGACTCCTCCCCCTTTCCAGGTAGGATAGTTTTCCTTTTTCTGGATTTCTTGTCGGTTTCTAACTTTCTCCTCGAACTTGGAAAGGCCTGCTCCCTTCTCTCTAGACACTGGTTTCTTTCCTGTAAGATTACCCTGGGTGTTATCTCTTATGTCTTGGGTAGATGGCCAAGTGGGTGGACCTTCCCCAGAGAAAGTCCTGGACTCCCTCCCAAGTTGAAGTTGCCCAGGCAATCCTCTGATGCGCAATGATCGTGTCATCTCCTAGCACTCTGCCAATTCCGCCTTGGCAGGTCCCATGTTTTCCTTCCTTCTTCCTTTGGGGAAGTGTACCAGATGCCTTCCTAGATTGGAATATTCTCACGGTTCTTTTTCTGGTGCGTATTGAGAACGGACCCTCACAATTGCTACTCCTTTATGACCTCTGTCCGCACCGTACCATGAAATCTCTATTCCCTAACAGTGCTAATGTGATCTGCACCCGCGCTGTGAAAGAGTGAGGCCCGGGCCACCCAAGAGGAACGTGGGCACTTGCCCGCTCCACCACAGGGACGGCCCTGACTTGTACTTTTGGACCAACCTGTGGCCTGAACTTGGGAAGATGTGGGCCTGTTTGGATTATTCGTGAAGGGGATTAGTAGGAACATCATGGACGGTAACGTTTTCCGTTGGTTCCTGGGCTTAGCACGGATCAGGTTCTCTTGGTAGGATTCCTCTTCATGTATTTGGAATGGTCTACCTTTCTGTAGCATCAGTCAGGCTTTTGAGGTGATTTTCCATCCTTGGAAGTTCACCTTCTCTAATCTCTTTCAGCCCCCAAAGCTGTATGCCGTCATTCTGGACCCCTTTTTGGATGTTTGATTTTAGGTGGATTTATTGCCATAACCCTGCATTAGAACATCCTATGTCTTTCAGATTTACATCCTCATCGATTTAGACTTCCGTGTAGGTTCCATCCTCTTCACCAGCGTAAGCCGAATCACAGGCCCTCACCACACACTTGTGCCTCATCATCTCTTTCGCCCTCCCCCACCGCCCCGCTTTGCCTCTGGGCGCCCCCGATCAAATGTCCAGTGCCACCTGTTGGTTAGTGCTTGTTTTTTCTTCTCCTAGTAAGTGAGATCCTACGGTATTTGACTTTGTCCCTGGGGCTTGTTTCACTTCCCCTAAAACCCTCCCAGCCATTCTGGTGGTCACAAATGGCTGGATTGCATCCTTTGTTCCCGCTGAGTGGTCTGCCATTGTGTGGCTATAGCCCATGTTCCTTCTCCATTCGTCCCTTGCTGGGCACCAGGGCGGCTTCCAAGTCTTGGAGAGCGGGAGTAAGGCTGTGGTGAACTCAGCGGTGCACGTCTTTAGGTGGTAGTGTTTCCGAGTTCTTTGGCTAAACGCCCCCCAGAGGAATAGCTGGATCATATGGGACATGGATTCTTAAATTTCGGAGGCAGTTCCACACCGCTTGGCCTAGTGGCTGCACCGGTTTCCACTGCCAGCAGCAGTGCTGGAGGCTTCCCTTCTCTCCACCTCCTCTCTGACGCTTGTTGTTTCCTGTCTGCCTCCTTATAGCCATTCTGACCACAGTGAGCTGCTATGTCATTGCGGTTTGGATTTGCCTTGGCCTCAGACTTAATGAGGGTGAACAAGTTTTCATGCACCTGTTGGCCCTCTTTAGATCTTCTTGGGAGAAATCTCCGTGTCCATCTTTGGCCCAGGATTTCATTGGCTTGTTCTTTTTCTTGTGGAGACGTGTGAGTTGATTGTATCTTTGGGCTTTTCACCCCTTGTCCGATGTGTGCTTTGCAAATATCCACTCCCAGTTGTTGTGCTGTCTTTGCATTGAGTCGATGGTTTCCTTGACTGGGCAGAAGCGTCTGCATGTGAGGTGGTCCCGTTTGTTTCTTGTCTCCTTTGCTGCCCTTGCCCAGTCAGACAGGCTTCTTCCCAATAGGCGGCTCAGACAGATGGCAAAGAGCACTCTGCCTAGGTCTTCTCCTACAAGTTTCACGGTTTCAAGTGTGCCATTCAGGGCTTTAATCCATTCCAGGTGGTGCGTGTGCCAGGTGGCACATCATGGTCTACTCTCGTTGTGTTCCATGTGGCTGTGCAGGCTTCCCAGCACTGTTTCTTGGAGAGACTCTCCTTTGTCCACTGTCTCCTCTTGGCTCCCTGGTCGCAAATGGGCTGTCCTTGTATGTTTGAGTTGGGCTCTGGGCTCTCGATTCTGTTGCATGGGTCTGTGTGCCTGTTTTTGGGCCCGGACTGTGCCGTTTCGGTACCTAGCGCTTCGTCCCCTATGTTGAAATCAGAAAGTGTGATACGTCCTGCTTTGTTCATTTTCCTGAGGATTCCTTGGCCTATTCAGGGTCTCTTGTTGCTGGCTGGAAACTTTAGGATTCTCTCTTCTATCTCTCTGGCAAATATGGCTGCAACTTTGACTGGGATTGCATGGAATCCAGAGATTCCTTTCTCCGCTATGGACGTTTCAAGTGTGTTAATTCTTCCATTCCTAGGTCCCGGAATATCCTTCTTTTTCCTTGTGTCGTCTTGAATTTCTTTCCCCAAACGTTTGCTAGTTTTCGGTTGACATAGCTTTCACCTGTTTTGCTAAGGTTCTTCATAGACATCTTCTTCTTCGTACTGGCAAGCTGTGTTTTTTGTTCGTTTGTGTTTAGCTTCCATTTGTCTACTCTTTGCAACTTGTAATTGGTTCTGTTTTGGCAGAAGTGCATCGCTGTGCTCACATCTGCTGGCAATGCTCCTGTATTTGCTGTGGAAGTCTGGCCCTATCTAACGTCCCTTCCCATCTGCCTCTGCACCCCCTCGGACGCCTGCCCCAGAATGACTGAAGCAGTGGTGAGGAGGCTCACCCCCAGGATTCCACCCGGCCCACCCCGGGCCACCGACCCAGAAGCTGCGGACCTCACCGCTGCACCACCGGCCGGCCCCTTTCATGTTCCATTGGCAACCTGCAGTTGAGTGCAATGGGGCTTGAATATGCTGCTTGAGCCCAACTCTGGCACTGTGTAGATGAGGCCAGGTTGTTTGTCGGGGCCACTGTGACGTCAGAGGATTGGTCATAGCTGTGCGTCTGCTGTCCCGGCAAACTTCACGGACACAGGGCTTCAGAGCCCGCTTGGAGCAGTCTCATAACGCACCCTTCCCAGTGAGCCCAGGTTTGACCTTCGTTGCCGTTTTTTGGCTTGTGAATTTCTCTGACTTTCAAACGTTCCAGCACAGTGTGTCTAAAGACTGACATCTTTCATTGTGGATTATTCAGGTGTGATATCTGTTCGCCTTGCATTTTCTGGGACCTTTTTTTCTTTTCCACAGTATACTCGTCATGGTCTTTCTCAGCTATCTCCCTTAGATGTGCTCATCAGTCCGTTCTCCTTCAGTCGAAGGGATTAATTTTGTATTTCTTGAATCACCGTATGTTCTCTAGGCCGAGGTGTGAGTGCTTTCGTGATTCTTGGTTGCTGTCTTTGAATTTGCAGCGGTCACTTGTAGGACTCTTTGCTATCCTAGCCTAGGTCAAGCGAAGCACTGACAACCCGTGGTCATCTGGCTTGGTTTGACATCCTGAGATCAGAAACTCCAAATTCGAGGTGGTCCTGGCAACCCCCTTCATGGACATAATGTTTTTCTGAGACAAATTAGACAAATATGATGAATTCCTCGCTCCAGGAAAGATATTTTCCTTTCTCTTTTGTGGAGTCGGGAAGTTTCGAACTTGACCCCTGACCCTTGAACATTGCCCTAGATTCCATCTAGATAAGGGCTGACTTTATTTCCATAGGCTGTGCCATTTGTTTGACCTACATCCTCAGCCCTGGCATGTTTATTTTTCTGGAAACAGAATTGTAATGTTCTAATTTTCAGCCAGCTTCCTTCCATATGGCGTCAAAGCACATAATCAATAATCCTTCTACGGCAAGAAGTCGGGGGAGAGAATTTCATTGGAGCCAAAGTGAGCACTCTAGCCTGGGAGGGCAGCCTCCACAAAGGAACCAAGCCCTCTGGAAAAGGGTGATTTTCAGCACACTTGTAGAGCCCTTCCCAACAAAGAGACCTACCCCAAGCATGACAGGGCTCCATTCCTTCAAGGCTTCCAAGACATCTCTTGGGACGCATTAGCATGTGGCCAGTGGGCCCCCGTGACGCCAGAGCTATGGAAAGTGAGACTGATCTTCGAAGAATGCTAGGGGCCTAGGAAAGGAGGCATCGACTCTTCTCTTCAACGTCCTCAAGAGATCCTTCTTGACTTTGGATTATGCTTAAGGCAGAAGGACACTGTAGGTCTGATAAGGCCCAAGTGCGGCCTCGTGTTTCCAATCAAGTTTCAAGCTTGAATCAGCATGGCCTCCCCATAGACTTGAATAGATGACAATGTTCTCCTCTCAGTGCTTGTCCCTCTATTCTGGCTTCTTGCCAAGGATTCCTTTCTTATCCCTGGCATCAGAGTCTGTTTGATCTCTTCCAGTTTCTGTGCCCGCTTTCTGTTTGTCAAAGCAGTTTCTGGGTATGTCTCCCTTTAATAGCCCAGCCTAGGCCAATCCTCAGACTGTAACCATGCGGCCATCTTGGGGGACATGTTCACCGTGATGTCATAAAGAACCTCAGAAGGCCAAGTTGTCCTGACAACCTCCAAGCACACAGAGTTTCAGAGCCATCTCAGACCAGTCTGACTCCTCCCCCTTTCCAGGTAGGATAGTTTTCCTTTTTCTGGATTTCTTGTCGGTTTCTAACTTTCTCCTCGAACTTGGAAAGGCCTGCTCCCTTCTCTCTAGACACTGGTTTCTTTCCTGTAAGATTACCCTGGGTGTTATCTCTTATGTCTTGGGTAGATGGCCAAGTGGGTGGACCTTCCCCAGAGAAAGTCCTGGACTCCCTCCCAAGTTGAAGTTGCCCAGGCAATCCTCTGATGCGCAATGATCGTGTCATCTCCTAGCACTCTGCCAATTCCGCCTTGGCAGGTCCCATGTTTTCCTTCCTTCTTCCTTTGGGGAAGTGTACCAGATGCCTTCCTAGATTGGAATATTCTCACGGTTCTTTTTCTGGTGCGTATTGAGAACGGACCCTCACAATTGCTACTCCTTTATGACCTCTGTCCGCACCGTACCATGAAATCTCTATTCCCTAACAGTGCTAATGTGATCTGCACCCGCGCTGTGAAAGAGTGAGGCCCGGGCCACCCAAGAGGAACGTGGGCACTTGCCCGCTCCACCACAGGGCCGGCCCTGACTTGTACTTTTGGACCAACCTGTGGCCTGAACTTGGGAAGATGTGGGCCTGTTTGGATTATTCGTGAAGGGGATTAGTAGGAACATCATGGACGGTAACGTTTTCCGTTGGTTCCTGGGCTTAGCACGGATCAGGTTCTCTTGGTAGGATTCCTCTTCATGTATTTGGAATGGTCTACCTTTCTGTAGCATCAGTCAGGCTTTTGAGGTGATTTTCCATCCTTGGAAGTTCACCTTCTCTAATCTCTTTCAGCCCCCAAAGCTGTATGCCGTCATTCTGGACCCCTTTTTGGATGTTTGATTTTAGGTGGATTTATTGCCATAACCCTGCATTAGAACATCCTATGTCTTTCAGATTTACATCCTCATCGATTTAGACTTCCGTGTAGGTTCCATCCTCTTCACCAGCGTAAGCCGAATCACAGGCCCTCACCACACACTTGTGCCTCATCATCTCTTTCGCCCTCCCCCACCGCCCCGCTTTGCCTCTGGGCGCCCCCGATCAAATGTCCAGTGCCACCTGTTGGTTAGTGCTTGTTTTTTCTTCTCCTACTAAGTGAGATCCTACGGTATTTGACTTTGTCCCTGGGGCTTGTTTCACTTCCCCTAAAACCCTCCCAGCCATTCTGGTGGTCACAAATGGCTGGATTGCATCCTTTGTTCCCGCTGAGTGGTCTGCCATTGTGTGGCTATAGCCCATGTTCCTTCTCCATTCGTCCCTTGCTGGGCACCAGGGCGGCTTCCAAGTCTTGGAGAGCGGGAGTAAGGCTGTGGTGAACTCAGCGGTGCACGTCTTTAGGTGGTAGTGTTTCCGAGTTCTTTGGCTAAACGCCCCCCAGAGGAATAGCTGGATCATATGGGACATGGATTCTTAAATTTCGGAGGCAGTTCCACACCGCTTGGCCTAGTGGCTGCACCGGTTTCCACTGCCAGCAGCAGTGCTGGAGGCTTCCCTTCTCTCCACCTCCTCTCTGACGCTTGTTGTTTCCTGTCTGCCTCCTTATAGCCATTCTGACCACAGTGAGCTGCTATGTCATTGCGGTTTGGATTTGCCTTGGCCTCAGACTTAATGAGGGTGAACAAGTTTTCATGCACCTGTTGGCCCTCTTTAGATCTTCTTGGGAGAAATCTCCGTGTCCATCTTTGTCCCAGGATTTCATTGGCTTGTTCTTTTTCTTGTGGAGACGTGTGAGTTGATTGTATCTTTGGGCTTTTCACCCCTTGTCCGATGTGTGCTTTGCAAATATCCACTCCCAGTTGTTGTGCTGTCTTTGCATTGAGTCGATGGTTTCCTTGACTGGGCAGAAGCGTCTGCATGTGAGGTGGTCCCGTTTGTTTCTTGTCTCCTTTGCTGCCCTTGCCCAGTCAGACAGGCTTCTTCCCAATAGGCGGCTCAGACAGATGGCAAAGAGCACTCTGCCTAGGTCTTCTCCTACAAGTTTCACGGTTTCAAGTGTGCCATTCAGGGCTTTAATCCATTCCAGGTGGTGCGTGTGCCAGGTGGCACATCATGGTCTACTCTCGTTGTGTTCCATGTGGCTGTGCAGGCTTCCCAGCACCGTTTCTTGGAGAGACTCTCCTTTGTCCACTGTCTCCTCTTGGCTCCCTGGTCGCAAATGGGCTGTCCTTGTATGTTTGAGTTGGGCTCTGGGCTCTCGATTCTGTTGCATGGGTCTGTGTGCCTGTTTTTGGGCCCGGACTGTGCCGTTTCGGTACCTAGCGCTTCGTCCCCTATGTTGAAATCAGAAAGTGTGATACGTCCTGCTTTGTTCATTTTCCTGAGGATTCCTTGGCCTATTCAGGGTCTCTTGTTGCTGGCTGGAAACTTTAGGATTCTCTCTTCTATCTCTCTGGCAAATATGGCTGCAACTTTGACTGGGATTGCATGGAATCCAGAGATTCCTTTCTCCGCTATGGACGTTTCAAGTGTGTTAATTCTTCCATTCCTAGGTCCCGGAATATCCTTCTTTTTCCTTGTGTCGTCTTGAATTTCTTTCCCCAAACGTTTGCTAGTTTTCGGTTGACATAGCTTTCACCTGTTTTGCTAAGGTTCTTCATAGACATCTTCTTCTTCGTACTGGCAAGCTGTGTTTTTTGTTCGTTTGTGTTTAGCTTCCATTTGTCTACTCTTTGCAACTTGTAATTGGTTCTGTTTTGGCAGAAGTGCATCGCTGTGCTCACATCTGCTGGCAATGCTCCTGTATTTGCTGTGGAAGTCTGGCCCTATCTAACGTCCCTTCCCATCTGCCTCTGCACCCCCTCGGACGCCTGCCCCAGAATGACTGAAGCAGTGGTGAGGAGGCTCACCCCCAGGATTCCACCCGGCCCACCCCGGGCCACCGACCCAGAAGCTGCGGACCTCACCGCTGCACCACCGGCCGGCCCCTTTCATGTTCCATTGGCAACCTGCAGTTGAGTGCAATGGGGCTTGAATATGCTGCTTGAGCCCAACTCTGGCACTGTGTAGATGAGGCCAGGTTGTTTGTCGGGGCCACTGTGACGTCAGAGGATTGGTCATAGCTGTGCGTCTGCTGTCCCGGCAAACTTCACGGACACAGGGCTTCAGAGCCCGCTTGGAGCAGTCTCATAACGCACCCTTCCCAGTGAGCCCAGGTTTGACCTTCGTTGCTGTTTTTTGGCTTGTGAATTTCTCTGACTTTCAAACGTTCCAGCACAGTGTGTCTAAAGACTGACATCTTTCATTGTGGATTATTCAGGTGTGATATCTGTTCGCCTTGCATTTTCTGGGACCTTTTTTTCTTTTCCACAGTATACTCGTCATGGTCTTTCTCAGCTATCTCCCTTAGATGTGCTCATCAGTCCGTTCTCCTTCAGTCGAAGGGATTAATTTTGTATTTCTTGAATCACCGTATGTTCTCTAGGCCGAGGTGTGAGTGCTTTCGTGATTCTTGGTTGCTGTCTTTGAATTTGCAGCGGTCACTTGTAGGACTCTTTGCTATCCTAGCCTAGGTCAAGCGAAGCACTGACAACCCGTGGTCATCTGGCTTGGTTTGACATCCTGAGATCAGAAACTCCAAATTCGAGGTGGTCCTGGCAACCCCCTTCATGGACATAATGTTTTTCTGAGACAAATTAGACAAATATGATGAATTCCTCGCTCCAGGAAAGATATTTTCCTTTCTCTTTTGTGGAGTCGGGAAGTTTCGAACTTGACCCCTGACCCTTGAACATTGCCCTAGATTCCATCTAGATAAGGGCTGACTTTATTTCTATAGGCTGTGCCATTTGTTTGACCTACATCCTCAGCCCTGGCATGTTTATTTTTCTGGAAACAGAATTGTAATGTTCTAATTTTCAGCCAGCTTCCTTCCATATGGCGTCAAAGCACATAATCAATAATCCTTCTACGGCAAGAAGTCGGGGGAGAGAATTTCATTGGAGCCAAAGTGAGCACTCTAGCCTGGGAGGGCAGCCTTCACAAAGGAACCAAGCCCTCTGGAAAAGGGTGATTTTCAGCACACTTGTAGAGCCCTTCCCAACAAAGAGACCTACCCCAAGCATGACAGGGCTCCATTCCTTCAAGGCTTCCAAGACATCTCTTGGGACGCATTAGCATGTGGCCAGTGGGCCCCCGTGACGCCAGAGCTATGGAAAGTGAGACTGATCTTCGAAGAATGCTAGGGGCCTAGGAAAGGAGGCATCGACTCTTCTCTTCAACGTCCTCAAGAGATCCTTCTTGACTTTGGATTATGCTTAAGGCAGAAGGACACTGTAGGTCTGATAAGGCCCAAGTGCGGCCTCGTGTTTCCAATCAAGTTTCAAGCTTGAATCAGCATGGCCTCCCCATAGACTTGAATAGATGACAATGTTCTCCTCTCAGTGCTTGTCCCTCTATTCTGGCTTCTTGCCAAGGATTCCTTTCTTATCCCTGGCATCAGAGTCTGTTTGATCTCTTCCAGTTTCTGTGCCCGCTTTCTGTTTGTCAAAGCAGTTTCTGGGTATGTCTCCCTTTAATAGCCCAGCCTAGGCCAATCCTCAGACTGTAACCATGCGGCCATCTTGGGGGACATGTTCACCGTGATGTCATAAAGAACCTCAGAAGGCCAAGTTGTCCTGACAACCTCCAAGCACACAGAGTTTCAGAGCCATCTCAGACCAGTCTGACTCCTCCCCCTTTCCAGGTAGGATAGTTTTCCTTTTTCTGGATTTCTTGTCGGTTTCTAACTTTCTCCTCGAACTTGGAAAGGCCTGCTCCCTTCTCTCTAGACACTGGTTTCTTTCCTGTAAGATTACCCTGGGTGTTATCTCTTATGTCTTGGGTAGATGGCCAAGTGGGTGGACCTTCCCCAGAGAAAGTCCTGGACTCCCTCCCAAGTTGAAGTTGAACAGGCAATCCTCTGATGCGCAATGATCGTGTCATCTCCTAGCACTCTGCCAATTCCGCCTTGGCAGGTCCCATGTTTTCCTTCCTTCTTCCTTTGGGGAAGTGTACCAGATGCCTTCCTAGATTGGAATATTCTCACGGTTCTTTTTCTGGTGCGTATTGAGAACGGACCCTCACAATTGCTACTCCTTTATGACCTCTGTCCGCACCGTACCATGAAATCTCTATTCCCTAACAGTGCTAATGTGATCTGCACCCGCGCTGTGAAAGAGTGAGGCCCGGGCCACCCAAGAGGAACGTGGGCACTTGCCCGCTCCACCACAGGGCCGGCCCTGACTTGTACTTTTGGACCAACCTGTGGCCTGAACTTGGGAAGATGTGGGCCTGTTTGGATTATTCGTGAAGTGGATTAGTAGGAACATCATGGACGGTAACGTTTTCCGTTGGTTCCTGGGCTTAGCACGGATCAGGTTCTCTTGGTAGGATTCCTTTTCATGTATTTGGAATGGTCTACCTTTCTGTAGCATCAGTCAGGCTTTTGAGGTGATTTTCCATCCTTGGAAGTTCACCTTCTCTAATCTCTTTCAGCCCCCAAAGCTGTATGCCGTCATTCTGGACCCCTTTTTGGATGTTTGATTTTAGGTGGATTTATTGCCATAACCCTGCATTAGAACATGCTATGTCTTTCAGATTTACATCCTCATCGATTTAGACTTCCGTGTAGGTTCCATCCTCTTCACCAGCGTAAGCCGAATCACAGGCCCTCACCACACACTTGTGCCTCATCATCTCTTTCACCCTCCCCCACCGCCCCGCTTTGCCTCTGGGCGCCCCCGATCAAATGTCCAGTGCCACCTGTTGGTTAGCGCTTGTTTTTTCTTCTCCTAGTAAGTGAGATCCTACGGTATTTGACTTTGTCCCTGGGGCTTGTTTCACTTCCCCTAAAACCCTCCCAGCCATTCTGGTGGTCACAAATGGCTGGATTGCATCCTTTGTTCCCGCTGAGTGCTCTGCCATTGTGTGGCTATAGCCCATGTTCCTTCTCCATTCGTCCCTTGCTGGGCACCAGGGCGGCTTCCAAGTCTTGGAGAGCGGGAGTAAGGCTGTGGTGAACTCAGCGGTGCACGTCTTTAGGTGGTAGTGTTTCCGAGTTCTTTGGCTAAACGCCCCCCAGAGGAATAGCTGGATCATATGGGACATGGATTCTTAAATTTCGGAGGCAGTTCCACACCGCTTGGCCTAGTGGCTGCACCGGTTTCCACTGCCAGCAGCAGTGCTGGAGGCTTCCCTTCTCTCCACCTCCTCTCTGACGCTTGTTGTTTCCTGTCTGCCTCCTTATAGCCATTCTGACCACAGTGATCTGCTATGTCATTGCGGTTTGGATTTGCCTTGGCCTCAGACTTAATGAGGGTGAACAAGTTTTCATGCACCTGTTGGCCCTCTTTAGATCTTCTTGGGAGAAATCTCTGTGTCCATCTTTGGCCCAGGATTTCATTGGCTTGTTCTTTTTCTTGTGGAGACGTGTGAGTTGATTGTATCTTTGGGCTTTTCACCCCTTGTCCGATGTGTGCTTTGCAAACATCCACTCCCAGTTGTTGTGCTGTCTTTGCATTGAGTCGATGGTTTCCTTGACTGGGCAGAAGCGTCTGCATGTGAGGTGGTCCCGTTTGTTTCTTGTCTCCTTTGCTGCCCTTGCCCAGTCAGACAGGCTTCTTCCCAATAGGCGGCTCAGACAGATGGCAAAGAGCACTCTGCCTAGGTCTTCTCCTACAAGTTTCACGGTTTCAAGTGTGCCATTCAGGGCTTTAATCCATTCCAGGTGGTGCGTGTGCCAGGTGGCACATCATGGTCTACTCTCGTTGTGTTCCATGTGGCTGTGCAGGCTTCCCAGCACCGTTTCTTGGAGAGACTCTCCTTTGTCCACTCTCTCCTCTTGGCTCCCTGGTCGCAAATGGGCTGTCCTTGTATGTTTGAGTTGGGCTCTGGGCTCTCGATTCTGTTGCATGGGTCTGTGTGCCTGTTTTTGGGCCCGGACTGGGCCGTTTCGGTACCTAGCGCTTCGTCCTCTATGTTGAAATCAGAAAGTGTGATACGTCCTGCTTTGTTCATTTTCCTGAGGATTCCTTGGCCTATTCAGGGTCTCTTGTTGCTGGCTGGAAACTTTAGGATTCTCTCTTCTATCTCTCTGGCAAATATGGCTGCAACTTTGACTGGGATTGCATGGAATCCAGAGATTCCTTTCTCCGCTATGGACGTTTCAAGTGTGTTAATTCTTCCATTCCTAGGTCCCGGAATATCCTTCTTTTTCCTTGTGTCGTCTTGAATTTCTTTCCCCAAACGTTTGCTAGTTTTCGGTTGACATAGCTTTCACCTGTTTTGCTAAGGTTCTTCATAGACATCTTCTTCTTCGTACTGGCAAGCTGTGTTTTTTGTTCGTTTGTGTTTAGCTTCCATTTGTCTACTCTTTGCAACTTGTAATTGGTTCTGTTTTGGCAGAAGTGCATCGCTGTGCTCACATCTGCTGGCAATGCTCCTGTATTTGCTGTGGAAGTCTGGCCCTATCTAACGTCCCTTCCCATCTGCCTCTGCACCCCCTCGGACGCCTGCCCCAGAATGACTGAAGCAGTGGTGAGGAGGCTCACCCCCAGGATTCCACCCGGCCCACCCCGGGCCACCGACCCAGAAGCTGCGGACCTCACCGCTGCACCACCGGCCGGCCCCTTTCATGTTCCATTGGCAACCTGCAGTTGAGTGCAATGGGGCTTGAATATGCTGCTTGAGCCCAACTCTGGCACTGTGTAGATGAGGCCAGGTTGTTTGTCGGGGCCACTGTGACGTCAGAGGATTGGTCATAGTTGTGCGTCTGCTGTCCCGGCAAACTTCACGGACACAGGGCTTCAGAGCCCGCTTGGAGCAGTCTCATAACGCACCCTTCCCAGTGAGCCCAGGTTTGACCTTCGTTGCCGTTTTTTGGCTTGTGAATTTCTCTGACTTTCAAACGTTCCAGCACAGTGTGTCTAAAGACTGACATCTTTCATTGTGGATTATTCAGGTGTGATATCTGTTCGCCTTGCATTTTCTGGGACCTTTTTTTCTTTTCCACAGTATACTCGTCATGGTCTTTCTCAGGTATCTCCCTTAGATGTGCTCATCAGTCCGTTCTCCTTCAGTCCAAGGGATTAATTTTGTATTTCTTGAATCATCGTATGTTCTCTAGGCCGAGGTGTGAGTGCTTTCGTGATTCTTGGTTGCTGTCTTTGAATTTGCAGCGGTCACTTGTAGGACTCTTTGCTATCCTAGCCTAGGTCAAGCGAAGCACTGACAACCCGTGGTCATCTGGCTTGGTGTGACATCCTGAGATCAGAAACTCCAAATTCGAGGTGGTCCTGGCAACCCCCTTCATGGACATAATGTTTTTCTGAGACAAATTAGACAAATATGATGAATTCCTCGCTCCAGGAAAGATATTTTTCTTTCTCTTTTGTGCATTCGGGAAGTTTCGAACTTGACCCCTGACCCTTGAACATTGCCCTTGATTCCATCTAGATAAGGGCTGACTTTATTTCTATAGGCTGTGCCATTCGTTTGACCTACATCCTCAGCCCTGGCATGTTTATTTTTCTGGAAACAGAATTGTAATGTTCTAATTTTCAGCCAGCTTCCCTCCATATGGCGTCAAAGCACATAATCAATAATCCTTCTACGGCAAGAAGTCGGGGGAGAGAATTTCATTGGAGCCAAAGTGAGCACTCTAGCCTGGGAGGGCAGCCTTCACAAAGGAACCAAGCCCTCTGGAAAAGGGTGATTTTCAGCACACTTGTAGAGCCCTTCCCAACAAAGAGACCTACCCCAAGCATGACAGGGCTCCATTCCTTCAAGGCTTCCAAGACATCTCTTGGGACGCATTAGCATGTGGCCAGTGGGCCCCCATGACGCCAGAGCTATGGAAAGTGAGACTGATCTTCCAAGAATGCTAGGGGCCTAGGAAAGGAGGCATCGACTCTTCTCTTCAACGTCCTCAAGAGATCCTTCTTGACTTTGGATTATGCTTAAGGCAGAAGGACACTGTAGGTCTGATAAGGCCCAAGTGCGGCCTCGTGTTTCCAATCAAGTTTCAAGCTTGAATCAGCATGGCCTCCCCATAGACTTGAATAGATGACAATGTTCTCCTCTCAGTGCTTGTCCCTCTACTCTGGCTTCTTGCCAAGGATTCCTTTCTTATCCCTGGAATCAGAGTCTGTTTGATCTCTTCCAGTTTATGTGCCCGCTTTCTGTTTGTCAAAGCAGTTTCTGGGTATGTCTCCCTTTAATAGCCCAGCCTAGGCCAATCCTCAGACTGTAACCATGCGGCCATCTTGGGGGACATGTTCACCGTGATGTCATAAAGAACCTCAGAAGGCCAAGTTGTCCTGACAACCTCCAAGCACACAGAGTTTCAGAGCCATCTCAGACCAGTCTGACTCCTCCCCTTTCAAGGTAGGATAGTTTTCCTTTTTCTGGATTTCTTGTCGGTTTCTAACTTTCTCCTCGAACTTGGAAAGGCCTGCTCCATTCTCTCTAGACACTGGTTTCTTTCCTGTAAGATTACCCTGGGTGTTATCTCTTATGTCTTGGGTAGATGGCCAAGTGGGTGGACCTTCCCCAGAGAAAGTCCTGGACTCCCTCCCAAGTTGAAGTTGCCCAGGCAATCCTCTGATGCGCAATGATCGTGTCATCTCCTAGCACTCTGCCAATTCCGCCTTGGCAGGTCCCATGTTTTCCTTCCTTCTTCCTTTGGGGAAGTGTACCAGATGCCTTCCTAGATTGGAATATTCTCACGGTTCTTTTTCTGGTGCGTATTGATAAGGGACCCTCACAATTGCTACTTCTTTAGGACCTCTGTCCGCACCGTACCATGAAATCTCTATTCCCTAACAGTGCTAATGTGATCTGCACCCGTGCTGTGAAAGAGCGAGGCCCGGGCCACCCAAGCGGAACGTGGGCACTTGCCCGCTCCACCACAGGGCCGGCCCTGACTTGTACTTTTGGACCAACCTGTGGCCTGAACTTGGGAAGATGTGGGCCTGTTTGGATTATTCGTGAAGTGGATTAGTAGGAACATCATGGACGGTAACGTTTTCCGTTGGTTCCTGGGCTTAGCACGGATCAGGTTCTCTTGGTAGGATTCCTCTTCATGTATTTGGAATGGTCTACCTTTCTGTAGCATCAGTCAGGCTTTTGAGGTGATTTTCCATCCTTGGAAGTTCACCTTCTCTAATCTCTTTCAGCCCCTAAAGCTGTATGCCGTCATTCTGGACCCCTTTTTGGATGTTTGATTTTAGGTGGATTTATTGCCATAACCCTGCATTAGAACATCCTATGTCTTTCAGATTTACATCCTCATCGATTTAGACTTCCGTGTAGGTTCCATCCTCTTCACCAGCGTAAGCCGAATCACAGGCCCTCACCACACACTTGTGCCTCATCATCTCTTTCACCCTCCCCCACCGCCCCGCTTTGCCTCTGGGCGCCCCCGATCAAATGTTCAGTGCCACCTGTTGGTTAGTGCTTGTTTTTTCTTCTCCTTGTAAGTGAGATCCTACGGTATTTGACTTTGTCCCTGGGGCTTGTTTCACTTCCCCTAAAACCCTCCCAGCCATTCTGGTGGTCACAAATGGCTGGATTGCATCCTTTGTTCCCGCTGAGTGGTCTGCCATTGTGTGGCTATAGCCCATGTTCCTTCTCCATTCGTCCCTTGCTGGGCACCAGGGCGGCTTCCAAGTCTTGGAGAGCGGGAGTAAGGCTGTGGTGAACTCAGCGGTGCACATGTCTTTAGGCGGTAGTGTTTCCGAGTTCTTTGGCTAAACGCGCCCCAGAGGAATAGCTGGATCATATGGGACATGGATTCTTAAATTTCGGAGGCAGTTCCACTTCGCTTGGCCCAGTGGCTGCGCCGGTATCCACTGCCAGCAGCAGTGCAGGAGGCTTCCCTTCTCTCCACCTCCTCTCTGACGCTTGTTGTTTCCTGTCTGCCTCCTTATAGCCATTCTGACCACAGTGAGCTGCTATGTCATTGCGGTTTGGATTTGCCTTGGCCTCAGACTTAATGAGGGTGAACAAGTTTTCATGCACCTGTTGGCCCTCTTTAGATCTTCTTGGGAGAAATCTCCGTGTCCATCTTTGGCCCAGGATTTCATTGGCTTGTTCTTTTTCTTGTGGAGACGTGTGAGTTGATTGTATCTTTGGGCTTTTCACCCCTTGTCCGATGTGTGCTTTGCAAACATCCACTCCCAGTTGTTGTGCTGTCTTTGCATTGAGTCGATGGTTTCCTTGACTGGGCAGAAGCATCTGCATGTGAGGTGGTCCCGTTTGTTTCTTGTCTCCTTTGCTGCCCTTGCCCAGTCAGACAGGCTTCTTCCAAATAGGCGGCTCAGACAGATGGCAAAGAGCACTCTGCCTAGGTCTTCTCCTACAAGTTTCACGGTTTCAAGTGTGCCATTCAGGGCTTTAATCCATTCCAGGTGGTGCGTGTGCCAGGTGGCACATCATGGTCTACTCTCGTTGTGTTCCATGTGGCTGTGCAGGCTTCCCAGCACCGTTTCTTGGAGAGACTCTCCTTTGTCCACTGTCTCCTCTTGGCTCCCTGGTCGCAAATGGGCTGTCCTTGTATGTTTGAGTTGGGCTCTGGGCTCTCGATTCTGTTGCATGGGTCTGTGTGCCTGTTTTTGGGCCCGGACTGTGCCGTTTCGGTACCTAGCGCTTCGTCCCCTATGTTGAAATCAGAAAGTGTGATACGTCCTGCTTTGTTCATTTTCCTGAGGATTCCTTGGCCTATTCAGGGTCTCTTGTTGCTGGCTGGAAACTTTAGGATTCTCTCTTCTATCTCTCTGGCAAATATGGCTGCAACTTTGACTGGGATTGCATGGAATCCAGAGATTCCTTTCTCCGCTATGGACGTTTCAAGTGTGTTAATTCTTCCATTCCTAGGTCCCGGAATATCCTTCTTTTTCCTTGTGTCGTCTTGAATTTCTTTCCCCAAACGTTTGCTAGTTTTCGGTTGACATAGCTTTCACCTGTTTTGCTAAGGTTCTTCATAGACATCTTCTTCTTCGTACTGGCAAGCTGTGTTTTTTGTTCGTTTGTGTTTAGCTTCCATTTGTCTACTCTTTGCAACTTGTAATTGGTTCTGTTTTGGCAGAAGTGCATCGCTGTGCTCACATCTGCTGGCAATGCTCCTGTATTTGCTGTGGAAGTCTGGCCCTATCTAACGTCCCTTCCCATCTGCCTCTGCACCCCCTCGGACGCCTGCCCCACAATGACTGAAGCAGTGGTGAGGAGGCTCACCCCCAGGATTCCACCCGGCCCACCCCGGGCCACCGACCCAGAAGCTGCGGACCTCACCGCTGCACCACCGGCCGGCCCCTTTCATGTTCCATTGGCAACCTGCAGTTGAGTGCAATGGGGCTTGAATATGCTGCTTGAGCCCAACTCTGGCACTGTGTAGATGAGGCCAGGTTGTTTGTCGGGGCCACTGTGACGTCAGAGGATTGGTCATAGCTGTGCGTCTGCTGTCCCGGCAAACTTCACGGACACAGGGCTTCAGAGCCCGCTTGGAGCAGTCTCATAACGCACCCTTCCCAGTGAGCCCAGGTTTGACCTTCGTTGCTGTTTTTTGGCTTGTGAATTTCTCTGACTTTCAAACGTTCCAGCACAGTGTGTCTAAAGACTGACATCTTTCATTGTGGATTATTCAGGTGTGATATCTGTTCGCCTTGCATTTTCTGGGACCTTTTTTTCTTTTCCACAGTATACTCGTCATGGTCTTTCTCAGCTATCTCCCTTAGATGTGCTCATCAGTCCGTTCTCCTTCAGTCGAAGGGATTAATTTTGTATTTCTTGAATCACCGTATGTTCTCTAGGCCGAGGTGTGAGTGCTTTCGTGATTCTTGGTTGCTGTCTTTGAATTTGCAGCGGTCACTTGTAGGACTCTTTGCTATCCTAGCCTAGGTCAAGCGAAGCACTGACAACCCGTGGTCATCTGGCTTGGTTTGACATCCTGAGATCAGAAACTCCAAATTCGAGGTGGTCCTGGCAACCCCCTTCATGGACATAATGTTTTTCTGAGACAAATTAGACAAATATGATGAATTCCTCGCTCCAGGAAAGATATTTTCCTTTCTCTTTTGTGGAGTCGGGAAGTTTCGAACTTGACCCCTGACCCTTGAACATTGCCCTAGATTCCATCTAGATAAGGGCTGACTTTATTTCTATAGGCTGTGCCATTTGTTTGACCTACATCCTCAGCCCTGGCATGTTTATTTTTCTGGAAACAGAATTGTAATGTTCTAATTTTCAGCCAGCTTCCTTCCATATGGCGTCAAAGCACATAATCAATAATCCTTCTACGGCAAGAAGTCGGGGGAGAGAATTTCATTGGAGCCAAAGTGAGCACTCTAGCCTGGGAGGGCAGCCTTCACAAAGGAACCAAGCCCTCTGGAAAAGGGTGATTTTCAGCACACTTGTAGAGCCCTTCCCAACAAAGAGACCTACCCCAAGCATGACAGGGCTCCATTCCTTCAAGGCTTCCAAGACATCTCTTGGGACGCATTAGCATGTGGCCAGTGGGCCCCCGTGACGCCAGAGCTATGGAAAGTGAGACTGATCTTCGAAGAATGCTAGGGGCCTAGGAAAGGAGGCATCGACTCTTCTCTTCAACGTCCTCAAGAGATCCTTCTTGACTTTGGATTATGCTTAAGGCAGAAGGACACTGTAGGTCTGATAAGGCCCAAGTGCGGCCTCGTGTTTCCAATCAAGTTTCAAGCTTGAATCAGCATGGCCTCCCCATAGACTTGAATAGATGACAATGTTCTCCTCTCAGTGCTTGTCCCTCTATTCTGGCTTCTTGCCAAGGATTCCTTTCTTATCCCTGGCATCAGAGTCTGTTTGATCTCTTCCAGTTTCTGTGCCCGCTTTCTGTTTGTCAAAGCAGTTTCTGGGTATGTCTCCCTTTAATAGCCCAGCCTAGGCCAATCCTCAGACTGTAACCATGCGGCCATCTTGGGGGACATGTTCACCGTGATGTCATAAAGAACCTCAGAAGGCCAAGTTGTCCTGACAACCTCCAAGCACACAGAGTTTCAGAGCCATCTCAGACCAGTCTGACTCCTCCCCCTTTCCAGGTAGGATAGTTTTCCTTTTTCTGGATTTCTTGTCGGTTTCTAACTTTCTCCTCGAACTTGGAAAGGCCTGCTCCCTTCTCTCTAGACACTGGTTTCTTTCCTGTAAGATTACCCTGGGTGTTATCTCTTATGTCTTGGGTAGATGGCCAAGTGGGTGGACCTTCCCCAGAGAAAGTCCTGGACTCCCTCCCAAGTTGAAGTTGAACAGGCAATCCTCTGATGCGCAATGATCGTGTCATCTCCTAGCACTCTGCCAATTCCGCCTTGGCAGGTCCCATGTTTTCCTTCCTTCTTCCTTTGGGGAAGTGTACCAGATGCCTTCCTAGATTGGAATATTCTCACGGTTCTTTTTCTGGTGCGTATTGAGAACGGACCCTCACAATTGCTACTCCTTTATGACCTCTGTCCGCACCGTACCATGAAATCTCTATTCCCTAACAGTGCTAATGTGATCTGCACCCGCGCTGTGAAAGAGTGAGGCCCGGGCCACCCAAGAGGAACGTGGGCACTTGCCCGCTCCACCACAGGGCCGGCCCTGACTTGTACTTTTGGACCAACCTGTGGCCTGAACTTGGGAAGATGTGGGCCTGTTTGGATTATTCGTGAAGTGGATTAGTAGGAACATCATGGACGGTAACGTTTTCCGTTGGTTCCTGGGCTTAGCACGGATCAGGTTCTCTTGGTAGGATTCCTCTTCATGTATTTGGAATGGTCTACCTTTCTGTAGCATCAGTCAGGCTTTTGAGGTGATTTTCCATCCTTGGAAGTTCACCTTCTCTAATCTCTTTCAGCCCCCAAAGCTGTATGCCGTCATTCTGGACCCCTTTTTGGATGTTTGATTTTAGGTGGATTTATTGCCATAACCCTGCATTAGAACATGCTATGTCTTTCAGATTTACATCCTCATCGATTTAGACTTCCGTGTAGGTTCCATCCTCTTCACCAGCGTAAGCCGAATCACAGGCCCTCACCACACACTTGTGCCTCATCATCTCTTTCACCCTCCCCCACCGCCCCGCTTTGCCTCTGGGCGCCCCCGATCAAATGTCCAGTGCCACCTGTTGGTTAGCGCTTGTTTTTTCTTCTCCTAGTAAGTGAGATCCTACGGTATTTGACTTTGTCCCTGGGGCTTGTTTCACTTCCCCTAAAACCCTCCCAGCCATTCTGGTGGTCACAAATGGCTGGATTGCATCCTTTGTTCCCGCTGAGTGCTCTGCCATTGTGTGGCTATAGCCCATGTTCCTTCTCCATTCGTCCCTTGCTGGGCACCAGGGCGGCTTCCAAGTCTTGGAGAGCGGGAGTAAGGCTGTGGTGAACTCAGCGGTGCACGTCTTTAGGTGGTAGTGTTTCCGAGTTCTTTGGCTAAACGCCCCCCAGAGGAATAGCTGGATCATATGGGACATGGATTCTTAAATTTCGGAGGCAGTTCCACACCGCTTGGCCTAGTGGCTGCACCGGTTTCCACTGCCAGCAGCAGTGCTGGAGGCTTCCCTTCTCTCCACCTCCTCTCTGACGCTTGTTGTTTCCTGTCTGCCTCCTTATAGCCATTCTGACCACAGTGATCTGCTATGTCATTGCGGTTTGGATTTGCCTTGGCCTCAGACTTAATGAGGGTGAACAAGTTTTCATGCACCTGTTGGCCCTCTTTAGATCTTCTTGGGAGAAATCTCTGTGTCCATCTTTGGCCCAGGATTTCATTGGCTTGTTCTTTTTCTTGTGGAGACGTGTGAGTTGATTGTATCTTTGGGCTTTTCACCCCTTGTCCGATGTGTGCTTTGCAAACATCCACTCCCAGTTGTTGTGCTGTCTTTGCATTGAGTCGATGGTTTCCTTGACTGGGCAGAAGCGTCTGCATGTGAGGTGGTCCCGTTTGTTTCTTGTCTCCTTTGCTGCCCTTGCCCAGTCAGACAGGCTTCTTCCCAATAGGCGGCTCAGACAGATGGCAAAGAGCACTCTGCCTAGGTCTTCTCCTACAAGTTTCACGGTTTCAAGTGTGCCATTCAGGGCTTTAATCCATTCCAGGTGGTGCGTGTGCCAGGTGGCACATCATGGTCTACTCTCGTTGTGTTCCATGTGGCTGTGCAGGCTTCCCAGCACCGTTTCTTGGAGAGACTCTCCTTTGTCCACTCTCTCCTCTTGGCTCCCTGGTCGCAAATGGGCTGTCCTTGTATGTTTGAGTTGGGCTCTGGGCTCTCGATTCTGTTGCATGGGTCTGTGTGCCTGTTTTTGGGCCCGGACTGGGCCGTTTCGGTACCTAGCGCTTCGTCCTCTATGTTGAAATCAGAAAGTGTGATACGTCCTGCTTTGTTCATTTTCCTGAGGATTCCTTGGCCTATTCAGGGTCTCTTGTTGCTGGCTGGAAACTTTAGGATTCTCTCTTCTATCTCTCTGGCAAATATGGCTGCAACTTTGACTGGGATTGCATGGAATCCAGAGATTCCTTTCTCCGCTATGGACGTTTCAAGTGTGTTAATTCTTCCATTCCTAGGTCCCGGAATATCCTTCTTTTTCCTTGTGTCGTCTTGAATTTCTTTCCCCAAACGTTTGCTAGTTTTCGGTTGACATAGCTTTCACCTGTTTTGCTAAGGTTCTTCATAGACATCTTCTTCTTCGTACTGGCAAGCTGTGTTTTTTGTTCGTTTGTGTTTAGCTTCCATTTGTCTACTCTTTGCAACTTGTAATTGGTTCTGTTTTGGCAGAAGTGCATCGCTGTGCTCACATCTGCTGGCAATGCTCCTGTATTTGCTGTGGAAGTCTGGCCCTATCTAACGTCCCTTCCCATCTGCCTCTGCACCCCCTCGGACGCCTGCCCCAGAATGACTGAAGCAGTGGTGAGGAGGCTCACCCCCAGGATTCCACCCGGCCCACCCCGGGCCACCGACCCAGAAGCTGCGGACCTCACCGCTGCACCACCGGCCGGCCCCTTTCATGTTCCATTGGCAACCTGCAGTTGAGTGCAATGGGGCTTGAATATGCTGCTTGAGCCCAACTCTGGCACTGTGTAGATGAGGCCAGGTTGTTTGTCGGGGCCACTGTGACGTCAGAGGATTGGTCATAGTTGTGCGTCTGCTGTCCCGGCAAACTTCACGGACACAGGGCTTCAGAGCCCGCTTGGAGCAGTCTCATAACGCACCCTTCCCAGTGAGCCCAGGTTTGACCTTCGTTGCCGTTTTTTGGCTTGTGAATTTCTCTGACTTTCAAACGTTCCAGCACAGTGTGTCTAAAGACTGACATCTTTCATTGTGGATTATTCAGGTGTGATATCTGTTCGCCTTGCATTTTCTGGGACCTTTTTTTCTTTTCCACAGTATACTCGTCATGGTCTTTCTCAGGTATCTCCCTTAGATGTGCTCATCAGTCCGTTCTCCTTCAGTCCAAGGGATTAATTTTGTATTTCTTGAATCATCGTATGTTCTCTAGGCCGAGGTGTGAGTGCTTTCGTGATTCTTGGTTGCTGTCTTTGAATTTGCAGCGGTCACTTGTAGGACTCTTTGCTATCCTAGCCTAGGTCAAGCGAAGCACTGACAACCCGTGGTCATCTGGCTTGGTGTGACATCCTGAGATCAGAAACTCCAAATTCGAGGTGGTCCTGGCAACCCCCTTCATGGACATAATGTTTTTCTGAGACAAATTAGACAAATATGATGAATTCCTCGCTCCAGGAAAGATATTTTTCTTTCTCTTTTGTGCATTCGGGAAGTTTCGAACTTGACCCCTGACCCTTGAACATTGCCCTTGATTCCATCTAGATAAGGGCTGACTTTATTTCTATAGGCTGTGCCATTCGTTTGACCTACATCCTCAGCCCTGGCATGTTTATTTTTCTGGAAACAGAATTGTAATGTTCTAATTTTCAGCCAGCTTCCCTCCATATGGCGTCAAAGCACATAATCAATAATCCTTCTACGGCAAGAAGTCGGGGGAGAGAATTTCATTGGAGCCAAAGTGAGCACTCTAGCCTGGGAGGGCAGCCTTCACAAAGGAACCAAGCCCTCTGGAAAAGGGTGATTTTCAGCACACTTGTAGAGCCCTTCCCAACAAAGAGACCTACCCCAAGCATGACAGGGCTCCATTCCTTCAAGGCTTCCAAGACATCTCTTGGGACGCATTAGCATGTGGCCAGTGGGCCCCCATGACGCCAGAGCTATGGAAAGTGAGACTGATCTTCCAAGAATGCTAGGGGCCTAGGAAAGGAGGCATCGACTCTTCTCTTCAACGTCCTCAAGAGATCCTTCTTGACTTTGGATTATGCTTAAGGCAGAAGGACACTGTAGGTCTGATAAGGCCCAAGTGCGGCCTCGTGTTTCCAATCAAGTTTCAAGCTTGAATCAGCATGGCCTCCCCATAGACTTGAATAGATGACAATGTTCTCCTCTCAGTGCTTGTCCCTCTACTCTGGCTTCTTGCCAAGGATTCCTTTCTTATCCCTGGAATCAGAGTCTGTTTGATCTCTTCCAGTTTATGTGCCCGCTTTCTGTTTGTCAAAGCAGTTTCTGGGTATGTCTCCCTTTAATAGCCCAGCCTAGGCCAATCCTCAGACTGTAACCATGCGGCCATCTTGGGGGACATGTTCACCGTGATGTCATAAAGAACCTCAGAAGGCCAAGTTGTCCTGACAACCTCCAAGCACACAGAGTTTCAGAGCCATCTCAGACCAGTCTGACTCCTCCCCTTTCAAGGTAGGATAGTTTTCCTTTTTCTGGATTTCTTGTCGGTTTCTAACTTTCTCCTCGAACTTGGAAAGGCCTGCTCCATTCTCTCTAGACACTGGTTTCTTTCCTGTAAGATTACCCTGGGTGTTATCTCTTATGTCTTGGGTAGATGGCCAAGTGGGTGGACCTTCCCCAGAGAAAGTCCTGGACTCCCTCCCAAGTTGAAGTTGCCCAGGCAATCCTCTGATGCGCAATGATCGTGTCATCTCCTAGCACTCTGCCAATTCCGCCTTGGCAGGTCCCATGTTTTCCTTCCTTCTTCCTTTGGGGAAGTGTACCAGATGCCTTCCTAGATTGGAATATTCTCACGGTTCTTTTTCTGGTGCGTATTGATAAGGGACCCTCACAATTGCTACTTCTTTAGGACCTCTGTCCGCACCGTACCATGAAATCTCTATTCCCTAACAGTGCTAATGTGATCTGCACCCGTGCTGTGAAAGAGCGAGGCCCGGGCCACCCAAGCGGAACGTGGGCACTTGCCCGCTCCACCACAGGGCCGGCCCTGACTTGTACTTTTGGACCAACCTGTGGCCTGAACTTGGGAAGATGTGGGCCTGTTTGGATTATTCGTGAAGTGGATTAGTAGGAACATCATGGACGGTAACGTTTTCCGTTGGTTCCTGGGCTTAGCACGGATCAGGTTCTCTTGGTAGGATTCCTCTTCATGTATTTGGAATGGTCTACCTTTCTGTAGCATCAGTCAGGCTTTTGAGGTGATTTTCCATCCTTGGAAGTTCACCTTCTCTAATCTCTTTCAGCCCCTAAAGCTGTATGCCGTCATTCTGGACCCCTTTTTGGATGTTTGATTTTAGGTGGATTTATTGCCATAACCCTGCATTAGAACATCCTATGTCTTTCAGATTTACATCCTCATCGATTTAGACTTCCGTGTAGGTTCCATCCTCTTCACCAGCGTAAGCCGAATCACAGGCCCTCACCACACACTTGTGCCTCATCATCTCTTTCACCCTCCCCCACCGCCCCGCTTTGCCTCTGGGCGCCCCCGATCAAATGTTCAGTGCCACCTGTTGGTTAGTGCTTGTTTTTTCTTCTCCTTGTAAGTGAGATCCTACGGTATTTGACTTTGTCCCTGGGGCTTGTTTCACTTCCCCTAAAACCCTCCCAGCCATTCTGGTGGTCACAAATGGCTGGATTGCATCCTTTGTTCCCGCTGAGTGGTCTGCCATTGTGTGGCTATAGCCCATGTTCCTTCTCCATTCGTCCCTTGCTGGGCACCAGGGCGGCTTCCAAGTCTTGGAGAGCGGGAGTAAGGCTGTGGTGAACTCAGCGGTGCACATGTCTTTAGGCGGTAGTGTTTCCGAGTTCTTTGGCTAAACGCGCCCCAGAGGAATAGCTGGATCATATGGGACATGGATTCTTAAATTTCGGAGGCAGTTCCACTTCGCTTGGCCCAGTGGCTGCGCCGGTATCCACTGCCAGCAGCAGTGCAGGAGGCTTCCCTTCTCTCCACCTCCTCTCTGACGCTTGTTGTTTCCTGTCTGCCTCCTTATAGCCATTCTGACCACAGTGAGCTGCTATGTCATTGCGGTTTGGATTTGCCTTGGCCTCAGACTTAATGAGGGTGAACAAGTTTTCATGCACCTGTTGGCCCTCTTTAGATCTTCTTGGGAGAAATCTCCGTGTCCATCTTTGGCCCAGGATTTCATTGGCTTGTTCTTTTTCTTGTGGAGACGTGTGAGTTGATTGTATCTTTGGGCTTTTCACCCCTTGTCCGATGTGTGCTTTGCAAACATCCACTCCCAGTTGTTGTGCTGTCTTTGCATTGAGTCGATGGTTTCCTTGACTGGGCAGAAGCATCTGCATGTGAGGTGGTCCCGTTTGTTTCTTGTCTCCTTTGCTGCCCTTGCCCAGTCAGACAGGCTTCTTCCAAATAGGCGGCTCAGACAGATGGCAAAGAGCACTCTGCCTAGGTCTTCTCCTACAAGTTTCACGGTTTCAAGTGTGCCATTCAGGGCTTTAATCCATTCCAGGTGGTGCGTGTGCCAGGTGGCACATCATGGTCTACTCTCGTTGTGTTCCATGTGGCTGTGCAGGCTTCCCAGCACCGTTTCTTGGAGAGACTCTCCTTTGTCCACTGTCTCCTCTTGGCTCCCTGGTCGCAAATGGGCTGTCCTTGTATGTTTGAGTTGGGCTCTGGGCTCTCGATTCTGTTGCATGGGTCTGTGTGCCTGTTTTTGGGCCCGGACTGTGCCGTTTCGGTACCTAGCGCTTCGTCCCCTATGTTGAAATCAGAAAGTGTGATACGTCCTGCTTTGTTCATTTTCCTGAGGATTCCTTGGCCTATTCAGGGTCTCTTGTTGCTGGCTGGAAACTTTAGGATTCTCTCTTCTATCTCTCTGGCAAATATGGCTGCAACTTTGACTGGGATTGCATGGAATCCAGAGATTCCTTTCTCCGCTATGGACGTTTCAAGTGTGTTAATTCTTCCATTCCTAGGTCCCGGAATATCCTTCTTTTTCCTTGTGTCGTCTTGAATTTCTTTCCCCAAACGTTTGCTAGTTTTCGGTTGACATAGCTTTCACCTGTTTTGCTAAGGTTCTTCATAGACATCTTCTTCTTCGTACTGGCAAGCTGTGTTTTTTGTTCGTTTGTGTTTAGCTTCCATTTGTCTACTCTTTGCAACTTGTAATTGGTTCTGTTTTGGCAGAAGTGCATCGCTGTGCTCACATCTGCTGGCAATGCTCCTGTATTTGCTGTGGAAGTCTGGCCCTATCTAACGTCCCTTCCCATCTGCCTCTGCACCCCCTCGGACGCCTGCCCCACAATGACTGAAGCAGTGGTGAGGAGGCTCACCCCCAGGATTCCACCCGGCCCACCCCGGGCCACCGACCCAGAAGCTGCGGACCTCACCGCTGCACCACCGGCCGGCCCCTTTCATGTTCCATTGGCAACCTGCAGTTGAGTGCAATGGGGCTTGAATATGCTGCTTGAGCCCAACTCTGGCACTGTGTAGATGAGGCCAGGTTGTTTGTCGGGGCCACTGTGACGTCAGAGGATTGGTCATAGCTGTGCGTCTGCTGTCCCGGCAAACTTCACGGACACAGGGCTTCAGAGCCCGCTTGGAGCAGTCTCATAACGCACCCCTCTCAGTGAGCCCAGGTTTGACCTTCGTTGCCGTTTTTTGGCTTGTGAATTTCTCTGACTTTCAAACGTTCCAGCACAGTGTGTCTAAAGACTGACATCTTTCATTGTGGATTATTCAGGTGTGATATCTGTTCGCCTTGCATTTTCTGGGACCTTTTTTTCTTTTCCACAGTATACTCGTCATGGTCTTTCTCAGGTATCTCCCTTAGATGTGCTCATCAGTCCGTTCTCCTTCAGTCCAAGGGATTAATTTTGTATTTCTTGAATCATCGTATGTTCTCTAGGCCGAGGTGTGAGTGCTTTCGTGATTCTTGGTTGCTGTCTTTGAATTTGCAGCGGTCACTTGTAGGACTCTTTGCTATCCTAGCCTAGGTCAAGCGAAGCACTGACAACCCGTGGTCATCTGGCTTGGTGTGACATCCTGAGATCAGAAACTCCAAATTCGAGGTGGTCCTGGCAACCCCCTTCATGGACATAATGTTTTTCTGAGACAAATTAGACAAATATGATGAATTCCTCGCTCCAGGAAAGATATTTTTCTTTCTCTTTTGTGCATTCGGGAAGTTTCGAACTTGACCCCTGACCCTTGAACATTGCCCTTGATTCCATCTAGATAAGGGCTGACTTTATTTCTATAGGCTGTGCCATTCGTTTGACCTACATCCTCAGCCCTGGCATGTTTATTTTTCTGGAAACAGAATTGTAATGTTCTAATTTTCAGCCAGCTTCCCTCCATATGGCGTCAAAGCACATAATCAATAATCCTTCTACGGCAAGAAGTCGGGGGAGAGAATTTCATTGGAGCCAAAGTGAGCACTCTAGCCTGGGAGGGCAGCCTTCACAAAGGAACCAAGCCCTCTGGAAAAGGGTGATTTTCAGCACACTTGTAGAGCCCTTCCCAACAAAGAGACCTACCCCAAGCATGACAGGGCTCCATTCCTTCAAGGCTTCCAAGACATCTCTTGGGACGCATTAGCATGTGGCCAGTGGGCCCCCATGACGCCAGAGCTATGGAAAGTGAGACTGATCTTCCAAGAATGCTAGGGGCCTAGGAAAGGAGGCATCGACTCTTCTCTTCAACGTCCTCAAGAGATCCTTCTTGACTTTGGATTATGCTTAAGGCAGAAGGACACTGTAGGTCTGATAAGGCCCAAGTGCGGCCTCGTGTTTCCAATCAAGTTTCAAGCTTGAATCAGCATGGCCTCCCCATAGACTTGAATAGATGACAATGTTCTCCTCTCAGTGCTTGTCCCTCTACTCTGGCTTCTTGCCAAGGATTCCTTTCTTATCCCTGGAATCAGAGTCTGTTTGATCTCTTCCAGTTTCTGTGCCCGCTTTCTGTTTGTCAAAGCAGTTTCTGGGTATGTCTCCCTTTAATAGCCCAGCCTAGGCCAATCCTCAGACTGTAACCATGCGGCCATCTTGGGGGACATGTTCACCGTGATGTCATAAAGAACCTCAGAAGGCCAAGTTGTCCTGACAACCTCCAAGCACACAGAGTTTCAGAGCCATCTCAGACCAGTCTGACTCCTCCCCTTTCAAGGTAGGATAGTTTTCCTTTTTCTGGATTTCTTGTCGGTTTCTAACTTTCTCCTTGAACTTGGAAAGGCCTGCTCCATTCTCTCTAGACACTGGTTTCTTTCCTGTAAGATTACCCTGGGTGTTATCTCTTATGTCTTGGGTAGATGGCCAAGTGGGTGGACCTTCCCCAGAGAAAGTCCTGGACTCCCTCCCAAGTTGAAGTTGCCCAGGCAATCCTCTGATGCGCAATGATCGTGTCATCTCCTAGCACTCTGCCAATTCCGCCTTGGCAGGTCCCATGTTTTCCTTCCTTCTTCCTTTGGGGAAGTGTACCAGATGCCTTCCTAGATTGGAATATTCTCACGGTTCTTTTTCTGGTGCGTATTGATAAGGGACCCTCACAATTGCTACTTCTTTAGGACCTCTGTCCGCACCGTACCATGAAATCTCTATTCCCTAACAGTGCTAATGTGATCTGCACCCGTGCTGTGAAAGAGCGAGGCCCGGGCCACCCAAGCGGAACGTGGGCACTTGCCCGCTCCACCACAGGGCCGGCCCTGACTTGTACTTTTGGACCAACCTGTGGCCTGAACTTGGGAAGATGTGGGCCTGTTTGGATTATTCGTGAAGGGGATTAGTAGGAACATCATGGACGGTAACGTTTTCCGTTGGTTCCTGGGCTTAGCACGGATCAGGTTCTCTTGGTAGGATTCCTCTTCATGTATTTGGAATGGTCTACCTTTCTGTAGCATCAGTCAGGCTTTTGAGGTGATTTTCCATCCTTGGAAGTTCACCTTCTCTAATCTCTTTCAGCCCCCAAAGCTGTATGCCGTCATTCTGGACCCCTTTTTGGATGTTTGATTTTAGGTGGATTTATTGCCATAACCCTGCATTAGAACATCCTATGTCTTTCAGATTTACATCCTCATCGATTTAGACTTCCGTGTAGGTTCCATCCTCTTCACCAGCGTAAGCCGAATCACAGGCCCTCACCACACACTTATGCCTCATCATCTCTTTCACCCTCCCCCACCGCCCCGCTTTGCCTCTGGGCGCCCCCGATCAAATGTCCAGTGCCACCTGTTGGTTAGTGCTTGTTTTTTCTTCTCCTTGTAAGTGAGATCCTACGGTATTTGACTTTGTCCCTGGGGCTTGTTTCACTTCCCCTAAAACCCTCCCAGCCATTCTGGTGGTCACAAATGGCTGGATTGCATCCTTTGTTCCCGCTGAGTGGTCTGCCATTGTGTGGCTATAGCCCATGTTCCTTCTCCATTCGTCCCTTGCTGGGCACCAGGGCGGCTTCCAAGTCTTGGAGAGCGGGAGTAAGGCTGTGGTGAACTCAGCGGTGCACATGTCTTTAGGCGGTAGTGTTTCCGAGTTCTTTGGCTAAACGCGCCCCAGAGGAATAGCTGGATCATATGGGACATGGATTCTTAAATTTCGGAGGCAGTTCCACTTCGCTTGGCCCAGTGGCTGCGCCGGTATCCACTGCCAGCAGCAGTGCAGGAGGCTTCCCTTCTCTCCACCTCCTCTCTGACGCTTGTTGTTTCCTGTCTGCCTCCTTATAGCCATTCTGACCACAGTGAGCTGCTATGTCATTGCGGTTTGGATTTGCCTTGGCCTCAGACTTAATGAGGGTGAACAAGTTTTCATGCACCTGTTGGCCCTCTTTAGATCTTCTTGGGAGAAATCTCCGTGTCCATCTTTGGCCCAGGATTTCATTGGCTTGTTCTTTTTCTTGTGGAGACGTGTGAGTTGATTGTATCTTTGGGCTTTTCACCCCTTGTCCGATGTGTGCTTTGCAAACATCCACTCCCAGTTGTTGTGCTGTCTTTGCATTGAGTCGATGGTTTCCTTGACTGGGCAGAAGCATCTGCATGTGAGGTGGTCCCGTTTGTTTCTTGTCTCCTTTGCTGCCCTTGCCCAGTCAGACAGGCTTCTTCCAAATAGGCGGCTCAGACAGATGGCAAAGAGCACTCTGCCTAGGTCTTCTCCTACAAGTTTCACGGTTTCAAGTGTGCCATTCAGGGCTTTAATCCATTCCAGGTGGTGCGTGTGCCAGGTGGCACATCATGGTCTACTCTCGTTGTGTTCCATGTGGCTGTGCAGGCTTCCCAGCACCGTTTCTTGGAGAGACTCTCCTTTGTCCACTGTCTCCTCTTGGCTCCCTGGTCGCAAATGGGCTGTCCTTGTATGTTTGAGTTGGGCTCTGGGCTCTCGATTCTGTTGCATGGGTCTGTGTGCCTGTTTTTGGGCCCGGACTGTGCCGTTTCGGTACCTAGCGCTTCGTCCCCTATGTTGAAATCAGAAAGTGTGATACGTCCTGCTTTGTTCATTTTCCTGAGGATTCCTTGGCCTATTCAGGGTCTCTTGTTGCTGGCTGGAAACTTTAGGATTCTCTCTTCTATCTCTCTGGCAAATATGGCTGCAACTTTGACTGGGATTGCATGGAATCCAGAGATTCCTTTCTCCGCTATGGACGTTTCAAGTGTGTTAATTCTTCCATTCCTAGGTCCCGGAATATCCTTCTTTTTCCTTGTGTCGTCTTGAATTTCTTTCCCCAAACGTTTGCTAGTTTTCGGTTGACATAGCTTTCACCTGTTTTGCTAAGGTTCTTCATAGACATCTTCTTCTTCGTACTGGCAAGCTGTGTTTTTTGTTCGTTTGTGTTTAGCTTCCATTTGTCTACTCTTTGCAACTTGTAATTGGTTCTGTTTTGGCAGAAGTGCATCGCTGTGCTCACATCTGCTGGCAATGCTCCTGTATTTGCTGTGGAAGTCTGGCCCTATCTAACGTCCCTTCCCATCTGCCTCTGCACCCCCTCGGACGCCTGCCCCAGAATGACTGAAGCAGTGGTGAGGAGGCTCACCCCCAGGATTCCACCCGGCCCACCCCGGGCCACCGACCCAGAAGCTGCGGACCTCACCGCTGCACCACCGGCCGGCCCCTTTCATGTTCCATTGGCAACCTGCAGTTGAGTGCAATGGGGCTTGAATATGCTGCTTGAGCCCAACTCTGGCACTGTGTAGATGAGGCCAGGTTGTTTGTCGGGGCCACTGTGACGTCAGAGGATTGGTCATAGCTGTGCGTCTGCTGTCCCGGCAAACTTCACGGACACAGGGCTTCAGAGCCCGCTTGGAGCAGTCTCATAACGCACCCTTCCCAGTGAGCCCAGGTTTGACCTTCGTTGCCGTTTTTTGGCTTGTGAATTTCTCTGACTTTCAAACGTTCCAGCACAGTGTGTCTAAAGACTGACATCTTTCATTGTGGATTATTCAGGTGTGATATCTGTTCGCCTTGCATTTTCTGGGACCTTTTTTTCTTTTCCACAGTATACTCGTCATGGTCTTTCTCAGGTATCTCCCTTAGATGTGCTCATCAGTCCGTTCTCCTTCAGTCCAAGGGATTAATTTTGTATTTCTTGAATCATCGTATGTTCTCTAGGCCGAGGTGTGAGTGCTTTCGTGATTCTTGGTTGCTGTCTTTGAATTTGCAGCGGTCACTTGTAGGACTCTTTGCTATCCTAGCCTAGGTCAAGCGAAGCACTGACAACCCGTGGTCATCTGGCTTGGTGTGACATCCTGAGATCAGAAACTCCAAATTCGAGGTGGTCCTGGCAACCCCCTTCATGGACATAATGTTTTTCTGAGACAAATTAGACAAATCTGATGAATTCCTCGCTCCAGGAAAGATATTTTTCTTTCTCTTTTGTGCATTCGGGAAGTTTCGAACTTGACCCCTGACCCTTGAACATTGCCCTTGATTCCATCTAGATAAGGGCTGACTTTATTTCTATAGGCTGTGCCATTCGTTTGACCTACATCCTCAGCCCTGGCATGTTTATTTTTCTGGAAACAGAATTGTAATGTTCTAATTTTCAGCCAGCTTCCCTCCATATGGCGTCAAAGCACATAATCAATAATCCTTCTACGGCAAGAAGTCGGGGGAGAGAATTTCATTGGAGCCAAAGTGAGCACTCTAGCCTGGGAGGGCAGCCTTCACAAAGGAACCAAGCCCTCTGGAAAAGGGTGATTTTCAGCACACTTGTAGAGCCCTTCCCAACAAAGAGACCTACCCCAAGCATGACAGGGCTCCATTCCTTCAAGGCTTCCAAGACATCTCTTGGGACGCATTAGCATGTGGCCAGTGGGCCCCCATGACGCCAGAGCTATGGAAAGTGAGACTGATCTTCCAAGAATGCTAGGGGCCTAGGAAAGGAGGCATCGACTCTTCTCTTCAACGTCCTCAAGAGATCCTTCTTGACTTTGGATTATGCTTAAGGCAGAAGGACACTGTAGGTCTGATAAGGCCCAAGTGCGGCCTCGTGTTTCCAATCAAGTTTCAAGCTTGAATCAGCATGGCCTCCCCATAGACTTGAATAGATGACAATGTTCTCCTCTCAGTGCTTGTCCCTCTACTCTGGCTTCTTGCCAAGGATTCCTTTCTTATCCCTGGAATCAGAGTCTGTTTGATCTCTTCCAGTTTCTGTGCCCGCTTTCTGTTTGTCAAAGCAGTTTCTGGGTATGTCTCCCTTTAATAGCCCAGCCTAGGCCAATCCTCAGACTGTAACCATGCGGCCATCTTGGGGGACATGTTCACCGTGATGTCATAAAGAACCTCAGAAGGCCAAGTTGTCCTGACAACCTCCAAGCACACAGAGTTTCAGAGCCATCTCAGACCAGTCTGACTCCTCCCCTTTCAAGGTAGGATAGTTTTCCTTTTTCTGGATTTCTTGTCGGTTTCTAACTTTCTCCTTGAACTTGGAAAGGCCTGCTCCATTCTCTCTAGACACTGGTTTCTTTCCTGTAAGATTACCCTGGGTGTTATCTCTTATGTCTTGGGTAGATGGCCAAGTGGGTGGACCTTCCCCAGAGAAAGTCCTGGACTCCCTCCCAAGTTGAAGTTGCCCAGGCAATCCTCTGATGCGCAATGATCGTGTCATCTCCTAGCACTCTGCCAATTCCGCCTTGGCAGGTCCCATGTTTTCCTTCCTTCTTCCTTTGGGGAAGTGTACCAGATGCCTTCCTAGATTGGAATATTCTCACGGTTCTTTTTCTGGTGCGTATTGATAAGGGACCCTCACAATTGCTACTTCTTTAGGACCTCTGTCCGCACCGTACCATGAAATCTCTATTCCCTAACAGTGCTAATGTGATCTGCACCCGTGCTGTGAAAGAGCGAGGCCCGGGCCACCCAAGCGGAACGTGGGCACTTGCCCGCTCCACCACAGGGCCGGCCCTGACTTGTACTTTTGGACCAACCTGTGGCCTGAACTTGGGAAGATGTGGGCCTGTTTGGATTATTCGTGAAGGGGATTAGTAGGAACATCATGGACGGTAACGTTTTCCGTTGGTTCCTGGGCTTAGCACGGATCAGGTTCTCTTGGTAGGATTCCTCTTCATGTATTTGGAATGGTCTACCTTTCTGTAGCATCAGTCAGGCTTTTGAGGTGATTTTCCATCCTTGGAAGTTCACCTTCTCTAATCTCTTTCAGCCCCCAAAGCTGTATGCCGTCATTCTGGACCCCTTTTTGGATGTTTGATTTTAGGTGGATTTATTGCCATAACCCTGCATTAGAACATCCTATGTCTTTCAGATTTACATCCTCATCGATTTAGACTTCCGTGTAGGTTCCATCCTCTTCACCAGCGTAAGCCGAATCACAGGCCCTCACCACACACTTATGCCTCATCATCTCTTTCACCCTCCCCCACCGCCCCGCTTTGCCTCTGGGCGCCCCCGATCAAATGTCCAGTGCCACCTGTTGGTTAGTGCTTGTTTTTTCTTCTCCTTGTAAGTGAGATCCTACGGTATTTGACTTTGTCCCTGGGGCTTGTTTCACTTCCCCTAAAACCCTCCCAGCCATTCTGGTGGTCACAAATGGCTGGATTGCATCCTTTGTTCCCGCTGAGTGGTCTGCCATTGTGTGGCTATAGCCCATGTTCCTTCTCCATTCGTCCCTTGCTGGGCACCAGGGCGGCTTCCAAGTCTTGGAGAGCGGGAGTAAGGCTGTGGTGAACTCAGCGGTGCACATGTCTTTAGGCGGTAGTGTTTCCGAGTTCTTTGGCTAAACGCGCCCCAGAGGAATAGCTGGATCATATGGGACATGGATTCTTAAATTTCGGAGGCAGTTCCACTTCGCTTGGCCCAGTGGCTGCGCCGGTATCCACTGCCAGCAGCAGTGCAGGAGGCTTCCCTTCTCTCCACCTCCTCTCTGACGCTTGTTGTTTCCTGTCTGCCTCCTTATAGCCATTCTGACCACAGTGAGCTGCTATGTCATTGCGGTTTGGATTTGCCTTGGCCTCAGACTTAATGAGGGTGAACAAGTTTTCATGCACCTGTTGGCCCTCTTTAGATCTTCTTGGGAGAAATCTCCGTGTCCATCTTTGGCCCAGGATTTCATTGGCTTGTTCTTTTTCTTGTGGAGACGTGTGAGTTGATTGTATCTTTGGGCTTTTCACCCCTTGTCCGATGTGTGCTTTGCAAACATCCACTCCCAGTTGTTGTGCTGTCTTTGCATTGAGTCGATGGTTTCCTTGACTGGGCAGAAGCATCTGCATGTGAGGTGGTCCCGTTTGTTTCTTGTCTCCTTTGCTGCCCTTGCCCAGTCAGACAGGCTTCTTCCAAATAGGCGGCTCAGACAGATGGCAAAGAGCACTCTGCCTAGGTCTTCTCCTACAAGTTTCACGGTTTCAAGTGTGCCATTCAGGGCTTTAATCCATTCCAGGTGGTGCGTGTGCCAGGTGGCACATCATGGTCTACTCTCGTTGTGTTCCATGTGGCTGTGCAGGCTTCCCAGCACCGTTTCTTGGAGAGACTCTCCTTTGTCCACTGTCTCCTCTTGGCTCCCTGGTCGCAAATGGGCTGTCCTTGTATGTTTGAGTTGGGCTCTGGGCTCTCGATTCTGTTGCATGGGTCTGTGTGCCTGTTTTTGGGCCCGGACTGTGCCGTTTCGGTACCTAGCGCTTCGTCCCCTATGTTGAAATCAGAAAGTGTGATACGTCCTGCTTTGTTCATTTTCCTGAGGATTCCTTGGCCTATTCAGGGTCTCTTGTTGCTGGCTGGAAACTTTAGGATTCTCTCTTCTATCTCTCTGGCAAATATGGCTGCAACTTTGACTGGGATTGCATGGAATCCAGAGATTCCTTTCTCCGCTATGGACGTTTCAAGTGTGTTAATTCTTCCATTCCTAGGTCCCGGAATATCCTTCTTTTTCCTTGTGTCGTCTTGAATTTCTTTCCCCAAACGTTTGCTAGTTTTCGGTTGACATAGCTTTCACCTGTTTTGCTAAGGTTCTTCATAGACATCTTCTTCTTCGTACTGGCAAGCTGTGTTTTTTGTTCGTTTGTGTTTAGCTTCCATTTGTCTACTCTTTGCAACTTGTAATTGGTTCTGTTTTGGCAGAAGTGCATCGCTGTGCTCACATCTGCTGGCAATGCTCCTGTATTTGCTGTGGAAGTCTGGCCCTATCTAACGTCCCTTCCCATCTGCCTCTGCACCCCCTCGGACGCCTGCCCCAGAATGACTGAAGCAGTGGTGAGGAGGCTCACCCCCAGGATTCCACCCGGCCCACCCCGGGCCACCGACCCAGAAGCTGCGGACCTCACCGCTGCACCACCGGCCGGCCCCTTTCATGTTCCATTGGCAACCTGCAGTTGAGTGCAATGGGGCTTGAATATGCTGCTTGAGCCCAACTCTGGCACTGTGTAGATGAGGCCAGGTTGTTTGTCGGGGCCACTGTGACGTCAGAGGATTGGTCATAGCTGTGCGTCTGCTGTCCCGGCAAACTTCACGGACACAGGGCTTCAGAGCCCGCTTGGAGCAGTCTCATAACGCACCCTTCCCAGTGAGCCCAGGTTTGACCTTCGTTGCCGTTTTTTGGCTTGTGAATTTCTCTGACTTTCAAACGTTCCAGCACAGTGTGTCTAAAGACTGACATCTTTCATTGTGGATTATTCAGGTGTGATATCTGTTCGCCTTGCATTTTCTGGGACCTTTTTTTCTTTTCCACAGTATACTCGTCATGGTCTTTCTCAGGTATCTCCCTTAGATGTGCTCATCAGTCCGTTCTCCTTCAGTCCAAGGGAATAATTTTGTATTTCTTGAATCATCGTATGTTCTCTAGGCCGAGGTGTGAGTGCTTTCGTGATTCTTGGTTGCTGTCTTTGAATTTGCAGCGGTCACTTGTAGGACTCTTTGCTATCCTAGCCTAGGTCAAGCGAAGCACTGACAACCCGTGGTCATCTGGCTTGGTGTGACATCCTGAGATCAGAAACTCCAAATTCGAGGTGGTCCTGGCAACCCCCTTCATGGACATAATGTTTTTCTGAGACAAATTAGACAAATATGATGAATTCCTCGCTCCAGGAAAGATATTTTTCTTTCTCTTTTGTGCATTCGGGAAGTTTCGAACTTGACCCCTGACCCTTGAACATTGCCCTTGATTCCATCTAGATAAGGGCTGACTTTATTTCTATAGGCTGTGCCATTCGTTTGACCTACATCCTCAGCCCTGGCATGTTTATTTTTCTGGAAACAGAATTGTAATGTTCTAATTTTCAGCCAGCTTCCCTCCATATGGCGTCAAAGCACATAATCAATAATCCTTCTACGGCAAGAAGTCGGGGGAGAGAATTTCATTGGAGCCAAAGTGAGCACTCTAGCCTGGGAGGGCAGCCTTCACAAAGGAACCAAGCCCTCTGGAAAAGGGTGATTTTCAGCACACTTGTAGAGCCCTTCCCAACAAAGAGACCTACCCCAAGCATGACAGGGCTCCATTCCTTCAAGGCTTCCAAGACATCTCTTGGGACGCATTAGCATGTGGCCAGTGGGCCCCCATGACGCCAGAGCTATGGAAAGTGAGACTGATCTTCCAAGAATGCTAGGGGCCTAGGAAAGGAGGCATCGACTCTTCTCTTCAACGTCCTCAAGAGATCCTTCTTGACTTTGGATTATGCTTAAGGCAGAAGGACACTGTAGGTCTGATAAGGCCCAAGTGCGGCCTCGTGTTTCCAATCAAGTTTCAAGCTTGAATCAGCATGGCCTCCCCATAGACTTGAATAGATGACAATGTTCTCCTCTCAGTGCTTGTCCCTCTACTCTGCCTTCTTGCCAAGGATTCCTTTCTTATCCCTGGAATCAGAGTCTGTTTGATCTCTTCCAGTTTCTGTGCCCGCTTTCTGTTTGTCAAAGCAGTTTCTGGGTATGTCTCCCTTTAATAGCCCAGCCTAGGCCAATCCTCAGACTGTAACCATGCGGCCATCTTGGGGGACATGTTCACCGTGATGTCATAAAGAACCTCAGAAGGCCAAGTTGTCCTGACAACCTCCAAGCACACAGAGTTTCAGAGCCATCTCAGACCAGTCTGACTCCTCCCCTTTCAAGGTAGGATAGTTTTCCTTTTTCTGGATTTCTTGTCGGTTTCTAACTTTCTCCTCGAACTTGGAAAGGCCTGCTCCATTCTCTCTAGACACTGGTTTCTTTCCTGTAAGATTACCCTGGGTGTTATCTCTTATGTCTTGGGTAGATGGCCAAGTGGGTGGACCTTCCCCAGAGAAAGTCCTGGACTCCCTCCCAAGTTGAAGTTGCCCAGGCAATCCTCTGATGCGCAATGATCGTGTCATCTCCTAGCACTCTGCCAATTCCGCCTTGGCAGGTCCCATGTTTTCCTTCCTTCTTCCTTTGGGGAAGTGTACCAGATGCCTTCCTAGATTGGAATATTCTCACGGTTCTTTTTCTGGTGCGTATTGAGAACGGACCCTCACAATTGCTACTCCTTTATGACCTCTGTCCGCACCGTACCATGAAATCTCTATTCCCTAACAGTGCTAATGTGATCTGCACCCACGCTGTGAAAGAGTGAGGCCCGGGCCACCCAAGCGGAACGTGGGCACTTGCCCGCTCCACCACAGGGCCGGCCCTGACTTGTACTTTTGGACAACCTGTGGCCTGAACTTGGGAAGATGTGGGCCTGTTTGGATTATTCGTGAAGGGGATTAGTAGGAACATCATGGACGGTAACGTTTTCCGTTGGTTCCTGGGCTTAGCACGGATCAGGTTCTCTTGGTAGGATTCCTCTTCATGTATTTGGAATGGTCTACCTTTCTGTAGCATCAGTCAGGCTTTTGAGGTGATTTTCCATCCTTGGAAGTTCACCTTCTCTAATCTCTTTCAGCCCCCAAAGCTGTATGCCGTCATTCTGGACCCCTTTTTGGATGTTTGATTTTAGGTGGATTTATTGCCATAACCCTGCATTAGAACATCCTATGTCTTTCAGATTTACATCCTCATCGATTTAGACTTCCGTGTAGGTTCCATCCTCTTCACCAGCGTAAGCCGAATCACAGGCCCTCACCACACACTTGTGCCTCATCATCTCTTTCACCCTCCCCCACCGCCCCGCTTTGCCTCTGGGCGCCCCCGATCAAATGTCCAGTGCCACCTGTTGGTTAGTGCTTGTTTTTTCTTCTCCTTGTAAGTGAGATCCTACGGTATTTGACTTTGTCCCTGGGGCTTGTTTCACTTCCCCTAAAACCCTCCCAGCCATTCTGGTGGTCACAAATGGCTGGATTGCATCCTTTGTTCCCGCTGAGTGGTCTGCCATTGTGTGGCTATAGCCCATGTTCCTTCTCCATTCGTCCCTTGCTGGGCACCAGGGCGGCTTCCAAGTCTTGGAGAGCGGGAGTAAGGCTGTGGTGAACTCAGCGGTGCACATGTCTTTAGGCGGTAGTGTTTCCGAGTTCTTTGGCTAAACGCGCCCCAGAGGAATAGCTGGATCATATGGGACATGGATTCTTAAATTTCGGAGGCAGTTCCACTTCGCTTGGCCCAGTGGCTGCGCCGGTATCCACTGCCAGCAGCAGTGCAGGAGGCTTCCCTTCTCTCCACCTCCTCTCTGACGCTTGTTGTTTCCTGTCTGCCTCCTTATAGCCATTCTGACCACAGTGAGCTGCTATGTCATTGCGGTTTGGATTTGCCTTGGCCTCAGACTTAATGAGGGTGAACAAGTTTTCATGCACCTGTTGGCCCTCTTTAGATCTTCTTGGGAGAAATCTCCGTGTCCATCTTTGGCCCAGGATTTCATTGGCTTGTTCTTTTTCTTGTGGAGACGTGTGAGTTGATTGTATCTTTGGGCTTTTCACCCCTTGTCCGATGTGTGCTTTGCAAACATCCACTCCCAGTTGTTGTGCTGTCTTTGCATTGAGTCGATGGTTTCCTTGACTGGGCAGAAGCATCTGCATGTGAGGTGGTCCCGTTTGTTTCTTGTCTCCTTTGCTGCCCTTGCCCAGTCAGACAGGCTTCTTCCAAATAGGCGGCTCAGACAGATGGCAAAGAGCACTCTGCCTAGGTCTTCTCCTACAAGTTTCACGGTTTCAAGTGTGCCATTCAGGGCTTTAATCCATTCCAGGTGGTGCGTGTGCCAGGTGGCACATCATGGTCTACTCTCGTTGTGTTCCATGTGGCTGTGCAGGCTTCCCAGCACCGTTTCTTGGAGAGACTCTCCTTTGTCCACTGTCTCCTCTTGGCTCCCTGGTCGCAAATGGGCTGTCCTTGTATGTTTGAGTTGGGCTCTGGGCTCTCGATTCTGTTGCATGGGTCTGTGTGCCTGTTTTTGGGCCCGGACTGTGCCGTTTCGGTACCTAGCGCTTCGTCCTCTATGTTGAAATCAGAAAGTGTGATACGTCCTGCTTTGTTCATTTTCCTGAGGATTCCTTGGCCTATTCAGGGTCTCTTGTTGCTGGCTGGAAACTTTAGGATTCTCTCTTCTATCTCTCTGGCAAATATGGCTGCAACTTTGACTGGGATTGCATGGAATCCAGAGATTCCTTTCTCCGCTATGGACGTTTCAAGTGTGTTAATTCTTCCATTCCTAGGTCCCGGAATATCCTTCTTTTTCCTTGTGTCGTCTTGAATTTCTTTCCCCAAACGTTTGCTAGTTTTCGGTTGACATAGCTTTCACCTGTTTTGCTAAGGTTCTTCATAGACATCTTCTTCTTCGTACTGGCAAGCTGTGTTTTTTGTTCGTTTGTGTTTAGCTTCCATTTGTCTACTCTTTGCAACTTGTAATTGGTTCTGTTTTGGCAGAAGTGCATCGCTGTGCTCACATCTGCTGGCAATGCTCCTGTATTTGCTGTGGAAGTCTGGCCCTATCTAACGTCCCTTCCCATCTGCCTCTGCACCCCCTCGGACGCCTGCCCCAGAATGACTGAAGCAGTGGTGAGGAGGCTCACCCCCAGGATTCCACCCGGCCCACCCCGGGCCACCGACCCAGAAGCTGCGGACCTCACCGCTGCACCACCGGCCGGCCCCTTTCATGTTCCATTGGCAACCTGCAGTTGAGTGCAATGGGGCTTGAATATGCTGCTTGAGCCCAACTCTGGCACTGTGTAGATGAGGCCAGGTTGTTTGTCGGGGCCACTGTGACGTCAGAGGATTGGTCATAGCTGTGCGTCTGCTGTCCCGGCAAACTTCACGGACACAGGGCTTCAGAGCCCGCTTGGAGCAGTCTCATAACGCACCCTTCCCAGTGAGCCCAGGTTTGACCTTCGTTGCCGTTTTTTGGCTTGTGAATTTCTCTGACTTTCAAACGTTCCAGCACAGTGTGTCTAAAGACTGACATCTTTCATTGTGGATTATTCAGGTGTGATATCTGTTCGCCTTGCATTTTCTGGGACCTTTTTTTCTTTTCCACAGTATACTCGTCATGGTCTTTCTCAGGTATCTCCCTTAGATGTGCTCATCAGTCCGTTCTCCTTCAGTCCAAGGGAATAATTTTGTATTTCTTGAATCATCGTATGTTCTCTAGGCCGAGGTGTGAGTGCTTTCGTGATTCTTGGTTGCTGTCTTTGAATTTGCAGCGGTCACTTGTAGGACTCTTTGCTATCCTAGCCTAGGTCAAGCGAAGCACTGACAACCCGTGGTCATCTGGCTTGGTGTGACATCCTGAGATCAGAAACTCCAAATTCGAGGTGGTCCTGGCAACCCCCTTCATGGACATAATGTTTTTCTGAGACAAATTAGACAAATATGATGAATTCCTCGCTCCAGGAAAGATATTTTTCTTTCTCTTTTGTGCATTCGGGAAGTTTCGAACTTGACCCCTGACCCTTGAACATTGCCCTTGATTCCATCTAGATAAGGGCTGACTTTATTTCTATAGGCTGTGCCATTCGTTTGACCTACATCCTCAGCCCTGGCATGTTTATTTTTCTGGAAACAGAATTGTAATGTTCTAATTTTCAGCCAGCTTCCCTCCATATGGCGTCAAAGCACATAATCAATAATCCTTCTACGGCAAGAAGTCGGGGGAGAGAATTTCATTGGAGCCAAAGTGAGCACTCTAGCCTGGGAGGGCAGCCTTCACAAAGGAACCAAGCCCTCTGGAAAAGGGTGATTTTCAGCACACTTGTAGAGCCCTTCCCAACAAAGAGACCTACCCCAAGCATGACAGGGCTCCATTCCTTCAAGGCTTCCAAGACATCTCTTGGGACGCATTAGCATGTGGCCAGTGGGCCCCCATGACGCCAGAGCTATGGAAAGTGAGACTGATCTTCCAAGAATGCTAGGGGCCTAGGAAAGGAGGCATCGACTCTTCTCTTCAACGTCCTCAAGAGATCCTTCTTGACTTTGGATTATGCTTAAGGCAGAAGGACACTGTAGGTCTGATAAGGCCCAAGTGCGGCCTCGTGTTTCCAATCAAGTTTCAAGCTTGAATCAGCATGGCCTCCCCATAGACTTGAATAGATGACAATGTTCTCCTCTCAGTGCTTGTCCCTCTACTCTGCCTTCTTGCCAAGGATTCCTTTCTTATCCCTGGAATCAGAGTCTGTTTGATCTCTTCCAGTTTCTGTGCCCGCTTTCTGTTTGTCAAAGCAGTTTCTGGGTATGTCTCCCTTTAATAGCCCAGCCTAGGCCAATCCTCAGACTGTAACCATGCGGCCATCTTGGGGGACATGTTCACCGTGATGTCATAAAGAACCTCAGAAGGCCAAGTTGTCCTGACAACCTCCAAGCACACAGAGTTTCAGAGCCATCTCAGACCAGTCTGACTCCTCCCCTTTCAAGGTAGGATAGTTTTCCTTTTTCTGGATTTCTTGTCGGTTTCTAACTTTCTCCTCGAACTTGGAAAGGCCTGCTCCATTCTCTCTAGACACTGGTTTCTTTCCTGTAAGATTACCCTGGGTGTTATCTCTTATGTCTTGGGTAGATGGCCAAGTGGGTGGACCTTCCCCAGAGAAAGTCCTGGACTCCCTCCCAAGTTGAAGTTGCCCAGGCAATCCTCTGATGCGCAATGATCGTGTCATCTCCTAGCACTCTGCCAATTCCGCCTTGGCAGGTCCCATGTTTTCCTTCCTTCTTCCTTTGGGGAAGTGTACCAGATGCCTTCCTAGATTGGAATATTCTCACGGTTCTTTTTCTGGTGCGTATTGAGAACGGACCCTCACAATTGCTACTCCTTTATGACCTCTGTCCGCACCGTACCATGAAATCTCTATTCCCTAACAGTGCTAATGTGATCTGCACCCACGCTGTGAAAGAGTGAGGCCCGGGCCACCCAAGCGGAACGTGGGCACTTGCCCGCTCCACCACAGGGCCGGCCCTGACTTGTACTTTTGGACAACCTGTGGCCTGAACTTGGGAAGATGTGGGCCTGTTTGGATTATTCGTGAAGGGGATTAGTAGGAACATCATGGACGGTAACGTTTTCCGTTGGTTCCTGGGCTTAGCACGGATCAGGTTCTCTTGGTAGGATTCCTCTTCATGTATTTGGAATGGTCTACCTTTCTGTAGCATCAGTCAGGCTTTTGAGGTGATTTTCCATCCTTGGAAGTTCACCTTCTCTAATCTCTTTCAGCCCCCAAAGCTGTATGCCGTCATTCTGGACCCCTTTTTGGATGTTTGATTTTAGGTGGATTTATTGCCATAACCCTGCATTAGAACATCCTATGTCTTTCAGATTTACATCCTCATCGATTTAGACTTCCGTGTAGGTTCCATCCTCTTCACCAGCGTAAGCCGAATCACAGGCCCTCACCACACACTTGTGCCTCATCATCTCTTTCACCCTCCCCCACCGCCCCGCTTTGCCTCTGGGCGCCCCCGATCAAATGTCCAGTGCCACCTGTTGGTTAGTGCTTGTTTTTTCTTCTCCTTGTAAGTGAGATCCTACGGTATTTGACTTTGTCCCTGGGGCTTGTTTCACTTCCCCTAAAACCCTCCCAGCCATTCTGGTGGTCACAAATGGCTGGATTGCATCCTTTGTTCCCGCTGAGTGGTCTGCCATTGTGTGGCTATAGCCCATGTTCCTTCTCCATTCGTCCCTTGCTGGGCACCAGGGCGGCTTCCAAGTCTTGGAGAGCGGGAGTAAGGCTGTGGTGAACTCAGCGGTGCACATGTCTTTAGGCGGTAGTGTTTCCGAGTTCTTTGGCTAAACGCGCCCCAGAGGAATAGCTGGATCATATGGGACATGGATTCTTAAATTTCGGAGGCAGTTCCACTTCGCTTGGCCCAGTGGCTGCGCCGGTATCCACTGCCAGCAGCAGTGCAGGAGGCTTCCCTTCTCTCCACCTCCTCTCTGACGCTTGTTGTTTCCTGTCTGCCTCCTTATAGCCATTCTGACCACAGTGAGCTGCTATGTCATTGCGGTTTGGATTTGCCTTGGCCTCAGACTTAATGAGGGTGAACAAGTTTTCATGCACCTGTTGGCCCTCTTTAGATCTTCTTGGGAGAAATCTCCGTGTCCATCTTTGGCCCAGGATTTCATTGGCTTGTTCTTTTTCTTGTGGAGACGTGTGAGTTGATTGTATCTTTGGGCTTTTCACCCCTTGTCCGATGTGTGCTTTGCAAACATCCACTCCCAGTTGTTGTGCTGTCTTTGCATTGAGTCGATGGTTTCCTTGACTGGGCAGAAGCATCTGCATGTGAGGTGGTCCCGTTTGTTTCTTGTCTCCTTTGCTGCCCTTGCCCAGTCAGACAGGCTTCTTCCAAATAGGCGGCTCAGACAGATGGCAAAGAGCACTCTGCCTAGGTCTTCTCCTACAAGTTTCACGGTTTCAAGTGTGCCATTCAGGGCTTTAATCCATTCCAGGTGGTGCGTGTGCCAGGTGGCACATCATGGTCTACTCTCGTTGTGTTCCATGTGGCTGTGCAGGCTTCCCAGCACCGTTTCTTGGAGAGACTCTCCTTTGTCCACTGTCTCCTCTTGGCTCCCTGGTCGCAAATGGGCTGTCCTTGTATGTTTGAGTTGGGCTCTGGGCTCTCGATTCTGTTGCATGGGTCTGTGTGCCTGTTTTTGGGCCCGGACTGTGCCGTTTCGGTACCTAGCGCTTCGTCCCCTATGTTGAAATCAGAAAGTGTGATACGTCCTGCTTTGTTCATTTTCCTGAGGATTCCTTGGCCTATTCAGGGTCTCTTGTTGCTGGCTGGAAACTTTAGGATTCTCTCTTCTATCTCTCTGGCAAATATGGCTGCAACTTTGACTGGGATTGCATGGAATCCAGAGATTCCTTTCTCCGCTATGGACGTTTCAAGTGTGTTAATTCTTCCATTCCTAGGTCCCGGAATATCCTTCTTTTTCCTTGTGTCGTCTTGAATTTCTTTCCCCAAACGTTTGCTAGTTTTCGGTTGACATAGCTTTCACCTGTTTTGCTAAGGTTCTTCATAGACATCTTCTTCTTCGTACTGGCAAGCTGTGTTTTTTGTTCGTTTGTGTTTAGCTTCCATTTGTCTACTCTTTGCAACTTGTAATTGGTTCTGTTTTGGCAGAAGTGCATCGCTGTGCTCACATCTGCTGGCAATGCTCCTGTATTTGCTGTGGAAGTCTGGCCCTATCTAACGTCCCTTCCCATCTGCCTCTGCACCCCCTCGGACGCCTGCCCCAGAATGACTGAAGCAGTGGTGAGGAGGCTCACCCCCAGGATTCCACCCGGCCCACCCCGGGCCACCGACCCAGAAGCTGCGGACCTCACCGCTGCACCACCGGCCGGCCCCTTTCATGTTCCATTGGCAACCTGCAGTTGAGTGCAATGGGGCTTGAATATGCTGCTTGAGCCCAACTCTGGCACTGTGTAGATGAGGCCAGGTTGTTTGTCGGGGCCACTGTGACGTCAGAGGATTGGTCATAGCTGTGCGTCTGCTGTCCCGGCAAACTTCACGGACACAGGGCTTCAGAGCCCGCTTGGAGCAGTCTCATAACGCACCCTTCCCAGTGAGCCCAGGTTTGACCGTCGTTGCCGTTTTTTGGCTTGTGAATTTCTCTGACTTTCAAACGTTCCAGCACAGTGTGTCTAAAGACTGACATCTTTCATTGTGGATTATTCAGGTGTGATATCTGTTCGCCTTGCATTTTCTGGGACCTTTTTTTCTTTTCCACAGTATACTCGTCATGGTCTTTCTCAGGTATCTCCCTTAGATGTGCTCATCAGTCCGTTCTCCTTCAGTCCAAGGGATTAATTTTGTATTTCTTGAATCATCGTATGTTCTCTAGGCCGAGGTGTGAGTGCTTTCGTGATTCTTGGTTGCTGTCTTTGAATTTGCAGCGGTCACTTGTAGGACTCTTTGCTATCCTAGCCTAGGTCAAGCGAAGCACTGACAACCCGTGGTCATCTGGCTTGGTGTGACATCCTGAGATCAGAAACTCCAAATTCGAGGTGGTCCTGGCAACCCCCTTCATGGACATAATGTTTTTCTGAGACAAATTAGACAAATATGATGAATTCCTCGCTCCAGGAAAGATATTTTTCTTTCTCTTTTGTGCATTCGGGAAGTTTCGAACTTGACCCCTGACCCTTGAACATTGCCCTTGATTCCATCTAGATAAGGGCTGACTTTATTTCTATAGGCTGTGCCATTCGTTTGACCTACATCCTCAGCCCTGGCATGTTTATTTTTCTGGAAACAGAATTGTAATGTTCTAATTTTCAGCCAGCTTCCCTCCATATGGCGTCAAAGCACATAATCAATAATCCTTCTACGGCAAGAAGTCGGGGGAGAGAATTTCATTGGAGCCAAAGTGAGCACTCTAGCCTGGGAGGGCAGCCTTCACAAAGGAACCAAGCCCTCTGGAAAAGGGTGATTTTCAGCACACTTGTAGAGCCCTTCCCAACAAAGAGACCTACCCCAAGCATGACAGGGCTCCATTCCTTCAAGGCTTCCAAGACATCTCTTGGGACGCATTAGCATGTGGCCAGTGGGCCCCCATGACGCCAGAGCTATGGAAAGTGAGACTGATCTTCCAAGAATGCTAGGGGCCTAGGAAAGGAGGCATCGACTCTTCTCTTCAACGTCCTCAAGAGATCCTTCTTGACTTTGGATTATGCTTAAGGCAGAAGGACACTGTAGGTCTGATAAGGCCCAAGTGCGGCCTCGTGTTTCCAATCAAGTTTCAAGCTTGAATCAGCATGGCCTCCCCATAGACTTGAATAGATGACAATGTTCTCCTCTCAGTGCTTGTCCCTCTACTCTGGCTTCTTGCCAAGGATTCCTTTCTTATCCCTGGAATCAGAGTCTGTTTGATCTCTTCCAGTTTCTGTGCCCGCTTTCTGTTTGTCAAAGCAGTTTCTGGGTATGTCTCCCTTTAATAGCCCAGCCTAGGCCAATCCTCAGACTGTAACCATGCGGCCATCTTGGGGGACATGTTCACCGTGATGTCATAAAGAACCTCAGAAGGCCAAATTGTCCTGACAACCTCCAAGCACACAGAGTTTCAGAGCCATCTCAGACCAGTCTGACTCCTCCCCTTTCAAGGTAGGATAGTTTTCCTTTTTCTGGATTTCTTGTCGGTTTCTAACTTTCTCCTCGAACTTGGAAAGGCCTGCTCCATTCTCTCTAGAAACTGGTTTCTTTCCTGTAAGATTACCCTGGGTGTTATCTCTTATGTCTTGGGTAGATGGCCAAGTGGGTGGACCTTCCCCAGAGAAAGTCCTGGACTCCCTCCCAAGTTGAAGTTGCCCAGGCAATCCTCTGATGCGCAATGATCGTGTCATCTCCTAGCACTCTGCCAATTCCGCCTTGGCAGGTCCCATGTTTTCCTTCCTTCTTCCTTTGGGGAAGTGTACCAGATGCCTTCCTAGATTGGAATATTCTCACGGTTCTTTTTCTGGTGCGTATTGAGAACGGACCCTCACAATTGCTACTCCTTTATGACCTCTGTCCGCACCGTACCATGAAATCTCTATTCCCTAACAGTGCTAATGTGATCTGCACCCACGCTGTGAAAGAGTGAGGCCCGGGCCACCCAAGCGGAACGTGGGCACTTGCCCGCTCCACCACAGGGCCGGCCCTGACTTGTACTTTTGGACAACCTGTGGCCTGAACTTGGGAAGATGTGGGCCTGTTTGGATTATTCGTGAAGGGGATTAGTAGGAACATCATGGACGGTAACGTTTTCCGTTGGTTCCTGGGCTTAGCACGGATCAGGTTCTCTTGGTAGGATTCCTCTTCATGTATTTGGAATGGTCTACCTTTCTGTAGCATCAGTCAGGCTTTTGAGGTGATTTTCCATCCTTGGAAGTTCACCTTCTCTAATCTCTTTCAGCCCCCAAAGCTGTATGCCATCATTCTGGACCCCTTTTTGGATGTTTGATTTTAGGTGGATTTATTGCCATAACCCTGCATTCGAACATCCTATGTCTTTCAGATTTACATCCTCATCAATTTAGACTTCCGTGTAGGTTCCATCCTCTTCACCAGCGTAAGCCGAATCACAGGCCCTCACCACACACTTGTGCCTCATCATCTCTTTCACCCTCCCCCACCGCCCCGCTTTGCCTCTGGGCGCCCCCGATCAAATGTCCAGTGCCACCTGTTGGTTAGTGCTTGTTTTTTCTTCTCCTTGTAAGTGAGATCCTACGGTATTTGACTTTGTCCCTGGGGCTTGTTTCACTTCCCCTAAAACCCTCCCAGCCATTCTGGTGGTCACAAATGGCTGGATTGCATCCTTTGTTCCCGCTGAGTGGTCTGCCATTGTGTGGCTATAGCCCATGTTCCTTCTCCATTCGTCCCTTGCTGGGCACCAGGGCGGCTTCCAAGTCTTGGAGAGCGAGAGTAAGGCTGTGGTGAACTCAGCGGTGCACATGTCTTTAGGCGGTAGTGTTTCTGAGTTCTTTGGCTAAACGACCCCCAGAGGAATAGCTGGATCATATGGGACATGGATTCTTAAATTTCGGAGGCAGTTCCACACCGCTTCACCTAGTGGCTGCACCGGTTTCCACTGCCAGCAGCAGTGCAGGAGGCTTCCCTTCTCTCCACCTCCTCTCTGACGCTTGTTGTTTCCTGTCTGCCTCCTTATAGCCTTTCTGACCGCAGTGAGCTGCTATGTCATTGCGGTTTGGATTTGCCTTGGCCTCAGACTTAATGAGGGTGAACAAGTTTTCATGCACCTGTTGGCCCTCTTTAGAACTTCTTGGGAGAAATCTCTGTGTCCATCTTTCGCCCAGGATTTCATTGGCTTGTTCTTTTTGTTGTGGAGACGTGTGAGTTGATTGTATCTTTGGGCTTTTCACCCCTTGTCTGATGTGTGCTTTGTAAACATCCACTCCCAGTTGTTGTGCTGTCTTTGCATTGAGTCGATGGTTTCCTTGACTGTCAGAAGCGTCTGCATGTGAGGTGGTCCCGTTTGTTTCTTGTCTCCTTTGCTGCCCTTGCCCAGTCAGACAGGCTTCTTCCAAATAGGCGGCTCAGACAGATGGCAAAGAGCACTCTGCCTAGGTCTTCTCCTACAAGTTTCACGGTTTCAAGTGTGCCATTCAGGGCTTTAATCCATTCCAGGTGGTGCGTGTGCCAGGTGGCACATCATGGTCTACTCTCGTTGTGTTCCATGTGGCTGTGCAGGCTTCCCAGCACCGTTTCTTGGAGAGACTCTCCTTTGTCCACTGTCTCCTCTTGGCTCCCTGGTCGCAAATGGGCTGTCCATGTATGTTTGAGTTGGGCTCTGGGCTCTCGATTCTGTTGCATGGGTCTGTGTGCCTGTTTTTGGGCCCAGACTGTGCCGTTTCGGTACCTAGCGCTTCGTCCTCTATGTTGAAATCAGAAATTGTGATACGTCCTGCTTTGTTCATTTTCCTGAGGATTCCTTGGCCTATTCAGGGTCTCTTGTTGCTGGCTGGAAACTTTAGGATTCTCTCTTCTATCTCTCTGGCAAATATGGCTGCAACTTTGACTGGGATTACATGGAATCCAGAGATTCCTTTCTCCGCTATGGACGTTTCAAGTGTGTTAATTCTTCCATTCCTAGGTCCCGGAATATCCTTCTTTTTCCTTGTGTCGTCTTGAATTTCTTTCCCCAAACGTTTGCTAGTTTTCGGTTGACATAGCTTTCACCTGTTTTGCTAAGGTTCTTCATAGACATCTTCTTCTTCGTACTGGCAAGCTGTGTTTTTTGTTCGTTTGTGTTTAGCTTCCATTTGTCTACTCTTTGCAACTTGTAATTGGTTCTGTTTTGGCAGAAGTGCATCGCTGTGCTCACATCTGCTGGCAATGCTCCTGTATTTGCTGTGGAAGTCTGGCCCTATCTAACGTCCCTTCCCATCTGCCTCTGCACCCCCTCGGACGCCTGCCCCACAATGACTGAAGCAGTGGTGAGGAGGCTCACCCCCAGGATTCCACCCGGCCCACCCCGGGCCACCGACCCAGAAGCTGCGGACCTCACCGCTGCACCACCGGCCGGCCCCTTTCATGTTCCATTGGCAACCTGCAGTTGAGTGCAATGGGGCTTGAATATGCTGCTTGAGCCCAACTCTGGCACTGTGTAGATGAGGCCAGGTTGTTTGTCGGGGCCACTGTGACGTCAGAGGATTGGTCATAGCTGTGCGTCTGCTGTCCCGGCAAACTTCACGGACACAGGGCTTCAGAGCCCGCTTGGAGCAGTCTCATAACGCACCCTTCCCAGTGAGCCCAGGTTTGACCTTCGTTGCCGTTTTTTGGCTTGTGAATTTCTCTGACTTTCAAACGTTCCAGCACAGTGTGTCTAAAGACTGACATCTTTCATTGTGGATTATTCAGGTGTGATATCTGTTCGCCTTGCATTTTCTGGGACCTTTTTTTCTTTTCCACAGTATACTCGTCATGGTCTTTCTCAGGTATCTCCCTTAGATGTGCTCATCAGTCCGTTCTCCTTCAGTCCAAGGGATTAATTTTGTATTTCTTGAATCACCGTATGTTCTCTAGGCCGAGGTGTGAGTGCTTTCGTGATTCTTGGTTGCTGTCTTTGAATTTGCAGCGGTCACTTGTAGGACTCTTTGCTATCCTAGCCTAGGTCAAGCGAAGCACTGACAACCCGTGGTCATCTGGCTTGGTGTGACATCCTGAGATCAGAAACTCCAAATTCGAGGTGGTCCTGGCAACCCCCTTCATGGACATAATGTTTTTCTGAGACAAATTAGACAAATCTGATGAATTCCTCGCTCCAGGAAAGATATTTTTCTTTCTCTTTTGTGCATTCGGGAAGTTTCGAACTTGACCCCTGACCCTTGAACATTGCCCTTGGTTCCATCTAGATAAGGGCTGACTTTATTTCTATAGGCTGTGCCATTCGTTTGACCTACATCCTCAGCCCTGGCATGTTTATTTTTCTGGAAACAGAATTGTAATGTTCTAATTTTCAGCCAGCTTCCCTCCATATGGCGTCAAAGCACATAATCAATAATCCTTCTACGGCAAGAAGTCGGGGGAGAGAATTTCATTGGAGCCAAAGTGAGCACTCTAGCCTGGGAGGGCAGCCTTCACAAAGGAACCAAGCCCTCTGGAAAAGGGTGATTTTCAGCACACTTGTAGAGCCCTTCCCAACAAAGAGACCTACCCCAAGCATGACAGGGCTCCATTCCTTCAAGGCTTCCAAGACATCTCTTGGGACGCATTAGCATGTGGCCAGTGGGCCCCCATGACGCCAGAGCTATGGAAAGTGAGACTGATCTTCCAAGAATGCTAGGGGCCTAGGAAAGGAGGCATCGACTCTTCTCTTCAACGTCCTCAAGAGATCCTTCTTGACTTTGGATTATGCTTAAGGCAGAAGGACACTGTAGGTCTGATAAGGCCCAAGTGCGGCCTCGTGTTTCCAATCAACTTTCAAGCTTGAATCAGCATGGCCTCCCCATAGACTTGAATAGATGACAATGTTCTCCTCTCAGTGCTTGTCCCTCTACTCTGGCTTCTTGCCAAGGATTCCTTTCTTATCCCTGGAATCAGAGTCTGTTTGATCTCTTCCAGTTTCTGTGCCCGCTTTCTGTTTGTCAAAGCAGTTTCTGGGTATGTCTCCCTTTAATAGCCCAGCCTAGGCCAATCCTCAGACTGTAACCATGCGGCCATCTTGGGGGACATGTTCACCGTGATGTCATAAAGAACCTCAGAAGGCCAAGTTGTCCTGACAACCTCCAAGCACACAGAGTTTCAGAGCCATCTCAGACCAGTCTGACTCCTCCCCTTTCAAGGTAGGATAGTTTTCCTTTTTCTGGATTTCTTGTCGGTTTCTAACTTTCTCCTCGAACTTGGAAAGGCCTGCTCCATTCTCTCTAGACACTGGTTTCTTTCCTGTAAGATTACCCTGGGTGTTATCTCTTATGTCTTGGGTAGATGGCCAAGTGGGTGGACCTTCCCCAGAGAAAGTCCTGGACTCCCTCCCAAGTTGAAGTTGCCCAGGCAATCCTCTGATGCGCAATGATCGTGTCATCTCCTAGCACTCTGCCAATTCCGCCTTGGCAGGTCCCATGTTTTCCTTCCTTCTTCCTTTGGGGAAGTGTACCAGATGCCTTCCTAGATTGGAATATTCTCACGGTTCTTTTTCTGGTGCGTATTGAGAACGGACCCTCACAATTGCTACTCCTTTATGACCTCTGTCCGCACCGTACCATGAAATCTCTATTCCCTAACAGTGCTAATGTGATCTGCACCCACGCTGTGAAAGAGTGAGGCCCGGGCCACCCAAGCGGAACGTGGGCACTTGCCCGCTCCACCACAGGGCCGGCCCTGACTTGTACTTTTGGACAACCTGTGGCCTGAACTTGGGAAGATGTGGGCCTGTTTGGATTATTCGTGAAGGGGATTAGTAGGAACATCATGGACGGTAACGTTTTCCGTTGGTTCCTGGGCTTAGCACGGATCAGGTTCTCTTGGTAGGATTCCTCTTCATGTATTTGGAATGGTCTACCTTTCTGTAGCATCAGTCAGGCTTTTGAGGTGATTTTCCATCCTTGGAAGTTCACCTTCTCTAATCTCTTTCAGCCCCCAAAGCTGTATGCCATCATTCTGGACCCCTTTTTGGATGTTTGATTTTAGGTGGATTTATTGCCATAACCCTGCATTCGAACATCCTATGTCTTTCAGATTTACATCCTCATCGATTTAGACTTCCGTGTAGGTTCCATCCTCTTCACCAGCGTAAGCCGAATCACAGGCCCTCACCACACACTTGTGCCTCATCATCTCTTTCACCCTCCCCCACCGCCCCGCTTTGCCTCTGGGCGCCCCCGATCAAATGTCCAGTGCCACCTGTTGGTTAGTGCTTGTTTTTTCTTCTCCTTGTAAGTGAGATCCTACGGTATTTGACTTTGTCCCTGGGGCTTGTTTCACTTCCCCTAAAACCCTCCCAGCCATTCTGGTGGTCACAAATGGCTGGATTGCATCCTTTGTTCCCGCTGAGTGGTCTGCCATTGTGTGGCTATAGCCCATGTTCCTTCTCCATTCGTCCCTTGCTGGGCACCAGGGCGGCTTCCAAGTCTTGGAGAGCGGGAGTAAGGCTGTGGTGAACTCAGCGGTGCACATGTCTTTAGGCGGTAGTGTTTCTGAGTTCTTTGGCTAAACGCGCCCCAGAGGAATAGCTGGATCATATGGGACATGGATTCTTAAATTTCGGAGGCAGTTCCACACCGCTTCGCCTAGTGGCTGCACTGGTTTCCACTGCCAGCAGCAGTGCTGGAGGCTTCCCTTCTCTCCACATCCTCTCTGACGCTTGTTGTTTCCTGTCTGCCTCCTTATAGCCATTCTGACCACAGTGAGCTGCTATGTCATTGCGGTTTGGATTTGCCTTGGCCTCAGACTTAATGAGGGTGAACAAGTTTTCATGCACCTGTTGGCCCTCTTTAGATCTTCTTGGGAGAAATCTCTGTGTCCATCTTTGGCCCAGGATTTCATTGGCTTGTTCTTTTTCTTGTGGAGACGTGTGAGTTGATTGTATCTTTGGGCTTTTCACCCCTTGTCCGATGTGTGCTTTGCAAACATCCACTCCCAGTTGTTGTGCTGTCTTTGCATTGAGTCGATGGTTTCCTTGACTGGGCAGAAGCGTCTGCATGTGAGGTGGTCCCGTTTGTTTCTTGTCTCCTTTGCTGCCCTTGCCCAGTCAGACAGGCTTCTTCCAAATAGGCGGCTCAGACAGATGGCAAAGAGCACTCTGCCTAGGTCTTCTCCTACAAGTTTCACGGTTTCAAGTGTGCCATTCAGGGCTTTAATCCATTCCAGGTGGTGTGTGTGCCAGGTGGCACATCATGGTCTACTCTCGTTGTGTTCCATTTGGCTGTGCAGTCTTCCCAGCACTGTTTCTTGGAGAGACTCTCCTTTGTCCACTGTCTCCTCTTGGCTCCCTGGTCGCAAATGGGCTGTCCTTGTATGTTTGAGTTGGGCTCTGGGCTCTCGATTCTGTTGCATGGGTCTGTGTGCCTGTTTTTGGGCCCGGACTGTGCCGTTTCGGTACCTAGCGCTTCGTCCTCTATGTTGAAATCAGAAAGTGTGATACGTCCTGCTTTGTTCATTTTCCTGAGGATTCCTTGGCCTATTCAGGGTCTCTTATTGCTGGCTGGAAACTTTAGGATTCTCTCTTCTATCTCTCTGGCAAATATGGCTGCAACTTTGACTGGGATTGCATGGAATCCAGAGATTCCTTTCTCCGCTATGGACGTTTCAAGTGTGTTAATTCTTCCATTCCTAGGTCCCGGAATATCCTTCTTTTTCCTTGTGTCGTCTTGAATTTCTTTCCCCAAACGTTTGCTAGTTTTCGGTTGACATAGCTTTCACCTGTTTTGCTAAGGTTCTTCATAGACATCTTCTTCTTCGTACTGGCAAGCTGTGTTTTTTGTTCGTTTGTGTTTAGCTTCCATTTGTCTACTCTTTGCAACTTGTAATTGGTTCTGTTTTGGCAGAAGTGCATCGCTGTGCTCACATCTGCTGGCAATGCTCCTGTATTTGCTGTGGAAGTCTGGCCCTATCTAACGTCCCTTCCCATCTGCCTCTGCACCCCCTCGGACGCCTGCCCCAGAATGACTGAAGCAGTGGTGAGGAGGCTCACCCCCAGGATTCCACCCGGCCCACCCCGGGCCACCGACCCAGAAGCTGCGGACCTCACCGCTGCACCACCGGCCGGCCCCTTTCATGTTCCATTGGCAACCTGCAGTTGAGTGCAATGGGGCTTGAATATGCTGCTTGAGCCCAACTCTGGCACTGTGTAGATGAGGCCAGGTTGTTTGTCGGGGCCACTGTGACGTCAGAGGATTGGTCATAGCTGTGCGTCTGCTGTCCCGGCAAACTTCACGGACACAGGGCTTCAGAGCCCGCTTGGAGCAGTCTCATAACGCACCCTTCCCAGTGAGCCCAGGTTTGACCTTCGTTGCCGTTTTTTGGCTTGTGAATTTCTCTGACTTTCAAACGTTCCAGCACAGTGTGTCTAAAGACTGACATCTTTCATTGTGGATTATTCAGGTGTGATATCTGTTCGCCTTGCATTTTCTGGGACCTTTTTTTCTTTTCCACAGTATACTCGTCATGGTCTTTCTCAGCTATCTCCCTTAGATGTGCTCATCAGTCCGTTCTCCTTCAGTCCAAGTGATTAATTTTGTATTTCTTGAATCACCGTATGTTCTCTAGGCCGAGGTGTGAGTGCTTTCGTGATTCTTGGTTGCTGTCTTTGAATTTGCAGCGGTCACTTGTAGGACTCTTTGCTATCCTAGCCTAGGTCAAGCGAAGCACTGACAACCCGTGGTCATCTGGCTTGGTTTGACATCCTGAGATCAGAAACTCCAAATTCGAGGTGGTCCTGGCAACCCCCTTCATGGACATAATGTTTTTCTGAGACAAATTAGACAAATCTGATGAATTCCTCGCTCCAGGAAAGATATTTTTCTTTCTCTTTTGTGCATTCGGGAAGTTTCGAACTTGACCCCTGACCCTTGAACATTGCCCTAGATTCCATCTAGATAAGGGCTGACTTTATTTCCATAGGCTGTGCCATTTGTTTGACCTACATCCTCAGCCCTGGCATGTTTATTTTTCTGGAAACAGAATTGTAATGTTCTAATTTTCAGCCAGCTTCCTTCCATATGGCGTCAAAGCACATAATCAATAATCCTTCTACGGCAAGAAGTCGGGGGAGAGAATTTCATTGGAGCCAAAGTGAGCACTCTAGCCTGGGAGGGCAGCCTCCACAAAGGAACCAAGCCCTCTGGAAAAGGGTGATTTTCAGCACACTTGTAGAGCCCTTCCCAACAAAGAGACCTACCCCAAGCATGACAGGGCTCCATTCCTTCAAGGCTTCCAAGACATCTCTTGGGACGCATTAGCATGTGGCCAGTGGGCCCCCGTGATGCCAGAGCTATGGAAAGTGAGACTGATCTTCGAAGAATGCTAGGGGCCTAGGAAAGGAGGCATCGACTCTTCTCTTCAACGTCCTCAAGAGATCCTTCTTGACTTTGGATTATGCTTAAGGCAGAAGGACACTGTAGGTCTGATAAGGCCCAAGTGCGGCCTCGTGTTTCCAATCAAGTTTCAAGCTTGAATCAGCATGGCCTCCCCATAGACTTGAATAGATGACAATGTTCTCCTCTCAGTGCTTGTCCCTCTATTCTGGCTTCTTGCCAAGGATTCCTTTCTTATCCCTGGCATCAGAGTCTGTTTGATCTCTTCCAGTTTCTGTGCCCGCTTTCTGTTTGTCAAAGCAGTTTCTGGGTATGTCTCCCTTTAATAGCCCAGCCTAGGCCAATCCTCAGACTGTAACCATGCGGCCATCTTGGGGGACATGTTCACCGTGATGTCATAAAGAACCTCAGAAGGCCAAGTTGTCCTGACAACCTCCAAGCACACAGAGTTTCAGAGCCATCTCAGACCAGTCTGACTCCTCCCCCTTTCCAGGCAGGATAGTTTTCCTTTTTCTGGATTTCTTGTCGGTTTCTAACTTTCTCCTCGAACTTGGAAAGGCCTGCTCCCTTCTCTCTAGACACTGGTTTCTTTCCTGTAAGATTACCCTGGGTGTTATCTCTTATGTCTTGGGTAGATGGCCAAGTGGGTGGACCTTCCCCAGAGAAAGTCCTGGACTCCCTCCCAAGTTGAAGTTGCCCAGGCAATCCTCTGATGCGCAATGATCGTGTCATCTCCTAGCACTCTGCCAATTCTGCCTTGGCAGGTCCCATGTTTTGCTTCCTTCTTCCTTTGGGGAAGTGTACCAGATGCCTTCCTAGATTGGAATATTCTCACGGTTCTTTTTCTGGTGCGTATTGAGAATGGACCCTCACAATTGCTACACCTTTATGACCTCTGTCCGCACCGTACCATGAAATCTCTATTCCCTAACAGTGCTAATGTGATCTGCACCCGCGCTGTGAAATAGTGAGGCCCGGGCCACCCAAGAGGAACGTGGGCACTTGCCCGCTCCACCACAGGGCCGGCCCTGACTTGTACTTTTGGACCAACCTGTGGCCTGAACTTGGGAAGATGTGGGCCTGTTTGGATTATTCGTGAAGGGGATTAGTAGGAACATCATGGACGGTAACGTTTTCCGTTGGTTCCTGGGCTTAGCACGGATCAGGTTCTCTTGGTAGGATTCCTCTTCATGTATTTGGAATGGTCTACCTTTCTGTAGCATCAGTCAGGCTTTTGAGGTGATTTTCCATCCTTGGAAGTTCACCTTCTCTAATCTCTTTCAGCCCCCAAAGCTGTATGCCGTCATTCTGGACCCCTTTTTGGATGTTTGATTTTAGGTGGATTTATTGCCATAACCCTGCATTAGAACATCCTATGTCTTTCAGATTTACATCCTCATCGATTTAGACTTCCGTGTAGGTTCCATCCTCTTCACCAGCGTAAGCCGAATCACAGGCCCTCACCACACACTTGTGCCTCATCATCTCTTTCACCCTCCCCCACCGCCCCGCTTTGCCTCTGGGCGCCCCCGATCAAATGTCCAGTGCCACCTGTTGGTTAGCGCTTGTTTTTTCTTCTCCTAGTAAGTGAGATCCTACGGTATTTGACTTTGTCCCTGGGGCTTGTTTCACTTCCCCTAAAACCCTCCCAGCCATTCTGGTGGTCACAAATGGCTGGATTGCATCCTGTGTTCCCGCTGAGTGGTCTGCCATTGTGTGGCTATAGCCCATGTTCCTTCTCCATTCGTCCCTTGCTGGGCACCAGGGCGGCTTCCAAGTCTTGGAGAGCGGGAGTAAGGCTGTGGTGAACTCAGCGGTGCACGTCTTTAGGTGGTAGTGTTTCCGAGTTCTTTGGCTAAACGCGCCCCAGAGGAATAGCTGGATCATATGGGACATGGATTCTTAAATTTCGGAGGCAGTTCCACACCGCTTGGCCTAGTGGCTGCACCGGTTTCCACTGCCAGCAGCAGTGCTGGAGGCTTCCCTTCTCTCCACCTCCTCTCTGACGCTTGTTGTTTCCTGTCTGCCTCCTTATAGCCATTCTGACCACAGTGAGCTGCTATGTCATTGCGGTTTGGATTTGCCTTGGCCTCAGACTTAATGAGGGTGAACAAGTTTTCATGCACCTGTTGGCCCTCTTTAGATCTTCTTGGGAGAAATCTCCGTGTCCATCGTTGGCCCAGGATTTCATTGGCTTGTTCTTTTTCTTGTGGAGACGTGTGAGTTGATTGTATCTTTGGGCTTTTCACCCCTTGTCCGATGTGTGCTTTGCAAATATCCACTCCCAGTTGTTGTGCTGTCTTTGCATTGAGTCGATGGTTTCCTTGACTGGGCAGAAGCGTCTGCATGTGAGGTGGTCCCGTTTGTTTCTTGTCTCCTTTGCAGCCCTTGCCCAGTCAGACAGGCTTCTTCCAAATAGGCGGCTCAGACAGATGGCAAAGAGCACTCTGCCTAGGTCTTCTCCTACAAGTTTCACGGTTTCAAGTGTGCCATTCAGGGCTTTAATCCATTCCAGGTGGTGCGTGTGCCAGGTGGAACATCATGGTCTACTCTCCTTGTGTTCCATGTGGCTGTGCAGGCTTCCCAGCACCGTTTCTTGGAGAGACTCTCCTTTGTCCACTGTCTCCTCTTGGCTCCCTGGTCGCAAATGGGCTGTCCTTGTATGTTTGAGTTGGGCTCTGGGCTCTCGATTCTGTTGCATGCTTCTGTGTGCCTGTTTTTGGGCCGTGACTGTGCCGTTTCGGTACCTAGCGCTTCGTCCCCTATGTTGAAATCAGAAAGTGTGATACGTCCTGCTTTGTTCATTTTCCTGAGGATTCCTTGGCCTATTCAGGGTCTCTTGTTGCTGGCTGGAAACTTTAGGATTCTCTCTTCTATCTCTCTGGCAAATATGGCTGCAACTTTGACTGGGATTGCATGGAATCCAGAGATTCCTTTCTCCGCTATGGACGTTTCAAGTGTGTTAATTCTTCCATTCCTAGGTCCCGGAATATCCTTCTTTTTCCTTGTGTCGTCTTGAATTTCTTTCCCCAAACGTTTGCTAGTTTTCGGTTGACATAGCTTTCACCTGTTTTGCTAAGGTTCTTCATAGACATCTTCTTCTTCGTTCTGGCAAGCTGTGTTTTTTGTTCGTTTGTGTTTAGCTTCCATTTGTCTACTCTTTGCAACTTGTAATTGGTTCTGTTTTGGCAGAAGTGCATCGCTGTGCTCACATCTGCTGGCAATGCTCCTGTATTTGCTGTGGAAGTCTGGCCCTATCTAACGTCCCTTCCCATCTGCCTCTGCACCCCCTCGGACGCCTGCCCCAGAATGACTGAAGCAGTGGTGAGGAGGCTCACCCCCAGGATTCCACCCGGCCCACCCCGGGCCACCGACCCAGAAGCTGCGGACCTCACCGCTGCACCACCGGCCGGCCCCTTTCATGTTCCATTGGCAACCTGCAGTTGAGTGCAATGGGGCTTGAATATGCTGCTTGAGCCCAACTCTGGCACTGTGTAGATGAGGCCAGGTTGTTTGTCGGGGCCACTGTGACGTCAGAGGATTGGTCATAGCTGTGCGTCTGCTGTCCCGGCAAACTTCACGGACACAGGGCTTCAGAGCCCGCTTGGAGCAGTCTCATAACGCACCCTTCCCAGTGAGCCCAGGTTTGACCTTCGTTGCCGTTTTTTGGCTTGTGAATTTCTCTGACTTTCAAACGTTCCAGCACAGTGTGTCTAAAGACTGACATCTTTCATTGTGGATTATTCAGGTGTGATATCTGTTCGCCTTGCATTTTCTGGGACCTTTTTTTCTTTTCCACAGTATACTCGTCATGGTCTTTCTCAGCTATCTCCCTTAGATGTGCTCATCAGTCCGTTCTCCTTCAGTCCAAGTGATTAATTTTGTATTTCTTGAATCACCGTATGTTCTCTAGGCCGAGGTGTGAGTGCTTTCGTGATTCTTGGTTGCTGTCTTTGAATTTGCAGCGGTCACTTGTAGGACTCTTTGCTATCCTAGCCTAGGTCAAGCGAAGCACTGACAACCCGTGGTCATCTGGCTTGGTTTGACATCCTGAGATCAGAAACTCCAAATTCGAGGTGGTCCTGGCAACCCCCTTCATGGACATAATGTTTTTCTGAGACAAATTAGACAAATATGATGAATTCCTCGCTCCAGGAAAGATATTTTTCTTTCTCTTTTGTGCATTCGGGAAGTTTCGAACTTGACCCCTGACCCTTGAACATTGCCCTAGATTCCATCTAGATAAGGGCTGACTTTATTTCCATAGGCTGTGCCATTTGTTTGACCTACATCCTCAGCCCTGGCATGTTTATTTTTCTGGAAACAGAATTGTAATGTTCTAATTTTCAGCCAGCTTCCTTCCATATGGCGTCAAAGCACATAATCAATAATCCTTCTACGGCAAGAAGTCGGGGGAGAGAATTTCATTGGAGCCAAAGTGAGCACTCTAGCCTGGGAGGGCAGCCTCCACAAAGGAACCAAGCCCTCTGGAAAAGGGTGATTTTCAGCACACTTGTAGAGCCCTTCCCAACAAAGAGACCTACCCCAAGCATGACAGGGCTCCATTCCTTCAAGGCTTCCAAGACATCTCTTGGGACGCATTAGCATGTGGCCAGTGGGCCCCCGTGATGCCAGAGCTATGGAAAGTGAGACTGATCTTCGAAGAATGCTAGGGGCCTAGGAAAGGAGGCATCGACTCTTCTCTTCAACGTCCTCAAGAGATCCTTCTTGACTTTGGATTATGCTTAAGGCAGAAGGACACTGTAGGTCTGATAAGGCCCAAGTGTGGCCTCGTGTTTCCAATCAAGTTTCAAGCTTGAATCAGCATGGCCTCCCCATAGACTTGAATAGATGACAATGTTCTCCTCTCAGTGCTTGTCCCTCTATTCTGGCTTCTTGCCAAGGATTCCTTTCTTATCCCTGGCATCAGAGTCTGTTTGATCTCTTCCAGTTTCTGTGCCCGCTTTCTGTTTGTCAAAGCAGTTTCTGGGTATGTCTCCCTTTAATAGCCCAGCCTAGGCCAATCCTCAGACTGTAACCATGCGGCCATATTGGGGGACATGTTCACCGTGATGTCATAAAGAACCTCAGAAGGCCAAGTTGTCCTGACAACCTCCAAGCACACAGAGTTTCAGAGCCATCTCAGACCAGTCTGACTCCTCCCCCTTTCCAGGCAGGATAGTTTTCCTTTTTCTGGATTTCTTGTCGGTTTCTAACTTTCTCCTCGAACTTGGAAAGGCCTGCTCCCTTCTCTCTAGACACTGGTTTCTTTCCTGTAAGATTACCCTGGGTGTTATCTCTTATGTCTTGGGTAGATGGCCAAGTGGGTGGACCTTCCCCAGAGAAAGTCCTGGACTCCCTCCCAAGTTGAAGTTGCCCAGGCAATCCTCTGATGCGCAATGATCGTGTCATCTCCTAGCACTCTGCCAATTCTGCCTTGGCAGGTCCCATGTTTTCCTTCCTTCTTCCTTTGGGGAAGTGTACCAGATGCCTTCCTAGATTGGAATATTCTCACGGTTCTTTTTCTGGTGCGTATTGAGAACGGACCCTCACAATTGCTACTCCTTTATGACCTCTGTCCGCACCGTACCATGAAATCTCTATTCCCTAACAGTGCTAATGTGATCTGCACCCGCGCTGTGAAAGAGTGAGGCCCGGGCCACCCAAGAGGAACGTGGGCACTTGCCCGCTCCACCACAGGGCCGGCCCTGACTTGTACTTTTGGACCAACCTGTGGCCTGAACTTGGGAAGATGTGGGCCTGTTTGGATTATTCGTGAAGGGGATTAGTAGAAACATCATGGACGGTAACGTTTTCCGTTGGTTCCTGGGCTTAGCACGGATCAGGTTCTCTTGGTAGGATTCCTCTTCATGTATTTGGAATGGTCTACCTTTCTGTAGCATCAGTCAGGCTTTTGAGGTGATTTTCCATCCTTGGAAGTTCACCTTCTCTAATCTCTTTCAGCCCCCAAAGCTGTATGCCGTCATTCTGGACCCCTTTTTGGATGTTTGATTTTAGGTGGATTTATTGCCATAACCCTGCATTAGAACATCCTATGTCTTTCAGATTTACATCCTCATCGATTTAGACTTCCGTGTAGGTTCCATCCTCTTCACCAGCGTAAGCCGAATCACAGGCCCTCACCACACACTTATGCCTCATCATCTCTTTCACCCTCCCCCACCGCCCCGCTTTGCCTCTGGGCGCCCCCGATCAAATGTCCAGTGCCACCTGTTGGTTAGCGCTTGTTTTTTCTTCTCCTAGTAAGTGAGATCCTACGGTATTTGACTTTGTCCCTGGGGCTTGTTTCACTTCCCCTAAAACCCTCCCAGCCATTCTGGTGGTCACAAATGGCTGGATTGCATCCTCTGGTCCCGCTGAGTGGTCTGCCATTGTGTGGCTATAGCCCATGTTCCTTCTCCATTCGTCCCTTGCTGGGCACCAGGGCGGCTTCCAAGTCTTGGAGAGCGGGAGTAAGGCTGTGGTGAACTCAGCGGTGCACGTCTTTAGGTGGTAGTGTTTCCGAGTTCTTTGGCTAAACGCCCCCCAGAGGAATAGCTGGATCATATGGGACATGGATTCTTAAATTTCGGAGGCAGTTCCACACCGCTTGGCCTAGTGGCTGCACCGGTTTCCACTGCCAGCAGCAGTGCTGGAGGCTTCCCTTCTCTCCACCTCCTCTCTGACGCTTGTTGTTTCCTGTCTGCCTCCTTATAGCCATTCTGACCACAGTGAGCTGCTATGTCCTTGCGGTTTGGATTTGCCTTGGCCTCAGACTTAATGAGGGTGAACAAGTTTTCATGCACCTGTTGGCCCTCTTTAGATCTTCTTGGGAGAAATCTCCGTGTCCATCTTTGGCCCAGGATTTCATTGGCTTGTTCTTTTTCTTGTGGAGACGTGTGAGTTGATTGTATCTTTGGGCTTTTCACCCCTTGTCCGATGTGTGCTTTGCAAATATCCACTCCCAGTTGTTGTGCTGTCTTTGCATTGAGTCGATGGTTTCCTTGACTGGGCAGAAGCGTCTGCATGTGAGGTGGTCCCGTTTGTTTCTTGTCTCCTTTGCTGCCCTTGCCCAGTCAGACAGGCTTCTTCCAAATAGGCGGCTCAGACAGATGGCAAAGAGCACTCTGCCTAGGTCTTCTCCTACAAGTTTCACGGTTTCAAGTGTGCCATTCAGGGCTTTAATCCATTCCAGGTGGTGCGTGTGCCAGGTGGAACATCATGGTCTACTCTCGTTGTGTTCCATGTGGCTGTGCAGGCTTCCCAGCACCGTTTCTTGGAGAGACTCTCCTTTGTCCACTGTCTCCTCTTGGCTCCCTGGTCGCAAATGGGCTGTCCATGTATGTTTGAGTTGGGCTCTGGGCTCTCGATTCTGTTGCATGGGTCTGTGTGCCTGTTTATGGGGCCGGACTGTGCCATTTCGGTACCTAGCGCTTCGTCCCCTATGTTGAAATCAGAAAGTGTGATACGTCCTGCTTTGTTCATTTTCCTGAGGATTCCTTGGCCTATTCAGGGTCTCTTGTTGCTGGCTGGAAACTTTAGGATTCTCTCTTCTATCTCTCTGGCAAATATGGCTGCAACTTTGACTGGGATTGCATGGAATCCAGAGATTCCTTTCTCCGCTATGGACGTTTCAAGTGTGTTAATTCTTCCATTCCTAGGTCCCGGAATATCCTTCTTTTTCCTTGTGTCGTCTTGAATTTCTTTCCCCAAACGTTTGCTAGTTTTCGGTTGACATAGCTTTCACCTGTTTTGCTAAGGTTCTTCATAGACATCTTCTTCTTCGTACTGGCAAGCTGTGTTTTTTGTTCGTTTGTGTTTAGCTTCCGTTTGTCTACTCTTTGCAACTTGTAATTGGTTCTGTTTTGGCAGAAGTGCATCGCTGTGCTCACATCTGCTGGCAATGCTCCTGTATTTGCTGTGGAAGTCTGGCCCTATCTAACGTCCCTTCCCATCTGCCTCTGCACCCCCTCGGACGCCTGCCCCAGAATGACTGAAGCAGTGGTGAGGAGGCTCACCCCCAGGATTCCACCCGGCCCACCCCGGGCCACCGACCCAGAAGCTGCGGACCTCACCGCTGCACCACCGGCCGGCCCCTTTCATGTTCCATTGGCAACCTGCAGTTGAGTGCAATGGGGCTTGAATATGCTGCTTGAGCCCAACTCTGGCACTGTGTAGATGAGGCCAGGTTGTTTGTCGGGGCCACTGTGACGTCAGAGGATTGGTCATAGTTGTGCGTCTGCTGTCCCGGCAAACTTCACGGACACAGGGCTTCAGAGCCCGCTTGGAGCAGTCTCATAACGCACCCTTCCCAGTGAGCCCAGGTTTGACCTTCGTTGCCGTTTTTTGGCTTGTGAATTTCTCTGACTTTCAAACGTTCCAGCACAGTGTGTCTAAAGACTGACATCTTTCATTGTGGATTATTCAGGTGTGATATCTGTTCGCCTTGCATTTTCTGGGACCTTTTTTTCTTTTCCACAGTATACTCGTCATGGTCTTTCTCAGCTATCTCCCTTAGATGTGCTCATCAGTCCGTTCTCCTTCAGTCCAAGTGATTAATTTTGTATTTCTTGAATCACCGTATGTTCTCTAGGCCGAGGTGTGAGTGCTTTCGTGATTCTTGGTTGCTGTCTTTGAATTTGCAGCGGTCACTTGTAGGACTCTTTGCTATCCTAGCCTAGGTCAAGCGAAGCACTGAGAACCCGTGGTCATCTGGGTTGGTTTGACATCCTGAGATCAGAAACTCCAAATTCGAGGTGGTCCTGGCAACCCCCTTCATGGACATAATGTTTTTCTGAGACAAATTAGACAAATATGATGAATTCCTCGCTCCAGGAAAGATATTTTTCTTTCTCTTTTGTGCATTCGGGAAGTTTCGAACTTGACCCCTGACCCTTGAACATTGCCCTAGATTCCATCTAGATAAGGGCTGACTTTATTTCCATAGGCTGTGCCATTTGTTTGACCTACATCCTCAGCCCTGGCATGTTTATTTTTCTGGAAACAGAATTGTAATGTTCTAATTTTCAGCCAGCTTCCTTCCATATGGCGTCAAAGCACATAATCAATAATCCTTCTACGGCAAGAAGTCGGGGGAGAGAATTTCATTGGAGCCAAAGTGAGCACTCTAGCCTGGGAGGGCAGCCTCCACAAAGGAACCAAGCCCTCTGGAAAAGGGTGATTTTCAGCACACTTGTAGAGCCCTTCCCAACAAAGAGACCTACCCCAAGCATGACAGGGCTCCATTCCTTCAAGGCTTCCAAGACATCTCTTGGGACGCATTAGCATGTGGCCAGTGGGCCCCCGTGATGCCAGAGCTATGGAAAGTGAGACTGATCTTCGAAGAATGCTAGGGGCCTAGGAAAGGAGGCATCGACTCTTCTCTTCAACGTCCTCAAGAGATCCTTCTTGACTTTGGATTATGCTTAAGGCAGAAGGACACTGTAGGTCTGATAAGGCCCAAGTGCGGCCTCGTGTTTCCAATCAAGTTTCAAGCTTGAATCAGCATGGCCTCCCCATAGACTTGAATAGATGACAATGTTCTCCTCTCAGTGCTTGTCCCTCTATTCTGGCTTCTTGCCAAGGATTCCTTTCTTATCCCTGGCATCAGAGTCTGTTTGATCTCTTCCAGTTTCTGTGCCCGCTTTCTGTTTGTCAAAGCAGTTTCTGGGTATGTCTCCCTTTAATAGCCCAGCCTAGGCCAATCCTCAGACTGTAACCATGCGGCCATATTGGGGGACATGTTCACCGTGATGTCATAAAGAACCTCAGAAGGCCAAGTTGTCCTGACAACCTCCAAGCACACAGAGTTTCAGAGCCATCTCAGACCAGTCTGACTCCTCCCCCTTTCCAGGCAGGATAGTTTTCCTTTTTCTGGATTTCTTGTCGGTTTCTAACTTTCTCCTCGAACTTGGAAAGGCCTGCTCCCTTCTCTCTAGACACTGGTTTCTTTCCTGTAAGATTACCCTGGGTGTTATCTCTTATGTCTTGGGTAGATGGCCAAGTGGGTGGACCTTCCCCAGAGAAAGTCCTGGACTCCCTCCCAAGTTGAAGTTGCCCAGGCAATCCTCTGATGCGCAATGATCGTGTCATCTCCTAGCACTCTGCCAATTCTGCCTTGGCAGGTCCCATGTTTTCCTTCCTTCTTCCTTTGGGGAAGTGTACCAGATGCCTTCCTAGATTGGAATATTCTCACGGTTCTTTTTCTGGTGCGTATTGAGAACGGACCCTCACAATTGCTACTCCTTTATGACCTCTGTCCGCACCGTACCATGAAATCTCTATTCCCTAACAGTGCTAATGTGATCTGCACCCGCGCTGTGAAAGAGTGAGGCCCGGGCCACCCAAGAGGAACGTGGGCACTTGCCCGCTCCACCACAGGGCCGGCCCTGACTTGTACTTTTGGACCAACCTGTGGCCTGAACTTGGGAAGATGTGGGCCTGTTTGGATTATTCGTGAAGGGGATTAGTAGGAACATCATGGACGGTAACGTTTTCCGTTGGTTCCTGGGCTTAGCACGGATCAGGTTCTCTTGGTAGGATTCCTCTTCATGTATTTGGAATGGTCTACCTTTCTGTAGCATCAGTAAGGCTTTTGAGGTGATTTTCCATCCTTGGAAGTTCACCTTCTCTAATCTCTTTCAGCCCCCAAAGCTGTATGCCGTCATTCTGGACCCCTTTTTGGATGTTTGATTTTAGGTGGATTTATTGCCATAACCCTGCATTAGAACATCCTATGTCTTTCAGATTTACATCCTCATCGATTTAGACTTCCGTGTAGGTTCCATCCTCTTCACCAGCGTAAGCCGAATCACAGGCCCTACCACACACTTGTGCCTCATCATCTCTTTCACCCTCCCCCACCGCCCCGCTTTGCCTCTGGGCGCCCCCGATCAAATGTCCAGTGCCACCTGTTGGTTAGTGCTTGTTTTTTCTTCTCCTTGTAAGTGAGATCCTACGGTATTTGACTTTGTCCCTGGGGCTTGTTTCACTTCCCCTAAAACCCTCCCAGCCATTCTGGTGGTCACAAATGGCTGGATTGCATCCTTTGTTCCCGCTGAGTGCTCTGCCATTGTGTGGCTATAGCCCATGTTCCTTCTCCATTCGTCCCTTGCTGGGCACCAGGGCGGCTTCCAAGTCTTGGAGAGCGGGAGTAAGGCTGTGGTGAACTCAGCGGTGCACGTCTTTAGGTGGTAGTGTTTCAGAGTTCTTTGGCTAAACGCCCCCCAGAGGAATAGCTGGATCATATGGGACATGGATTCTTAAATTTCGGAGGCAGTTCCACACCGCTTGGCCTAGTGGCTGCACCGGTTTCCACTGCCAGCAGCAGTGCTGGAGGCTTCCCTTCTCTCCACCTCCTCTCTGACGCTTGTTGTTTCCTGTCTGCCTCCTTATAGCCATTCTGACCACAGTGAGCTGCTATGTCATTGCGGTTTGGATTTGCCTTGGCCTCAGACTTAATGAGGGTGAACAAGTTTTCATGCACCTGTTGGCCCTCTTTAGATCTTCTTGGGAGAAATCTCTGTGTCCATCTTTGGCCCAGGATTTCATTGGCTTGTTCTTTTTCTTGTGGAGACGTGTGAGTTGATTGTATCTTTGGGCTTTTCACCCCTTGTCCGATGTGTGCTTTGCAAACATCCACTCCCAGTTGTTGTGCTGTCTTTGCATTGAGTCGATGGTTTCCTTGACTGTCAGAAGCGTCTGCATGTGAGGTGGTCCCGTTTGTTTCTTGTCTCCTTTGCTGCCCTTGCCCAGTCAGACAGGCTTCTTCCCAATAGGCGGCTCAGACAGATGGCAAAGAGCACTCTGCCTAGGTCTTCTCCTACAAGTTTCACGGTTTCAAGTGTGCCATTCAGGGCTTTAATCCATTCCAGGTGGTGCGTGTGCCAGGTGGAACATCATGGTCTACTCTCGTTGTGTTCCATGTGGCTGTGCAGGCTTCCCAGCACCGTTTCTTGGAGAGACTCTCCTTTGTCCACTGTCTCCTCTTGGCTCCCTGGTCGCAAATGGGCTGTCCTTGTATGTTTGAGTTGGGCTCTGGGCTCTCGATTCTGTTGCATGGGTCTGTGTGCCTGTTTTTGGGCCCGGACTGTGCCGTTTCGGTACCTAGCGCTTCGTCCTCTATGTTGAAATCAGAAAGTGTGATACGTCCTGCTTTGTTCATTTTCCTGAGGATTCCTTGGCCTATTCAGGGTCTCTTGTTGCTGGCTGGAAACTTTAGGATTCTCTCTTCTATCTCTCTGGCAAATATGGCTGCAACTTTGACTGGGATTGCATGGAATCCAGAGATTCCTTTCTCCGCTATGGACGTTTCAAGTGTGTTAATTCTTCCATTCCTAGGTCCCGGAATATCCTTCTTTTTCCTTGTGTCGTCTTGAATTTCTTTCCCCAAACGTTTGCTAGTTTTCGGTTGACATAGCTTTCACCTGTTTTGCTAAGGTTCTTCATAGACATCTTCTTCTTCGTACTGGCAAGCTGTGTTTTTTGTTCGTTTGTGTTTAGCTTCCGTTTGTCTACTCTTTGCAACTTGTAATTGGTTCTGGTTTGGCAGAAGTGCATCGCTGTGCTCACATCTGCTGGCAATGCTCCTGTATTTGCTGTGGAAGTCTGGCCCTATCTAACGTCCCTTCCCATCTGCCTCTGCACCCCCTCGGACGCCTGCCCCAGAATGACTGAAGCAGTGGTGAGGAGGCTCACCCCCAGGATTCCACCCGGCCCACCCCGGGCCACCGACCCAGAAGCTGCGGACCTCACCGCTGCACCACCGGCCGGCCCCTTTCATGTTCCATTGGCAACCTGCAGTTGAGTGCAATGGGGCTTGAATATGCTGCTTGAGCCCAACTCTGGCACTGTGTAGATGAGGCCAGGTTGTTTGTCGGGGCCACTGTGACGTCAGAGGATTGGTCATAGTTGTGCGTCTGCTGTCCCGGCAAACTTCACGGACACAGGGCTTCAGAGCCCGCTTGGAGCAGTCTCATAACGCACCCTTCCCAGTGAGCCCAGGTTTGACCTTCGTTGCCGTTTTTTGGCTTGTGAATTTCTCTGACTTTCAAACGTTCCAGCACAGTGTGTCTAAAGACTGACATCTTTCATTGTGGATTATTCAGGTGTGATATCTGTTCGCCTTGCATTTTCTGGGACCTTTTTTTCTTTTCCACAGTATACTCGTCATGGTCTTTCTCAGGTATCTCCCTTAGATGTGCTCATCAGTCCGTTCTCCTTCAGTCCAAGGGATTAATTTTGTATTTCTTGAATCACCGTATGTTCTCTAGGCCGAGGTGTGAGTGCTTTCGTGATTCTTGGTTGCTGTCTTTGAATTTGCAGCGGTCACTTGTAGGACTCTTTGCTATCCTAGCCTAGGTCAAGCGAAGCACTGACAACCCGTGGTCATCTGGCTTGGTGTGACATCCTGAGATCAGAAACTCCAAATTCGAGGTGGTCCTGGCAACCCCCTTCATGGACATAATGTTTTTCTGAGATAAATTAGACAAATCTGATGAATTCCTCGCTCCAGGAAAGATATTTTTCTTTCTCTTTTGTGCATTCGGGAAGTTTCGAACTTGACCCCTGACCCTTGAACATTGCCCTTGATTCCATCTAGATAAGGGCTGACTTTATTTCTATAGGCTGTGCCATTCGTTTGACCTACATCCTCAGCCCTGGCATGTTTATTTTTCTGGAAACAGAATTGTAATGTTCTAATTTTCAGCCAGCTTCCCTCCATATGGCGTCAAAGCACATAATCAATAATCCTTCTACGGCAAGAAGTCGGGGGAGAGAATTTCATTGGAGCCAAAGTGAGCACTCTAGCCTGGGAGGGCAGCCTTCACAAAGGAACCAAGCCCTCTGGAAAAGGGTGATTTTCAGCACACTTGTAGAGCCCTTCCCAACAAAGAGACCTACCCCAAGCATGACAGGGCTCCATTCCTTCAAGGCTTCCAAGACATCTCTTGGGACGCATTAGCATGTGGCCAGTGGGCCCCCGTGACGCCAGAGCTATGGAAAGAGAGACTGATCTTCCAAGAATGCTAGGGGCCTAGGAAAGGAGGCATCGACTCTTCTCTTCAACGTCCTCAAGAGATCCTTCTTGACTTTGGATTATGCTTAAGGCAGAAGGACACTGTAGGTCTGATAAGGCCCAAGTGCGGCCTCGTGTTTCCAATCAAGTTTCAAGCTTGAATCAGCATGGCCTCCCCATAGACTTGAATAGATGACAATGTTCTCCTCTCAGTGCTTGTCCCTCTATTCTGGCTTCTTGCCAAGGATTCCTTTCTTATCCCTGGCATCAGAGTCTGTTTGATCTCTTCCAGTTTCTGTGCCCGCTTTCTGTTTGTCAAAGCAGTTTCTGGGTATGTCTCCCTTTAATAGCCCAGCCTAGGCCAATCCTCAGACTGTAACCATGCGGCCATCTTGGGGGACATGTTCACCGTGATGTCATAAAGAACCTCAGAAGGCCAAGTTGTCCTGACAACCTCCAAGCACACAGAGTTTCAGAGCCATCTCAGACCAGTCTGACTCCTCCTGCTTTCCAGGTAGGATAGTTTTCCTTTTTCTGGATTTCTTGTCGGTTTCTAACTTTCTCCTCGAACTTGGAAAGGCCTGCTCCATTCTCTCTAGACACTGGTTTCTTTCCTGTAAGATTACCCTGGGTGTTATCTCTTATGTCTTGGGTAGATGGCCAAGTGGGTGGACCTTCCCCAGAGAAAGTCCTGGACTCCCTCCCAAGTTGAAGTTGCCCAGGCAATCCTCTGATGCGCAATGATCGTGTCATCTCCTAGCACTCTGCCAATTCCGCCTTGGCAGGTCCCATGTTTTCCTTCCTTCTTCCTTTGGGGAAGTGTACCAGATGCCTTCCTAGATTGGAATATTCTCACGGTTCTTTTTCTGGTGCGTATTGAGAATGGACCCTCACAATTGCTACACCTTTATGACCTCTGTCCGCACCGTACCATGAAATCTCTATTCCCTAACAGTGCTAATGTGATCTGCACCCGCGCTGTGAAAGAGTGAGGCCCGGGCCACCCAAGCGGAACGTGGGCACTTGCCCGCTCCACCACAGGGCCGGCCCTGACTTGTACTTTTGGACCAACCTGTGGCCTGAACTTGGGAAGATGTGGGCCTGTTTGGATTATTCGTGAAGGGGATTAGTAGGAACATCATGGACGGTAACGTTTTCCGTTGGTTCCTGGGCTTAGCACGGATCAGGTTCTCTTGGTAGGATTCCTCTTCATGTATTTGGAATGGTCTACCTTTCTGTAGCATCAGTCAGGCTTTTGAGGTGATTTTCCATCCTTGGAAGTTCACCTTCTCTAATCTCTTTCAGCCCCCAAAGCTGTATGCCGTCATTCTCGACCCCTTTTTGGATGTTTGATTTTAGGTGGATTTATTGCCATAACCCTGCATTCGAACATCCTATGTCTTTCAGATTTACATCCTCATCGATTTAGACTTCCGTGTAGGTTCCATCCTCTTCACCAGCGTAAGCCGAATCACAGGCCCTCACCACACACTTGTGCCTCATCATCTCTTTCACCCTCCCCCACCGCCCCGCTTTGCCTCTGGGCGCCGCCGATCAAATGTCCAGTGCCACCTGTTGGTTAGTGCTTGTTTTTTCTTCTCCTTGTAAGTGAGATCCTACGTTATTTGACTTTGTCCCTGGGGCTTGTTTCACTTCCCCTAAAACCCTCCCAGCCATTCTGGTGGTCACAAATGGCTGGATTGCATCCTTTGTTCCCGCTGAGTGGTCTGCCATTGTGTGGCTATAGCCCATGTTCCTTCTCCATTCGTCCCTTGCTGGGCACCAGGGCGGCTTCCAAGTCTTGGAGAGCGGGAGTAAGGCTGTGGTGAACTCAGCGGTGCACATGTCTTTAGGCGGTAGTGTTTCCGAGTTCTTTGGCTAAACGCGCCCCAGAGGAATAGCTGGATCATATGGGACATGGATTCTTAAATTTCGGAGGCAGTTCCACTTCGCTTGGCCCAGTGGCTGCACCGGTATCCACTGCCAGCAGCAGTGCAGGAGGCTTCCCTTCTCTCCACCTCCTCTCTGACGCTTGTTGTTTCCTGTCTGCCTCCTTATAGCCATTCTGACCACAGTGAGCTGCTATGTCATTGCGGTTTGGATTTGCCTTGGCCTCAGACTTAATGAGGGTGAACAAGTTTTCATGCACCTGTTGGCCCTCTTTAGATCTTCTTGGGAGAAATCTCCGTGTCCATCTTTGGCCCAGGATTTCATTGGCTTGTTCTTTTTCTTGTGGAGACGTGTGAGTTGATTGTATCTTTGGGCTTTTCACCCCTTGTCCGATGTGTGCTTTGCAAACATCCACTCCCAGTTGTTGTGCTGTCTTTGCATTGAGTCGATGGTTTCCTTGACTGGGCAGAAGCGTCTGCATGTGAGGTGGTCCCGTTTGTTTCTTGTCTCCTTTGCTGCCCTTGCCCAGTCAGACAGGCTTCTTCCCAATAGGCGGCTCAGACAGATGGCAAAGAGCACTCTGCCTAGGTCTTCTCCTACAAGTTTCACGGTTTCAAGTGTGCCATTCAGGGCTTTAATCCATTCCAGGTGGTGCGTGTGCCAGGTGGCACATCATGGTCTACTCTCGTTGTGTTCCATGTGGCTGTGCAGGCTTCCCAGCACCGTTTCTTGGAGAGACTCTCCTTTGTCCACTGTCTCCTCTTGGCTCCCTGGTCGCAAATGGGCTGTCCTTGTATGTTTGAGTTGGGCTCTGGGCTCTCGATTCTGTGGCATGGGTCTGTGTGCCTGTTTTTGGGCCCGGACTGTGCCGTTTCGGTACCTAGCGCTTCGTCCTCTATGTTGAAATCAGAAAGTGTGATACGTCCTGCTTTGTTCATTTTCCTGAGGATTCCTTGGCCTATTCAGGGTCTCTTGTTGCTGGCTGGAAACTTTAGGATTCTCTCTTCTATCTCTCTGGCAAATATGGCTGCAACTTTGACTGGGATTGCATGGAATCCAGAGATTCCTTTCTCCGCTATGGACGTTTCAAGTGTGTTAATTCTTCCATTCCTAGGTCCCGGAATATCCTTCTTTTTCCTTGTGTCGTCTTGAATTTCTTTCCCCAAACGTTTGCTAGTTTTCGGTTGACATAGCTTTCACCTGTTTTGCTAAGGCTCTTCATAGACATCTTCTTCTTCGTACTGGCAAGCTGTGTTTTTTGTTCGTTTGTGTTTAGCTTCCGTTTGTCTACTCTTTGCAACTTGTAATTGGTTCTGGTTTGGCAGAAGTGCATCGCTGTGCTCACATCTGCTGGCAATGCTCCTGTATTTGCTGTGGAAGTCTGGCCCTATCTAACGTCCCTTCCCATCTGCCTCTGCACCCCCTCGGACGCCTGCCCCAGAATGACTGAAGCAGTGGTGAGGAGGCTCACCCCCAGGATTCCACCCGGCCCACCCCGGGCCACCGACCCAGAAGCTGCGGACCTCACCGCTGCACCACCGGCCGGCCCCTTTCATGTTCCATTGGCAACCTGCAGTTGAGTGCAATGGGGCTTGAATATGCTGCTTGAGCCCAACTCTGGCACTGTGTAGATGAGGCCAGGTTGTTTGTCGGGGCCACTGTGACGTCAGAGGATTGGTCATAGTTGTGCGTCTGCTGTCCCGGCAAACTTCACGGACACAGGGCTTCAGAGCCCGCTTGGAGCAGTCTCATAACGCACCCTTCCCAGTGAGCCCAGGTTTGACCTTCGTTGCCGTTTTTTGGCTTGTGAATTTCTCTGACTTTCAAACGTTCCAGCACAGTGTGTCTAAAGACTGACATCTTTCATTGTGGATTATTCAGGTGTGATATCTGTTCGCCTTGCATTTTCTGGGACCTTTTTTTCTTTTCCACAGTATACTCGTCATGGTCTTTCTCAGCTATCTCCCTTAGATGTGCTCATCAGTCCGTTCTCCTTCAGTCGAAGGGATTAATTTTGTATTTCTTGAATCACCGTATGTTCTCTAGGCCGAGGTGTGAGTGCTTTCGTGATTCTTGGTTGCTGTCTTTGAATTTGCAGCGGTCACTTGTAGGACTCTTTGCTATCCTAGCCTAGGTCAAGCGAAGCACTGACAACCCGTGGTCATCTGGCTTGGTTTGATATCCTGAGATCAGAAACTCCAAATTCGAGGTGGTCCTGGCAACCCCCTTCATGGACATAATGTTTTTCTGAGACAAATTAGACAAATATGATGAATTCCTCGCTCCAGGAAAGATATTTTTCTTTCTCTTTTGTGGAGTCGGGAAGTTTCGAACTTGACCCCTGACCCTTGAACATTGCCCTAGATTCCATCTAGATAAGGGCTGACTTTATTTCTATAGGCTGTGCCATTTGTTTGACCTACATCCTCAGCCCTGGCATGTTTATTTTTCTGGAAACAGAATTGTAATGTTCTAATTTTCAGCCAGCTTCCTTCCATATGGCGTCAAAGCACATAATCAATAATCCTTCTACGGCAAGAAGTCGGGGGAGAGAATTTCATTGGAGCCAAAGTGAGCACTCTAGCCTGGGAGGGCAGCCTTCACAAAGGAACCAAGCCCTCTGGAAAAGGGTGATTTTCAGCACACTTGTAGAGCCCTTCCCAACAAAGAGACCTACCCCAAGCATGACAGGGCTCCATTCCTTCAAGGCTTCCAAGACATCTCTTGGGACGCATTAGCATGTGGCCAGTGGGCCCCCGTGACGCCAGAGCTATGGAAAGTGAGACTGATCTTCCAAGAATGCTAGGGGCCTAGGAAAGGAGGCATCGACTCTTCTCTTCAACGTCCTCAAGAGATCCTTCTTGACTTTGGATTATGCTTAAGGCAGAAGGACACTGTAGGTCTGATAAGGCCCAAGTGCGGCCTCGTGTTTCCAATCAAGTTTCAAGCTTGAATCAGCATGGCCTCCCCATAGACTTGAATAGATGACAATGTTCTCCTCTCAGTGCTTGTCCCTCTATTCTGGCTTCTTGCCAAGGATTCCTTTCTTATCCCTGGAATCAGAGTCTGTTTGATCTCTTCCAGTTTCTGTGCCCGCTTTCTGTTTGTCAAAGCAGTTTCTGGGTATGTCTCCCTTTAATAGCCCAGCCTAGGCCAATCCTCAGACTGTAACCATGCGGCCATCTTGGGGGACATGTTCACCGTGATGTCATAAAGAACCTCAGAAGGCCAAGTTGTCCTGACAACCTCCAAGCACACAGAGTTTCAGAGCCATCTCAGACCAGTCTGACTCCTCCCCCTTTCCAGGTAGGATAGTTTTCCTTTTTCTGGATTTCTTGTCGGTTTCTAACTTTCTCCTCGAACTTGGAAAGGCCTGCTCCCTTCTCTCTAGACACTGGTTTCTTTCCTGTAAGATTACCCTGGGTGTTATCTCTTATGTCTTGGGTAGATGGCCAAGTGGGTGGACCTTCCCCAGAGAAAGTCCTGGACTCCCTCCCAAGTTGAAGTTGCCCAGGCAATCCTCTGATGCGCAATGATCGTGTCATCTCCTAGCACTCTGCCAATTCCGCCTTGGCAGGTCCCATGTTTTCCTTCCTTCTTCCTTTGGGGAAGTGTACCAGATGCCTTCCTAGATTGGAATATTCTCACGGTTCTTTTTCTGGTGCGTATTGAGAATGGACCCTCACAATTGCTACACCTTTATGACCTCTGTCCGCACCGTACCATGAAATCTCTATTCCCTAACAGTGCTAATGTGATCTGCACCCGCGCTGTGAAAGAGTGAGGCCCGGGCCACCCAAGCGGAACGTGGGCACTTGCCCGCTCCACCACAGGGCCGGCCCTGACTTGTACTTTTGGACCAACCTGTGGCCTGAACTTGGGAAGATGTGGGCCTGTTTGGATTATTCGTGAAGGGGATTAGTAGGAACATCATGGACGGTAACGTTTTCCGTTGGTTCCTGGGCTTAGCACGGATCAGGTTCTCTTGGTAGGATTCCTCTTCATGTATTTGGAATGGTCTACCTTTCTGTAGCATCAGTCAGGCTTTTGAGGTGATTTTCCATCCTTGGAAGTTCACCTTCTCTAATCTCTTTCAGCCCCCAAAGCTGTATGCCGTCATTCTCGACCCCTTTTTGGATGTTTGATTTTAGGTGGATTTATTGCCATAACCCTGCATTCGAACATCCTATGTCTTTCAGATTTACATCCTCATCGATTTAGACTTCCGTGTAGGTTCCATCCTCTTCACCAGCGTAAGCCGAATCACAGGCCCTCACCACACACTTGTGCCTCATCATCTCTTTCACCCTCCCCCACCGCCCCGCTTTGCCTCTGGGCGCCGCCGATCAAATGTCCAGTGCCACCTGTTGGTTAGTGCTTGTTTTTTCTTCTCCTTGTAAGTGAGATCCTACGTTATTTGACTTTGTCCCTGGGGCTTGTTTCACTTCCCCTAAAACCCTCCCAGCCATTCTGGTGGTCACAAATGGCTGGATTGCATCCTTTGTTCCCGCTGAGTGGTCTGCCATTGTGTGGCTATAGCCCATGTTCCTTCTCCATTCGTCCCTTGCTGGGCACCAGGGCGGCTTCCAAGTCTTGGAGAGCGGGAGTAAGGCTGTGGTGAACTCAGCGGTGCACATGTCTTTAGGCGGTAGTGTTTCCGAGTTCTTTGGCTAAACGCGCCCCAGAGGAATAGCTGGATCATATGGGACATGGATTCTTAAATTTCGGAGGCAGTTCCACTTCGCTTGGCCCAGTGGCTGCACCGGTATCCACTGCCAGCAGCAGTGCAGGAGGCTTCCCTTCTCTCCACCTCCTCTCTGACGCTTGTTGTTTCCTGTCTGCCTCCTTATAGCCATTCTGACCACAGTGAGCTGCTATGTCATTGCGGTTTGGATTTGCCTTGGCCTCAGACTTAATGAGGGTGAACAAGTTTTCATGCACCTGTTGGCCCTCTTTAGATCTTCTTGGGAGAAATCTCCGTGTCCATCTTTGGCCCAGGATTTCATTGGCTTGTTCTTTTTCTTGTGGAGACGTGTGAGTTGATTGTATCTATGGGCTTTTCACCCCTTGTCCGATGTGTGCTTTGCAAACATCCACTCCCAGTTGTTGTGCTGTCTTTGCATTGAGTCGATGGTTTCCTTGACTGGGCAGAAGCGTCTGCATGTGAGGTGGTCCCGTTTGTTTCTTGTCTCCTTTGCTGCCCTTGCCCAGTCAGACAGGCTTCTTCCCAATAGGCGGCTCAGACAGATGGCAAAGAGCACTCTGCCTAGGTCTTCTCCTACAAGTTTCACGGTTTCAAGTGTGCCATTCAGGGCTTTAATCCATTCCAGGTGGTGCGTGTGCCAGGTGGCACATCATGGTCTACTCTCGTTGTGTTCCATGTGGCTGTGCAGGCTTCCCAGCACCGTTTCTTGGAGAGACTCTCCTTTGTCCACTGTCTCCTCTTGGCTCCCTGGTCGCAAATGGGCTGTCCTTGTATGTTTGAGTTGGGCTCTGGGCTCTCGATTCTGTGGCATGGGTCTGTGTGCCTGTTTTTGGGCCCGGACTGTGCCGTTTCGGTACCTAGCGCTTCGTCCCCTATGTTGAAATCAGAAAGTGTGATACGTCCTGCTTTGTTCATTTTCCTGAGGATTCCTTGGCCTATTCAGGGTCTCTTGTTGCTGGCTGGAAACTTTAGGATTCTCTCTTCTATCTCTCTGGCAAATATGGCTGCAACTTTGACTGGGATTGCATGGAATCCAGAGATTCCTTTCTCCGCTATGGACGTTTCAAGTGTGTTAATTCTTCCATTCCTAGGTCCCGGAATATCCTTCTTTTTCCTTGTGTCGTCTTGAATTTCTTTCCCCAAACGTTTGCTAGTTTTCGGTTGACATAGCTTTCACCTGTTTTGCTAAGGTTCTTCATAGACATCTTCTTCTTCGTACTGGCAAGCTGTGTTTTTTGTTCGTTTGTGTTTAGCTTCCGTTTGTCTACTCTTTGCAACTTGTAATTGGTTCTGGTTTGGCAGAAGTGCATCGCTGTGCTCACATCTGCTGGCAATGCTCCTGTATTTGCTGTGGAAGTCTGGCCCTATCTAACGTCCCTTCCCATCTGCCTCTGCACCCCCTCGGACGCCTGCCCCAGAATGACTGAAGCAGTGGTGAGGAGGCTCACCCCCAGGATTCCACCCGGCCCACCCCGGGCCACCGACCCAGAAGCTGCGGACCTCACCGCTGCACCACCGGCCGGCCCCTTTCATGTTCCATTGGCAACCTGCAGTTGAGTGCAATGGGGCTTGAATATGCTGCTTGAGCCCAACTCTGGCACTGTGTAGATGAGGCCAGGTTGTTTGTCGGGGCCACTGTGACGTCAGAGGATTGGTCATAGTTGTGCGTCTGCTGTCCCGGCAAACTTCACGGACACAGGGCTTCAGAGCCCGCTTGGAGCAGTCTCATAACGCACCCTTCCCAGTGAGCCCAGGTTTGACCTTCGTTGCCGTTTTTTGGCTTGTGAATTTCTCTGACTTTCAAACGTTCCAGCACAGTGTGTCTAAAGACTGACATCTTTCATTGTGGATTATTCAGGTGTGATATCTGTTCGCCTTGCATTTTCTGGGACCTTTTTTTCTTTTCCACAGTATACTCGTCATGGTCTTTCTCAGGTATCTCCCTTAGATGTGCTCATCAGTCCGTTCTCCTTCAGTCCAAGGGATTAATTTTGTATTTCTTGAATCACCGTATGTTCTCTAGGCCGAGGTGTGAGTGCTTTCGTGATTCTTGGTTGCTGTCTTTGAATTTGCAGCGGTCACTTGTAGGACTCTTTGCTATCCTAGCCTAGGTCAAGCGAAGCACTGACAACCCGTGGTCATCTGGCTTGGTGTGACATCCTGAGATCAGAAACTCCAAATTCGAGGTGGTCCTGGCAACCCCCTTCATGGACATAATGTTTTTCTGAGATAAATTAGACAAATCTGATGAATTCCTCGCTCCAGGAAAGATATTTTTCTTTCTCTTTTGTGCATTCGGGAAGTTTCGAACTTGACCCCTGACCCTTGAACATTGCCCTTGATTCCATCTAGATAAGGGCTGACTTTATTTCTATAGGCTGTGCCATTCGTTTGACCTACATCCTCAGCCCTGGCATGTTTATTTTTCTGGAAACAGAATTGTAATGTTCTAATTTTCAGCCAGCTTCCCTCCATATGGCGTCAAAGCACATAATCAATAATCCTTCTACGGCAAGAAGTCGGGGGAGAGAATTTCATTGGAGCCAAAGTGAGCACTCTAGCCTGGGAGGGCAGCCTTCACAAAGGAACCAAGCCCTCTGGAAAAGGGTGATTTTCAGCACACTTGTAGAGCCCTTCCCAACAAAGAGACCTACCCCAAGCATGACAGGGCTCCATTCCTTCAAGGCTTCCAAGACATCTCTTGGGACGCATTAGCATGTGGCCAGTGGGCCCCCGTGACGCCAGAGCTATGGAAAGAGAGACTGATCTTCCAAGAATGCTAGGGGCCTAGGAAAGGAGGCATCGACTCTTCTCTTCAACGTCCTCAAGAGATCCTTCTTGACTTTGGATTATGCTTAAGGCAGAAGGACACTGTAGGTCTGATAAGGCCCAAGTGCGGCCTCGTGTTTCCAATCAAGTTTCAAGCTTGAATCAGCATGGCCTCCCCATAGACTTGAATAGATGACAATGTTCTCCTCTCAGTGCTTGTCCCTCTATTCTGGCTTCTTGCCAAGGATTCCTTTCTTATCCCTGGCATCAGAGTCTGTTTGATCTCTTCCAGTTTCTGTGCCCGCTTTCTGTTTGTCAAAGCAGTTTCTGGGTATGTCTCCCTTTAATAGCCCAGCCTAGGCCAATCCTCAGACTGTAACCATGCGGCCATCTTGGGGGACATGTTCACCGTGATGTCATAAAGAACCTCAGAAGGCCAAGTTGTCCTGACAACCTCCAAGCACACAGAGTTTCAGAGCCATCTCAGACCAGTCTGACTCCTCCTGCTTTCCAGGTAGGATAGTTTTCCTTTTTCTGGATTTCTTGTCGGTTTCTAACTTTCTCCTCGAACTTGGAAAGGCCTGCTCCATTCTCTCTAGACACTGGTTTCTTTCCTGTAAGATTACCCTGGGTGTTATCTCTTATGTCTTGGGTAGATGGCCAAGTGGGTGGACCTTCCCCAGAGAAAGTCCTGGACTCCCTCCCAAGTTGAAGTTGCCCAGGCAATCCTCTGATGCGCAATGATCGTGTCATCTCCTAGCACTCTGCCAATTCCGCCTTGGCAGGTCCCATGTTTTCCTTCCTTCTTCCTTTGGGGAAGTGTACCAGATGCCTTCCTAGATTGGAATATTCTCACGGTTCTTTTTCTGGTGCGTATTGAGAACGGACCCTCACAATTGCTACTCCTTTATGACCTCTGTCCGCACCGTACCATGAAATCTCTATTCCCTAACAGTGCTAATGTGATCTGCACCCACGCTGTGAAAGAGTGAGGCCCGGGCCACCCAAGCGGAACGTGGGCACTTGCCCGCTCCACCACAGGGCCGGCCCTGACTTGTACTTTTGGACAACCTGTGGCCTGAACTTGGGAAGATGTGGGCCTGTTTGGATTATTCGTGAAGGGGATTAGTAGGAACATCATGGACGGTAACGTTTTCCGTTGGTTCCTGGGCTTAGCACGGATCAGGTTCTCTTGGTAGGATTCCTCTTCATGTATTTGGAATGGTCTACCTTTCTGTAGCATCAGTCAGGCTTTTGAGGTGATTTTCCATCCTTGGAAGTTCACCTTCTCTAATCTCTTTCAGCCCCCAAAGCTGTATGCCATCATTCTGGACCCCTTTTTGGATGTTTGATTTTAGGTGGATTTATTGCCATAACCCTGCATTCGAACATCCTATGTCTTTCAGATTTACATCCTCATCGATTTAGACTTCCGTGTAGGTTCCATCCTCTTCACCAGCGTAAGCCGAATCACAGGCCCTCACCACACACTTGTGCCTCATCATCTCTTTCACCCTCCCCCACCGCCCCGCTTTGCCTCTGGGCGCCCCCGATCAAATGTCCAGTGCCACCTGTTGGTTAGCGCTTGTTTTTTCTTCTCCTTGTAAGTGAGATCCTACGGTATTTGACTTTGTCCCTGGGGCTTGTTTCACTTCCCCTAAAACCCTCCCAGCCATTCTGGTGGTCACAAATGGCTGGATTGCATCCTTTGTTCCCGCTGAGTGGTCTGCCATTGTGTGGCTATAGCCCATGTTCCTTCTCCATTCGTCCCTTGCTGGGCACCAGGGCGGCTTCCAAGTCTTGGAGAGCGGGAGTAAGGCTGTGGTGAACTCAGCGGTGCACATGTCTTTAGGCGGTAGTGTTTCTGAGTTCTTTGGCTAAACGCGCCCCAGAGGAATAGCTGCATCATATGGGACATGGATTCTTAAATTTCGGAGGCAGTTCCACACCGCTTCGCCTAGTGGCTGCACCGGTTTCCACTGCCAGCAGCAGTGCTGGAGGCTTCCCTTCTCTCCACCTCCTCTCTGACGCTTGTTGTTTCCTGTCTGCCTCCTTATAGCCATTCTGACCACAGTGAGCTGCTATGTCATTGCGGTTTGGATTTGCCTTGGCCTCAGACTTAATGAGGGTGAACAAGTTTTCATGCACCTGTTGGCCCTCTTTAGATCTTCTTGGGAGAAATCTCTGTGTCCATCTTTGGCCCAGGATTTCATTGGCTTGTTCTTTTTCTTGTGGAGACGTGTGAGTTGATTGTATCTTTGGGCTTTTCACCCCTTGTCCGATGTGTGCTTTGCAAACATCCACTCCCAGTTGTTGTGCTGTCTTTGCATTGAGTCGATGGTTTCCTTGACTGGGCAGAAGCGTCTGCATGTGAGGTGGTCCCGTTTGTTTCTTGTCTCCTTTGCTGCCCTTGCCCAGTCAGACAGGCTTCTTCCAAATAGGCGGCTCAGACAGATGGCAAAGAGCACTCTGCCTAGGTCTTCTCCTACAAGTTTCACGGTTTCAAGTGTGCCATTCAGGGCTTTAATCCATTCCAGGTGGTGCGTGTGCCAGGTGGCACATCATGGTCTACTCTCGTTGTGTTCCATGTGGCTGTGCAGGCTTCCCAGCACCGTTTCTTGGAGAGACTCTCCTTTGTCCACTGTCTCCTCTTGGCTCCCTGGTCGCAAATGGGCTGTCCTTGTATGTTTGAGTTGGGCTCTGGGCTCTCGATTCTGTTGCATGGGTCTGTGTGCCTGTTTTTGGGCCCGGACTGTGCCGTTTCGGTACCTAGCGCTTCGTCCTCTATGTTGAAATCAGAAAGTGTGATACGTCCTGCTTTGTTCATTTTCCTGAGGATTCCTTGGCCTATTCAGGGTCTCTTGTTGCTGGCTGGAAACTTTAGGATTCTCTCTTCTATCTCTCTGGCAAATATGGCTGCAACTTTGACTGGGATTGCATGGAATCCAGAGATTCCTTTCTCCGCTATGGACGTTTCAAGTGTGTTAATTCTTCCATTCCTAGGTCCCGGAATATCCTTCTTTTTCCTTGTGTCGTCTTGAATTTCTTTCCCCAAACGTTTGCTAGTTTTCGGTTGACATAGCTTTCACCTGTTTTGCTAAGGTTCTTCATAGACATCTTCTTCTTCGTACTGGCAAGCTGTGTTTTTTGTTCGTTTGTGTTTAGCTTCCATTTGTCTACTCTTTGCAACTTGTAATTGGTTCTGTTTTGGCAGAAGTGCATCGCTGTGCTCACATCTGCTGGCAATGCTCCTGTATTTGCTGTGGAAGTCTGGCCCTATCTAACGTCCCTTCCCATCTGCCTCTGCACCCCCTCGGACGCCTGCCCCAGAATGACTGAAGCAGTGGTGAGGAGGCTCACCCCCAGGATTCCACCCGGCCCACCCCGGGCCACCGACCCAGAAGCTGCGGACCTCACCGCTGCACCACCGGCCGGCCCCTTTCATGTTCCATTGGCAACCTGCAGTTGAGTGCAATGGGGCTTGAATATGCTGCTTGAGCCCAACTCTGGCACTGTGTAGATGAGGCCAGGTTGTTCGTCGGGGCCACTGTGACGTCAGAGGATTGGTCATAGTTGTGCGTCTGCTGTCCCGGCAAACTTCACGGACACAGGGCTTCAGAGCCCGCTTGGAGCAGTCTCATAACGCACCCTTCCCAGTGAGCCCAGGTTTGACCTTCGTTGCCGTTTTTTGGCTTGTGAATTTCTCTGACTTTCAAACGTTCCAGCACAGTGTGTCTAAAGACTGACATCTTTCATTGTGGATTATTCAGGTGTGATATCTGTTCGCCTTGCATTTTCTGGGACCTTTTTTTCTTTTCCACAGTATACTCGTCATGGTCTTTCTCAGGTATCTCCCTTAGATGTGCTCATCAGTCCGTTCTCCTTCAGTCCAAGGGATTAATTTTGTATTTCTTGAATCACCGTATGTTCTCTAGGCCGAGGTGTGAGTGCTTTCGTGATTCTTGGTTGCTGTCTTTGAATTTGCAGCGGTCACTTGTAGGACTCTTTGCTATCCTAGCCTAGGTCAAGCGAAGCACTGACAACCCGTGGTCATCTGGCTTGGTTTGACATCCTGAGATCAGAAACTCCAAATTCGAGGTGGTCCTGGCAACCCCCTTCATGGACATAATGTTTTTCTGAGACAAATTAGACAAATCTGATGAATTCCTCGCTCCAGGAAAGATATTTTTCTTTCTCTTTTGTGCATTCGGGAAGTTTCGAACTTGACGCCTGACCCTTGAACATTGCCCTAGATTCCATCTAGATAAGGGCTGACTTTATTTCCATAGGCTGTGCCATTTGTTTGACCTACATCCTCAGGACTGGCATGTTTATTTTTCTGGAAACAGAATTGTAATGTTCTAATTTTCAGCCAGCTTCCTTCCATATGGCGTCAAAGCACATAATCAATAATCCTTCTACGGCAAGAAGTCGGGGGAGAGAATTTCATTGGAGCCAAAGTGAGCACTCTAGCCTGGGAGGGCAGCCTCCACAAAGGAACCAAGCCCTCTGGAAAAGGGTGATTTTCAGCACACTTGTAGAGCCCTTCCCAACAAAGAGACCTACCCCAAGCATGACAGGGCTCCATTCCTTCAAGGCTTCCAAGACATCTCTTGGGACGCATTAGCATGTGGCCAGTGGGCCCCCGTGATGCCAGAGCTATGGAAAGTGAGACTGATCTTCGAAGAATGCTAGGGGCCTAGGAAAGGAGGCATCGACTCTTCTCTTCAACGTCCTCAAGAGATCCTTCTTGACTTTGGATTATGCTTAAGGCAGAAGGACACTGTAGGTCTGATAAGGCCCAAGTGCGGCCTCGTGTTTCCAATCAAGTTTCAAGCTTGAATCAGCATGGCCTCCCCATAGACTTGAATAGATGACAATGTTCTCCTCTCAGTGCTTGTCCCTCTATTCTGGCTTCTTGCCAAGGATTCCTTTCTTATCCCTGGCATCAGAGTCTGTTTGATCTCTTCCAGTTTCTGTGCCCGCTTTCTGTTTGTCAAAGCAGTTTCTGGGTATGTCTCCCTTTAATAGCCCAGCCTAGGCCAATCCTCAGACTGTAACCATGCGGCCATCTTGGGGGACATGTTCACCGTGATGTCATAAAGAACCTCAGAAGGCCAAGTTGTCCTGACAACCTCCAAGCACACAGAGTTTCAGAGCCATCTCAGACCAGTCTGACTCCTCCCCCTTTCCAGGCAGGATAGTTTTCCTTTTTCTGGATTTCTTGTTGGTTTGTAACTTTCTCCTCGAACTTGGAAAGGCCTGCTCCCTTCTCTCTAGACACTGGTTTCTTTCCTGTAAGATTACCCTGGGTGTTATCTCTTATGTCTTGGGTAGATGGCCAAGTGGGTGGACCTTCCCCAGAGAAAGTCCTGGACTCCCTCCCAAGTTGAAGTTGCCCAGGCAATCCTCTGATGCGCAATGATCGTGTCATCTCCTAGCACTCTGCCAATTCTGCCTTGGCAGGTCCCATGTTTTGCTTCCTTCTTCCTTTGGGGAAGTGTACCAGATGCCTTCCTAGATTGGAATATTCTCACGGTTCTTTTTCTGGTGCGTATTGAGAATGGACCCTCACAATTGCTACTCCTTTATGACCTCTGTCCGCACCGTACCATGAAATCTCTATTCCCTAACAGTGCTAATGTGATCTGCACCCGCGCTGTGAAAGAGTGAGGCCCGGGCCACCCAAGCGGAACGTGGGCACTTGCCCGCTCCACCACAGGGCCGGCCCTGACTTGTACTTTTGGACCAACCTGTGGCCTGAACTTGGGAAGATGTAGGCCTGTTTGGATTATTCGTGAAGGGGATTAGTAGGAACATCATGGACGGTAACGTTTTCCGTTGGTTCCTGGGCTTAGCACGGATCAGGTTCTCTTGGTAGGATTCCTCTTCATGTATTTGGAATGGTCTACCTTTCTGTAGCATCAGTCAGGCTTTTGAGGTGATTTTCCATCCTTGGAAGTTCACCTTCTCTAATCTCTTTCAGCCCCCAAAGCTGTATGCCGTCATTCTGGACCCCTTTTTGGATGTTTGATTTTAGGTGGATTTATTGCCATAACCCTGCATTCGAACATCCTATGTCTTTCAGATTTACATCCTCATCGATTTAGACTTCCGTGTAGGTTCCATCCTCTTCACCAGCGTAAGCCGAATCACAGGCCCTCACCACACACTTGTGCCTCATCATCTCTTTCACCCTCCCCCACCGCCCCGCTTTGCCTCTGGGCGCCCCCGATCAAATGTCCAGTGCCACCTGTTGGTTAGTGCTTGTTTTTTCTTCTCCTTGTAAGTGAGATCCTACGGTATTTGACTTTGTCCCTGGGGCTTGTTTCACTTCCCCTAAAACCCTCCCAGCCATTCTGGTGGTCACAAATGGCTGGATTGCATCCTTTGTTCCCGCTGAGTGGTCTGCCATTGTGTGGCTATAGCACATGTTCCTTCTCCATTCCTCCCTTGCTGGGCACCAGGGCGGCTTCCAAGTCTTGGAGAGCGGGAGTAAGGCTGTGGTGAACTCAGCGGTGCCCATGTCTTTAGGCGGTAGTGTTTCCGAGTTCTTTGGCTAAACGACCCCCAGAGGAATAGCTGGATCATATGGGACATGGATTCTTAAATTTCGGAGGAAGTTCCACTCCGCTTGGCCCAGTGGCTGCGCCGGTATCCACTGCCAGCAGCAGTGCAGGAGGCTTCCCTTCTCTCCACCTCCTCTCTGACGCTTGTTGTTTCCTGTCTGCCTCCTTATAGCCATTCTGACCACAGTGAGCTGCTATGTCATTGCGGTTTGGATTTGCCTTGGCCTCAGACTTAATGAGGGTGAACAAGTTTTCATGCACCTGTTGGCCCTCTTTAGATCTTCTTGGGAGAAATCTCCGTGTCCATCTTTGGCCCAGGATTTCATTGGCTTGTTCTTTTTCTTGTGGAGACGTGTGAGTTGATTGTATCTTTGGGCTTTTCACCCCTTGTCCGATGTGTGCTTTGCAAACATCCACTTCCAGTTGTTGTGCTGTCTTTGCATTGAGTCGATGGTTTCCTTGACTGGGCAGAAGCGTCTGCATGTGAGGTGGTCCCGTTTGTTTCTTGTCTCCTTTGCTGCCCTTGCCCAGTCAGACAGGCTTCTTCCAAATAGGCGGCTCAGACAGATGGCAAAGAGCACTCTGCCTAGGTCTTCTCCTACAAGTTTCACGGTTTCAAGTGTGCCATTCAGGGCTTTAATCCATTCCAGGTGGTGCGTGTGCCAGGTGGAACATCATGGTCTACTCTCGTTGTGTTCCATGTGGCTGTGCAGGCTTCCCAGCACCGTTTCTTGGAGAGACTCTCCTTTGTCCACTGTCTCCTCTTGGCTCCCTGGTCGCAAATGGGCTGTCCTTGTATGTTTGAGTTGGGCTCTGGGCTCTCGATTCTGTTGCATGGGTCTGTGTCCCTGTTTTTGGGCCCGGACTGTGCCGTTTCCGTACCTAGCGCTTCGTCCTCTATGTTGAAATCAGAAAGTGTGATACGTCCTGCTTTGTTCATTTTCCTTAGGATTCCTTGGCCTATTCAGGGTCTCTTGTTGCTGGCTGGAAACTTTAGGATTCTCTCTTCTATCTCTCTGGCAAATATGGCTGCAACTTTGACTGGGATTGCATGGAATCCAGAGATTCCTTTCTCCGCTATGGACGTTTCAAGTGTGTTAATTCTTCCATTCCTAGGTCCCGGAATATCCTTCTTTTTCCTTGTGTCGTCTTGAATTTCTTTCCCCAAACGTTTGCTAGTTTTCGGTTGACATAGCTTTCACCTGTTTTGCTAAGGTTCTTCATAGACATCTTCTTCTTCGTACTGGCAAGCTGTGTTTTTTGTTCGTTTGTGTTTAGCTTCCGTTTGTCTACTCTTTGCAACTTGTAATTGGTTCTGTTTTGGCAGAAGTGCATCGCTGTGCTCACATCTGCTGGCAATGCTCCTGTATTTGCTGTGGAAGTCTGGCCCTATCTAACGTCCCTTCCCATCTGCCTCTGCACCCCCTCGGACGCCTGCCCCAGAATGACTGAAGCAGTGGTGAGGAGGCTCACCCCCAGGATTCCACCCGGCCCACCCCGGGCCACCGACCCAGAAGCTGCGGACCTCACCGCTGCACCACCGGCCGGCCCCTTTCATGTTCCATTGGCAACCTGCAGTTGAGTGCAATGGGGCTTGAATATGCTGCTTGAGCCCAACTCTGGCACTGTGTAGATGAGGCCAGGTTGTTTGTCGGGGCCACTGTGACGTCAGAGGATTGGTCATAGTTGTGCGTCTTCTGTCCCGGCAAACTTCACGGACACAGGGCTTCAGAGCCCGCTTGGAGCAGTCTCATAACGCACCCTTCCCAGTGAGCCCAGGTTTGACCTTCGTTGCCGTTTTTTGGCTTGTGAATTTCTCTGACTTTCAAACGTTCCAGCACAGTGTGTCTAAAGACTGACATCTTTCATTGTGGATTATTCAGGTGTGATATCTGTTCGCCTTGCATTTTCTGGGACCTTTTTTTCTTTTCCACAGTATACTCGTCATGGTCTTTCTCAGCTATCTCCCTTAGATGTGCTCATCAGTCCGTTCTCCTTCAGTCGAAGGGATTAATTTTGTATTTCTTGAATCACCGTATGTTCTCTAGGCCGAGGTGTGAGTGCTTTCGTGATTCTTGGTTGGTGTCTTTGAATTTGCAGCGGTCACTTGTAGGACTCTTTGCTATCCTAGCCTAGGTCAAGCGAAGCACTGACAACCCGTGGTCATCTGGCTTGGTGTGACATCCTGAGATCAGAAACTCCAAATTCGAGGTGGTCCTGGCAACCCCCTTCATGGACATAATGTTTTTCTGAGACAAATTAGACAAATCTGATGAATTCCTCGCTCCAGGAAAGATATTTTTCTTTCTCTTTTGTGCATTCGGGAAGTTTCGAACTTGACCCCTGACCCTTGAACATTGCCCTTGATTCCATCTAGATAAGGGCTGACTTTATTTCTATAGGCTGTGCCATTTGTTTGACCTACAACCTCAGCCCTGGCATGTTTATTTTTCTGGAAACAGAATTGTAATGTTCTAATTTTCAGCCAGCTTCCTTCCATATGGCGTCAAAGCACATAATCAATAATCCTTCTACGGCAAGAAGTCGGGGGAGAGAATTTCATTGGAGCCAAAGTGAGCACTCTAGCCTGGGAGGGCAGCCTTCACAAAGGAACCAAGCCCTCTGGAAAAGGGTGATTTTCAGCACACTTGTAGAGCCCTTCCCAACAAAGAGACCTACCCCAAGCATGACAGGGCTCCATTCCTTCAAGGCTTCCAAGACATCTCTTGGGACGCATTAGCATGTGGCCAGTGGGCCCCCGTGACGCCAGAGCTATGGAAAGTGAGACTGATCTTCCAAGAATGCTAGGGGCCTAGGAAAGGAGGCATCGACTCTTCTCTTCAACGTCCTCAAGAGATCCTTCTTGACTTTGGATTATGCTTAAGGCAGAAGGACACTGTAGGTCTGATAAGGCCCAAGAGCGGCCTCGTGTTTCCAATCAAGTTTCAAGCTTGAATCAGCATGGCCTCCCCATAGACTTGAATAGATGACAATGTTCTCCTGTCAGTGCTTGAAACTCTATTCTCGCTTCTTGCCAAGGATTCCTTTCTTATCCCTGGCATCAGAGTCTGTTTGATCTCTTCCAGTTTCTGTGCCCGCTTTCTGTTTGTCAAAGCTGTTTCTGGGTATGTCTCCCTTTAATAGCCCAGCCTAGGCCAATCCTCAGACTGTAACCATGCGGCCATCTTGGGGGACATGTTCACCGTGATGTCATAAAGAACCTCAGAAGGCCAAGTTGTCCTGACAACCTCCAAGCACACAGAGTTTCAGAGCCATCTCAGACCAGTCTGACTCCTCCCCCTTTCCAGGTAGGATAGTTTTCCTTTTTCTGGATTTCTTGTCGGTTTCTAACTTTCTCCTCGAACTTGGAAAGGCCTGCTCCATTCTCTCTAGACACTGGTCTCTTTCCTGTAAGATTACCCTGGGTGTTATCTCTTATGTCGTGGGTAGATGGCCAAGTGGGTGGACCTTCCCCAGAGAAAGTCCTGGACTCCCTCCCAAGTTGAAGTTGCCCGGGCAATCCTCTGATGCGCAATGATCGTGTCATCTCCTAGCACTCTGCCAATTCCGCCTTGGCAGGTCCCATGTTTTCCTTCCTTCTTCCTTTGGGGAAGTGTACCAGATGCCTTCCTAGATTGGAATATTCTCACGGTGCTTTTTCTGGTGCGTATTGATAAGGGACCCTCACAATTGCTACTTCTTTAGGACCTCTGTCCGCACCGTACCATGAAATCTCTATTCCCTAACAGTGCTAATGTGATCTGCACCCGTGCTGTGAAAGAGTGAGGCCTGGGCCACCCAAGCGGAACGTGGGCACTTGCCCGCTCCACCACAGGGCCGGCCCTGACTTGTACTTTTGGACCAAACTGTGGCCTGAACTTGGGAAGATGTGGGCCTGTTTGGATTATTCGTGAAGCTGATTAGTAGGAACATCATGGACGGTAACGTTTTCCGTTGGTTCCTGGGCTTAGCACGGATCAGGTTCTCTTGGTAGGATTCCTCTTCATGTATTTGGAATGGTCTACCTTTCTGTAGCTTCAGTAAGCCTTTTGAGGTGATTTTCCATCCTTGGAAGTTCACCTTCTCTAATCCCTTTCAGCCCCCAAAGCTGTATGCCGTCATTCTGGACCCCTTTTTGGATTTTTGCTTTTAGGTGGATTTATTGCCATAACCCTGCATTCGAACATCCTATGTCTTTCAGATTTACATCCTCATCGATTTAGACTTCCGTGTAGGTTCCATCCTCTTCACCAGCGTAAGCCGAATCACAGGCCCTCACCACACACTTGTGCCTCATCATCTCTTCCACCCTCCCCCACCGCCCCGCTTTGCCTCTGGGCACCCCCGATCAAATGTCCAGTGCCGCCTGTTGGTCAGTGCTTGCTTTTTCTTCTCCTTGTAAGTGAGATCCTACGGTATTTGACTTTGTCCCTGGGGCTTGTTTTCCTACCCCTAAAACCCTCCCAGCCATTCTGGTGGTCACAAATGGCTGGATTGCATCCTTTGTTCCCGCTGAGTGGTATGCAATTGTGTGGCTATAGCCTATGTTCCTTCTCCATTCGTCCCTTGCTGGGCACCAGGGCGGCTTCCAAGTCTTGGAGAGCGGGAGTAAGGCTGTGCTGAACTCAGCGGTGCACATGTCTTTAGACGGTAGTGTTTCCGAGTTCTTTGGCTAAACGCGCCCCAGAGGAATAGCTCGATCATATGGGACATGGATTCTTAAATTTCGGAGGCAGTTCCACACCACTTGGCCTAGTGGCTGCACCGGTTTCCACTGCCAGCAGCAGTGCAAGAGGCTTCCCTTCTCTCCACCTCCTCTCTGACGCTTGTTGTTTCCTGTCTGCCTCCTTATAGCCATTCTGACCACAGTGAGCTGCTATGTCATTGCGGTTTGGATTTGCCTTGGCCTCAGGCTTAATGAGGGTGAACAAGTTTTCATGCACCTGTTGGCCCTCTTTAGATCTTCTTGGGAGAAATCTCTGTGCCCATCTTTGGCGCAGGTTTTCATTGGCTTGTTCTTTTTCTTGTGGAGACGTGTGAGTTGATTGTATCTTTGGGCTTTTCACCCCTTGTCCGATGTGTGCTTTGCAAACATCCACTCCCAGTTGTTGTGCTGTCTTTGCATTGAGTCGATGGTTTCCTTGACTGGGCAGAAGCGTCTGCATGTGAGGTGGTCCCGTTTGTTTCTTGTCTCCTTTGCTGCCCTTGCCCAGTCAGACAGGCTTCTTCCCAATAGGCGGCTCAGACAGATGGCAAAGAGCACTCTGCCTAGGTCTTCTCCTACAAGTTTCACGGTTTCAAGTGTGCCATTCAGGGCTTTAATCCATTCCAGGTGGTGCGTGTGCCAGGTGGAACATCATGGTCTACTCTCGTTGTGTTCCATGTGGCTGTGCAGGCTTCCCAGCACCGTTTATCGGAGAGACTCTCCTTTGTCCACTGTCTCCTCTTGGCTCCCTGGTCGCAAATGGGCTGTCCATGTATGTTTGAGTTGGGCTCTGGGCTCTCGATTCTGTTGCATGGGTCTGTGTGCCTGTTTTTGGGCCCGGACTGGGCCGTTTCGGTACCCAGCGCTTCGTCCTCTAGGTTGAAATCAGAAAGTGTGATACGTCCTGCTTTGTTCGTTTTCCTGAGGATTCCTTGGCCTATTCAGGGTCTCTTGTTGCTGGCCGGAAACTTTAGGATTCTCTCTTCTATCTCTCTGGCAAATATGGCTGCAACTTTGACTGGGATTGCATGGAATCCAGAGATTCCTTTCTCCGCTATGGACGTTTCAAGTGTGTTAATTCTTCCATTCCTAGGTCCCGGAATATCCTTCTTTTTCCTTGTGTCGTCTTGAATTTCTTTCCCCAAACGTTTGCTAGTTTTCGGTTGACATAGCTTTCACCTGTTTTGCTAAGGCTCTTCATAGACATCTTCTTCTTCGTACTGGCAAGCTGTGTTTTTTGTTCGTTTGTGTTTAGCTTCCGTTTTTCTATTCTTTGCAACTTGTAATTGGTTCTGTTTTGGCAGAAGTGCATCGCTGTGCTCACATCTGCTGGCAACGCTCCTGTATTTGCTGTGGAAGTCTGGCCCTATCTAACGTCCCTTCCCATCTGCCTCTACACCCCCTCGGACGCCTGCCCCAGAATGACTGAAGCAGTGGTGAGGAGGCTCACCCCCAGGATTCCACCCGGCCCACCCCGGGCCACCGACCCAGAAGCTGCGGACCTCACCGCTGCACCACCGGCCGGCCCCTTTCATGTTCCATTGGCAACCTGCAGTTGAGTGCAATGGGGCTTGAATATGCTGCTTGAGCCCAGCTCTGGCACTGTGTAGATGAGGCCAGGTGGTTTGTCGGGGCCACTGTGACGTCAGAGGATTGGTCATAATTGTGTGTCTGCTATCCCGGCAAGCTTCATGGACACAGGGCTTCAGAGCCTGCTTGGAGCAGTCTCATAACTCACCCTTCCCAGTGAGCCCAGGTTTGACCTTCGCTGCCGTGTTTTGGCTTGTGAATTTCTCTGACTTTCAAACGTTCCAGCAGAGCCTGTCTAAAGACTGACATCTTTCATTGTGGATTATTCAGGTGTGATATCTGTTCGCCTTGCATTTTCTGGGACCTTTTTTTCTTTTCCACAGTATCCTCGTCATGGTCTTTCTCAACTATCTCCCTTAGATGTGCTTATCAGTCCGTTCTCCTTCAGTCCAAGGGATTAATTTTGTATTTCTTGAATGACCGTATGTTCTCTAGGCCGAGGTGTGAGTGCTTTCGTGATTCTTGGTTGCTGTCTTTGAATTTGCAGCGGTCACTTGTAGGACTCTTTGCTATCCTAGCCTAGGTCAAACGAAGCACTGAGAAGCCGTGGTCATCTGGGTTGGTTTGACATCCTGAGATCAGAAACTCCAAATTCGAGGTGGTCCTGGCAACCCCCTTCATGGACATCATGTTTTTCCGAGACAAATTAGACAAATCTGATGAATTCCTCGCTCCAGGAAAGATATTTTTCTTTCTCTTTTGTGGATTTGGGAAGTTTCGAACTTGACCCCTGACCCTTGGACGTTGCCCTAGATTCCGTCTAGATGCGGGCTTACTTTATTTCTATAGGCTGTGCCATTTGTTTGACCTACATCCTCAGCCCTGGCATGTTTATTTTTCTGGAAACAGAATTGTAATGTTCTAATTTTCAGCCAGCTTCCTTCCATATGGCGTCAAAGCACATAATCAATAATCCTTCTACGGCAAGAGGTCGGGGGAGAGAATTTCATTGGAGCCAAAGTGAGCACTCTAGCCTGGGAGGGCAGCCTTCACAAAGGAACCAAGCCCTCTGGAAAAGGGTGATTTTCAGCACACTTGTAGAGGCCTTGCCAACAAAGAGACCTACCCCAAGCATGACAGGGCTCCATTCCTTCGAGGCTTCCAAGACATCTCTTGGGACGCATTAGCATGTGGCCAGTGGGCCCCCGTGACGCCAGAGCTATAGAAAGTGAGACTGATCTTCCAAGAACGCTATGGGCCTAGGAAAGGAGGCATCGACTCTTCTCTTCAATGTCCTCAAGAGATCCTTCTTGACTTTGGATTATGCTTAAGGCAGAAGGACACTGTAAGTCTGATAAGGCCCAAGTGCGGCCTCGTGTTTCCAGTCAAGTTTCAAGCTTGAATCAGCATGGCCTCCCCATAGCCTTGAATAGATGACAATGTTCTCCTCTCGGTGCTTGTCCCTCTATTCTGGCTTCTTGCCAAGGATTCCTTTCTTATCCCTGGCATCAGAGTCTGTTTGATCTCTTCCAGTTTCTGTGCCCGCTTTCTGTTTGTCAAAGCTGTTTCTGGGTATGTCTCCCTTTAATAGCCCAGCCTAGGCCAATCCTCAGACTGTAACCATGCGGCCATCTTGGGGGACATGTTCACCGTGATGTCATAAAGAACCTCAGAAGGCTAAGTTGTCCTGACAACCTCCAAGCACACAGAGTTTCAGAGCCATCTCAGACCAGTCTGACTCCTCCCCCTTTCCAGGTAGGATAGTTTTCCTTTTTCTGGATTTCTTGTCGGTTTCTAACTTTCTCCTCGAACTTGGAAAGGCCTGCTCCATTCTCTCTAGACACTGGTCTCTTTCCTGTAAGATTACCCTGGGTGTTATCTCTTATGTCGTGGGTAGAGGGCCAAGTGGGTGGACCTTCCCCAGAGAAAGTCCTGGACTCCCTCCCAAGTTGAAGTTGCCCGGGCAATCCTCTGATGCGCAATGATCGTGTCATCTCCTAGCACTCTGCCAATTCCGCCTTGGCAGGTCCCATGTTTTCCTTCCTTCTTCCTTTGGGGAAATGTACCAGATGACTTCCTGGATTGGAGTATTCTCACGGTGCTTTTTCTGGTGCGTATTGATAAGGGACCCTCACAATTGCTACTTCTTTAGGACCTCTGTCCGCACCGTACCATGAAATCTCTATTCCCTAACAGTGCTAATGGGATCTGCACCCGTGCTGTGAAAGAGTGAGGCCCGGGCCACCCAAGCGGAACGTGGGCACTTGCCCGCTCCACCACAGGGCCGGCCCTGACTTGTACTTTTGGACCAACCTGTGGCCTGTACTTGGGAAGATGTGGGCCTGTTTGGATTATTCGTGAAGCTGATTAGTAGGAACATCATGGACGGTAACGTTTTCCGTTGGTTCCTGGGCTTAGCACGGATCAGGTTCTCTTGGTAGGATTCCTCTTCATGTATTTGGAATGGTCTACCTTTCTGTAGCATCAGTAAGCCTTTTGAGGTGATTTTCCATCCTTGGAAGTTCACCTTCTCTAATCTCTTTCAGCCCCCAAAGCTGTATGCCGTCATTCTGGACCCCTTTTTGGATTTTTGCTTTTAGGTGGATTTATTGCCATAACCCTGCATTCGAACATCCTATGTCTTTCAGATTTACATCCTCATCGATTTAGACTTCCGTGTAGGTTCCATCCTCTCCACCAGCGTAAGCCGAATCACAGGCCCTCACCACACACTTGTGCCTCATCATCTCTTCCACCCTCCCCCACCGCCCCGCTTTGCCTCTGGGCACCCCCGATCAAATGTCCAGTGCCGCCTGTTGGTCAGTGCTTGCTTTTTCTTCTCCTTGTAAGTGAGATCCTACGGTATTTGACTTTGTCCCTGGGGCTTGTTTCCCTACCCCTAAAACCCTCCCAGCCATTCTGGTGGTCACAAATGGCTGGATTGCATCCTTTGTTCCCGCTGAGTGGTATGCCATTGTGTGGCTATAGCCCATGCTCCTTCTCCATTCGTCCCTTGCTGGGCACCAGGGCGGCTTCCAAGTCTTGGAGAGCGGGAGTAAGGCTGTGCTGAACTCAGCGGTGCACATGTCTTTAGACGGTAGTGTTTCCGAGTTCTTTGGCTAAACGCGCCCCAGAGGAATAGCTCGATCATATGGGACATGGATTCTTAAATTTCGGAGGCAGTTCCACACCACTTGGCCTAGTGGCTGCACCGGTTTCCACTGCCAGCAGCAGTGCAAGAGGCTTCCCTTCTCTCCACCTCCTCTCTGACGCTTGTTGTTTCCTGTCTGCCTCCTTATAGCCATTCTGACCACAGTGAGCTGCTATGTCATTGCGGTTTGGATTTGCCTTGGCCTCAGGCTTAATGAGGGTGAACAAGTTTTCATGCACCTGTTGGCCCTCTTTAGATCTTCTTGGGAGAAATCTCTGTGCCCATCTTTGGCGCAGGTTTTCATTGGCTTGTTCTTTTTCTTGTGGAGACGTGTGAGTTGATTGTATCTTTGGGCTTTTCACCCCTTGTCCGATGTGTGCTTTGCAAACATCCACTCCCAGTTGTTGTGCTGTCTTTGCATTGAGTCGATGGTTTCCTTGACTGGGCAGAAGCGTCTGCATGTGAGGTGGTCCCGTTTGTTTCTTGTCTCCTTTGCTGCCCTTGCCCAGTCAGACAGGCTTCTTCCCAATAGGCGGCTCAGACAGATGGCAAAGAGCACTCTGCCTAGGTCTTCTCCTACAAGTTTCACGGTTTCAAGTGTGCCATTCAGGGCTTTAATCCATTCCAGGTGGTGCGTGTGCCAGGTGGAACATCATGGTCTACTCTCGTTGTGTTCCATGTGGCTGTGCAGGCTTCCCAGCACCGTTTATCGGAGAGACTCTCCTTTGTCCACTGTCTCCTCTTGGCTCCCTGGTCGCAAATGGGCTGTCCATGTATGTTTGAGTTGGGCTCTGGGCTCTCGATTCTGTTGCATGGGTCTGTGTGCCTGTTTTTGGGCCCGGACTGGGCCGTTTCGGTACCCAGCGCTTCGTCCTCTAGGTTGAAATCAGAAAGTGTGATACGTCCTGCTTTGTTCGTTTTCCTGAGGATTCCTTGGCCTATTCAGGGTCTCTTGTTGCTGGCCGGAAACTTTAGGATTCTCTCTTCTATCTCTCTGGCAAATATGGCTGCAACTTTGACTGGGATTGCATGGAATCCAGAGATTCCTTTCTCCGCTATGGACGTTTCAAGTGTGTTAATTCTTCCATTCCTAGGTCCCGGAATATCCTTCTTTTTCCTTGTGTCGTCTTGAATTTCTTTCCCCAAACGTTTGCTAGTTTTCGGTTGACATAGCTTTCACCTGTTTTGCTAAGGCTCTTCATAGACATCTTCTTCTTCGTACTGGCAAGCTGTGTTTTTTGTTCGTTTGTGTTTAGCTTCCGTTTTTCTATTCTTTGCAACTTGTAATTGGTTCTGTTTTGGCAGAAGTGCATCGCTGTGCTCACATCTGCTGGCAACGCTCCTGTATTTGCTGTGGAAGTCTGGCCCTATCTAACGTCCCTTCCCATCTGCCTCTACACCCCCTCGGACGCCTGCCCCAGAATGACTGAAGCAGTGGTGAGGAGGCTCACCCCCAGGATTCCACCCGGCCCACCCCGGGCCACCGACCCAGAAGCTGCGGACCTCACCGCTGCACCACCGGCCGGCCCCTTTCATGTTCCATTGGCAACCTGCAGTTGAGTGCAATGGGGCTTGAATATGCTGCTTGAGCCCAGCTCTGGCACTGTGTAGATGAGGCCAGGTGGTTTGTCGGGGCCACTGTGACGTCAGAGGATTGGTCATAATTGTGTGTCTGCTATCCCGGCAAGCTTCATGGACACAGGGCTTCAGAGCCTGCTTGGAGCAGTCTCATAACTCACCCTTCCCAGTGAGCCCAGGTTTGACCTTCGCTGCCGTGTTTTGGCTTGTGAATTTCTCTGACTTTCAAACGTTCCAGCAGAGCCTGTCTAAAGACTGACATCTTTCATTGTGGATTATTCAGGTGTGATATCTGTTCGCCTTGCATTTTCTGGGACCTTTTTTTCTTTTCCACAGTATCCTCGTCATGGTCTTTCTCAACTATCTCCCTTAGATGTGCTTATCAGTCCGTTCTCCTTCAGTCCAAGGGATTAATTTTGTATTTCTTGAATGACCGTATGTTCTCTAGGCCGAGGTGTGAGTGCTTTCGTGATTCTTGGTTGCTGTCTTTGAATTTGCAGCGGTCACTTGTAGGACTCTTTGCTATCCTAGCCTAGGTCAAACGAAGCACTGAGAAGCCGTGGTCATCTGGGTTGGTTTGACATCCTGAGATCAGAAACTCCAAATTCGAGGTGGTCCTGGCAACCCCCTTCATGGACATCATGTTTTTCCGAGACAAATTAGACAAATCTGATGAATTCCTCGCTCCAGGAAAGATATTTTTCTTTCTCTTTTGTGGATTTGGGAAGTTTCGAACTTGACCCCTGACCCTTGGACGTTGCCCTAGATTCCGTCTAGATGCGGGCTTACTTTATTTCTATAGGCTGTGCCATTTGTTTGACCTACATCCTCAGCCCTGGCATGTTTATTTTTCTGGAAACAGAATTGTAATGTTCTAATTTTCAGCCAGCTTCCTTCCATATGGCGTCAAAGCACATAATCAATAATCCTTCTACGGCAAGAGGTCGGGGGAGAGAATTTCATTGGAGCCAAAGTGAGCACTCTAGCCTGGGAGGGCAGCCTTCACAAAGGAACCAAGCCCTCTGGAAAAGGGTGATTTTCAGCACACTTGTAGAGGCCTTGCCAACAAAGAGACCTACCCCAAGCATGACAGGGCTCCATTCCTTCGAGGCTTCCAAGACATCTCTTGGGACGCATTAGCATGTGGCCAGTGGGCCCCCGTGACGCCAGAGCTATAGAAAGTGAGACTGATCTTCCAAGAACGCTATGGGCCTAGGAAAGGAGGCATCGACTCTTCTCTTCAATGTCCTCAAGAGATCCTTCTTGACTTTGGATTATGCTTAAGGCAGAAGGACACTGTAAGTCTGATAAGGCCCAAGTGCGGCCTCGTGTTTCCAGTCAAGTTTCAAGCTTGAATCAGCATGGCCTCCCCATAGCCTTGAATAGATGACAATGTTCTCCTCTCGGTGCTTGTCCCTCTATTCTGGCTTCTTGCCAAGGATTCCTTTCTTATCCCTGGCATCAGAGTCTGTTTGATCTCTTCCAGTTTCTGTGCCCGCTTTCTGTTTGTCAAAGCTGTTTCTGGGTATGTCTCCCTTTAATAGCCCAGCCTAGGCCAATCCTCAGACTGTAACCATGCGGCCATCTTGGGGGACATGTTCACCGTGATGTCATAAAGAACCTCAGAAGGCTAAGTTGTCCTGACAACCTCCAAGCACACAGAGTTTCAGAGCCATCTCAGACCAGTCTGACTCCTCCCCCTTTCCAGGTAGGATAGTTTTCCTTTTTCTGGATTTCTTGTCGGTTTCTAACTTTCTCCTCGAACTTGGAAAGGCCTGCTCCATTCTCTCTAGACACTGGTCTCTTTCCTGTAAGATTACCCTGGGTGTTATCTCTTATGTCGTGGGTAGAGGGCCAAGTGGGTGGACCTTCCCCAGAGAAAGTCCTGGACTCCCTCCCAAGTTGAAGTTGCCCGGGCAATCCTCTGATGCGCAATGATCGTGTCATCTCCTAGCACTCTGCCAATTCCGCCTTGGCAGGTCCCATGTTTTCCTTCCTTCTTCCTTTGGGGAAATGTACCAGATGACTTCCTGGATTGGAGTATTCTCACGGTGCTTTTTCTGGTGCGTATTGATAAGGGACCCTCACAATTGCTACTTCTTTAGGACCTCTGTCCGCACCGTACCATGAAATCTCTATTCCCTAACAGTGCTAATGGGATCTGCACCCGTGCTGTGAAAGAGTGAGGCCCGGGCCACCCAAGCGGAACGTGGGCACTTGCCCGCTCCACCACAGGGCCGGCCCTGACTTGTACTTTTGGACCAACCTGTGGCCTGTACTTGGGAAGATGTGGGCCTGTTTGGATTATTCGTGAAGCTGATTAGTAGGAACATCATGGACGGTAACGTTTTCCGTTGGTTCCTGGGCTTAGCACGGATCAGGTTCTCTTGGTAGGATTCCTCTTCATGTATTTGGAATGGTCTACCTTTCTGTAGCATCAGTAAGCCTTTTGAGGTGATTTTCCATCCTTGGAAGTTCACCTTCTCTAATCTCTTTCAGCCCCCAAAGCTGTATGCCGTCATTCTGGACCCCTTTTTGGATTTTTGCTTTTAGGTGGATTTATTGCCATAACCCTGCATTCGAACATCCTATGTCTTTCAGATTTACATCCTCATCGATTTAGACTTCCGTGTAGGTTCCATCCTCTCCACCAGCGTAAGCCGAATCACAGGCCCTCACCACACACTTGTGCCTCATCATCTCTTCCACCCTCCCCCACCGCCCCGCTTTGCCTCTGGGCACCCCCGATCAAATGTCCAGTGCCGCCTGTTGGTCAGTGCTTGCTTTTTCTTCTCCTTGTAAGTGAGATCCTACGGTATTTGACTTTGTCCCTGGGGCTTGTTTCCCTACCCCTAAAACCCTCCCAGCCATTCTGGTGGTCACAAATGGCTGGATTGCATCCTTTGTTCCCGCTGAGTGGTATGCCATTGTGTGGCTATAGCCCATGCTCCTTCTCCATTCGTCCCTTGCTGGGCACCAGGGCGGCTTCCAAGTCTTGGAGAGCGGGAGTAAGGCTGTGCTGAACTCAGCGGTGCACATGTCTTTAGACGGTAGTGTTTCCGAGTTCTTTGGCTAAACGCGCCCCAGAGGAATAGCTGGATCATATGGGACATGGATTCTTAAATTTCGGAGGCAGTTCCACACCGCTTGGCCTAGTGGCTGCACCGGTTTCCACTGCCAGCAGCAGTGCAGGAGGCTTCCCTTCTCTCCACCTCCTCTCTGACGCTTGTTGTTTCCTGTCTGCCTCCTTATAGCCATTCTGACCGCAGTGAGCTGCTATGTCCTTGCGGTTTGGATTTGCCTTGGCCTCAGGCTTAATGAGGGTGAACAAGTTTTCATGCACCTGTTGGCCCTCTTTAGATCTTCTTGGGAGAAATCTCTGTGTCCATCTTTGGCCCAGGTTTTCATTGGCTTGTTCTTTTTCTTGTGGAGACGTGTGAGTTGATTGTATCTTTGGGCTTTTCACCCCTTGTCCGATGTGTGCTTTGCAAACATCCACTCCCAGTTGTTGTGCTGTCTTTGCATTGAGTCGATGGTTTCCTTGACTGGGCAGAAGTGTCTGCATGTGAGGTGGTCCCGTTTGTTTCTTGTCTCCTTTGCTGCCCTTGCCCAGTCAGACAGGCTTCTTCCCAATAGGCGGCTCAGACAGATGGCAAAGAGCACTCTGCCTAGGTCTTCTCCTACAAGTTTCACGGTTTCAAGTGTGCCATTCAGGGCTTTAATCCATTCCAGGTGGTGCGTGTGCCAGGTGGAACATCATGGTCTACTCTCGTTGTGTTCCATGTGGCTGTGCAGGCTTCCCAGCACCGTTTATCGGAGAGACTCTCCTTTGTCCACTGTCTCCTCTTGGCTCCCTGGTCGCAAATGGGCTGTCCATGTATGTTTGAGTTGGGCTCTGGGCTCTCGATTCTGTTGCATGGGTCTGTGTGCCTGTTTTTGGGCCCGGACTGGGCCGTTTCGGTACCCAGCGCTTCGTCCTCTATGTTGAAATCAGAAAGTGTGATACGTCCTGCTTTGTTCGTTTTCCTGAGGATTCCTTGGCCTATTCAGGGTCTCTTGTTGCTGGCCGGAAACTTTAGGATTCTCTCTTCTATCTCTCTGGCAAATATGGCTGCAACTTTGACTGGGATTGCATGGAATCCAGAGATTCCTTTCTCCGCTATGGACGTTTCAAGTGTGTTAATTCTTCCATTCCTAGGTCCCGGAATATCCTTCTTTTTCCTTGTGTCGTCTTGAATTTCTTTCCCCAAACGTTTGCTAGTTTTCGGTTGACATAGCTTTCACCTGTTTTGCTAAGGCTCTTCATAGACATCTTCTTCTTCGTACTGGCAAGCTGTGTTTTTTGTTCGTTTGTGTTTAGCTTCCGTTTTTCTATTCTTTGCAACTTGTAATTGGTTCTGTTTTGGCAGAAGTGCATCGCTGTGCTCACATCTGCTGGCAACGCTCCTGTATTTGCTGTGGAAGTCTGGCCCTATCTAACGTCCCTTCCCATCTGCCTCTACACCCCCTCGGACGCCTGCCCCAGAATGACTGAAGCAGTGGTGAGGAGGCTCACCCCCAGGATTCCACCCGGCCCACCCCGGGCCACCGACCCAGAAGCTGCGGACCTCACCGCTGCACCACCGGCCGGCCCCTTTCATGTTCCATTGGCAACCTGCAGTTGAGTGCAATGGGGCTTGAATATGCTGCTTGAGCCCAGCTCTGGCACTGTGTAGATGAGGCCAGGTGGTTTGTCGGGGCCACTGTGACGTCAGAGGATTGGTCATAATTGTGTGTCTGCTATCCCGGCAAGCTTCATGGACACAGGGCTTCAGAGCCTGCTTGGAGCAGTCTCATAACTCACCCTTCCCAGTGAGCCCAGGTTTGACCTTCGCTGCCGTGTTTTGGCTTGTGAATTTCTCTGACTTTCAAACGTTCCAGCAGAGCCTGTCTAAAGACTGACATCTTTCATTGTGGATTATTCAGGTGTGATATCTGTTCGCCTTGCATTTTCTGGGACCTTTTTTTCTTTTCCACAGTATCCTCGTCATGGTCTTTCTCAACTATCTCCCTTAGATGTGCTCATCAGTCCGTTCTCCTTCAGTCCAAGTGATTAATTTTGTATTTCTTGAATCACCGTATGTTCTCTAGGCCGAGGTGTGAGTGCTTTCGTGATTCTTGGTTGCTGTCTTTGAATTTGCAGCGGTCACTTGTAGGACTCTTTGCTATCCTAGCCTAGGTCAAGCGAAGCACTGAGAACCCGTGGTCATCTGGCTTGGTTTGACATCCTGAGATCAGAAACTCCAAATTCGAGGTGGTCCTGGCAACCCCCTTCACGGACATAATGTTTTTCTGAGACAAATTAGACAAATCTGATGAATTCCTCGCTCCAGGAAAGATATTTTTCTTTCTCTTTTGTGGATTCGGGAAGTTTCGAACTTGACCCCTGACCCTTGAACATTGCCCTAGATTCCATCTAGATAAGGGCTGACTTTATTTCTATAGGCTGTGCCATTTGTTTGACCTACATCCTCAGCCCTGGCATGTTTATTTTTCTGGAAACAGAATTGTAATGTTCTAATTTTCAGCCAGCTTCCTTCCATATGGCGTCAAAGCACATAATCAATAATCCTTCTACGGCAAGAGGTCGGGGGAGAGAATTTCATTGGAGCCAAAGTGAGCACTCTAGCCTGGGAGGGCAGCCTTCAGAAAGGAACCAAGCCCTCTGGAAAAGGGTGATTTTCAGCACACTTGTAGAGCCCTTCCCAACAAAGAGACCTACCCCAAGCATGACAGGGCTCCATTCCTTCAAGGCTTCCAAGACATCTCTTGGGAAGCATTAGCATGTGGCCAGTGGGCCCCCGTGACGCCAGAGCTATGGAAAGTGAGACTGATCTTCGAAGAATGCTAGGGGCCTAGGAAAGGAGGCATCGACTCTTCTCTTCAATGTCCTCAAGAGATCCTTCTTGACTTTGGATTATGCTTAAGGCAGAAGGACACTGTAGGTCTGATAAGGCCCAAGTGCGGCTTCGTGTTTCCAATCAAGTTTCAAGCTTGAATCAGCATGGCCTCCCCATAGCCTTGAATAGATGACAATGTTCTCCTCTCAGTGCTTGTCCCTCTATTCTGGCTTCTTGCCAAGGATTCCTTTCTTATCCCTGGCATCAGAGTCTGTTTGATCTCTTCCAGTTTCTGTGCCCGCTTTCTGTTTGTCAAAGCTGTTTCTGGGTATGTCTCCCTTTAATAGCCCAGCCTAGGCCAATCCTCAGACTGTAACCATGCGGCCATCTTGGGGGACATGTTCACCGTGATGTCATAAAGAACCTCAGAAGGCCAAGTTGTCCTGACAACCTCCAAGCACACAGAGTTTCAGAGCCATCTCAGACCAGTCTGACTCCTCCCCCTTTCCAGGTAGGATAGTTTTCCTTTTTCTGGATTTCTTGTCGGTTTCTAACTTTCTCCTCGAACTTGGAAAGGCCTGCTCCATTCTCTCTAGACACTGGTTTCTTTCCTGTAAGATTACCCTGGGTGTTATCTCTTATGTCTTGGGTAGATGGCCAAGTGGGTGGACCTTCCCCAGAGAAAGTCCTGGACTCCCTCCCAAGTTGAAGTTGCCCAGGCAATCCTCTGATGCGCAATGATCGTGTCATCTCCTAGCACTCTGCCAATTCCGCCTTGGCAGGTCCCATGTTTTCCTTCCTTCTTCCTTTGGGGAAGTGTACCAGATGCCTTCCTAGATTGGAATATTCTCACGGTTCTTTTTCTGGTGCGTATTGAGAACGGACCCTCACAATTGCTACTCCTTTATGACCTCTGTCCGCACCGTACCATGAAATCTCTATTCCCTAACAGTGCTAATGTGATCGGCACCCGCGCTGTGAAACAGTGAGGCCCGGGCCACCCAAGAGGAACGTGGGCACTTGCCCGCTCCACCACAGGGCCGGCCCTGACTTGTACTTTTGGACCAACCTGTGGCCTGAACTTGGGAAGATGTGGGCCTGTTTGGATTATTCGTGAAGGTGATTAGTAGGAACATCATGGACGGTAACGTTTTCCGTTGGTTCCTGGGCTTAGCACGGATCAGGTTCTCTTGGTAGGATTCCTCTTCATGTATTTGGAATGGTCTACCTTTCTGTAGCATCAGTAAGCCTTTTGAGGTGATTTTCCATCCTTGGAAGTTCACCTTCTCTAATCTCTTTCAGCCCCCAAAGCTGTATGCCGTCATTCTGGACCCCTTTGTGGATTTTTGATTTTATGTGGATTTATTGCCATAACCCTGCATTTGAACATCCTATGTGTTTCAGATTTACATCCTCATCGATTTAGACTTCCGTGTAGGTTCCATCCTCTTCACCAGCGTAAGCCGAATCACAGGCCCTCACCACACACTCGTGCCTCATCATCTCTTTCACCCTCCCCCACCGCCCCGCTTTGCCTCAGGGCACCCCTGATCAAATGTCCAGTGCCGCCTGTTGGTCAGTGCTTGTTTTTTCTTCTCCTTGTAAGTGAGATCCTACGGTATTTGACTTTGTCCCTGGGGCTTGTTTCACTTCCCCTAAAACCCTCCCAGCCATTCTGGTGGTCACAAATGGCTGGATTGCATCCTTTGTTCCCGCTGAGTGGTCTGCCATTGTGTGGCTATAGCCCATGTTCCTTCTCCATTCGTCCCTTGCTGGGCACCAGGGCGGCTTCCAAGTCTTGGAGAGCGGGAGTAAGGCTGTGGTGAACTCAGCGGTGCACATGTCTTTAGGTGGTAGTGTTTCCGAGTTCTTTGGCTAAACGCGCCCCAGAGGAATAGCTGGATCATATGGGACATGGATTCTTAAATTTCGGAGGCAGTTCCACACCGCTTGGCCTAGTGGCTGCACCGGTTTCCACTGCCAGCAGCAGTGCAGGAGGCTTCCCTTCTCTCCACCTCCTCTCTGACGCTTGTTGTTTCCTGTCTGCCTCCTTATAGCCATTCTGGCCACAGTGAGCTGCTATGTCCTTGCGGTTTGGATTTTCCTTGGCCTCAGGCTTAATGAGGGTGAACAAGTTTTCATGCACCTGTTGGCCCTCTTTAGATCTTCTTGGGAGAAATCTCTGTGTCCATCTTTGGCCCAGGTTTTCATTGGCTTGTTCTTTTTCTTGTGGAGACGTGTGAGTTGATTGTATCTTTGGGCTTTTCACCCCTTGTCCGATGTGTGCTTTGCAAACATCCACTCCCAGTTGTTGTGCTGTCTTTGCCTTGAGTCGATGGTTTCCTTGACTGGGCAGAAGCGTCTGCATTTGAGGTGGTCCCGTTTGTTTCTTGTCTCCTTTGCTGCCCTTGCCCAGTCAGACAGGCTTCTTCCCAATAGGCGGCTCAGACAGATGGCAAAGAGCACTCTGCCTAGGTCTTCTCCTACAAGTTTCACGGTTTCAAGTGTGCCATTCAGGGCTTTAATCCATTCCAGGTGGTGCGTGTGCCAGGTGGAACATCATGGTCTACTCTCGTTGTGTTCCATGTGGCTGTGCAGGCTTCCCAGCACCGTTTCTTGGAGAGACTCTCCTTTGTCCACTGTCTCCTCTTGGCTCTCCGGTCGCAAATGGGCTGTCCATGTATGTTTGAGTTGGGCTCTGGGCTCTCGATTCTGTTGCATGGGTCTGTGTGCCTGTTTTTGGGCACGGACTGTGCCGTTTCGGTACCTAGCGCTTCGTCCTCTATGTTGAAATCAGAAAGTGTGATACGTCCTGCTTTGTTCGTTTTCCTGAGGATTCCTTGGCCTATTCAGGGTCTCTTGTTGCTGGCTGGAAACTTTAGGATTCTCTCTTCTATCTCTCTGGCAAATATGGCTGCAACTTTGACTGGGATTGCATGGAATGCAGAGATTCCTTTCTCCGCTAGGGACGTTTCAAGTGTGTTAATTCTTCCATTCCTAGGTCCCGGAATATCCTTCTTTTTCCTTGTGTCGTCTTGAATTTCTTTCCCAAACGTTTGCTAGTTTTCGGTTGACATAGCTTTCACCTGTTTTGCTAAGGTTCTTCATAGACATCTTCTTCTTCGTACTGGCAAGCTGTGTTTTTTGTTCGTTTGTGTTTAGCTTCCGTTTTTCTATTCTTTGCAACTTGTAATTGGTTCTGTTTTGGCAGAAGTGCATCGCTGTGCTCACATCTGCTGGCAATGCTCCTGTATTTGCTGTGGAAGTCTGGCCCTATCTAACGTCCCTTCCCATCTGCCTCTGCACCCCCTCGGACGCCTGCCCCAGAATGACTGAAGCAGTGGTGAGGAGGCTCACCCCCAGGATTCCACCCGGCCCACCCCGGGCCACCGACCCAGAAGCTGCGGACCTCACCGCTGCACCACCGGCCGGCCCCTTTCATGTTCCATTGGCAACCTGCAGTTGAGTGCAATGGGGCTTGAATATGCTGCTTGAGCCCAGCTCTGGCACTGTGTAGATGAGGCCAGGTTGTTTGTCGGGGCCACTGTGACGTCAGAGGATTGGTCATAGTTGTGCGTCTGCTGTCCCAGCAAACTTCATGGACACAGGGCTTCAGAGCCCGCTTGGAGCAGTCTCATAACGCACCCTTCCCAGTGAGCCCAGGTTTGACCTTCGTTGCCGTTTTTTGGCTTGTGAATTTCTCTGACTTTCAAACGTTCCAGCACAGTGTGTCTAAAGACTGACATCTTTCAGTGTGGATTATTCAGGTGTGATATCTGTTCGCCTTGCATTTTCTGGGACCTTTTTTTCTTTTCCACAGTATACTCGTCATGGTCTTTCTCAGCTATCTCCCTTAGATGTGCTCATCAGTCCGTTCTCCTTCAGTCCAAGTGATTAATTTTGTATTTCTTGAATCACCGTATGTTCTCTAGGCCGAGGTGTGAGTGCTTTCGTGATTCTTGGTTGCTGTCTTTGAATTTGCAGCGGTCACTTGTAGGACTCTTTGCTATCCTAGCCTAGGTCAAGCGAAGCACTGAGAACCCGTGGTCATCTGGCTTGGTTTGACATCCTGAGATCAGAAACTCCAAATTCGAGGTAGTCCTGGCAACCCCCTTCACGGACATAATGTTTTTCTGAGACAAATTAGACAAATCTGATGAATTCCTCGCTCCAGGAAAGATATTTTTCTTTCTCTTTTGTGGATTCGGGAAGTTTCGAACTTGACCCCTGACCCTTGAACATTGCCCTAGATTCCATCTAGATAAGGGCTGACTTTATTTCTATAGGCTGTGCCATTTGTTTGACCTACATCCTCAGCCCTGGCATGTTTATTTTTCTGGAAACAGAATTGTAATGTTCTAATTTTCAGCCAGCTTCCTTCCATATGGCGTCAAAGCACATAATCAATAATCCTTCTACGGCAAGAAGTCGGGGGAGAGAATTTCATTGGAGCCAAAGTGAGCACTCTAGCCTGGGAGGGCAGCCTTCACAAAGGAACCAAGCCCTCTGGAAAAGGGTGATTTTCAGCACACTTGTAGAGCCCTTCCCAACAAAGAGACCTACCCCAAGCATGGCAGGGCTCCATTCCTTCAAGGCTTCCAAGACATCTCTTGGGACGCATTAGCATGTGGCCAGTGGGCCCCCGTGACGCCAGAGCTATGGAAAGTGAGACTGATCTTCCAAGAACGCTAGCGGCCTAGGAAAGGAGGCATCGACTCTTCTCTTCAATGTCCTCAAGAGATCCTTCTTGACTTTGGATTATGCTTAAGGCAGAAGGACACTGTAGGTCTGATAAGGCCCAAGTGCGGCCTCGTGTTTCCAATCAAGTTTCAAGCTTGAATCAGCATGGCCTCCCCATAGACTTGAATAGATGACAATGTTCTCCTGTCAGTGCTTGAAACTCTATTCTCGCTTCTTGCCAAGGATTCCTTTCTTATCCCTGGCATCAGAGTCTGTTTGATCTCTTCCAGTTTCTGTGCCCGCTTTCTGTTTGTCAAAGCAGTTTCTGGGTATGTCTCCCTTTAATAGCCCAGCCTAGGCCAATCCTCAGACTGTAACCATGCGGCCATCTTGGGGGACATGTTCACCGTGATGTCATAAAGAACCTCAGAAGGCTAAGTTGTCCTGACAACCTCCAAGCACACAGAGTTTCAGAGCCATCTCAGACCAGTCTGACTCCTCCCCCTTTCCAGGTAGGATAGTTTTCCTTTTTCTGGATGTCTTGTCGGTTTCTAACTTTCTCCTCGAACTTGGAAAGGCCTGCTCCCTTCTCTCTAGACACTGGTCTGTTTCCTGTAAGTTTACCCTGGGTGTTATCTCTTATGTCGTGGGTAGATGGCCAAGTGTGTGGACCTTCCCCAGAGAAAGTCCGGGACTCCCTCCCAAGTTGAAGTTGCCCGGGCAATCCTCTGATGCGCAATGATCGTGTCATCTCCTAGCACTCTGCCAATTCCGCCTTGGCAGGTCCCATGATTTCCTTCCTTCTTCCTTTGGGGAAGTGTACCAGATGCCTTCCTAGATTGGAATATTCTCACGGTTCTTTTTCTGGTGCGTATTGAGAACGGACCCTCACAATTGCTACTCCTTTATGACCTCTGTCCGCACCGTACCATGAAATCTCTATTCCCTAACAGTGCTAATGTGATCGGCACCCGCGCTGTGAAACAGTGAGGCCCGGGCCACCCAAGAGGAACGTGGGCACTTGCCCGCTCCACCACAGGGCCGGCCCTGACTTGTACTTTTGGACCAACCTGTGGCCTGAACTTGGGAAGATGTGGGCCTGTTTGGATTATTCGTGAAGGTGATTAGTAGGAACATCATGGACGGTAACGTTTTCCGTTGGTTCCTGGGCTTAGCACGGATCAGGTTCTCTTGGTAGGATTCCTCTTCATGTATTTGGAATGGTCTACCTTTCTGTAGCATCAGTAAGCCTTTTGAGGTGATTTTCCATCCTTGGAAGTTCACCTTCTCTAATCTCTTTCAGCCCCCAAAGCTGTATGCCGTCATTCTGGACCCCTTTGTGGATTTTTGATTTTATGTGGATTTATTGCCATAACCCTGCATTTGAACATCCTATGTGTTTCAGATTTACATCCTCATCGATTTAGACTTCCGTGTAGGTTCCATCCTCTTCACCAGCGTAAGCCGAATCACAGGCCCTCACCACACACTCGTGCCTCATCATCTCTTTCACCCTCCCCCACCGCCCCGCTTTGCCTCAGGGCACCCCTGATCAAATGTCCAGTGCCGCCTGTTGGTCAGTGCTTGTTTTTTCTTCTCCTTGTAAGTGAGATCCTACGGTATTTGACTTTGTCCCTGGGGCTTGTTTCACTTCCCCTAAAACCCTCCCAGCCATTCTGGTGGTCACAAATGGCTGGATTGCATCCTTTGTTCCCGCTGAGTGGTATGCCATTGTGTGGCTATAGCCCATGCTCCTTCTCCATTCGTCCCTTGCTGGGCACCAGGGCGGCTTCCAAGTCTTGGAGAGCGGGAGTAAGGCTGTGCTGAACTCAGCGGTGCACATGTCTTTAGACGGTAGTGTTTCCGAGTTCTTTGGCTAAACGCGCCCCAGAGGAATAGCTGGATCATATGGGACATGGATTCTTAAATTTCGGAGGCAGTTCCACACCGCTTGGCCTAGTGGCTGCACCGGTTTCCACTGCCAGCAGCAGTGCAGGAGGCTTCCCTTCTCTCCACCTCCTCTCTGACGCTTGTTGTTTCCTGTCTGCCTCCTTATAGCCATTCTGACCGCAGTGAGCTGCTATGTCCTTGCGGTTTGGATTTGCCTTGGCCTCAGGCTTAATGAGGGTGAACAAGTTTTCATGCACCTGTTGGCCCTCTTTAGATCTTCTTGGGAGAAATCTCTGTGTCCATCTTTGGCCCAGGTTTTCATTGGCTTGTTCTTTTTCTTGTGGAGACGTGTGAGTTGATTGTATCTTTGGGCTTTTCACCCCTTGTCCGATGTGTGCTTTGCAAACATCCACTCCCAGTTGTTGTGCTGTCTTTGCATTGAGTCGATGGTTTCCTTGACTGGGCAGAAGTGTCTGCATGTGAGGTGGTCCCGTTTGTTTCTTGTCTCCTTTGCTGCCCTTGCCCAGTCAGACAGGCTTCTTCCCAATAGGCGGCTCAGACAGATGGCAAAGAGCACTCTGCCTAGGTCTTCTCCTACAAGTTTCACGGTTTCAAGTGTGCCATTCAGGGCTTTAATCCATTCCAGGTGGTGCGTGTGCCAGGTGGAACATCATGGTCTACTCTCGTTGTGTTCCATGTGGCTGTGCAGGCTTCCCAGCACCGTTTATCGGAGAGACTCTCCTTTGTCCACTGTCTCCTCTTGGCTCCCTGGTCGCAAATGGGCTGTCCATGTATGTTTGAGTTGGGCTCTGGGCTCTCGATTCTGTTGCATGGGTCTGTGTGCCTGTTTTTGGGCCCGGACTGGGCCGTTTCGGTACCCAGCGCTTCGTCCTCTATGTTGAAATCAGAAAGTGTGATACGTCCTGCTTTGTTCGTTTTCCTGAGGATTCCTTGGCCTATTCAGGGTCTCTTGTTGCTGGCCGGAAACTTTAGGATTCTCTCTTCTATCTCTCTGGCAAATATGGCTGCAACTTTGACTGGGATTGCATGGAATCCAGAGATTCCTTTCTCCGCTATGGACGTTTCAAGTGTGTTAATTCTTCCATTCCTAGGTCCCGGAATATCCTTCTTTTTCCTTGTGTCGTCTTGAATTTCTTTCCCCAAACGTTTGCTAGTTTTCGGTTGACATAGCTTTCACCTGTTTTGCTAAGGCTCTTCATAGACATCTTCTTCTTCGTACTGGCAAGCTGTGTTTTTTGTTCGTTTGTGTTTAGCTTCCGTTTTTCTATTCTTTGCAACTTGTAATTGGTTCTGTTTTGGCAGAAGTGCATCGCTGTGCTCACATCTGCTGGCAACGCTCCTGTATTTGCTGTGGAAGTCTGGCCCTATCTAACGTCCCTTCCCATCTGCCTCTACACCCCCTCGGACGCCTGCCCCAGAATGACTGAAGCAGTGGTGAGGAGGCTCACCCCCAGGATTCCACCCGGCCCACCCCGGGCCACCGACCCAGAAGCTGCGGACCTCACCGCTGCACCACCGGCCGGCCCCTTTCATGTTCCATTGGCAACCTGCAGTTGAGTGCAATGGGGCTTGAATATGCTGCTTGAGCCCAGCTCTGGCACTGTGTAGATGAGGCCAGGTGGTTTGTCGGGGCCACTGTGACGTCAGAGGATTGGTCATAATTGTGTGTCTGCTATCCCGGCAAGCTTCATGGACACAGGGCTTCAGAGCCTGCTTGGAGCAGTCTCATAACTCACCCTTCCCAGTGAGCCCAGGTTTGACCTTCGCTGCCGTGTTTTGGCTTGTGAATTTCTCTGACTTTCAAACGTTCCAGCAGAGCCTGTCTAAAGACTGACATCTTTCATTGTGGATTATTCAGGTGTGATATCTGTTCGCCTTGCATTTTCTGGGACCTTTTTTTCTTTTCCACAGTATCCTCGTCATGGTCTTTCTCAACTATCTCCCTTAGATGTGCTCATCAGTCCGTTCTCCTTCAGTCCAAGTGATTAATTTTGTATTTCTTGAATCACCGTATGTTCTCTAGGCCGAGGTGTGAGTGCTTTCGTGATTCTTGGTTGCTGTCTTTGAATTTGCAGCGGTCACTTGTAGGACTCTTTGCTATCCTAGCCTAGGTCAAGCGAAGCACTGAGAACCCGTGGTCATCTGGCTTGGTTTGACATCCTGAGATCAGAAACTCCAAATTCGAGGTGGTCCTGGCAACCCCCTTCACGGACATAATGTTTTTCTGAGACAAATTAGACAAATCTGATGAATTCCTCGCTCCAGGAAAGATATTTTTCTTTCTCTTTTGTGGATTCGGGAAGTTTCGAACTTGACCCCTGACCCTTGAACATTGCCCTAGATTCCATCTAGATAAGGGCTGACTTTATTTCTATAGGCTGTGCCATTTGTTTGACCTACATCCTCAGCCCTGGCATGTTTATTTTTCTGGAAACAGAATTGTAATGTTCTAATTTTCAGCCAGCTTCCTTCCATATGGCGTCAAAGCACATAATCAATAATCCTTCTACGGCAAGAGGTCGGGGGAGAGAATTTCATTGGAGCCAAAGTGAGCACTCTAGCCTGGGAGGGCAGCCTTCAGAAAGGAACCAAGCCCTCTGGAAAAGGGTGATTTTCAGCACACTTGTAGAGCCCTTCCCAACAAAGAGACCTACCCCAAGCATGACAGGGCTCCATTCCTTCAAGGCTTCCAAGACATCTCTTGGGAAGCATTAGCATGTGGCCAGTGGGCCCCCGTGACGCCAGAGCTATGGAAAGTGAGACTGATCTTCGAAGAATGCTAGGGGCCTAGGAAAGGAGGCATCGACTCTTCTCTTCAATGTCCTCAAGAGATCCTTCTTGACTTTGGATTATGCTTAAGGCAGAAGGACACTGTAGGTCTGATAAGGCCCAAGTGCGGCCTCGTGTTTCCAATCAAGTTTCAAGCTTGAATCAGCATGGCCTCCCCATAGCCTTGAATAGATGACAATGTTCTCCTCTCAGTGCTTGTCCCTCTATTCTGGCTTCTTGCCAAGGATTCCTTTCTTATCCCTGGCATCAGAGTCTGTTTGATCTCTTCCAGTTTCTGTGCCCGCTTTCTGTTTGTCAAAGCTGTTTCTGGGTATGTCTCCCTTTAATAGCCCAGCCTAGGCCAATCCTCAGACTGTAACCATGCGGCCATCTTGGGGGACATGTTCACCGTGATGTCATAAAGAACCTCAGAAGGCCAAGTTGTCCTGACAACCTCCAAGCACACAGAGTTTCAGAGCCATCTCAGACCAGTCTGACTCCTCCCCCTTTCCAGGTAGGATAGTTTTCCTTTTTCTGGATTTCTTGTCGGTTTCTAACTTTCTCCTCGAACTTGGAAAGGCCTGCTCCATTCTCTCTAGACACTGGTTTCTTTCCTGTAAGATTACCCTGGGTGTTATCTCTTATGTCTTGGGTAGATGGCCAAGTGGGTGGACCTTCCCCAGAGAAAGTCCTGGACTCCCTCCCAAGTTGAAGTTGCCCAGGCAATCCTCTGATGCGCAATGATCGTGTCATCTCCTAGCACTCTGCCAATTCCGCCTTGGCAGGTCCCATGTTTTCCTTCCTTCTTCCTTTGGGGAAGTGTACCAGATGCCTTCCTAGATTGGAATATTCTCACGGTTCTTTTTCTGGTGCGTATTGAGAACGGACCCTCACAATTGCTACTCCTTTATGACCTCTGTCCGCACCGTACCATGAAATCTCTATTCCCTAACAGTGCTAATGTGATCGGCACCCGCGCTGTGAAACAGTGAGGCCCGGGCCACCCAAGAGGAACGTGGGCACTTGCCCGCTCCACCACAGGGCCGGCCCTGACTTGTACTTTTGGACCAACCTGTGGCCTGAACTTGGGAAGATGTGGGCCTGTTTGGATTATTCGTGAAGGTGATTAGTAGGAACATCATGGACGGTAACGTTTTCCGTTGGTTCCTGGGCTTAGCACGGATCAGGTTCTCTTGGTAGGATTCCTCTTCATGTATTTGGAATGGTCTACCTTTCTGTAGCATCAGTAAGCCTTTTGAGGTGATTTTCCATCCTTGGAAGTTCACCTTCTCTAATCTCTTTCAGCCCCCAAAGCTGTATGCCGTCATTCTGGACCCCTTTGTGGATTTTTGATTTTATGTGGATTTATTGCCATAACCCTGCATTTGAACATCCTATGTGTTTCAGATTTACATCCTCATCGATTTAGACTTCCGTGTAGGTTCCATCCTCTTCACCAGCGTAAGCCGAATCACAGGCCCTCACCACACACTCGTGCCTCATCATCTCTTTCACCCTCCCCCACCGCCCCGCTTTGCCTCAGGGCACCCCTGATCAAATGTCCAGTGCCGCCTGTTGGTCAGTGCTTGTTTTTTCTTCTCCTTGTAAGTGAGATCCTACGGTATTTGACTTTGTCCCTGGGGCTTGTTTCACTTCCCCTAAAACCCTCCCAGCCATTCTGGTGGTCACAAATGGCTGGATTGCATCCTTTGTTCCCGCTGAGTGGTCTGCCATTGTGTGGCTATAGCCCATGTTCCTTCTCCATTCGTCCCTTGCTGGGCACCAGGGCGGCTTCCAAGTCTTGGAGAGCGGGAGTAAGGCTGTGGTGAACTCAGCGGTGCACATGTCTTTAGGTGGTAGTGTTTCCGAGTTCTTTGGCTAAACGCGCCCCAGAGGAATAGCTGGATCATATGGGACATGGATTCTTAAATTTCGGAGGCAGTTCCACACCGCTTGGCCTAGTGGCTGCACCGGTTTCCACTGCCAGCAGCAGTGCAGGAGGCTTCCCTTCTCTCCACCTCCTCTCTGACGCTTGTTGTTTCCTGTCTGCCTCCTTATAGCCATTCTGGCCACAGTGAGCTGCTATGTCCTTGCGGTTTGGATTTTCCTTGGCCTCAGGCTTAATGAGGGTGAACAAGTTTTCATGCACCTGTTGGCCCTCTTTAGATCTTCTTGGGAGAAATCTCTGTGTCCATCTTTGGCCCAGGTTTTCATTGGCTTGTTCTTTTTCTTGTGGAGACGTGTGAGTTGATTGTATCTTTGGGCTTTTCACCCCTTGTCCGATGTGTGCTTTGCAAACATCCACTCCCAGTTGTTGTGCTGTCTTTGCCTTGAGTCGATGGTTTCCTTGACTGGGCAGAAGCGTCTGCATTTGAGGTGGTCCCGTTTGTTTCTTGTCTCCTTTGCTGCCCTTGCCCAGTCAGACAGGCTTCTTCCCAATAGGCGGCTCAGACAGATGGCAAAGAGCACTCTGCCTAGGTCTTCTCCTACAAGTTTCACGGTTTCAAGTGTGCCATTCAGGGCTTTAATCCATTCCAGGTGGTGCGTGTGCCAGGTGGAACATCATGGTCTACTCTCGTTGCGTTCCATGTGGCTGTGCAGGCTTCCCAGCACCGTTTCTTGGAGAGACTCTCCTTTGTCCACTGTCTCCTCTTGGCTCTCCGGTCGCAAATGGGCTGTCCATGTATGTTTGAGTTGGGCTCTGGGCTCTCGATTCTGTTGCATGGGTCTGTGTGCCTGTTTTTGGGCACGGACTGTGCCGTTTCGGTACCTAGCGCTTCGTCCTCTATGTTGAAATCAGAAAGTGTGATACGTCCTGCTTTGTTCGTTTTCCTGAGGATTCCTTGGCCTATTCAGGGTCTCTTGTTGCTGGCTGGAAACTTTAGGATTCTCTCTTCTATCTCTCTGGCAAATATGGCTGCAACTTTGACTGGGATTGCATGGAATGCAGAGATTCCTTTCTCCGCTAGGGACGTTTCAAGTGTGTTAATTCTTCCATTCCTAGGTCCCGGAATATCCTTCTTTTTCCTTGTGTCGTCTTGAATTTCTTTCCCAAACGTTTGCTAGTTTTCGGTTGACATAGCTTTCACCTGTTTTGCTAAGGTTCTTCATAGACATCTTCTTCTTCGTACTGGCAAGCTGTGTTTTTTGTTCGTTTGTGTTTAGCTTCCGTTTTTCTATTCTTTGCAACTTGTAATTGGTTCTGTTTTGGCAGAAGTGCATCGCTGTGCTCACATCTGCTGGCAATGCTCCTGTATTTGCTGTGGAAGTCTGGCCCTATCTAACGTCCCTTCCCATCTGCCTCTGCACCCCCTCGGACGCCTGCCCCAGAATGACTGAAGCAGTGGTGAGGAGGCTCACCCCCAGGATTCCACCCGGCCCACCCCGGGCCACCGACCCAGAAGCTGCGGACCTCACCGCTGCACCACCGGCCGGCCCCTTTCATGTTCCATTGGCAACCTGCAGTTGAGTGCAATGGGGCTTGAATATGCTGCTTGAGCCCAGCTCTGGCACTGTGTAGATGAGGCCAGGTTGTTTGTCGGGGCCACTGTGACGTCAGAGGATTGGTCATAGTTGTGCGTCTGCTGTCCCAGCAAACTTCATGGACACAGGGCTTCAGAGCCCGCTTGGAGCAGTCTCATAACGCACCCTTCCCAGTGAGCCCAGGTTTGACCTTCGTTGCCGTTTTTTGGCTTGTGAATTTCTCTGACTTTCAAACGTTCCAGCACAGTGTGTCTAAAGACTGACATCTTTCAGTGTGGATTATTCAGGTGTGATATCTGTTCGCCTTGCATTTTCTGGGACCTTTTTTTCTTTTCCACAGTATACTCGTCATGGTCTTTCTCAGCTATCTCCCTTAGATGTGCTCATCAGTCCGTTCTCCTTCAGTCCAAGTGATTAATTTTGTATTTCTTGAATCACCGTATGTTCTCTAGGCCGAGGTGTGAGTGCTTTCGTGATTCTTGGTTGCTGTCTTTGAATTTGCAGCGGTCACTTGTAGGACTCTTTGCTATCCTAGCCTAGGTCAAGCGAAGCACTGAGAACCCGTGGTCATCTGGCTTGGTTTGACATCCTGAGATCAGAAACTCCAAATTCGAGGTAGTCCTGGCAACCCCCTTCACGGACATAATGTTTTTCTGAGACAAATTAGACAAATCTGATGAATTCCTCGCTCCAGGAAAGATATTTTTCTTTCTCTTTTGTGGATTCGGGAAGTTTCGAACTTGACCCCTGACCCTTGAACATTGCCCTAGATTCCATCTAGATAAGGGCTGACTTTATTTCTATAGGCTGTGCCATTTGTTTGACCTACATCCTCAGCCCTGGCATGTTTATTTTTCTGGAAACAGAATTGTAATGTTCTAATTTTCAGCCAGCTTCCTTCCATATGGCGTCAAAGCACATAATCAATAATCCTTCTACGGCAAGAAGTCGGGGGAGAGAATTTCATTGGAGCCAAAGTGAGCACTCTAGCCTGGGAGGGCAGCCTTCACAAAGGAACCAAGCCCTCTGGAAAAGGGTGATTTTCAGCACACTTGTAGAGCCCTTCCCAACAAAGAGACCTACCCCAAGCATGGCAGGGCTCCATTCCTTCAAGGCTTCCAAGACATCTCTTGGGACGCATTAGCATGTGGCCAGTGGGCCCCCGTGACGCCAGAGCTATGGAAAGTGAGACTGATCTTCCAAGAACGCTAGCGGCCTAGGAAAGGAGGCATCGACTCTTCTCTTCAATGTCCTCAAGAGATCCTTCTTGACTTTGGATTATGCTTAAGGCAGAAGGACACTGTAGGTCTGATAAGGCCCAAGTGCGGCCTCGTGTTTCCAATCAAGTTTCAAGCTTGAATCAGCATGGCCTCCCCATAGACTTGAATAGATGACAATGTTCTCCTGTCAGTGCTTGAAACTCTATTCTCGCTTCTTGCCAAGGATTCCTTTCTTATCCCTGGCATCAGAGTCTGTTTGATCTCTTCCAGTTTCTGTGCCCGCTTTCTGTTTGTCAAAGCAGTTTCTGGGTATGTCTCCCTTTAATAGCCCAGCCTAGGCCAATCCTCAGACTGTAACCATGCGGCCATCTTGGGGGACATGTTCACCGTGATGTCATAAAGAACCTCAGAAGGCTAAGTTGTCCTGACAACCTCCAAGCACACAGAGTTTCAGAGCCATCTCAGACCAGTCTGACTCCTCCCCCTTTCCAGGTAGGATAGTTTTCCTTTTTCTGGATGTCTTGTCGGTTTCTAACTTTCTCCTCGAACTTGGAAAGGCCTGCTCCCTTCTCTCTAGACACTGGTCTGTTTCCTGTAAGTTTACCCTGGGTGTTATCTCTTATGTCGTGGGTAGATGGCCAAGTGTGTGGACCTTCCCCAGAGAAAGTCCGGGACTCCCTCCCAAGTTGAAGTTGCCCGGGCAATCCTCTGATGCGCAATGATCGTGTCATCTCCTAGCACTCTGCCAATTCCGCCTTGGCAGGTCCCATGTTTTCCTTCCTTCTTCCTTTGGGGAAGTGTACCAGATGCCTTCCTAGATTGGAATATTCTCACGGTTCTTTTTCTGGTGCGTATTGAGAACGGACCCTCACAATTGCTACTCCTTTATGACCTCTGTCCGCACCGTACCATGAAATCTCTATTCCCTAACAGTGCTAATGTGATCGGCACCCGCGCTGTGAAACAGTGAGGCCCGGGCCACCCAAGAGGAACGTGGGCACTTGCCCGCTCCACCACAGGGCCGGCCCTGACTTGTACTTTTGGACCAACCTGTGGCCTGAACTTGGGAAGATGTGGGCCTGTTTGGATTATTCGTGAAGGTGATTAGTAGGAACATCATGGACGGTAACGTTTTCCGTTGGTTCCTGGGCTTAGCACGGATCAGGTTCTCTTGGTAGGATTCCTCTTCATGTATTTGGAATGTTCTACCTTTCTGTAGCATCAGTAAGCCTTTTGAGGTGATTTTCCATCCTTGGAAGTTCACCTTCTCTAATCTCTTTCAGCCCCCAAAGCTGTATGCCGTCATTCTGGACCCCTTTTTGGATTTTTGCTTTTAGGTGGATTTATTGCCATAACCCTGCATTCGAACATCCTATGTCTTTCAGATCTGCATCCTCATCGATTTAGACTTCAGTGTAGGTTCCATCCTCTTCACCAGCGTAAGCCGAATCACAGGCCCTCACCACACACTTGTGCCTCATCATCTCTTTCACCCTCCCCCACCGCCCCGCTTTGCCTCTGGGCACCCCCGATCAAATGACCAGTGCCGCCTTTTGGTCAGTGCTTGTTTTTTCTTCTCTTTGTAAGTGAGATCCTACGGTATTTGACTTTGTCCCTGGGGCTTGTTTCACTTCCCCTAAAACCCTCCCAGCCATTCTGGTGGTCACAAATGGCTGGATTGCATCCTTTGTTCCCGCTGAGTGGTAAGGCATTGTGTGGCTATAGCCCATGTTCCTTCTCCATTCCTCCCTTGCTGGGCACCAGGGCGGCTTCCAAGTCTTGGAGAGCGGGAGTAAGGCTGTGGTGAACTCAGCGGTGCACATGTCTTTAGGCGGTAGTGTTTCCAAGTTCTTTGGCTAAACGTGCCCCAGAGGAATAGCTGGATCATCTGGGACATGCATTCTTAAATTTCGGAGGCAGTTCCACACCGCTTGGCCTAGTGGCTGCACCGGTTTCCACTGCCAGCAGCAGTGCAGGAGGCTTCCCTTCTCTCCACCTCCTCTCTGACGCTTGTTGTTTCCTGTCTGCCTCCTTATAGCCATTCTGACCACAGTGAGCTTCTATGTTCTTGCAGTTTGGATTTGCCTTGGCCTCAGGCTTAATGAGGGTGAACAAGTTTTCATGCACCTGTTGGCCCTCTTTAGATCTTCTTGGGAGAAATCTCTGTGTCCATCTTTGACCCAGGTTTTCATTGGCTTGTTCTTTTTCTTGTGGAGACGTGTGAGTTGATTGTATCTTTGGGCTTTTCACCCCTTGTCCGATGTGTGCTTTGCAAACATCCACTCCCATTTGTTGTGCTGCCTTTGCATTGAGTCGATGGTTTCCTTGACTGGGCAGAAGCGTCTGCATGTGAGGTGGTCCCGTTTGTTTCTTGTCTCCTTTGCTGCCCTTGCCCAGTCAGACATGCTTCTTCCCATTAGGCGACTCAGACAGATGGCAAAGAGCACTCTGCCTAGGTCTTCTCCTACAAGTTTCACGGTTTCAAGTGTGCCATTCAGGGCTTTAATCCATTCCAGGTGGTGCGTGTTTCAGGTGGAACATCATGGTCTACTCTCATTGTATTCCATGTGGCTGTGCAGGCTTCCCAGCACCGTTTATCGGAGAGACTCTCCTTTGTCCACTGTCTCCTCTTGGCTCCCTGGTCGCAAATGGGCTGTCCATGTATGTTTGAGTTGGGCTCTGGGCTCTCGATTCTGTTGCATGGGTCTGTGTGCCTGTTTTTGGGCCCGGACTGTGCCGTTTCGGTACCTAGCGCTTCGTCCTCTATGTTGAAATCAGAAAGTGTGATACGTCCTGCTTTGTTCGTTTTCCTGAGGATTCCTTGGCCTATTCAGGGTCTCTTGTTGCTGGCTGGAAACTTTAGGATTCTCTCTTCTATCTCTCTGGCAAACATGGCTGCAACTTTGACTGGGATTGCATGGAATCCAGAGATTCCTTTCTCTGCTATGGACGTTTCAAGTGTGTTAATTCTTCCATTCCTAGGTCCCGGAATATCCTTCTTTTTCCTTGTGTCGTCTTGAATTTCTTTCCCCAAACGTTTGCTAGTTTTCGGTTGACATAGCTTTCACCTGTTTTGCTAAGGCTCTTCATAGACATCTTCTTCTTCGTACTGGCAAGCTGTGTTTTTTGTTCGTTTGTGTTTAGCTTCCGTTTTTCTATTCTTTGCAACTTGTAATTGGTTCTGTTTTGGCAGAAGTGCATCGCTGTGCTCACATCTGCTGGCAACGCTCCTGTATTTGCTGTGGAAGTCTGGCCCTATCTAACGTCCCTTCCCATCTGCCTCTACACCCCCTCGGACGCCTGCCCCAGAATGACTGAAGCAGTGGTGAGGAGGCTCACCCCCAGGATTCCACCCGGCCCACCCCGGGCCACCGACCCAGAAGCTGCGGACCTCACCGCTGCACCACCGGCCGGCCCCTTTCATGTTCCATTGGCAACCTGCAGTTGAGTGCAATGGGGCTTGAATATGCTGCTTGAGCCCAGCTCTGGCACTGTGTAGATGAGGCCAGGTGGTTTGTCGGGGCCACTGTGACGTCAGAGGATTGGTCATAATTCTGTGTCTGCTGTCCTGGCAAGCTTCATGGACACAGGGCTTCAGAGCCCGCTTGGAGCAGTCTCATAACTCACCCTTCCCAGTGAGCCCAGGTTTGACCTTCGCTGCCGTGTTTTGGCTTGTGAATTTCTCTGACTTTCAAACCTTCCAGCAGAGCCTGTCTAAAGACTTACATCTTTCATTGTGGATTATTCAGGTGTGATATCTGTTCGCCTTGCATTTTCTGGGACCTTTTTTTCTTTTCCACAGTATACTCGTCATGGTCTTTCTCAGCTATCTCCCTTAGATGTGCTTATCAGTCCGTTCTCCTTCAGTCCAAGGGATTAATTTTGTATTTCTTGAATCACCGTATGTTCTCTAGGCCGAGGTGTGAGTGCTTTCGTGATTCTTGGTTGCTGTCTTTGAATTTGCACCGGTCACTTGTAGGACTCTTTGCTATCCTAGCCTAGGTCAAACGAAGCACTGAGAACCCGTGGTCATCTGGGTTGGTTTGACATCCTGAGATCAGAAACTCCAAATTCGAGGTGGTCCTGGCAACCCCCTTCATGGACATAATGTTTTTCTGAGACAAATTAGACAAATCTGATGAATTCCTCGCTCCAGGAAAGATATTTTTCTTTCTCTTTTGTGGATTTGGGAAGTTTCGAACTTGACCCCTGACCCTTGGACGTTGCCCTAGATTCCGTCTAGATGCGGGCTTACTTTATTTCTATAGGCTGTGCCATTCGTTTGCCCTACATCCTCAGCCCTGGCATGTTTATTTTTCTGGAAACAGAATTGTAATGTTCTAATTTTCAGCCAGCTTCCTTCCATATGGCGTCAAAGCACATAATCAATAATCCTTCTACGGCAAGAGGTCGGGGGAGAGAATTTCATTGGAGCCAAAGTGAGCACTCTAGCCTGGGAGGGCAGCCTTCACAAAGGAACCAAGCTCTCTGGAAAAGGGTGATTTTCAGCACACTTGTAGAGCCCTTCCCAACAAAGAGACCTACCCCAAGCATGACAGGGCTCCATTCCTTCAAGGCTTCCAAAACATCTCTTGGGACGCATTAGCATGTGGCCAGTGGGCCCCCGTGACGCCAGAGCTATGGAAAGTGAGACTGATCTTCCAAGAACGCTAGGGCCCTAGGAAAGGAGGCATCGACTCTTCTCTTCAATGTCCTCAAGAGATCCTTCTTGACTTTGGATTATGCTTAAAGCCGAAGGACACTGTAGGTCTGATAAGGCCCAAGTGCGGCCTCGTGTTTCCAATCAAGTTTCAAGCTTGAATCAGCATGGCCTCCCCATAGACTTGAATAGATGACAATGTTCTCCTCTCAGTGCTTGTCCCTCTATTCTGGCTTCTTGCCAAGGATTCCTTTCTTATCCCTGGCATCAGAGTCTGTTTGATCTCTTCTAGTTTCTGTGCCCGCTTTCTGTTTGTCAAAGCAGTTTCTGGGTATGTCTCCCTTTAATAGCCCAGCCTATGCCAATCCTCAGACTGTAACCATGCGGCCATCTTGGGGGACATGTTCACCGTGATGTCATAAAGAACCTCAGAAGGCCAAGTTGTCCTGACAACCTCCAAGCACACAGAGTTTCAGAGCCATCTCACACCAGTCTGACTCCTCCCCCTTTGCAGGGAGGATAGTTTTCCTTTTTCTGGATGTCTTGTCGGTTTCTAACTTTCTCCTCGAACTTGGAAAGGCCTGCTCCCTTCTCTCTAGACACTGGTCTCTTTCCTGTAAGATTACCCTGGGTGTTATCTCTTATGTCGTGGGTAGATGGCCAAGTGGGTGGACCTTCCCCAGAGAAAGTCCTGGACTCCCTCCCAAGTTGAAGTTGCCCGGGCAATCCTCTGATGCGCAATGATCGTGTCATCTCCTAGCACTCTGCCAATTCCGCCTTGGCAGGTCCCATGTTTTCCTTCCTTCTTCCTTTGGGGAAGTGTACCAGATGCCTTCCTAGATTGGAATATTCTCACGGTGCTTTTTCTGGTGCGTATTGATAAGGGACCCTCACAATTGCTACTTCTTTAGGACCTCCGTCCGCACCGTACCATGAAATCTCTATTCCCTAACAGTGCTAATGTGATCTGCACCCGTGCTGTGAAAGAGTGAGGCCCGGGCCACCCAAGCGGAACGTGGGCACTTGCCCGCTCCACCACAGGGCCGGCCCTGACTTGTACTTTTGGACCGACCTGTGGCCTGAACTTGGGAAGATGTGGGCCTGTTTGCATTATTCGGGAAGATGATTAGTAGGAACATCATGGACGGTAACGTTTTCCGTTGGTTCCTGGGCTTAGCACGGATCAGGTTCTCTTGGTAGGATTCCTCTTCATGTATTTGGAATGGTCTACCTTTCTGTAGCATCAGTAAGGCTTTTGAGGTGATTTTCCATCCTTGGAAGTTCACCTTCTCTAATCTCTTTCAGCCCCCAAAGCTGTATGCCGTCATTCTGGACCCCTTTTTGGATGTTTGATTTTAGGTGGATTTATTGCCATAACCCTGCATTCGAACATCCTATGTCTTTCAGATTTACATCCTCATCGATTTAGACTTCCGTGTAGGTTCCATCCTCTTCACCAGCGTAAGCCGAATCACAGGCCCTCACCACACACTTGTGCCTCATCATCTCTTTCACCCTCCCCCACCGCCCCGCTTTGCCTCTGGGCACCCCCGGTCAAATGTCCAGTGCCGCCTGTTGGTCAGTGCTTGTTTTTTCTTCTCCTTGTAAGTGAGATCCTACGGTATTTGACTTTGTCCCTGGGCTTCTTTCACTTCCCCTAAAACCCTCCCAGCCATTCTGCTGGTCACAAATGGCTGGATTGCATCCTTTGTTCCCGCTGAGTGGTCTGCCATTGTGTGGCTATAGCCCATGTTCCTTCTCCATTCGTCCCTTGCTGGGCACCAGGGCGGCTTCCAAGTCTTGGAGAGCGGGAGTAAGGCTGTGGTGAACTCAGCGGTGCACATGTCTTTAGGCGGTAGTGTTTCCGAGTTCTTTGGCTAAACGTGCCCCAGAGGAATAGCTGGATCATATGGGACATGGATTCTTAAATTTCGGAGGCAGTTCCACACCGCTTGGCCTAGTGGCTGCACCGGTTTCCACTGCCGCCAGCAGTGCAGGAGGCTTCCCTTCTCTCCACCTCCTCTCTGACGCTTGTTGTTTCCTGTCTGCCTCCTTATAGCCATTCTGACCACAGTGAGCTGCTATGTCCTTGCGGTTTGGATTTGCCTTGGCCTCAGGCTTAATGAGGGTGAACAAGTTTTCATGCACCTGTTGGCCCTCTTTAGATCTTCTTGGGAGAAATCTCTGTGTCCATCTTTGGCCCAGGTTTTCATTGGCTTGTTCTTTTTCTTGTGGAGACGTGTGAGTTGATTGTATCTTTGGGCTTTTCACCCCTTGTCCGATGTGTGCTTTGCAAACATCCACTCCCAGTTGTTGTGCTGTCTTTGCATTGAGTCGATGGTTTCCTTGACTGGGCAGAAGCGTCTGCATGTGAGGTGGTCCTGTTTGTTTCTTGTCTCCTTTGCTGCCCTTGCCCAGTCAGACATGCTTCTTCCAAATAGGCGGCTCAGACAGATGGCAAAGAGCACTCTGCCTAGGTCTTCTCCTACAAGTTTCACGGTTTCAAGTGTGCCATTCAGGGCTTTAATCCATTCCAGGTGGTGCGTGTGCCAGGTGGAACATCATGGTCTACTCTCGTTGTGTTCCATGTGGCTGTGCAGGCTTCCCAGCACCGTTTATCGGAGAGACTCTCCTTTGTCCACTGTCTCCTCTTGGCTCCCTGGTCGCAAATGGGCTGTCCATGTATGTTTGAGTTGGGCTCTGGGCTCTCGATTCTGTTGCATGGGTCTGTGTGCCTGTTTTTGGGAACGGACTGTGCCGTTTCGGTACCTAGCGCTTCGTCCTCTATGTTGAAATCAGAAAGTGTGATACGTCCTGCTTTGTTCGTTTTCCTGAGGATTCCTTGGCCTATTCAGGGTCTCTTGTTGCTGGCTGGAAACTGTAGGATTCTCTCTTCTATCTCTCTGGCAAATATGGCTGCAACTTTGACTGGGATTGCATGGAATCCAGAGATTCCTTTCTCCGCTATGGACGTTTCAAGTGTGTTAATTCTTCCATTCCTAGGTCCCGGAATATCCTTCTTTTTCCTTGTGTCGTCTTGAATTTCTTTCCCCAAACGTTTGCTAGTTTTCGGTTGACATAGCTTTCACCTGTTTTGCTAAGGCTCTTCATAGACATCTTCTTCTTCGTACTGGCAAGCTGTGTTTTTTGTTCGTTTGTGTTTAGCTTCTGTTTTTCTATTCTTTGCAACTTGTAATTGGTTCTGTTTTGGCAGAAGCGCATCGCTGTGCTCACATCTGGCAACGCTCCTGTATTTGCTGTGGAAGTCTGGCCCTATCTAACGTCCCTTCCCATCTGCCTCTACACCCCCTCGGACGCCTGCCCCAGAATGACTGAAGCAGTGGTGAGGAGGCTCACCCCCAGGATTCCACCCGGCCCACCCCGGGCCACCGACCCAGAAGCTGCGGACCTCACCGCTGCACCACCGGCCGGCCCCTTTCATGTTCCATTGGCAACCTGCAGTTGAGTGCAATGGGGCTTGAATATGCTGCTTGAGCCCAGCTCTGGCACTGTGTAGATGAGGCCAGGTGGTTTGTCGGGGCCACTGTGACGTCAGAGGATTGGTCATAATTGTGTGTCTGCTGTCCCGGCAAGCTTCATGGACACAGGGCTTCAGAGCCCGCTTGGAGCAGTCTCATAACTCACCCTTCCCAGTGAGCCCAGGTTTGACCTTCACTGCCGTGTTTTGGCTTGTGAATTTCTCTGACTTTCAAACGTTCAAGCAGAGCCTGTCTAAAGACTGACATCTTTCATTGTGGATTATTCAGGTGTGATATCTGTTCGCCTTGCATTTTATGGGACCTTTTTTTCTTTTCCACAGTATACTCGTCATGGTCTTTCTCAGCTATCTCCCTTACATGTGCTTATCAGTCCGTTCTCCTTCAGTCCAAGGGATTAATTTTGTATTTCTTGAATCACCGTATGTTCTCTAGGCCGAGGTGTGAGTGCTTTCGTGATTCTTGGTTGCTGTCTTTGAATTTGCACCGGTCACTTGTAGGACTCTTTGCTATCCTAGCCTAGGTCAAACGAAGCACTGAGAACCCGTGGTCATCTGGCTTGGTTTGACATCCTGAGATCAGAAACTCCAAATTCGAGGTGGTCCTGGCAACCCCCTTCATGGACATCATGTTTTTCCGAGACAAATTAGACAAATCTGATGAATTCCCAGGTCCAGGAAACATATTTTTCTTTCTCTTTTGTGGATTTGGGAAGTTTCCAACTTGACCCCTGACCCTTGGACGTTGCCCTAGATTCCGTCTAGATACGGGCTTACTTTATTTCTATAGGCTGTGCCATTTGTTTGACCTACATCCTCAGCCCTGGCATGTTTATTTTTCTGGAAACAGAATTGTAATGTTCTAATTTTCAGCCAGCTTCCTTCCATATGGCGTCAAAGCACATAATCAATAATCCTTCTACGGCAAGAGGTCGGGGGAGAGAATTTCATTGGAGCCAAAGTGAGCACTCTAGCCTGGGAGGGCAGCCTTCACAAAGGAACCAAGCCCTGTGGAAAAGGGTTATTTTCAGCACACTTGTAGAGCCCTTCCCAACAAAGAGACCTACCCCAAGCATGACAGGGCTCCATTCCTTCAAGGCTTCCAAGACATCTCTTGGGACGCATTAGCATGTGGCCAGTGGGCCACCGTGACGCCAGAGCTATGGAAAGTGAGACTGATCTTCCAAGAACGCTAGGGGCCTAGGAAAGGAGGCATCGACTCTTCTCTTCAATGTCCTCAAGAGATCCTTCTTGACTTTGGATTATGCTTAAGGCAGAAGGACACTGTAGGTCTGATAAGGCCCAAGTGCGGCCTCATGTTTCCAGTCAAGTTTCAAGCTTGAATCAGCATGGCCTCCCCATAGACTTGAATTGATGACAATGTTCTCCTCTCAGTGCTTGTCCCTCTATTCTGGCTTCTTGCCAAGGATTCCTTTCTTATCCCTGGCATCAGAGTCTGTTTGATCTCTTCCAGTTTCTGTGCCCGCTTTCTGTTTGTCAAAGCTGTTTCTGGGTATGTCTCCCTTTAAATCCCAGCCTAGGCCAATCCTCAGACTGTAACAATGCGGCCATCTTGGGGGACATGTTCACCGTGATGTCATAAAGAACCTCAGAAGGCCAAGTTGTCCTGACAACCTCCAAGCACACAGAGTTTCAGAGCCATCTCAGACCAGTCTGACTCCTCCCCCTTTCCAGGTAGGATAGTTTTCCTTTTTCTGGATGTCTTGTCGGTTTCTAACTTTCTCCTCGAACTTGGAAAGGCCTGCTCCCTTCTCTCTAGACACTGGTCTCTTTCCTGTAAGATTACCCTGGGTGTTATCTCTTATGTCGTGGGTAGATGGCCAAGTGGGTGGACCTTCCCCAGAGAAAGTCCTGGACTCCCTCCCAAGTTGAAGTTGCCCGGGCAATCCTCTGATGCGCAATGATCGTGTCATCTCCTAGCACTCTGCCAATTCTGCCTTGGCAGGTCCCATGTTTTCCTTCCTTCTTCCTTTGGGGAAGTGTACCAGATGCCTTCCTAGATTGGAATATTCTCACGGTGCTTTTTCTGGTGCGTATTGATAAGGGACCCTCACAATTGCTACTACTTTAGGACCTCTGTCCGCACCGTACCATGAAATCTCTATTCCCTAACAGTGCTAATGTGATCTGCACCCGTGCTGTGAAAGAGTGAGGCCCGGGCCACCCAAGCGGAACGTGGGCACTTGCCCGCTCCACCACAGGGCCGGCCCTGACTTGTACTTTTGGACCGACCTGTGGCCTGAACTTGGGAAGATGTGGGCCTGTTTGGATTATTCGTGAAGGTGATTAGTAGGAACATCATGGACGGTAACGTTTTCCGTTGGTTCCTGGGCTTAGCACGGATCAGGTTCTCTTGGTAGGATTCCTCTTCATGTATTTGGAATGGTCTACCTTTCTGTAGCATCAGTCAGGCTTTTGAGGTGATTTTCCATCCTTGGAAGTTCACCTTCTCTAATCTCTTTCAGCCCCCAAAGCTGTATGCCGTCATTCTGGACCCCTTTTTGGATTTTTGATTTTAGGTGGATTTATTGCCATAACCCTGCATTCGAACATCCTATGTCTTTCAGATTTACATCCTCATCGATTTAGACTTCCGTGTAGGTTCCATCCTCTTCACCAGCGTAAGCCGAATCACAGGCCCTCACCACACACTTGTGCCTCATCATCTCTTTCACCCTCCCCCACCGCCCCGCTTTGCCTCTGGGCACCCCCGATCAAATGCCCAGTGCCGCCTGTTGGTCAGTGCTTGTTTTTTCTTCTCCTTGTAAGTGAGATCCTACGGTATTTGACTTTGTCCCTGGGGCTTGTTTCACTTCCCCTAAAACCCTCCCAGCCATTCTGGTGGTCACAAATGGCTGGATTGCATCCTTTGTTGCCGCTGAGTGGTCTGCCATTGTGTGGCTATAGCCCATGTTCCTTCTCCATTCGTCCCTTGCTGGGCACCAGGGCGGCTTCCAAGTCTTGGAGAGCGGGAGTAAGGCTGTGGTGAACTCAGCGGTGCACATGTCTTTAGGCGGTAGTGTTTCCAAGTTCTTTGTCTAAACGTGCCCCAGAGGAATTGCTGGATCATATGGGACATGGATTCTTAAATTTCGGAGGCAGTTCCACACCGCTTGGCCTAGTGGCTGCACCGGTTTCCACTGCCAGCAGCAGTGCAGGAGGCTTCCCTTCTCTCCACCTCCTCTCTGACGCTTGTTGTTTCCTGTCTGCCTCCTTATAGCCATTCTGACCACAGTGAGCTGCTATGTCCATGCGGCTTGGATTTGCCTTGGCCTCAGGCTTAATGAGGGTGAACAAGTTTTCATGCACCTGTTGGCCCTCTTTAGATCTTCTTGGGAGAAATCTCTGTGTCCATCTTTGGCCCAGGTTTTCATTGGCTTGTTCTTTTTCTTGTGGAGACGTGTGAGTTGATTGTATCTTTGGGCTTTTCACCCCTTGTCCGATGTGTGCTTTGCAAACATCCACTCCCAGTTGTTGTGCTGTCTTTGCATTGAGTCGATGGTTTCCTTGACTGGGCAGAAGCGTCTGCATGTGAGGTGGTCCCGTTTGTTTCTTGTCTCCTTTGCTGCCCTTGCCCAGTCAGACATGCTTCTTCCCAATAGGCGGATCAGACAGATGGCAAAGAGCACTCTGCCTAGGTCTTCTCCTACAAGTTTCACGGTTTCAAGTGTGCCATTCAGGGCTTTAATCCATTCCAGGTGGTGCGTGTGCCAGGTGGAACATCATGGTCTACTCTCGTTGTGTTCCATGTGGCTGTGCAGGCTTCCCAGCACCATTTATCGGAGAGACTCTCCTTTGTCCACTGTCTCCTCTTGGCTCCCTGGTCGCAAATGGGCTGTCCATGTATGAGTTGGGCTCTGGGCTCTCCATTCTGTTGCATGGGTCTGTGTGCCTGTTTTTGGGCCCGGACTGTGCCGTTTCGGTACCTAGCGCTTCGTCCTCTATTTTGAAATCAGAAAGTGTGATACGTCCTGCTTTGTTCGTTTTCCTGAGGATTCCTTGGCCTATTCAGGGTCTCTTGTTGCTGGCTGGACACTTTAGGATTCTCTCTTCTATCTCTCTGGCAAATATGGCTGCAACTTTGACTGGGATTGCATGGAATCCAGAGATTCCTTTCTCCGCTATGGACGTTTCAAGTGTGTTAATTCTTCCATTCCTAGGTCCCGGAATATCCTTCTTTTTCCTTGTGTCGTCTTGAATTTCTTTCCCCAAACGTTTGCTAGTTTTCGGTTGACATAGCTTTCACCTGTTTTGCTAAGGTTCTTCATAGACATCTTCTTCTTCGTACTGGCAAGCTGTGTTTTTTGTTCGTTTGTGTTTAGCTTCCGTTTGTCTACTCTTTGCAACTTGAAATTGGTTCTGTTTTGGCAGAAGTGCATTGCTGTGCTCACATCTGCTGGCAATGCTCCTGTATTTGCTGTGGAAGTCTGGCCCTATCTAACGTCCCTTCCCATCTGCCTCTGCACCCCCTCGGACGCCTGCCCCAGAATGACTGAAGCAGTGGTGAGGAGGCTCACCTCCAGGATTCCACCCGGCCCACCCCGGGCCACCGACCCAGAAGCTGCGGACCTCACCGCTGCACCACCGGCCGGCCCCTTTCATGTTCCATTGGCAACCTGCAGTTGAGTGCAATGGGGCTTGAATATGCTGCTTGAGCCCAAGTCTGGCACTGTGTAGATGAGGCCAGGTTGTTTGTCGGGGCCACTGTGACGTCAGAGGATTGGTCATAGTTGTGCGTCTGCTGTCCCGGCAAACTTCATGGACACAGGGCTTCAGAGCCCGCTTGGAGCAGTCTCATAACGCACCCTTCCCAGTGAGCCCAGGTTTGACCTTCGTTGCCGTTTTTTGGCTTGTGAATTTCTCTGACTTTCAAACGTTCCAGCACAGTGTGTCTAAAGAGTGACATCTTTCAGTGTGGATTATTCAGGTGTGATATCTGTTCGCCTTGCATTTTCTGGGACGTTTTTTTCTTTTCCACAGTATACTCGTCATGGTCTTTCTCAGCTATCTCCCTTAGATGTGCTCATCAGTCCGTTCTCCTTCAGTCCAAGTGATTAATTTTGTATTTCTTGAATCACCGTATGTTCTCTAGGCCGAGGTGTGAGTGCTTTCGTGATTCTTGGCTGCTGTCTTTGAATTTGCACCGGTCACTTGTAGGACTCTTTGCTATCCTAGCCTAGGTCAAGCGAAGCACTGAGAAGCCGTGGTCATCTTGCTTGGTTTGACATCCTGAGATCAGAAACTCCAAATTCGAGGTGGTCCTGGCAACCCCCTTCATGGACATAATGTTTTTCTGAGACAAATTAGACAAATCTGATGAATTCCTCGCTCCAGGAAAGATATTTTTCTTTCTCTTTTGTGGAGTCGTGAAGTTTCGAACTTGACCCCTGACCCTTGAACATTGCCCTAGATTCCATCTAGATAAGGGCTGACTTTATTTCTATAGGCTGTGCCATTTGTTTGACCTACATCCTCAGCCCTGGCATTTTTATTTTTCTGGAAACAGAATTGTAATGTTCTAATTTTCAGCCAGCTTCCTTCCATATGGCGTCAAAGCACACAATCAATAATCCTTCTACGGCAAGAGGTCGGGGGAGAGAATTTCATTGGAGCCAAAGTGAGCACTCTAGCCTGGGAGGGCAGCCTTCACAAAGGAACCAAGCCCTCTGGAAAAGGGTGATTTTCAGCACACTTGTAGAGCCCTTCCCAACAAAGAGACCTACCCCAAGCATGACAGGGCTCCATTCCTTCAAGGCTTCCAAGACATCTCTTGGGACGCATTAGCATGTGGCCAGTGGGCCCCCGTGACGCCAGAGCTATGGAAAGTGAGACTGATCTTCGAAGAATGCTAGGGGCCTAGGAAAGGAGGCATCGACTCTTCTCTTCAACGTCCTCAAGAGATCCTTCTTGACTTTGGATTACGCTTAAGGCAGAAGGACACTGTAGGTCTGATAAAGCCCAAGTGCGGCCTCGTGTTTCCAATCAACTTTCAAGCTTGAATCAGCATGGCCTCCCCATAGACTTGAATAGATGACAATGTTCTCCTCTCAGTGCTTGTCCCTCTATTCTGGCTTCTTGCCAAGGATTCCTTTCTTATCCCTGGAATCAGAGTCTGTTTGATCTCTTCCAGTTTCTGTGCCCGCTTTCTGTTTGTCAAAGCTGTTTCTGGGTATGTCTCCCTTTAATAGCCCAGCCTAGGCCAATCCTCAGACTGTAACCATGCGGCCATCTTGTGGGACATGTTCACCGTGATGTCATAAAGAACCTCAGAAGGCCAAGTTGTCCTGACAACCTCCAAGCACACAGAGTTTCAGAGCCATCTCAGACCAGTCTGACTCCTCCCCCTTTCCAGGCAGGATAGTTTTCCTTTTTCTGGATTTCTTGTCGGTTTCTAACTTTCTCCTCGAACTTGGAAAGGCCTGCTCCCTTCTCTCTAGACACTGGTTTCTTTCCTGTAAGATTACCCTGGGTGTTATCTCTTATGTCTTGGGTAGATGGCCAAGTGGGTGGACCTTCCCCAGAGAAAGTCCTGGACTCCCTCCCAAGTTGAAGTTGCCCAGGCAATCCTCTGATGCGCAATGATCGTGTCATCTCCTAGCACTCTGCCAATTCTGCCTTGGCAGGTCCCATGTTTTCCTTCCTTCTTCCTTTGGGGAAGTGTACCAGATGCCTTCCTAGATTGGAATATTCTCACGGTTCGTTTTCTGGTGCGTATTGAGAACGGAGCCTCACAATTGCTACTCCTTTATGACCTCTGTCCGCACCGTACCATGAAATCTCTATTCCCTAACAGTGCTAATGTGGTCTGCACCCGCGCTGTGAAAGAGTGAGGCCCGGGCCACCCAAGCGGAACGTGGGCACTTGCCCGCTCCACCACAGGGCCGGCCCTGACTTGTACTTTTGGACCAACCTGTGGCCTGAACTTGGGAAGATGTGGGCCTGTTTGGATTATTCCTGAAGGTGATTAGTAGGAACATCATGGACGGTAACGTTTTCCATTGGTTCCTGGGCTTAGCACGGATCAGGTTCTCTTGGTAGGATTCCTCTTCATGTATTTGGAATGGTCTACCTTTCTGTAGCATCAGTAAGGCTTTTGAGGTGATTTTCCATCCTTGGAAGTTCACTTTCTCTAATCTCTTTCAGCCCCCAAAGCTGTATGCCGTCATTCTGGACCCCTTTTTGGATGTTTGATTTTAGGTGGATTTATTGCCATAACCCTGCATTAGAACATCCTATGTCTTTCAGATTTACATCCTCATCGATTTAGACTTCCGTGTAGGTTCCATCCTCTTCACCAGCGTAAGCCGAATCACAGGCCCTCACCACACACTTGTGCCTCATCATCTCTTTCACCCTCCCCCACCGCCCCGCTTTGCCTCTGGGCGCCCCCGATCAAATGTCCAGTGCCACCTGTTGGTTAGTGCCTGTTTTTTCTTCTCCTTGTAAGTGAGATCCTACGGTATTTGACTTTGTCCCTGGGGCTTGTTTCACTTCCCCTAAAACCCTCCCAGCCATTCTGGTGGTCACAAATGGCTGGATTGCATCCTTTGTTCCCGCTGAGTGGTCTGCCATTGTGTGGCTATAGCCCATGTTCCTTCTCCATTCGTCCCTTGCTGGGCGCCAGGGCGGCTTCCAAGTCTTGGAGAGCGGGATGTAGGCTGTGGTGAACTCAGCGGTGCACATGTCTTTAGGCGGTAGTGTTTCCGAGTTCTTTGGCTAAACGCGCCCCAGAGGAATAGCTGGATCATATGGGACATGGATTCTTAAATTTCGGAGGCAGTTCCACTTCGCTTGGCCTAGTGGATGCACCGGTTTCCACTGCCAGCAGCAGTGCAGGAGGCTTCCCTTCTCTCCACCTCCTCTCTGACGCTTGTTGTTTCCTGTCTGCCTCCTTATAGCCATTCTGACCACAGTGAGCTGCTATGTCATTGCGGTTTGGATTTGCCTTGGCCTCAGACTTAATGAGGGTGAACAAGTTTTCATGCACCTGTTGGCCCTCTTTAGATCTTCTTGGGAGAAATCTCTGTGTCCATCTTTGGCCCAGGATTTCATTGGCTTGTTCTTTTTCTTGTGGAGACGTGTGAGTTGATTGTATCTTTAGGCTTTTCACCCCTTGTCCGATGTGTGCTTTGCAAACATCCACTCCCAGTTGTTGTGCTGTCTTTGCATTGAGTCGATGGTTTCCTTGACTGGGCAGAAGCGTCTGCATGTGAGGTGGTCCCGTTTGTTTCTTGTCTCCTTTGCTGCCCTTGCCCAGTCAGACAGGCTTCTTCCAAATAGGCGGCTCAGACAGATGGCAAAGAGCACTCTGCCTAGGTCTTCTCCTACAAGTTTCACGGTTTCAAGTGTGCCATTCAGGGCTTTAATCCATTCCAGGTGGTGCGTGTGCTAGATGGCACATCATGGTCTACTCTCGTTGTGTTCCATGTGGCTGTGCAGGCTTCCCAGCACTGTTTCTTGGAGAGACTCTCCTTTGTCCACTGTCTCCTCTTGGCTCCCTGGTCGCAAGTGGGCTGTCCTTGTATGTTTGAGTTGGGCTCTGGGCTCTCGATTCTGTTGCATGGGTCTGTGTGCCTGTTTTTGGGCCCGGACTGTGCCGTTTCGGTACCTAGCCCTTCGTCCTCTATGTTGAAATCAGAAAGTGTGATACGTCCTGCTTTGTTCAATTTCCTGAGGATTCCTTGGCCTATTCAGGGTCTCTTGTTGCTGGCTGGAAACTTTAGGATTCTCTCTTCTATCTCTCTGGCAAATATGGCTGCAACTTTGACTGGGATTGCATGGAATCCAGAGATTCCTTTCTCCGCTATGGACGTTTCAAGTGTGTTAATTCTTCCATTCCTAGGTCCCGGAATATCTTTCTTTTTCCTTGCGTCGTCTTGAATTTCTTTCCCCAAACGTTTGCTAGTTTTCGGTTGACATAGCTTTCACCTGTTTTGCTAAGGTTCTTCATAGACATCTTCTTCTTCGTGCTGGCAAGCTGTGTTTTTTGTTCGTTTGTGTTTAGCTTCCGTTTGTCTACTCTTTGCAACTTGTGATTGGTTCTGATTTGGCAGACGTGCATCGCTGTGCTCACATCTGCTGGCAATGCTCCTGTATTTGCTGTGGAAGTCTGGCCCTATCTAACGTCCCTTCCCATCTGCCTCTGCACCCCCTCGGACGCCTGCCCCAGAATGACTGAAGCAGTGGTGAGGAGGCTCACCCCCAGGATTCCACCCGGCCCACCCCGGGCCACCGACCCAGAAGCTGCGGACCTCACTGCTGCACCACCGGCCGGCCCCTTTCATGTTCCATTGGCAACCTGCAGTTGAGTGCAATGGGGCTTGAATATGCTGCTTGAGCCCAACTCTGGCACTGTGTAGATGAGGCCAGGTGGTTTGTCGGGGCCACTGTGACGTCAGAGGATTGGTCATAGTTGTGCGTCTGCTGTCCCGGCAAACTTCATGGACACAGGGCTTCAGAGCCCGCTTGGAGCAGTCTCATAACGCACCCTTCCCAGTGAGCCCAGGTTTGACCTTCGTTACCGTTTTTTGGCTTGTGAATTTCTCTGACTTTCAAACGTTCCAGCACAGTGTGTCTAAAGACTGACATCTTTCATTGTGGATTATTCAGGTGTGATATCTGTTCGCCTTGCATTTTCTGGGACCTTTTTTTCTTTTCCACAGTATACTCGTCATGGTCTTTCTCAGCTATCTCCCTTAGATGTGCTCATCAGTCCGTTCTCCTTCAGTCCAAGTGATTAATTTTGTATTTCTTGAATCACCGTATGTTCTCTAGGCCGAGGTGTGAGTGCTTTCGTGATTCTTGGCTGCTGTCTTTGAATTTGCACTGGTCACTTGTAGGACTCTTTGCTAGCCTAGCCTAGGTCAAAGGAAGCACTGAGAAACCGTGGTCATCTGGGTTGGTTTGACATCCTGAGATCAGAAACTCCAAATTCGAGGTGGTCCTGGCAACCCCCTTCATGGACATAATGTTTTTCTGAGACAAATTAGACAAATCTGATGAATTCCTCGCTCCATTAAAGATATTTTTCTTTCTCTTTTGTGCATTCGGGAAGTTTCGAACTTGACCCCTGACCCTTGAACATTGCCCTAGATTCCATCTAGATAAGGGCTGACTTTATTTCTATAGGCTGTGCCATTTGTTTGACCTACATCCTCAGCCCTGGCATGTTTATTTTTCTGGAAACAGAATTGTAATGTTCTAATTTTCAGCCAGCTTCCTTCCATATGGCGTCAAAGCACACAATCAATAATCCTTCTACGGCAAGAAGTCGGGGGAGAGAATTTCATTGGAGCCAAAGTGAGCACTCTAGCCTGGGAGGGCAGCCTTCACAAAGGAACCAAGCCCTCTGGAAAAGGGTGATTTTCAGCACACTTGTAGAGCCCTTCCCAACAAAGAGACCTACCCCAAGCATGACAGGGCTCCATTCCTTCAAGGCTTCCAAGACATCTCTTGGGACGCATTAGCATGTGGCCAGTGGGCCCCCGTGACGCCAGAGCTATGGAAAGTGAGACTGATCTTCGAAGAATGCTAGGGGCCTAGGAAAGGAGGCATCGACTCTTCTCTTCAACGTCCTCAAGAGATCCTTCTTGACTTTGGATTATGCTTAAGGCAGAAGGACACTGTAGGTCTGATAGGGCCCAAGTGCGGCCTCGTGTTTCCAATCAAGTTTCAAGCTTGAATCAGCATGGCCTCCCCATAGACTTGAATAGATGACAATGTTCTCCTCTCAGTGCTTGTCCCTCTATTCTCGCTTCTTGCCAAGGATTCCTTTCTTATCCCTGGCATCAGAGTCTGTTTGAGCTCTTCCAGTTTCTGTGCCCGCTTTCTGTTTGTCAAAGCAGTTTCTGGGTATGTCTCCCTTTAATAGCCCAGCTTAGGCCAATCCTCAGACTGTAACCATGCGGCCATCTTGGGGGACATGTTCACCGTGATGTCATAAAGAACCTCAGAAGGCCAAGTTGTCCTGTCAACCTCCAAGCACACAGAGTTTCAGAGCCATCTCAGACCAGTCTGACTCCTCCCCCTTTCCAGGCAGGATAGTTTTCCTTTTTCTGGATTTCTTGTCGGTTTCTAACTTTCTCCTCGAACTTGGAAAGGCCTGCTCCCTTCTCTCTAGACACTGGTTTCTTTCCTGTAAGATTACCCTGGGTGTTATCTCTTATGTCTTGGGTAGATGGCCAAGTGGGTGGACCTTCCCCAGAGAAAGTCCTGGACTCCCTCCCAAGTTGAAGTTGCCCAGGCAATCCTCTGATGCGCAATGATCATGTCATCTCCTAGCACTCTGCCAATTCCGCCTTGGCAGGTCCCATGTTTTCCTTCCTTCTTCCTTTGGGGAAGTGTACCAGATGCCTTCCTAGATTGGAATATTCTCACGGTTCTTTTTCTGGTGCGTATTGAGAACGGAGCCTCACAATTGCTACTCCTTTATGACCTCTGTCCGCACCGTACCATGAAATCTCTATTCCCTAACAGTGCTAATGTGGTCTGCACCCGCGCTGTGAAAGAGTGAGGCCCGGGCCACCCAAGCGGAACGTGGGCACTTGCCCGCTCCACCACAGGGCCGGCCCTGACTTGTACTTTTGGACCAACCTGTGGCCTGAACTTGGGAAGATGTGGGCCTGTTTGGATTATTCGTGAAGGTGATTAGTAGGAACATCATGGACGGTAACGTTTTCCGTTGGTTCCTGGGCTTAGCACGGATCAGGTTCTCTTGGTAGGATTCCTCTTCATGTATTTGGAATGGTCTACCTTTCTGTAGCATCAGTCAGGCTTTTGAGGTGATTTTCCATCCTTGGAAGTTCACCTTCTCTAATCTCTTTCAGCCCCCAAAGCTGTATGCCGTCATTCTGGACCCCTTTTTGGATGTTTGATTTTAGGTGGATTTATTGCCATAACCCTGCATTAGAACATGCTATGTCTTTCAGATTTACATCCTCATCGATTTAGACTTCCGTGTAGGTTCCATCCTCTTCACCAGCGTAAGCCGAATCACAGGCCCTCACCACACACTTGTGCCTCATCATCTCTTTCACCCTCCCCCACCGCCCCGCTTTGCCTCTGGGCGCCCCCGATCAAATGTCCAGTGCCACCTGTTGGTTAGTGCTTGTTTTTTCTACTCCTTGTAAGTGAGATCCTACGGTATTTGACTTTGTCCCTGGGGCTTGTTTCACTTCCCCTAAAACCCTCCCAGCCATTCTGGTGGTCACAAATGGCTGGATTGCATCCTTTGTTCCCGCTGAGTGGTCTGCCATTGTGTGGCTATAGCCCATGTTCCTTCTCCATTCGTCCCTTGCTGGGCACCAGGGCGGCTTCCAAGTCTTGGAGAGCGGGAGTAAGGCTGTGGTGAACTCAGCGGTGCACGTCTTTAGGTGGTAGTGTTTCCGAGTTCTCTGGCTAAACGCCCCCCAGAGGAATAGCTGGATCATATGGGACATGGATTCTTAAATTTCGGAGGCAGTTCCACTTCGCTTGGCCTAGTGGCTGCACCGGTTTCCACTGCCAGCAGCAGTGCTGGAGGCTTCCCTTCTCTCCACCTCCTCTCTGACGCTTGTTCTTTCCTGTCTGCCTCCTTATAGCCATTCTGACCACAGTGAGCTGCTATGTCATTGCGGTTTGGATTTGCCTTGGCCTCAGACTTAATGAGGGTGAACAAGTTTTCATGCACCTGTTGGCCCTCTTTAGATCTTCTTGGGAGTAATCTCTGTGTCCATCTTTGGCCCAGGATTTCATTGGCTTGTTCTTTTTCTTGTGGAGACGTGTGAGTTGATTGTATCTTTGGGCTTTTCACCCCTTGTCCGATGTGTGCTTTGCAAACATCCACTCCCAGTTGTTGTGCTGTCTTTGCATTGAGTCGATGGTTTCCTTGACTGGGCAGAAGCGTCTGCATGTGAGGTGGTCCCGTTTGTTTCTTGTCTCCTTTGCTGCCCTTGCCCAGTCAGACAGGCTTCTTCCAAATAGGCGGCTCAGACAGATGGCAAAGAGCACTCTGCCTAGGTCTTCTCCTACAAGTTTCACGGTTTCAAGTGTGCCATTCAGGGCTTTAATCCATTCCAGGTGGTGCGTGTGCCAGGTGGCACATCATGGTCTACTCTCGTTGTGTTCCATGTGGCTGTGCAGGCTTCCCAGCACCGTTTCTTGGAGAGACTCTCCTTTGTCCACTGTCTCCTCTTGGCTCCCTGGTCGCAAATGGGCTGTCCTTGTATGTTTGAGTTGGGCTCTGGGCTCTCGATTCTGTTGCATGGGTCTGTGTGCCTGTTTTTGGGCCCGGACTGTGCCGTTTCGGTACCTAGCGCTTCGTCCTCTATGTTGAAATCAGAAAGTGTGATACGTCCTGCTTTGTTCATTTTCCTGAGGATTCCTTGGCCTATTCAGGGTCTCTTGTTGCTGGCTGGAAACTTTAGGATTCTCTCTTCTATCTCTCTGGCAAATATGGCTGCAACTTTGACTGGGATTGCATGGAATCCAGAGATTCCTTTCTCCGCTATGGACGTTTCAAGTGTGTTAATTCTTCCATTCCTAGGTCCCGGAATATCCTTCTTTTTCCTTGTGTCGTCTTGAATTTCTTTCCCCAAACGTTTGCTAGTTTTCGGTTGACATAGCTTTCACCTGTTTTGCTAAGGTTCTTCATAAACATCTTCTTCTTCGTACTGGCAAGCTGTGTTTTTTGTTCGTTTGTGTTTAGCTTCCATTTGTCTACTCTTTGCAACTTGTAATTGGTTCTGTTTTGGCAGAAGTGCATCGCTGTGCTCACATCTGCTGGCAATGCTCCTGTATTTGCTGTGGAAGTCTGGCCCTATCTAACGTCCCTTCCCATCTGCCTCTGCACCCCCTCGGACGCCTGCCCCAGAATGACTGAAGCAGTGGTGAGGAGGCTCACCCCCAGGATTCCACCCGGCCCACCCCGGGCCACCGACCCAGAAGCTGCGGACCTCACCGCTGCACCACCGGCCGGCCCCTTTCATGTTCCATTGGCAACCTGCAGTTGAGTGCAATGGGGCTTGAATATGCTGCTTGAGCCCAACTCTGGCACTGTGTAGATGAGGCCAGGTTGTTTGTCGGGGCCACTGTGACGTCAGAGGATTGGTCATAGTTGTGCGTCTGCTGTCCCGGCAAACTTCACGGACACAGGGCTTCAGAGCCCGCTTGGAGCAGTCTCATAACGCACCCTTCCCAGTGAGCCCAGGTTTGACCTTCGTTGCCGTTTTTTGGCTTGTGAATTTCTCTGACTTTCAAACGTTCCAGCACAGTGTGTCTAAAGACTGACATCTTTCATTGTGGATTATTCAGGTGTGATATCTGTTCGCCTTGCATTTTCTGGGACCTTTTTTTCTTTTCCACAGTATACTCGTCATGGTCTTTCTCAGCTATCTCCCTTAGATGTGCTCATCAGTCCGTTCTCCTTCAGTCGAAGGGATTAATTTTGTATTTCTTGAATCACCGTATGTTCTCTAGGCCGAGGTGTGAGTGCTTTCGTGATTCTTGGTTGCTGTCTTTGAATTTGCAGCGGTCACTTGTAGGACTCTTTGCTATCCTAGCCTAGGTCAAGCGAAGCACTGACAACCCGTGGTCATCTGGCTTGGTTTGACATCCTGAGATCAGAAACTCCAAATTCGAGGTGGTCCTGGCAACCCCCTTCATGGACATAATGTTTTTCTGAGACAAATTAGACAAATCTGATGAATTCCTCGCTCCAGGAAAGATATTTTTCTTTCTCTTTTGTGGAGTCGGGAAGTTTCGAACTTGACCCCTGACCCTTGAACATTGCCCTAGATTCCATCTAGATAAGGGCTGACTTTATTTCTATAGGCTGTGCCATTTGTTTGACCTACATCCTCAGCCCTGGCATGTTTATTTTTCTGGAAACAGAATTGTAATGTTCTAATTTTCAGCCAGCTTCCTTCCATATGGCGTCAAAGCACACAATCAATAATCCTTCTACGGCAAGAAGTCGGGGGAGAGAATTTCATTGGAGCCAAAGTGAGCACTCTAGCCTGGGAGGGCAGCCTTCACAAAGGAACCAAGCCCTCTGGAAAAGGGTGATTTTCAGCACACTTGTAGAGCCCTTCCCAACAAAGAGACCTACCCCAAGCATGACAGGGCTCCATTCCTTCAAGGCTTCCAAGACATCTCTTGGGACGCATTACCATGTGGCCAGTGGGCCCCCGTGACGCCAGAGCTATGGAAAGTGAGACTGAACTTCGAAGAATGCTAGGGGCCTAGGAAAGGAGGCATCGACTCTTCTCTTCAACGTCCTCAAGAGATCCTTCTTGACTTTGGATTATGCTTAAGGCAGAAGGACACTGTAGGTCTGATAGGGCCCAAGTGCGGCCTCGTGTTTCCAATCAAGTTTCAAGCTTGAATCAGCATGGCCTCCCCATAGACTTGAATAGATGACAATGTTCTCCTCTCAGTGCTTGTCCCTCTATTCTCGCTTCTTGCCAAGGATTCCTTTCTTATCCCTGGCATCAGAGTCTGTTTGAGCTCTTCCAGTTTCTGTGCCCGCTTTCTGTTTGTCAAAGCAGTTTCTGGGTATGTCTCCCTTTAATAGCCCAGCCTAGGCCAATCCTCAGACTGTAACCATGCGGCCATCTTGGGGGACATGTTCACCGTGATGTCATAAAGAACCTCAGAAGGCCAAGTTGTCCTGACAACCTCCAAGCACACAGAGTTTCAGAGCCATCTCAGACCAGTCTGACTCCTCCCCCTTTCCAGGCAGGATAGTTTTCCTTTTTCTGGATTTCTTGTCGGTTTCTAACTTTCTCCTCGAACTTGGAAAGGCCTGCTCCCTTCTCTCTAGACACTGGTTTCTTTCCTGTAAGATTACCCTGGGTGTTATCTCTTATGTCTTGGGTAGATGGCCAAGTGGGTGGACCTTCCCCAGAGAAAGTCCTGGACTCCCTCCCAAGTTGAAGTTGCCCAGGCAATCCTCTGATGCGCAATGATCATGTCATCTCCTAGCACTCTGCCAATTCCGCCTTGGCAGGTCCCATGTTTTCCTTCCTTCTTCCTTTGGGGAAGTGTACCAGATGCCTTCCTAGATTGGAATATTCTCACGGTTCTTTTTCTGGTGCGTATTGAGAACGGAGCCTCACAATTGCTACTCCTTTATGACCTCTGTCCGCACCGTACCATGAAATCTCTATTCCCTAACAGTGCTAATGTGGTCTGCACCCGCGCTGTGAAAGAGTGAGGCCCGGGCTACCCAAGCGGAACGTGGGCACTTGCCCGCTCCACCACAGGGCCGGCCCTGACTTGTACTTTTGGACCAACCTGTGGCCTGAACTTGGGAAGATGTGGGCCTGTTTGGATTATTCGTGAAGGTGATTAGTAGGAACATCATGGACGGTAACGTTTTCCGTTGGTTCCTGGGCTTAGCACGGATCAGGTTCTCTTGGTAGGATTCCTCTTCATGTATTTGGAATGGTCTACCTTTCTGTAGCATCAGTCAGGCTTTTGAGGTGATTTTCCATCCTTGGAAGTTCACCTTCTCTAATCTCTTTCAGCCCCCAAAGCTGTATGCCGTCATTCTGGACCCCTTTTTGGATTTTTGCTTTTAGGTGGATTTATTGCCATAACCCTGCATTAGAACATGCTATGTCTTTCAGATTTACATCCTCATCGATTTAGACTTCCGTGTAGGTTCCATCCTCTTCACCAGCGTAAGCCGAATCACAGGCCCTCACCACACACTTGTGCCTCATCATCTCTTTCACCCTCCCCAACCGCCCCGCTTTGCCTCTGGGCGCCCCCGATCAAATGTCCAGTGCCACCTGTTGGTTAGTGCTTGTTTTTTCTACTCCTTGTAAGTGAGATCCTACGGTATTTGACTTTGTCCCTGGGGCTTGTTTCACTTCCCCTAAAACCCTCCCAGCCATTCTGGTGGTCACAAATGGCTGGATTGCATCCTTTGTTCCCGCTGAGTGGTCTGCCATTGTGTGGCTATAGCCCATGTTCCTTCTCCATTCGTCCCTTGCTGGGCACCAGGGCGGCTTCCAAGTCTTGGAGAGCGGGAGTAAGGCTGTGGTGAACTCAGCGGTGCACGTCTTTAGGTGGTAGTGTTTCCGAGTTCTTTGGCTAAACGCCCCCCAGGGGAATAGCTGGATCATATGGGACATGGATTCTTAAATTTCGGAGGCAGTTCCACTTCGCTTGGCCTAGTGGCTGCACCGGTTTCCACTGCCAGCAGCAGTGCTGGAGGCTTCCCTTCTCTCCACCTCCTCTCTGACGCTTGTTCTTTCCTGTCTGCCTCCTTATAGCCATTCTGACCACAGTGAGCTGCTATGTCATTGCGGTTTGGATTTGCCTTGGCCTCAGACTTAATGAGGGTGAACAAGTTTTCATGCACCTGTTGGCCCTCTTTAGATCTTCTTGGGAGTAATCTCTGTGTCCATCTTTGGCCCAGGATTTCATTGGCTTGTTCTTTTTCTTGTGGAGACGTGTGAGTTGATTGTATCTTTGGGCTTTTCACCCCTTGTCCGATGTGTGCTTTGCAAACATCCACTCCCAGTTGTTGTGCTGTCTTTGCATTGAGTCGATGGTTTCCTTGACTGGGCAGAAGCGTCTGCATGTGAGGTGGTCCCGTTTGTTTCTTGTCTCCTTTGCTGCCCTTGCCCAGTCAGACAGGCTTCTTCCAAATAGGCGGCTCAGACAGATGGCAAAGAGCACTCTGCCTAGGTCTTCTCCTACAAGTTTCACGGTTTCAAGTGTGCCATTCAGGGCTTTAATCCATTCCAGGTGGTGCGTGTGCCAGGTGGCACATCATGGTCTACTCTCGTTGTGTTCCATGTGGCTGTGCAGGCTTCCCAGCACCGTTTCTTGGAGAGACTCTCCTTTGTCCACTGTCTCCTCTTGGCTCCCTGGTCGCAAATGGGCTGTCCTTGTATGTTTGAGTTGGGCTCTGGGCTCTCGATTCTGTTGCATGGGTCTGTGTGCCTGTTTTTGGGCCCGGACTGTGCCGTTTCGGTACCTAGCGCTTCGTCCTCTATGTTGAAATCAGAAAGTGTGATACGTCCTGCTTTGTTCATTTTCCTGAGGATTCCTTGGCCTATTCAGGGTCTTTTGTTGCTGGCTGGAAACTTTAGGATTCTCTCTTCTATCTCTCTGGCAAATATGGCTGCAACTTTGACTGGGATTGCATGGAATCCAGAGATTCCTTTCTCCGCTATGGACGTTTCAAGTGTGTTAATTCTTCCATTCCTAGGTCCCGGAATATCCTTCTTTTTCCTTGTGTCGTCTTGAATTTCTTTCCCCAAATGTTTGCTAGTTTTCGGTTGACATAGCTTTCACCTGTTTTGCTAAGGTTCTTCATAGACATCTTCTTCTTCGTACTGGCAAGCTGTGTTTTTTGTTCGTTTGTGTTTAGCTTCCATTTGTCTACTCTTTGCAACTTGTAATTGGTTCTGTTTTGGCAGAAGTGCATCGCTGTGCTCACATCTGCTGGCAATGCTCCTGTATTTGCTGTGGAAGTCTGGCCCTATCTAACGTCCCTTCCCATCTGCCTCTGCACCCCCTCGGACGCCTGCCCCAGAATGACTGAAGCAGTGGTGAGGAGGCTCACCCGCAGGATTCCACCCGGCCCACCCCGGGCCACCGACCCAGAAGCTGCGGACCTCACCGCTGCACCACCGGCCGGCCCCTTTCATGTTCCATTGGCAACCTGCAGTTGAGTGCAATGGGGCTTGAATATGCTGCTTGAGCCCAACTCTGGCACTGTGTAGATGAGGCCAGGTTGTTTGTCGGGGCCACTGTGACGTCAGAGGATTGGTCATAGTTGTGCGTCTGCTGTCCCGGCAAACTTCACGGACACAGGGCTTCAGAGCCCGCTTGGAGCAGTCTCATAACGCACCCTTCCCAGTGAGCCCAGGTTTGACCTTCGTTGCCGTTTTTTGGCTTGTGAATTTCTCTGACTTTCAAACGTTCCAGCACAGTGTGTCTAAAGACTGACATCTTTCATTGTGGATTATTCAGGTGTGATATCTGTTCGCCTTGCATTTTCTGGGACCTTTTTTTCTTTTCCACAGTATACTCGTCATGGTCTTTCTCAGCTATCTCCCTTAGATGTGCTCATCAGTCCGTTCTCCTTCAGTCCAAGTGATTAATTTTGTATTTCTTGAATCACCGTATGTTCTCTAGGCCGAGGTGTGAGTGCTTTCGTGATTCTTGGTTGCTGTCTTTGAATTTGCAGCGGTCACTTGTAGGACTCTTTGCTATCCTAGCCTAGGTCAAGCGAAGCACTGAGAACCCGTGGTCATCTGGCTTGGTTTGACATCCTGAGATCAGAAACTCCAAATTCGAGGTGGTCCTGGCAACCCCCTTCATGGACATCATGTTTTTCCGAGACAAATTAGACAAATCTGATGAATTCCTCGCTCCAGGAAAGATATTTTTCTTTCTCTTTTGTGGATTTGGGAAGTTTCGAACTTGACCCCTGACCCTTGGACGTTGCCCTAGATTCCGTCTAGATGCGGGCTTACTTTATTTCTATAGGCTGTGCCATTCGTTTGACCTACATCCTCAGCCCTGGCATGTTTATTTTTCTGGAAACAGAATTGTAATGTTCTAATTTTCAGCCAGCTTCCTTCCAGATGGCGTCAAAGCACATAATCAATAATCCTTCTACGGCAAGAGGTCGGGGGAGAGAATTTCATTGGAGCCAAAGTGAGCACTCTAGCCTGGGAGGGCAGCCTTCACAAAGGAACCAAGCCCTCTGGAAAAGGGTGATTTTCAGCACACTTGTAGATCCCTTGCCAACAAAGAGACCTACCCCAAGCATGACAGGGCTCCATTCCTTCCAGGCTTCCAAGACATCTCTTGGGACGCATTAGCATGTGGCCAGTGGGCCCCCGTGACGCCAGAGCTATAGAAAGTGAGACTGATCTTCCAAGAAAGCTAGGGGCCTAGGAAAGGAGGCGTCGACTCTTCTCTTCAATGTCCTCAAGAGATCCTTCTTGACTTTGGATTATGCTTAAGGCAGAAGGACACTGTAGGTCTGATAAGGCCCAAGTGCGGCCTCATGTTTCCAGTCAAGTTTCAAGCTTGAATCAGCATGGCCTCCCCATAGACTTGAATAGATGACAATGTTCTCCTCTCAGTGCTTGTCCCTCTATTCTGGCTTCTTGCCAAGGATTCCTTTCTTATCCCTGGCATTAGAGTCTGTTTGATCTCTTCCAGTTTCTGTGCCCGCTTTCTGTTTGTCAAAGCTGTTTCTGGGTATGTCTCCCTTTAATAGCCCAGCCTAGGCCAATCCTCAGACTGTAACCATGCGGCCATCTTGGGGGACATGTTCACCGTGATGTCATAAAGAACCTCAGAAGGCTAAGTTGTCCTGACATCCTCCAAGCACACAGAGTTTCAGAGCCATCTCAGACCAGTCTGACTCCTCCCCCTTTCCAGGTAGGATAGTTTTCCTTTTTCTGGATGTCTTGTCGGTTTCTAACTTTCTCCTCGAACTTGGAAAGGCCTGCTCCCTTCTCTGTAGACACTGGTCTCTTTCCTGTAAGATTACCCTGGGTGCTATCTCTTATGTCGTGGGTAGAAGGCCAAGTGGGTGGACCTTCCCCAGAGAAAGTCCTGGACTCCCTCCCAAGTTGAAGTTGCCCGGGCAATCCTCTGATGCGCAATGATCGTGTCATCTCCTAGCACTCTGCCAATTCCGCCTAGGCAGGTCCCATGTTTTCCTTCCTTCTTCCTTTGGGGAAGTGTACCAGATGCCTTCCTAGATTGGAATATTCTCACGGTGCTTTTTCTGGTGCGTATTGATAAGGGACCCTCACAATTCCTACTTCTTTATGACCTCTGTCCGCACCGTACCATGAAATCTCTATTCCCTAACATGGCTAATGTGATCTGCACCCGTGCTGTGAAAGAGTGAGGCCCGGGCCACCCAAGCGGAACGTGGGCACTTGCCCGCTCCACCACAGGGCCGGCCCTGACTTGTACTTTTGGACCAACCTGTGGCCTGAACTTGGGAAGATGTGGGCCTGTTTGGATTATTCGTGAAGCTGATTAGTAGGAACATCATGGACGGTAACGTTTTCCGTTGGTTCCTGGGCTTAGCACGGATCAGGTTCTCTTGGTAGGATTCCTCTTCATGTATTTGGAATGGTCTACCTTTCTGTAGCATCAGTCAGGCTTTTGAGGTGATTTTCCATCCTTGGAAGTTCACCTTCTCTAATCTCTTTCATCCCCCAAAGCTGTATGCCGTCATTCTGGACCCCTTTTTGGATTTTTGCTTTTAGGTGGATTTATTGCCATAACCCTGCATTCGAACATCCTATGTCTTTCAGATTTACATCCTCATCGATTTAGACTTCCGTGTAGGTTCCATCCTCTTCACCAGCGTAAGCCGAATCACAGGCCCTCACCACACACTTGTGCCTCATCATCTCTTTCACCCTCCCCCACCGCCCCGCTTTGCCTCTGGGCACCCCCGATCAAATGTCCAGTGCCGCCTGTTGGTCAGTGCTTGCTTTTTCTTCTCCTTGAAAGTGAGATCCTACGGTATTTGACTTTGTCCCTGGGGCTTGTTTCACTTCCCCTAAAACCCTCCCAGCCATTCTGGTGGTCACAAATGGCTGGATTGCATCCTTTGTTGCCGCTGAGTGGTCTGCCATTGTGTGGCTATAGCCCATGTTCCTTCTCCATTCGTCCCTTGCTGGGCACCAGGGCGGCTTCCAAGTCTTGGAGAGCGGGAGTAAGGCTGTGGTGAACTCAGCGGTGCACATGTCTTTAGGCGGTAGTGTTTCCGAGTTCTTTGGCTAAACGCGCCCCAGAGGAATAGCTGGATCATATGGGACATGGATTCTTAAATTTCGGAGGCAGTTCCACACCGCTTGGCCTAGTGGCTGCACCGGTTTCCACTGCCACCAGCAGTGCAGGAGGCTTCCCTTCTCTCCACCTCCTCTCTGACGCTTGTTGTTTCCTGTCTGCCTCCTTATAGCCATTCTGACCACGGTGAGCTGCTATGTCCTTGCGGTTTGGATTTGCCTTGAACTCAGGCTTAATGAGGGTGAACAAGTTTTCATGCACCTGTTGGCCCTCTTTAGATCTTCTTGGGAGAAATCTCTGTGTCCATCTTTGGCCCAGGTTTTCATTGGCTTGTTCTTTTTCTTGTGGAGACGTGTGAGTTGATTGTATCTTTGGGCTTTTCACCCCTTGTCCGATGTGTGCTTTGCAAACATCCACTCCCAGTTGTTGTGCTGTCTTTGCATTGAGTCGATGGTTTCCTTGACTGGGCAGAAGCGTCTGCATGTGAGGTGGTCCCGTTTGTTTCTTGTCTCCTTTGCTGCCCTTGCCCAGTCAGACAGGCTTCTTCCCAATAGGCGGCTCAGACAGATGGCAAAGAGCACTCTGCCTAGGTCTTCTCCTACAAGTTTCACGGTTTCAAGTGTGCCATTCAGGGCTTTAATCCATTCCAGGTGGTGCGTGTGCCAGGTGGAGCATCATGGTCTACTCTCGTTGTGTTCCATGTGGCTGTGCAGGCTTCCCAGCACCGTTTATCGGAGAGACTCTCCTTTGTCCACTGTCTCCTCTTGGCTCCCTGGTCGCAAATGGGCTGTCCATGTATGTTTGAGTTGGGCTCTGGGCTCTCGATTCTGTTGCATGGGTCTGTGTGCCTGTTTTTGGGCCCGGACTGGGCCGTTTCGGTACCCAGCGCTTCGTCCTCTAGGTTGAAATCAGAAAGTGTGATACGTCCTGCTTTGTTCGTTTTCCTGAGGATTCCTTGGCCTATTCAGGGTCTCTTGTTGCTGGCCGGAAACTTTAGGATTCTCTCTTCTATCTCTCTGGCAAATATGGCTGCAACTTTGACTGGGATTGCATGGAATCCAGAGATTCCTTTCTCCGCTATGGACGTTTCAAGTGTGTTAATTCTTCCATTCCTAGGTCCCGGAATATCCTTCTTTTTCCTTGTGTTGTCTTGAATTTCTTTCCCCAAACGTTTGCTAGTTTTCGGTTGACATAGCTTTCACCTGTTTTGCTAAGGCTCTTCATAGACATCCTCTTCTTCGTACTGGCAAGCTGTGTTTTTTGTTCGTTTGTGTTTAGCTTCCGTTTTTCTATTCTTTGCAACTTGTAATTGGTTCTGTTTTGGCAGAAGTGCATCGCTGTGCTCACATCTGCTGGCAACGCTCCTGTATTTGCTGTGGAAGTCTGGCCCTATCTAACGTCCCTTCCCATCTGCCTCTACACCCCCTCGGACGCCTGCCCCAGAATGACTGAAGCAGTGGTGAGGAGGCTCACCCCCAGGATTCCACCCGGCCCACCCCGGGCCACCGACCCAGAAGCTGTGGACCTCACCGCTGCACCATCGGCCGGCCCCTTTCATGTTCCATTGGCAACCTGCAGTTGAGTGCAATGGGGCTTGAATATGCTGCTTGAGCCCAGCTCTGGCACTGTGTAGATGAGGCCAGGTGGTTTGTCGGGGCCACTGTGACGTCAGAGGATTGGTCATAATTGTGTGTCTGCTGTCCCGGCAAGCTTCATGGACACAGGGCTTCAGAGCCCGCTTGGAGCAGTCTCATAACTCACCCTTCCCAGTGAGCCCAGGTTTGACCTTCGCTGCCGTGTTTTGGCTTGTGAATTTCTCTGACTTTCAAACGTTCCAGCAGAGCCTGTCTAAAGACTGACATCTTTCATTGTGGATTATTCAGGTGTGATATCTGTTCGCCTTGCATTTTCTGGGACCTTTTTTTCTTTTCCACAGTATGCTCGTCATGGTCTTTCTCAGCTATCTCCCTTAGATGTGCTTATCAGTCCGTTCTCCTTCAGTCCAAGTGATTAATTTTGTATTTCTTGAATCACCGTATGTTCTCTAGGCCGAGGTGTGAGTGCTTTCGTGATTCTTGGTTGCTGTCTTTGAATTTGCAGCGGTCACTTGTAGGACTCTTTGCTATCCTAGCCTAGGTCAAATGAAGCACTGAGAACCCGAGGTCATCTGGGTTGGTTTGACATCCTGAGATCAGAAACTCCAAATTCGAGGTGGTCCTGGCAACCCCCTTCATGGACATCATGTTTTTCCGAGACAAATTAGACAAATCTGATGAATTCCTCGCTCCAGGAAAGATATTTTTCTTTCTCTTTTGTGGATTTGGGAAGTTTCGAACTTGACCCCTGACCCTTGGACGTTGCCCTAGATCCCGTCTAGATGCGGGCTTACTTTATTTCTATAGGTTGTGCCATTCGTTTGACCTACATCCTCAGCCCTGGCATGTTTATTTTTCTGGAAACAGAATTGTAATGTTCTAATTTTCAGCCAGCTTCCTTCCATATGGCGTCAAAGCACATAATCAATAATCCTTCTACGGAAAGAGGTCGGGGGAGAGAATTTCATTGGAGCCAAAGTGAGCACTCTAGCCTGGGAGGGCAGCCTTCACAAAGGAACCAAGCCCTCTGGAAAAGGGTGATTTTCAGCACACTTGTAGATCCCTTGCCAACAAAGAGACCTACCCCAAGCATGACAGGGCTCCATTCCTTCCAGGCTTCCAAGACATCTCTTGGGACGCATTAGCATGTGGCCAGTGGGCCCCCGTGACGCCAGAGCTATAGAAAGTGAGACTGATCTTCCAAGAAAGCTAGGGGCCTAGGAAAGGAGGCATCGACTCTTCTCTTCAATGTCCTCAAGAGATCCTTCTTGACTTTGGATTATGCTTAAGGCAGAAGGACACTGTAGGTCTGATAAGGCCCAAGTGCGGCCTCGTGTTTCCAGTCAAGTTTCAAGCTTGAATCAGCATGGCCTCCCCATAGACTTGAATAGATGACAATGTTCTCCTCTCAGTGCTTGTCCCTCTATTCTGGCTTCTTGCCAAGGATTCCTTTCTTATCCCTGGCATCAGAGTCTGTTTGATCTCTTCCAGTTTCTGTGCCCGCTTTCTGTTTGTCAAAGCTGTTTCTGGGTATGTCTCCCTTTAATAGCCCAGCCTAGGCCAATCCTCAGACTGTACCCATGCGGCCATCTTGGGGGACATGTTCACCGTGATGTCATAAAGAACCTCAGAAGGCTAAGTTGTCCTGACAACCTCCAAGCACACAGAGTTTCAGAGCCATCTCAGACCAGTCTGACTCCTCCCCCTTTCCAGGTAGGATAGTTTTCCTTTTTCTGGATGTCTTGTCGGTTTCTAACTTTCTCCTCGAACTTGGAAAGGCCTGCTCCCTTCTCTCTAGACACTGGTCTCTTTCCTGTAAGATTACCCTGGGTGTTATCTCTTATGTCGTGGGTAGATGGCCAAGTGGGTGGACCTTCCCCAGAGAAAGTCCTGGACTCCCTCCCAAGTTGAAGTTGCCCGGGCAATCCTCTGATGCGCAATGATCGTGTCATCTCCTAGCACTCTGCCAATTCCGCCTTGGCAGGTCCCATGTTTTCCTTCCTTCTTCCTTTGGGGAAGTGTACCAGATGCCTTCCTAGATTGGAATATTCTCACGGTGCTTTTTCTGGTGCGTATTGATAAGGGACCCTCACAATTCCTACTTCTTTATGACCTCTGTCCGCACCGTACCATGAAATCTCTATTCCCTAACAGGGCTAATGTGATCTGCACCCGTGCTGTGAAAGAGTGAGGCCCGGGCCACCCAAGCGGAACGTGGGCACTTGCCCGCTCCACCACAGGGCCGGCCCTGACTTGTACTTTTGGACCAACCTGTGGCCTGAACTTGGGAAGATGTGGGCCTGTTTGGATTATTCGTGAAGCTGATTAGTAGGAACATCATGGACGGTAACGTTTTCCGTTGGTTCCTGGGCTTAGCACGGATCAGGTTCTCTTGGTAGGATTCCTCTTCATGTATTTGGAATGGTCTACCTTTCTGTAGCTTCAGTAAGGCTTTTGAGGTGATTTTCCATCCTTGGAAGTTCACCTTCTCTAATCTCTTTCAGCCCCCAAAGCTGTATGCCGTCATTCTGGACCCCTTTTTGGATTTTTGCTTTTAGGTGGATTTATTGCCATAACCCTGCATTCGAACATCCTATGTCTTTCAGATTTACATCCTCATCGATTTAGACTTCCGTGTAGGTTCCATCCTCTTCACCAGCGTAAGCCGAATCACAGGCCCTCACCACACACTTGTGCCTCATCATCTCTTTCACCCTCCCCCACCGCCCCGCTTTGCCTCTGGGCACCCCCGATCAAATGTCCAGTGCCGCCTGTTGGTCAGTGCTTGCTTTTTCTTCTCCTTGTAAGTGAGATCCTACGGTATTTGACTTTGTCCCTGGGGCTTGTTTCACTTCCCCTAAAACCCTCCCAGCCATTCTGGTGGTCACAAATGGCTGGATTGCATCCTTTGTTCCCGCTGAGTGGTATGCCATTGTGTGGCTATAGCCCATGTTCCTTCTCCATTCGTCCCTTGCTGGGCACCAGGTCGGCTTCCAAGTCTTGGAGAGCGGGAGTAAGGCTGTGCTGAACTCAGCGGTGCACATGTCTTTAGGCGGTAGTGTTTCCGAGTTCTTTGGCTAAACACGCCCCAGAGGAATAGCTGGATCATATGGGACATGGATTCTTAAATTTCGGAGGCAGTTCCACACCGCTTGGCCTAGTGGCTGCACCGGTTTCCACTGCCACCAGCAGTGCAGGAGGCTTCCCTTCTCTCCACCTCCTCTCTGACGCTTGTTGTTTCCTGTCTGCCTCCTTATAGCCATTCTGACCACAGTGAGCTGCTATGTCATTGCGGTTTGGATTTGCCTTGGCCTCAGACTTAATGAGGGTGAACAAGTTTTCATGCACCTGTTGGCCCTCTTTAGATCTTCTTGGGAGAAATCTCTGTGTCCATCTTTGGCCCAGGTTTTCATTGGCTTGTTCTTTTTCTTGTGGAGACGTGTGAGTTGATTGTATCTTTGGGCTTTTCACCCCTTGTCCGATGTGTGCTTTGCAAACATCCACTCCCAGTTGTTGTGCTGTCTTTGCATTGAGTCGATGGTTTCCTTGACTGGGCAGAAGCGTCTGCATGTGAGGTGGTCCCGTTTGTTTCTTGTCTCCTTTGCTGCCCTTGCCCAGTCAGACAGGCTTCTTCCCAATAGGCGGCTCAGACAGATGGCAAAGAGCACTCTGCCTAGGTCTTCTCCTACAAGTTTCACGGTTTCAAGTGTGCCATTCAGGGCTTTAATCCATTCCAGGTGGTGCGTGTGCCAGGTGGAGCATCATGGTCTACTCTCGTTGTGTTCCATGTGGCTGTGCAGGCTTCCCAGCACCGTTTATCGGAGAGACTCTCCTTTGTCCACTGTCTCCTCTTGGCTCCCTGGTCGCAAATGGGCTGTCCATGTATGTTTGAGTTGGGCTCTGGGCTCTCGATTCTGTTGCATGGGTCTGTGTGCCTGTTTTTGGGCCCGGACTGGGCCGTTTCGGTACCCAGCGCTTCGTCCTCTAGGTTGAAATCAGAAAGTGTGATACGTCCTGCTTTGTTCGTTTTCCTGAGGATTCCTTGGCCTATTCAGGGTCTCTTGTTGCTGGCCGGAAACTTTAGGATTCTCTCTTCTATCTCTCTGGCAAATATGGCTGCAACTTTGACTGGGATTGCATGGAATCCAGAGATTCCTTTCTCCGCTATGGACGTTTCAAGTGTGTTAATTCTTCCATTCCTAGGTCCCGGAATATCCTTCTTTTTCCTTGTGTCGTCTTGAATTTCTTTCCCCAAACGTTTGCTAGTTTTCGGTTGACATAGCTTTCACCTGTTTTGCTAAGGCTCTTCATAGACATCCTCTTCTTCGTACTGGCAAGCTGTGTTTTTTGTTCGTTTGTGTTTAGCTTCCGTTTTTCTATTCTTTGCAACTTGTAATTGGTTCTGTTTTGGCAGAAGTGCATCGCTGTGCTCACATCTGCTGGCAACGCTCCTGTATTTGCTGTGGAAGTCTGGCCCTATCTAACGTCCCTTCCCATCTGCCCCTACACCCCCTCGGACGCCTGCCCCAGAATGACTGAAGCAGTGTTGAGGAGGCTCACCCCCAGGATTCCACCCGGCCCACCCCGGGCCACCGACCCAGAAGCTGTGGACCTCACCGCTGCACCATCGGCCGGCCCCTTTCATGTTCCATTGGCAACCTGCAGTTGAGTGCAATGGGGCTTGAATATGCTGCTTGAGCCCAGCTCTGGCACTGTGTAGATGAGGCCAGGTGGTTTGTCGGGGCCACTGTGACGTCAGAGGATTGGTCATAATTGTGTGTCTGCTGTCCCGGCAAGCTTCATGGACACAGGGCTTCAGAGCCCGCTTGGAGCAGTCTCATAACTCACCCTTCCCAGTGAGCCCAGGTTTGACCTTCGCTGCCGTGTTTTGGCTTGTGAATTTCTCTGACTTTCAAACGTTCCAGCAGAGCCTGTCTAAAGACTGACATCTTTCATTGTGGATTATTCAGGTGTGATATCTGTTCGCCTTGCATTTTCTGGGACCTTTTTTTCTTTTCCACAGTATGCTCGTCATGGTCTTTCTCAGCTATCTCCCTTAGATGTGCTTATCAGTCCGTTCTCCTTCAGTCCAAGGGATTAATTTTGTATTTCTTGAATGACCGTATGTTCTCTAGGCCGAGGTGTGAGTGCTTTCGTGATTCTTGGTTGCTGTCTTTGAATTTGCAGCGGTCACTTGTAGGACTCTTTGCTATCCTAGCCTAGGTCAAATGAAGCACTGAGAACCCGAGGTCATCTGGGTTGGTTTGACATCCTGAGATCAGAAACTCCAAATTCGAGGTGGTCCTGGCAACCCCCTTCATGGACATCATGTTTTTCCGAGACAAATTAGACAAATCTGATGAATTCCTCGCTCCAGGAAAGATATTTTTCTTTCTCTTTTGTGGATTTGGGAAGTTTCGAACTTGACCCCTGACCCTTGGACGTTGCCCTAGATCCCGTCTAGATGCGGGCTTACTTTATTTCTATAGGTTGTGCCATTCGTTTGACCTACATCCTCAGCCCTGGCATGTTTATTTTTCTGGAAACAGAATTGTAATGTTCTAATTTTCAGCCAGCTTCCTTCCATATGGCGTCAAAGCACATAATCAATAATCCTTCTACGGAAAGAGGTCGGGGGAGAGAATTTCATTGGAGCCAAAGTGAGCACTCTAGCCTGGGAGGGCAGCCTTCACAAAGGAACCAAGCCCTCTGGAAAAGGGTGATTTTCAGCACACTTGTAGATCCCTTCCCAACAAAGAGACCTACCCCAAGCATGACAGGGCTCCATTCCTTCCAGGCTTCCAAGACATCTCTTGGGACGCATTAGCATGTGGCCAGTGGGCCCCCGTGACGCCAGAGCTATAGAAAGTGAGACTGATCTTCCAAGAAAGCTAGGGGCCTAGGAAAGGAGGCATCGACTCTTCTCTTCAATGTCCTCAAGAGATCCTTCTTGACTTTGGATTATGCTTAAGGCAGAAGGACACTGTAGGTCTGATAAGGCCCAAGTGCGGCCTCGTGTTTCCAGTCAAGTTTCAAGCTTGAATCAGCATGGCCTCCCCATAGACTTGAATAGATGACAATATTCTCCTCTCAGTGCTTGTCCCTCTATTCTGGCTTCTTGCCAAGGATTCCTTTCTTATCCCTGGCATCAGAGTCTGTTTGATCTCTTCCAGTTTCTGTGCCCGCTTTCTGTTTGTCAAAGCTGTTTCTGGGTATGTCTCCCTTTAATAGCCCAGCCTAGGCCAATCCTCAGACTGTACCCATGCGGCCATCTTGGGGGACATGTTCACCGTGATGTCATAAAGAACCTCAGAAGGCTAAGTTGTCCTGACAACCTCCAAGCACACAGAGTTTCAGAGCCATCTCAGACCAGTCTGACTCCTCCCCCTTTCCAGGTAGGATAGTTTTCCTTTTTCTGGATGTCTTGTCGGTTTCTAACTTTCTCCTCGAACTTGGAAAGGCCTGCTCCATTCTCTCTAGACACTGGTCTCTTTCCTGTAAGATTACCCTGGGTGTTATCTCTTATGTCGTGGGTAGATGGCCAAGTGGGTGGACCTTCCCCAGAGAAAGTCCTGGACTCCCTCCCAAGTTGAAGTTGCCCGGGCAATCCTCTGATGCGCAATGATCGTGTCATCTCCTAGCACTCTGCCAATTCCGCCTTGGCAGGTCCCATGTTTTCCTTCCTTCTTCCTTTGGGGAAGTGTACCAGATGCCTTCCTAGATTGGAATATTCTCACGGTGCTTTTTCTGGTGCGTATTGATAAGGGACCCTCACAATTCCTACTTCTTTATGACCTCTGTCCGCACCGTACCATGAAATCTCTATTCCCTAACAGGGCTAATGTGATCTGCACCCGTGCTGTGAAAGAGTGAGGCCCGGGCCACCCAAGCGGAACGTGGGCACTTGCCCGCTCCACCACAGGGCCGGCCCTGACTTGTACTTTTGGACCAACCTGTGGCCTGAACTTGGGAAGATGTGGGCCTGTTTGGATTATTCGTGAAGCTGATTAGTAGGAACATCATGGACGGTAACGTTTTCCGTTGGTTCCTGGGCTTAGCACGGATCAGGTTCTCTTGGTAGGATTCCTCTTCATGTATTTGGAATGGTCTACCTTTCTGTAGCTTCAGTAAGGCTTTTGAGGTGATTTTCCATCCTTGGAAGTTCACCTTCTCTAATCTCTTTCAGCCCCCAAAGCTGTATGCCGTCATTCTGGACCCCTTTTTGGATTTTTGCTTTTAGGTGGATTTATTGCCATAACCCTGCATTCGAACATCCTATGTCTTTCAGATTTACATCCTCATCGATTTAGACTTCCGTGTAGGTTCCATCCTCTTCACCAGCGTAAGCCGAATCACAGGCCCTCACCACACACTTGTGCCTCATCATCTCTTTCACCCTCCCCCACCGCCCCGCTTTGCCTCTGGGCACCCCCGATCAAATGTCCAGTGCCGCCTGTTGGTCAGTGCTTGCTTTTTCTTCTCCTTGTAAGTGAGATCCTACGGTATTTGACTTTGTCCCTGGGGCTTGTTTCACTTCCCCTAAAACCCTCCCAGCCATTCTGGTGGTCACAAATGGCTGGATTGCATCCTTTGTTCCCGCTGAGTGGTATGCCATTGTGTGGCTATAGCCCATGTTCCTTCTCCATTCGTCCCTTGCTGGGCACCAGGTCGGCTTCCAAGTCTTGGAGAGCGGGAGTAAGGCTGTGCTGAACTCAGCGGTGCACATGTCTTTAGGCGGTAGTGTTTCCGAGTTCTTTGGCTAAACACGCCCCAGAGGAATAGCTGGATCATATGGGACATGGATTCTTAAATTTCGGAGGCAGTTCCACACCGCTTGGCCTAGTGGCTGCACCGGTTTCCACTGCCACCAGCAGTGCAGGAGGCTTCCCTTCTCTCCACCTCCTCTCTGACGCTTGTTGTTTCCTGTCTGCCTCCTTATAGCCATTCTGACCACAGTGAGCTGCTATGTCATTGCGGTTTGGATTTGCCTTGGCCTCAGGCTTAATGAGGGTGAACAAGTTTTCATGCACCTGTTGGCCCTCTTTAGATCTTCTTGGGAGAAATCTCTGTGTCCATCTTTGGCCCAGGGTTTCATTGGCTTGTTCTTTTTGTTGTGAAGACGTGTGAGTTGATTGTACCTTTGGGCTTTTCACCCCTTGTCCGATGTGTGCTTTGCAAACATCCACTCCCAGTTGTTGTGCTGTCTTTGCATTGAGTCGATGGTTTCCTTGACTGGGCAGAAGCGTCTGCATGTGAGGTGGTCCCGTTTGTTTCTTGTCTCCTTTGCTGCCCTTGCCCAGTCAGACATGCTTCTTCCCAATAGGCGGCTCAGACAGATGGCAAAGAGCACTCTGCCTAGGTCTTCTCCTACAAGTTTCACGGTTTCAAGTGTGCCATTCAGGGCTTTAATCCATTCCAGGTGGTGCGTATGCCAGGTGGAACATCATGGTCTACTCTCGTTGTGTTCCATGTGGCTGTGCAGGCTTCCCAGCACCGTTTCTTGGAGAGACTCTCCTTTGTCCACTGTCTCCTCTTGGCTCCCTGGTCGCAAATGGGCTGTCCATGTATGTTTGAGTTGGGCTCTGGGCTCTCGATTCTTTTGCATGGGTCTGTGTGCCTGTTTTTGGGGCCGGACTGTGCCGTTTCGGTAGCTAGCGCTTCGTCCTCTAGGTTGAAATCAGAAAGTGTGATACGTCCTGCTTTGTTCGTTTTCCTGAGGATTCCTTGGCCTATTCAGGGTCTCTTGTTGCTGGCTGGAAACTTTAGGATTCTCTCTTCTATCTCTCTGGCAAATATGGCTGCAACTTTGACTGGGATTGCATGGAATCCAGAGATTCCTTTCTCCGCTATGGACGTTTCAAGTGTGTTAATTCTTCCTTTCCTAGGTCCCGGAATATCCTTCTTTTTCCTTGTGTCGTCTTGAATTTCTTTCCCCAAACGTTTGCTAGTTTTCGGTTGACATAGCTTTCACCTGTTTTGCTAAGGCTCTTCATAGACATCTTCTTCTTCGTACTGGCAAGCTGTGTTTTTTGTTCGTTTGTGTTTAGCTTCCGTTTTTCTATTCTTTGCAACTTGTAATTGGTTCTGTTTTGGCAGAAGTGCATCGCTGTGCTCACATCTGCTGGCAACGCTCCTGTATTTGCTGTGGAAGTCTGGCCCTATCTAACGTCCCTTCCCATCTGCCTCTACACCCCCTCGGACGCCTGCCCCAGAATGACTGAAGCAGTGGTGAGGAGGCTCACCCCCAGGATTCCACCCGGCCCACCCCGGGCCACCGACCCAGAAGCTGCGGACCTCACCGCTGCACCACCGGCCGGCCCCTTTCATGTTCCATTGGCAACCTGCAGTTGAGTGCAATGGGGCTTGAATATGCTGCTTGAGCCCAGCTCTGGCACTGTGTAGATGAGGCCAGGTGGTTTGTCGGGGCCACTGTGACGTCAGAGGATTGGTCATAATTGTGTCTGCTGTCCCGGCAAGCTTCATGGACACAGGGCTTCAGAGCCCGCTTGGAGCAGTCTCATAACTCACCCTTCCCAGTGAGCCCAGGTTTGACCTTCGCTGCCGTGTTTTGGCTTGTGAATTTCTCTGACTTTCAAACGTTCCAGCAGAGCCTGTCTAAAGACTGACATCTTTCATTGTGGATTATGCAGGTGTGATATCTGTTCGCCTTGCATTTTCTGGGACCTTTTTTTCTTTTCCACAGTATCCTCGTCATGGTCTTTCTCAGCTATCTCCCTTAGATGTGCTTATCAGTCCGTTCTCCTTCAGTCCAAGTGATTAATTTTGTATTTCTTGAATCACCGTATGTTCTCTAGGCCGAGGTGTGAGTGCTTTCGTGATTCTTGGTTGCTGTCTTTGAATTTGCAGCGGTCACTTGTAGGACTCTTTGCTATCCTAGCCTAGGTCAAATGAAGCACTGAGAACCCGAGGTCATCTGGGTTGGTTTGACATCCTGAGATCAGAAACTCCAAATTCGAGGTGGTCCTGGCAACCCCCTTCATGGACATCATGTTTTTCCGAGACAAATTAGACAAATCTGATGAATTCCTCGCTCCAGGAAAGATATTTTTCTTTCTCTTTTGTGGATTTTGGAAGTTTCGAACTTGACCCCTGACCCTTGGACGTTGCCCTAGATTCCGTCTAGATGCGGGCTTACTTTATTTCTATAGGCTGTGCCATTCGTTTGACCTACATCCTCAGCCCTGGCATGTTTATTTTTCTGGAAACAGAATTGTAATGTTCTAATTTTCAGCCAGCTTCCTTCCAGATGGCGTCAAAGCACATAATCAGTAATCCTTCTACGGCAAGAGGTCGGGGGAGAGAATTTCATTGGAGCCAAAGTGAGCACTCTAGCCTGGGAGGGCAGCCTTCACAAAGGAACCAAGCCCTCTGGAAAAGGGTGATTTTCAGCACACTTGTAGATCCCTTCCCAACAAAGAGACCTACCCCAAGCATGACAGGGCTCCATTCCTTCCAGGCTTCCAAGACATCTCTTGGGACGCATTAGCATGTGGCCAGTGGGCCCCCGTGACGCCAGAGCTATAGAAAGTGAGACTGATCTTCCAAGAAAGCTAGGGGCCTAGGAAAGGAGGCGTCGACTCTTCTCTTCAATGTCCTCAAGAGATCCTTCTTGACTTTGGATTATGCTTAAGGCAGAAGGACACTGTAGGTCTGATAAGGCCCAAGTGCGGCCTCGTGTTTCCAGTCAAGTTTCAAGCTTGAATCAGCATGGCCTCCCCATAGACTTGAATAGATGACAATGTTCTCCTCTCAGTGCTTGTCCCTCTATTCTGGCTTCTTGCCAAGGATTCCTTTCTTATCCCTGGCATTAGAGTCTGTTTGATCTCTTCCAGTTTCTGTGCCCGCTTTCTGTTTGTCAAAGCTGTTTCTGGGTATGTCTCCCTTTAATAGCCCAGCCTAGGCCAATCCTCAGACTGTAACCATGCGGCCATCTTGGGGGACATGTTCACCGTGATGTCATAAAGAACCTCAGAAGGCTAAGTTGTCCTGACATCCTCCAAGCACACAGAGTTTCAGAGCCATCTCAGACCAGTCTGACTCCTCCCCCTTTCCAGGTAGGATAGTTTTCCTTTTTCTGGATGTCTTGTCGGTTTCTAACTTTCTCCTCGAACTTGGAAAGGCCTGCTCCCTTCTCTGTAGACACTGGTCTCTTTCCTGTAAGATTATTCTGGGTGCTATCTCTTATGTCGTGGGTAGAAGGCCAAGTGGGTGGACCTTCCCCAGAGAAAGTCCTGGACTCCCTCCCAAGTTGAAGTTGCCCGGGCAATCCTCTGATGCGCAATGATCGTGTCATCTCCTAGCACTCTGCCAATTCCGCCTAGGCAGGTCCCATGTTTTCCTTCCTTCTTCCTTTGGGGAAGTGTACCAGATGCCTTCCTAGATTGGAATATTCTCACGGTGCTTTTTCTGGTGCGTATTGATAAGGGACCCTCACAATTCCTACTTCTTTATGACCTCTGTCCGCACCGTACCATGAAATCTCTATTCCCTAACATGGCTAATGTGATCTGCACCCGTGCTGTGAAAGAGTGAGGCCCGGGCCACCCAAGCGGAACGTGGGCACTTGCCCGCTCCACCACAGGGCCGGCCCTGACTTGTACTTTTGGACCAACCTATGGCCTGAACTTGGGAAGATGTGGGCCTGTTTGGATTATTCCTGAAGCTGATTAGTAGGAACATCATGGACGGTAACGTTTTCCGTTGGTTCCTGGGCTTAGCACGGATCAGGTTCTCTTGGTAGGATTCCTCTTCATGTATTTGGAATGGTCTACCTTTCTGTAGCATCAGTAAGGCTTTTGAGGTGATTTTCCATCCTTGGAAGTTCACCTTCTCTAATCTCTTTCATCCCCCAAAGCTGTATGCCGTCATTCTGGACCCCTTTTTGGATTTTTGCTTTTAGGTGGATTTATTGCCATAACCCTGCATTCGAACATCCTATGTCTTTCAGATTTACATCCTCATCGATTTAGACTTCCGTGTAGGTTCCATCCTCTTCACCAGCGTAAGCCGAATCACAGGCCCTCACCACACACTTGTGCCTCATCATCTCTTTCACCCTCCCCCACCGCCCCGCTTTGCCTCTGGGCACCCCTGATCAAATGTCCAGTGCCGCCTGTTGGTCAGTGCTTGCTTTTTCTTCTCCTTGAAAGTGAGATCCTACGGTATTTGACTTTGTCCCTGGGGCTTGTTTCACTTCCCCTAAAACCCTCCCAGCCATTCTGGTGGTCACAAATGGCTGGATTGCATCCTTTGTTCCCGCTGAGTGGTCTGCCATTGTGTGGCTATAGCCCATGTTCCTTCTCCATTCGTCCCTTGCTGGGCACCAGGGCGGCTTCCAAGTCTTGGAGAGCGGGAGTAAGGCTGTGGTGAACTCAGCGGTGCACATGTCTTTAGGCGGTAGTGTTTCCGAGTTCTTTGGCTAAACGCGCCCCAGAGGAATAGCTGGATCATATGGGACATGGATTCTTAAATTTCGGAGGCAGTTCCACACCGCTTGGCCTAGTGGCTGCACCGGTTTCCACTGCCACCAGCAGTGCAGGAGGCTTCCCTTCTCTCCACCTCCTCTCTGACGCTTGTTGTTTCCTGTCTGCCTCCTTATAGCCATTCTGACCACGGTGAGCTGCTATGTCCTTGCGGTTTGGATTTGCCTTGAACTCAGGCTTAATGAGTGTGAACAAGTTTTCATGCACCTGTTGGCCCTCTTTAGATCTTCTTGGGAGAAATCTCTGTGTCCATCTTTGGCCCAGGTTTTCATTGGCTTGTACTTTTTCTTGTGGAGACGTGTGAGTTGATTGTATCTTTGGGCTTCTCCCCCCTTGTCCGATGTGTGCTTTGTAAACATCCACTCCCAGTTGTTGTGCTGTCTTTGCATTGAGTCGATGGTTTCCTTGACTGTGCAGAAGCGTCTGCATGTGAGGTGGTCCCGTTTGTTTCTTGTCTCCTTTGCTGCCCTTGCCCAGTCAGACAGGCTTCTTCCCAATAGGCGGCTCAGACAGATGGCAAAGAGCACTCTTCCTAGGTCTTCTCCTACAAGTTTCACGGTTTCAAGTTTGCCATTCAGGGCTTTAATCCATTCCAGGTGGTGCGTGTGCCAGGTGGAACATCATGGTCTACTCTCGTTGTGTTCCATGTGGCTGTGCAGGCTTCCCAGCACCGTTTATCAGAGAGACTCTCCTTTGTCCACTGTCTCCTCTTGGCTCCCTGGTCGCAAATGGGCTGTCCATGTATGTTTGAGTTGGGCTCTGGGCTCTCGATTCTGTTGCATGGGTCTGTGTGCCTGTTTTTGGGGCCGGACTGTGCCGTTTCGGTACCTAGCGCTTCGTCCTCTAGGTTGAAATCAGAAAGTGTGATACGTCCTGCTTTGTTCGTTTTCCTGAGGATTCCTTGGCCTATTCAGGGTCTCTTGTTGCTGGCCGGAAACTTTAGGATTCTCTCTTCTATCTCTCTGGCAAATATGGCTGCAACTTTGACTGGGATTGCATGGAATCCAGAGATTCCTTTCTCCGCTATAGACGTTTCAAGTGTGTTAATTCTTCCATTCCTAGGTCCCGGAATATCCTTCTTTTTCCTTGTGTCGTCTTGAATTTCTTTCCCCAAAAGTTTGCTAGTTTTCGGTTGACATAGCTTTCACCTGTTTTGCTAAGGCTCTTCATAGACATCTTCTTCTTCGTACTGGCAAGCTGTGTTTTTTGTTCGTTTGTGTTTAGCTTCCGTTTTTCTATTCTTTGCAACTTGTAATTGGTTCTGTTTTGGCAGAAGTGCATCGCTGTGCTCACATCTGCTGGCAACGCTCCTGTATTTGCTGTGGAAGTCTGGCCCTATCTAACGTCCCTTCCCATCTGCCTCTACACCCCCTCGGACGCCTGCCCCAGAATGACTGAAGCAGTGGTGAGGAGGCTCACCCCCAGGATTCCACCCGGCCCACCCCAGGCCACCGACCCAGAAGCTGTGGACCTCACCGCTGCACCACCGGCCGGCCCCTTTCATGTTCCATTGGCAACCTGCAGTTGAGTGCAATGGGGCTTGAATATGCTGCTTGAGCCCAGCTCTGGCACTGTGTAGATGAGGCCAGGTGGTTTGTCGGGGCCACTGTGACGTCAGAGGATTGGTCATAATTGTGTGTCTGCTGTCCCGGCAAGCTTCATAGACACAGGGCTTCAGAGCCCGCTTGGAGCAGTCTCATAACTCACCCTTCCCAGTGAGCCCAGGTTTGACCTTCGCTGCCGTGTTTTGGCTTGTGAATTTCTCTGACTTTCAAACGTTCCAGCAGAGCCTGTCTAAAGACTGACATCTTTCATTGTGGATTATTCAGGTGTGATATCTGTTCGCCTTGCATTTTCTGGGACCTTTTTTTCTTTTCCACAGTATCCTCGTCATGGTCTTTCTCAGCTATCTCCCTTAGATGTGCTTATCAGTCCGTTCTCCTTCAGTCCAAGGGATTAATTTTGTATTTCTTGAATCACCGTATGTTCTCTAGGCCGAGGTGTGAGTGCTTTCGTGATTCTTGGTTGCTGTCTTTGAATTTGCAGCGGTCACTTGTAGGATTCTTTGCTATCCTAGCCTAGGTCAAACGAAGCACTGAGAAGCCGTGGTCATCTGGGTTGGTTTGACATCCTGAGTTCAGAAACTCCAAATTCGAGGTGGTCCTGGCAACCCCCTTCATGGACATCATGTTTTTCCGAGACAAATTAGACAAATCTGATGAATTCCTCGCTCCAGGAAAGATATTTCTCTTTCTCTTTTGTGGATTTGGGAAGTTTCGACCTTGACCCCTGACCCTTGGACGTTGCCCTAGATTCCGTCTAGATGCGGGCTTACTTTATTTCTATAGGCTGTGCCATTTGTTTGACCTACATCCTCAGCCCTGGCATGTTTATTTTTCTGGAAACAGAATTGTAATGTTCTAATTTTCAGCCAGCTTCCTTCCATATGGCGTCAAAGCACATAATCAATAATCCTTCTACGGCAAGAGGTCGGTAGAGAATTTCATTGGAGCCAAAGTGAGCACTCTAGCCTGGGAGGGCAGCCTTCACAAAGGAACCAAGCCCTCTGGAAAAGGGTGATTTTCAGCACACTTGTAGAGCCCTTCCCAACAAAGAGACCTACCCCAAGCATGACAGGGCTCCATTCCTTCGAGGCTTCCAAGACATCTCTTGGGACGCATTAGCATGTGGCCAGTGGGCCCCCGTGACGCCAGAGCTATAGAAAGTGAGACTGATCTTCCAAGAACGCTAGGGGCCTAGGAAAGGAGGCATCGACTCTTCTCTTCAATGTCCTCAAGAGATCCTTCTTGACTTTGGATTATGCTTAAGGCAGAAGGACACTGTAGGTCTGATAAGGCCCAAGTGCGGCCTCGTGTTTCCAGTCAAGTTTCAAGCTTGAATCAGCATGGCCTCCCCATAGACTTGAATAGATGACAATGTTCTCCTCTCAGTGCTTGTCCCTCTATTCTGGCTTCTTGCCAAGGATTCCTTTCTTATCCCTGGCATCAGAGTCTGTTTGATCTCTTCCAGTTTCTGTGCCCGCTTTCTGTTTGTCAAAGCTGTTTCTGGGTATGTCTCCCTTTAATAGCCCAGCCTAGGCCAATCCTCAGACTGTACCCATGCGGCCATCTTGGGGGACATGTTCACCGTGATGTCATAAAGAACCTCAGAAGGCTAAGTTGTCCTGACAACCTCCAAGCACACAGAGTTTCAGAGCCATCTCAGACCAGTCTGACTCCTCCCCCTTTCCAGGTAGGATAGTTTTCCTTTTTCTGGATTTCTTGTCGGTTTCTAACTTTCTCCTCGAACTTGGAAAGGCCTGCTCCATTCTCTCTAGACACTGGTCTCTTTCCTGTAAGATTACCCTGGGTGTTATCTCTTATGTCGTGGGTAGATGGCCAAGTGGGTGGACCTTCCCCAGAGAAAGTCCTGGACTCCCTCCCAAGTTGAAGTTGCCCGGGCAATCCTCTGATGCGCAATGATCGTGTCATCTCCTAGCACTCTGCCAATTCCGCCTTGGCAGGTCCCATGTTTTCCTTCCTTCTTCCTTTGGGGAAGTGTACCAGATGCCTTCCTAGATTGGAATATTCTCACGGTGCTTTTTCTGGTGCGTATTGATAAGGGACCCTCACAATTGCTACTTCTTTAGGACCTCTGTCCGCACCGTACCATGAAATCTCTATTCCCTAACAGTGCTAATGTGATCTGCACCCGTGCTGTGAAAGAGTGAGGCCTGGGCCACCCAAGCAGAACGTGGGCACTTGCCCGCTCCACCACAGGGCCGGCCCTGACTTGTACTTTTGGACCAACCTGTGGCCTGAACTTGGGAAGATGTGGGCCTGTTTGGATTATTCGTGAAGCTGATTAGTAGGAACATCATGGACGGTAACGTTTTCCGTTGGTTCCTGGGCTTAGCACGGATCAGGTTCTCTTGGTAGGATTCCTCTTCATGTATTTGGAATGGTCTACCTTTCTGTAGCATCAGTAAGCCTTTTGAGGTGATTTTCCATCCTTGGAAGTTCACCTTCTCTAATCTCTTTCATCCCCCAAAGCTGTATGCCGTCATTCTGGACCCCTTTTTGGATTTTTGCTTTTAGGTGGATTTATTGCCATAACCCTGCATTCGAACATCCTATGTCTTTCAGATTTACATCCTCATCGATTTAGACTTCCGTGTAGGTTCCATCCTCTTCACCAGCGTAAGCCGAATCACAGGCCCTCACCACACACTTGTGCCTCATCATCTCTTCCACCCTCCCCCACCGCCCCGCTTTGCCTCTGGGCACCCCCGATCAAATGTCCAGTGCCGCCTGTTGGTCAGTGCTTGCTTTTTCTTCTCCTTGTAAGTGAGACCCTACGGTATTTGACTTTGTCCCTGGGGCTTGTTTCCCTACCCCTAAAACCCTCCCAGCCATTCTGGTGGTCACAAATGGCTGGATTGCATCCTTTGTTCCCGCTGAGTGGTATGCCATTGTGTGGCTATAGCCCATGTTCCTTCTCCATTCGTCCCTTGCTGGGCACCAGGGCGGCTTCCAAGTCTTGGAGAGCGGGAGTAAGGCTGTGCTGAACTCAGCGGTGCACATGTCTTTAGACGGTAGTGTTTCCGAGTTCTTTGGCTAAACGCGCCCCAGAGGAATAGCTGGATCATATGGGACATGGATTCTTAAATTTCGGAGGCAGTTCCACACCGCTTGGCCTAGTGGCTGCACCGGTTTCCACTGCCAGCAGCAGTGCAGGAGGCTTCCCTTCTCTCCACCTCCTCTCTGACGCTTGTTGTTTCCTGTCTGCCTCCTTATAGGCATTCTGACCATGGTGAGCTGCTATGTCCTTGCGGCTTGGATTTGCCTTGGCCTCAGGCTTAATGAGGGTGAACAAGTTTTCATGCACCTGTTGGCCCTCTTTAGATCTTCTTGGGAGAAATCTCTGTGTCCATCTTTGGCCCAGGTTTTCATTGGCTTGTTCTTTTTCTTGTGGAGACGTGTGAGTTGATTGTATCTTTGGGCTTTTCACCCCTTGTCCGATGTGTGCTTTGCAAACATCCACTCCCAGTTGTTGTGCTGTCTTTGCATTGAGTCGATGGTTTCCTTGACTGGGCAGAAGCGTCTGCATGTGAGGTGGTCCCGTTTGTTTCTTGTCTCCTTTGCTGCCCTTGCCCAGTCAGACAGGCTTCTTCCCAATAGGCGGCTCAGACAGATGGCAAAGAGCACTCTGCCTAGGTCTTCTCCTACAAGTTTCACGGTTTCAAGTGTGCCATTCAGGGCTTTAATCCATTCCAGGTGGTGCGTGTGCCAGGTGGAACATCATGGTCTACTCTCGTTGTGTTCCATGTGGCTGTGCAGGCTTCCCAGCACCGTTTATCGGAGAGACTCTCCTTTGTCCACTGTCTCCTCTTGGCTCCCTGGTCGCAAATGGGCTGTCCATGTATGTTTGAGTTGGGCTCTGGGCTCTCGATTCTGTTGCATGGGTCTGTGTGCCTGTTTTTGGGCCCGGACTGGGCCGTTTCGGTACCCAGCGCTTCGTCCTCTATGTTGAAATCAGAAAGTGTGATACGTCCTGCTTTGTTCGTTTTCCTGAGGATTCCTTGGCCTATTCAGGGTCTCTTGTTGCTGGCCGGAAACTTTAGGATTCTCTCTTCTATCTCTCTGGCAAATATGGCTGCAACTTTGACTGGGATTGCATGGAATCCAGAGATTCCTTTCTCCGCTATGGACGTTTCAAGTGTGTTAATTCTTCCATTCCTAGGTCCCGGAATATCCTTCTTTTTCCTTGCGTCGTCTTGAATTTCTTTCCCCAAACGTTTGCTAGTTTTCGGTTGACATAGCTTTCACCTGTTTTGCTAAGGCTCTTCATAGACATCTTCTTCTTCGTACTGGCAAGCTGTGTTTTTTGTTCGTTTGTGTTTAGCTTCCGTTTTTCTATTCTTTGCAACTTGTAATTGGTTCTGTTTTGGCAGAAGTGCATCGCTGTGCTCACATCTGCTGGCAACGCTCCTGTATTTGCTGTGGAAGTCTGGCCCTATCTAACATCCCTTCCCATCTGCCTCTACACCCCCTCGGACGCCTGCCCCAGAATGACTGAAGCAGTGGTGAGGAGGCTCACCCCCAGGATTCCACCCGGCCCACCCCGGGCCACCGACCCAGAAGCTGCGGACCTCACCGCTGCACCACCGGCCGGCCCCTTTCATGTTCCATTGGCAACCTGCAGTTGAGTGCAATGGGGCTTGAATATGCTGCTTGAGCCCAGCTCTGGCACTGTGTAGATGAGGCCAGGTGGTTTGTCGGGGCCACTGTGACGTCAGAGGATTGGTCATAATTGTGTGTCTGCTGTCCCGGCAAGCTTCATGGACACAGGGCTTCAGAGCCCGCTTGGAGCAGTCTCATAACTCACCCTTCCCAGTGAGCCCAGGTTTGACCTTCGCTGCCGTGTTTTGGCTTGTGAATTTCTCTGACTTTCAAACGTTCCAGCAGAGCCTGTCTAAAGACTGACATCTTTCATTGTGGATTATGCAGGTGTGATATCTGTTCGCCTTGCATTTTCTGGGACCTTTTTTTCTTTTCCACAGTATCCTCGTCATGGTCTTTCTCAGCTATCTCCCTTAGATGTGCTTATCAGTCCGTTCTCCTTCAGTCCAAGGGATTAATTTTGTATTTCTTGAATCACCGTATGTTCTCTAGGCCGAGGTGTGAGTGCTTTCGTGATTCTTGGTTGCTGTCTTTGAATTTGCAGCGGTCACTTGTAGGACTCTTTGCTATCCTAGCCTAGGTCAAACGAAGCACTGAGAAGCCGTGGTCATCTGGGTTGGTTTGACATCCTGAGATCAGAAACTCCAAATTCGAGGTGGTCCTGGCAACCCCCTTCATGGACATCATGTTTTTCCGAGACAAATTAGACAAATCTGATGAATTCCTCGCTCCAGGAAAGATATTTTTCTTTCTCTTTTGTCGATTTGGGAAGTTTCGAACTTGACCCCTGACCCTTGGACGTTGCCCTAGATTCCGTCTAGATGCGGGCTTACTTTATTTCTATAGGCTGTGCCATTTGTTTGACCTACATCCTCAGCCCTGGCATGTTTATTTTTCTGGAAACAGAATTGTAATGTTCTAATTTTCAGCCAGCTTCCTTCCATATGGCGTCAAAGCACATAATCAATAATCCTTCTATGGCAAGAGGTCGGGGGAGGGAATTTCATTGGAGCCAAAGTGAGCACTCTAGCCTGGGAGGGCAGCCTTCACAAAGGAACCAAGCCCTCTGGAAAAGGGTGATTTTCAGAACACTTGTAGAGCCCTTCCCAACAAAGAGACCTACCCCAAGCATGACAGGGCTCCATTCCTTCGAGGCTTCCAAGACATCTCTTGGGACGCATTAGCATGTGGCCAGTGGGCCCCCGTGACGCCAGAGCTATAGAAAGTGAGACTGATCTTCCAAGAACGCTAGGGGCCTAGGAAAGGAGGCATCGACTCTTCTCTTCAATGTCCTCAAGAGATCCTTCTTGACTTTGGATTATGCTTAAGGCAGAAGGACACTGTAGGTCTGATAAGGCCCAAGTGCGGCCTCGTGTTTCCAGTCAAGTTTCAAGCTTGAATCAGCATGGCCTCCCCATAGACTTGAATAGATGACAATGTTCTCCTCTCAGTGCTTGTCCCTCTATTCTGGCTTCTTGCCAAGGATTCCTTTCTTATCCCTGGCATCAGAGTCTGTTTGATCTCTTCCAGTTTCTGTGCCCGCTTTCTGTTTGTCAAAGCTGTTTCTGGGTATGTCTCCCTTTAATAGCCCAGCCTAGGCTAATCCTCAGACTGTACCCATGCGGCCATCTTGGGGGACATGTTCACCGTGATGTCATAAAGAACCTCAGAAGGCTAAGTTGTCCTGACAACCTCCAAGCACACAGAGTTTCAGAGCCATCTCAGACCAGTCTGACTCCTCCCCCTTTCCAGGTAGGATAGTTTTCCTTTTTCTGGATTTCTTGTCGGTTTCTAACTTTCTCCTCGAACTTGGAAAGGCCTGCTCCATTCTCTCTAGACACTGGTCTCTTTCCTGTAAGATTACCCTGGGTGTTATCTCTTATGTCGTGGGTAGATGGCCAAGTGGGTGGACCTTCCCCAGAGAAAGTCCTGGACTCCCTCCCAAGTTGAAGTTGCCCGGGCAATCCTCTGATGCGCAATGATCGTGTCATCTCCTAGCACTCTGCCAATTCCGCCTTGGCAGGTCCCATGTTTTCCTTCCTTCTTCCTTTGGGGAAGTGTACCAGATGCCTTCCTAGATTGGAATATTCTCACGGTGCTTTTTCTGGTGCGTATTGATAAGGGACCCTCACAATTGCTACTTCTTTAGGACCTCTGTCCGCACCGTACCATGAAATCTCTATTCCCTAACAGTGCTAATGTGATCTGCACCCGTGCTGTGAAAGAGTGAGGCCCGGGCCACCCAAGCGGAACGTGGGCACTTGCCCGCTCCACCACAGGGCCGGCCCTGACTTGTACTTTTGGACCAACCTGTGGCCTGAACTTGGGAAGATGTGGGCCTGTTTGGATTATTCGTGAAGCTGATTAGTAGGAACATCATGGACGGTAACGTTTTCCGTTGGTTCCTGGGCTTAGCACGGATCAGGTTCTCTTGGTAGGATTCCTCTTCATGTATTTGGAATGGTCTACCTTTCTGTAGCATCAGTAAGGCTTTTGAGGTGATTTTCCATCCTTGGAAGTTCACCTTCTCTAATCTCTTTCAGCCCCCAAAGCTGTATGCCGTCATTCTGGACCCCTTTTTGGATTTTTGCTTTTAGGTGGATTTATTGCCATAACCCTGCATTCGAACATCCTATGTCTTTCAGATTTACATCCTCATCGATTTAGACTTCCGTGTAGGTTCCATCCTCTTCACCAGCGTAAGCCGAATCACAGGCCCTCACCACACACTTGTGCCTCATCATCTCTTCCACCCTCCCCCACCGCCCCGCTTTGCCTCTGGGCACCCCCGATCAAATGTCCAGTGCCGCCTGTTGGTCAGTGCTTGCTTTTTCTTCTCCTTGTAAGTGAGACCCTACGGTATTTGACTTTGTCCCTGGGGCTTGTTTCCCTACCCCTAAAACCCTCCCAGCCATTCTGGTGGTCACAAATGGCTGGATTGCATCCTTTGTTCCCGCTGAGTGGTATGCCATTGTGTGGCTATAGCCCATGTTCCTTCTCCATTCGTCCCTTGCTGGGCACCAGGGCGGCTTCCAAGTCTTGGAGAGCGGGAGTAAGGCTGTGCTGAACTCAGCGGTGCACATGTCTTTAGACGGTAGTGTTTCCGAGTTCTTTGGCTAAACGCGCCCCAGAGGAATAGCTGGATCATATGGGACATGGATTCTTAAATTTCGGAGGCAGTTCCACACCGCTTGGCCTAGTGGCTGCACCGGTTTCCACTGCCAGCAGCAGTGCAGGAGGCTTCCCTTCTCTCCACCTCCTCTCTGACGCTTGTTGTTTCCTGTCTGCCTCCTTATAGGCATTCTGACCATGGTGAGCTGCTATGTCCTTGCGGCTTGGATTTGCCTTGGCCTCAGGCTTAATGAGGGTGAACAAGTTTTCATGCACCTGTTGGCCCTCTTTAGATCTTCTTGGGAGAAATCTCTGTGTCCATCTTTGGCCCAGGTTTTCATTGGCTTGTTCTTTTTCTTGTGGAGACGTGTGAGTTGATTGTATCTTTGGGCTTTTCACCCCTTGTCCGATGTGTGCTTTGCAAACATCCACTCCCAGTTGTTGTGCTGTCTTTGCATTGAGTCGATGGTTTCCTTGACTGGGCAGAAGCGTCTGCATGTGAGGTGGTCCCGTTTGTTTCTTGTCTCCTTTGCTGCCCTTGCCCAGTCAGACAGGCTTCTTCCCAATAGGCGGCTCAGACAGATGGCAAAGAGCACTCTGCCTAGGTCTTCTCCTACAAGTTTCACGGTTTCAAGTGTGCCATTCAGGGCTTTAATCCATTCCAGGTGGTGCGTGTGCCAGGTGGAACATCATGGTCTACTCTCGTTGTGTTCCATGTGGCTGTGCAGGCTTCCCAGCACCGTTTATCGGAGAGACTCTCCTTTGTCCACTGTCTCCTCTTGGCTCCCTGGTCGCAAATGGGCTGTCCATGTATGTTTGAGTTGGGCTCTGGGCTCTCGATTCTGTTGCATGGGTCTGTGTGCCTGTTTTTGGGCCCGGACTGGGCCGTTTCGGTACCCAGCGCTTCGTCCTCTAGGTTGAAATCAGAAAGTGTGATACGTCCTGCTTTGTTCGTTTTCCTGAGGATTCCTTGGCCTATTCAGGGTCTCTTGTTGCTGGCCGGAAACTTTAGGATTCTCTCTTCTATCTCTCTGGCAAATATGGCTGCAACTTTGACTGGGATTGCATGGAATCCAGAGATTCCTTTCTCCGCTATGGACGTTTCAAGTGTGTTAATTCTTCCATTCCTAGGTCCCGGAATATCCTTCTTTTTCCTTGTGTCGTCTTGAATTTCTTTCCCCAAACGTTTGCTAGTTTTCGGTTGACATAGCTTTCACCTGTTTTGCTAAGGCTCTTCATAGACATCTTCTTCTTCGTACTGGCAAGCTGTGTTTTTTGTTCGTTTGTGTTTAGCTTCCGTTTTTCTATTCTTTGCAACTTGTAATTGGTTCTGTTTTGGCAGAAGTGCATCGCTGTGCTCACATCTGCTGGCAACGCTCCTGTATTTGCTGTGGAAGTCTGGCCCTATCTAACGTCCCTTCCCATCTGCCTCTACACCCCCTCGGACGCCTGCCCCAGAATGACTGAAGCAGTGGTGAGGAGGCTCACCCCCAGGATACCACCCGGCCCACCCCGGGCCACCGACCCAGAAGCTGCGGACCTCACCGCTGCACCACCGGCCGGCCCCTTTCATGTTCCATTGGCAACCTGCAGTTGAGTGCAATGGGGCTTGAATATGCTGCTTGAGCCCAGCTCTGGCACTGTGTAGATGAGGCCAGGTGGTTTGTCGGGGCCACTGTGACGTCAGAGGATTGGTCATAATTGTGTGTCTGCTGTCCCGGCAAGCTTCATGGACACAGGGCTTCAGAGCCCGCTTGGAGCAGTCTCATAACTCACCCTTCCCAGTGAGCCCAGGTTTGACCTTCGCTGCCGTGTTTTGGCTTGTGAATTTCTCTGACTTTCAAACGTTCCAGCAGAGCCTGTCTAAAGACTGACATCTTTCATTGTGGATTATTCAGGTGTGATATCTGTTCGCCTTGCATTTTCTGGGACCTTTTTTTCTTTTCCACAGTATCCTCGTCATGGTCTTTCTCAGCTATCTCCCTTAGATGTGCTTATCAGTCCGTTCTCCTTCAGTCCAAGGGATTAATTTTGTATTTCTTGAATGACCGTATGTTCTCTAGGCCGAGGTGTGAGTGCTTTCGTGATTCTGGGTTGCTGTCTTTGAATTTGCAGCGGTCACTTGTAGGACTCTTTGCTATCCTAGCCTAGGTCAAACGAAGCACTGAGAAGCCGTGGTCATCTGGGTTGGTTTGACATCCTGAGATCAGAAACTCCAAATTCGAGGTGGTCCTGGCAACCCCCTTCATGGACATCATGTTTTTCCGAGACAAATTAGACAAATCTGATGAATTCCTCGCTCCAGGAAAGATATTTTTCTTTCTCTTTTGTGGATTTGGGAAGTTTCGAACTTGACCCCTGACCCTTGGACGTTGCCCTAGATTCCGTCTAGATGCGGGCTTACTTTATTTCTATAGGCTGTGCCATTTGTTTGACCTACATCCTCAGCCCTGGCATGTTTATTTTTCTGGAAACAGAATTGTAATGTTCTAATTTTCAGCCAGCTTCCTTCCATATGGCGTCAAAGCACATAATCAATAATCCTTCTACGGCAAGAGGTCGGGGGAGGGAATTTCATTGGAGCCAAAGTGAGCACTCTAGCCTGGGAGGGCAGCCTTCACAAAGGAACCAAGCCCTCTGGAAAAGGGTGATTTTCAGCACACTTGTAGAGCCCTTCCCAACAAAGAGACCTACCCCAAGCATGACAGGGCTCCATTCCTTCGAGGCTTCCAAGACATCTCTTGGGACGCATTAGCATGTGGCCAGTGGGCCCCCGTGACGCCAGAGCTATAGAAAGTGAGACTGATCTTCCAAGAACGCTAGGGGCCTAGGAAAGGAGGCATCGACTCTTCTCTTCAATGTCCTCAAGAGATCCTTCTTGACTTTGGATTATGCTTAAGGCAGAAGGACACTGTAGGTCTGATAAGGCCCAAGTGCGGCCTCGTGTTTCCAGTCAAGTTTCAAGCTTGAATCAGCATGGCCTCCCCATAGACTTGAATAGATGACAATGTTCTCCTCTCAGTGCTTGTCCCTCTATTCTGGCTTCTTGCCAAGGATTCCTTTCTTATCCCTGGCATCAGAGTCTGTTTGATCTCTTCCAGTTTCTGTGCCCGCTTTCTGTTTGTCAAAGCTGTTTCTGGGTATGTCTCCCTTTAATAGCCCAGCCTAGGCCAATCCTCAGACTGTAACCATGCGGCCATCTTGGGGGACATGTTCACCGTGATGTCATAAAGAACCTCAGAAGGCTAAGTTGTCCTGACAACCTCCAAGCACACAGAGTTTCAGAGCCATCTCAGACCAGTCTGACTCCTCCCCCTTTCCAGGTAGGATAGTTTTCCTTTTTCTGGATTTCTTGTCGGTTTCTAACTTTCTCCTCGAACTTGGAAAGGCCTGCTCCATTCTCTCTAGACACTGGTCTCTTTCCTGTAAGATTACCCTGGGTGTTATCTCTTATGTCGTGGGTAGATGGCCAAGTGGGTGGACCTTCCCCAGAGAAAGTCCTGGACTCCCTCCCAAGTTGAAGTTGCCCGGGCAATCCTCTGATGCGCAATGATCGTGTCATCTCCTAGCACTCTGCCAATTCCGCCTTGGCAGGTCCCATGTTTTCCTTCCTTCTTCCTTTGGGGAAGTGTACCAGATGCCTTCCTAGATTGGAATATTCTCACGGTGCTTTTTCTGGTGCGTATTGATAAGGGACCCTCACAATTGCTACTTCTTTAGGACCTCTGTCCGCACCGTACCATGAAATCTCTATTCCCTAACAGTGCTAATGTGATCTGCACCCGTGCTGTGAAAGAGTGAGGCCCGGGCCACCCAAGCGGAACGTGGGCACTTGCCCGCTCCACCACAGGGCCGGCCCTGACTTGTACTTTTGGACCAACCTGTGGCCTGAACTTGGGAAGATGTGGGCCTGTTTGGATTATTCGTGAAGCTGATTAGTAGGAACATCATGGACGGTAACGTTTTCCGTTGGTTCCTGGGCTTAGCACGGATCAGGTTCTCTTGGTAGGATTCCTCTTCATGTATTTGGAATCGTCTACCTTTCTGTAGCATCAGTAAGCCTTTTGAGGTGATTTTCCATCCTTGGAAGTTCACCTTCTCTAATCTCTTTCAGCCCCCAAAGCTGTATGCCGTCATTCTGGACCCCTTTTTGGATTTTTGCTTTTAGGTGGATTTATTGCCATAACCCTGCATTCGAACATCCTATGTCTTTCAGATTTACATCCTCATCGATTTAGACTTCCGTGTAGGTTCCATCCTCTTCACCAGCGTAAGCCGAATCACAGGCCCTCACCACACACTTGTGCCTCATCATCTCTTCCACCCTCCCCCACCGCCCCGCTTTGCCTCTGGGCACCCCCGATCAAATGTCCAGTGCCGCCTGTTGGTCAGTGCTTGCTTTTTCTTCTCCTTGTAAGTGAGATCCTACGGTATTTGACTTTGTCCCTGGGGCTTGTTTCCCTACCCCTAAAACCCTCCCAGCCATTCTGGTGGTCACAAATGGCTGGATTGCATCCTTTGTTCCCGCTGAGTGGTATGCCATTGTGTGGCTATAGCCCATGTTCCTTCTCCATTCGTCCCTTGCTGGGCACCAGGGCGGCTTCCAAGTCTTGGAGAGCGGGAGTAAGGCTGTGCTGAACTCAGCGGTGCACATGTCTTTAGGCGGTAGTGTTTCCGAGTTCTTTGGCTAAACGCGCCCCAGAGGAATAGCTGGATCATATGGGACATGGATTCTTAAATTTCGGAGGCAGTTCCACACCGCTTGGCCTAGTGGCTGCACCGGTTTCCACTGCCACCAGCAGTGCAGGAGGCTTCCCTTCTCTCCGCCTCCTCTCTGACGCTTGTTGTTTCCTGTCTGCCTCCTTATAGCCATTCTGTCCACGGTGAGCTGCTATGTCCTTCCGGTTTGGATTTTCCTTGGCCTCAGGCTTAATGAGGGTGAACAAGTTTTCATGCACCTGTTGGCCCTCTTTAGATCTTCTTGGGAGAAATCTCTGTGTCCATCTTTGGCCCAGGTTTTCATTGGCTTGTTCTTTTTCTTGTGGAGACGTGTGAGTTGATTGTATCTTTGGGCTTTTCACCCCTTGTCCGATGTGTGCTTTGCAAACATCCACTCCCAGTTGTTGTGCTGTCTTTGCATTGAGTCGATGGTTTCCTTGACTGGGCAGAAGCGTCTGCATGTGAGGTGGTCCCGTTTGTTTCTTGTCTCCTTTGCTGCCCTTGCCCAGTCAGACAGGCTTCTTCCCAATAGGCGGCTCAGACAGATGGCAAAGAGCACTCTGCCTAGGTCTTCTCCTACAAGTTTCACGGTTTCAAGTGTGCCATTCAGGGCTTTAATCCATTCCAGGTGGTGCGTGTGCCAGGTGGAACATCATGGTCTACTCTCGTTGTGTTCCATGTGGCTGTGCAGGCTTCCCAGCACCGTTTATCGGAGAGACTCTCCTTTGTCCACTGTCTCCTCTTGGCTCCCTGGTCGCAAATGGGCTGTCCATGTATGTTTGAGTTGGGCTCTGGGCTCTCGATTCTGTTGCATGGGTCTGTGTGCCTGTTTTTGGGCCCGGACTGGGCCGTTTCGGTACCCAGCGCTTCGTCCTCTATGTTGAAATCAGAAAGTGTGATACGTCCTGCTTTGTTCGTTTTCCTGAGGATTCCTTGGCCTATTCAGGGTCTCTTGTTGCTGGCCGGAAACTTTAGGATTCTCTCTTCTATCTCTCTGGCAAATATGGCTGCAACTTTGACTGGGATTGCATGGAATCCAGAGATTCCTTTCTCCGCTATGGACGTTTCAAGTGTGTTAATTCTTCCATTCCTAGGTCCCGGAATATCCTTCTTTTTCCTTGTGTCGTCTTGAATTTCTTTCCCCAAACGTTTGCTAGTTTTCGGTTGACATAGCTTTCACCTGTTTTGCTAAGGCTCTTCATAGACATCTTCTTCTTCGTACTGGCAAGCTGTGTTTTTTGTTCGTTTGTGTTTAGCTTCCGTTTTTCTATTCTTTGCAACTTGTAATTGGTTCTGTTTTGGCAGAAGTGCATCGCTGTGCTCACATCTGCTGGCAACGCTCCTGTATTTGCTGTGGAAGTCTGGCCCTATCTAACGTCCCTTCCCATCTGCCTCTACACCCCCTCGGACGCCTGCCCCAGAATGACTGAAGCAGTGGTGAGGAGGCTCACCCCCAGGATTCCACCCGGCCCACCCCGGGCCACCGACCCAGAAGCTGCGGACCTCACCGCTGCACCACCGGCCGGCCCCTTTCATGTTCCATTGGCAACCTGCAGTTGAGTGCAATGGGGCTTGAATATGCTGCTTGAGCCCAGCTCTGGCACTGTGTAGATGAGGCCAGGTGGTTTGTCGGGGCCACTGTGACGTCAGAGGATTGGTCATAATTGTGTGTCTGCTATCCCGGCAAGCTTCATGGACACAGGGCTTCAGAGCCTGCTTGGAGCAGTCTCATAACTCACCCTTCCCAGTGAGCCCAGGTTTGACCTTCGCTGCCGTGTTTTGGCTTGTGAATTTCTCTGACTTTCAAACGTTCCAGCAGAGCCTGTCTAAAGACTGACATCTTTCATTGTGGATTATTCAGGTGTGATATCTGTTCGCCTTGCATTTTCTGGGACCTTTTTTTCTTTTCCACAGTATCCTCGTCATGGTCTTTCTCAACTATCTCCCTTAGATGTGCTTATCAGTCCGTTCTCCTTCAGTCCAAGGGATTAATTTTGTATTTCTTGAATGACCGTATGTTCTCTAGGCCGAGGTGTGAGTGCTTTCGTGATTCTGGGTTGCTGTCTTTGAATTTGCAGCGGTCACTTGTAGGACTCTTTGCTATCCTAGCCTAGGTCAAACGAAGCACTGAGAAGCCGTGGTCATCTGGGTTGGTTTGACATCCTGAGATCAGAAACTCCAAATTCGAGGTGGTCCTGGCAACCCCCTTCATGGACATCATGTTTTTCCGAGACAAATTAGACAAATCTGATGAATTCCTCGCTCCAGGAAAGATATTTTTCTTTCTCTTTTGTGGATTTGGGAAGTTTCGAACTTGACCCCTGACCCTTGGACGTTGCCCTAGATTCCGTCTAGATGCGGGCTTACTTTATTTCTATAGGCTGTGCCATTTGTTTGACCTACATCCTCAGCCCTGGCATGTTTATTTTTCTGGAAACAGAATTGTAATGTTCTAATTTTCAGCCAGCTTCCTTCCATATGGCGTCAAAGCACATAATCAATAATCCTTCTACGGCAAGAGGTCGGGGGAGAGAATTTCATTGGAGCCAAAGTGAGCACTCTAGCCTGGGAGGGCAGCCTTCACAAAGGAACCAAGCCCTCTGGAAAAGGGTGATTTTCAGCACACTTGTAGAGCCCTTCCCAACAAAGAGACCTACCCCAAGCATGACAGGGCTCCATTCCTTCGAGGCTTCCAAGACATCTCTTGGGACGCATTAGCATGTGGCCAGTGGGCCCCCGTGACGCCAGAGCTATAGAAAGTGAGACTGATCTTCCAAGAACGCTAGGGGCCTAGGAAAGGAGGCATCAACTCTTCTCTTCAATGTCCTCAAGAGATCCTTCTTGACTTTGGATTATGCTTAAGGCAGAAGGACACTGTAGGTCTGATAAGGCCCAAGTGCGGCCTCGTGTTTCCAGTCAAGTTTCAAGCTTGAATCAGCATGGCCTCCCCATAGCCTTGAATAGATGACAATGTTCTCCTCTCAGTGCTTGTCCCTCTATTCTGGCTTCTTGCCAAGGATTCCTTTCTTATCCCTGGCATCAGAGTCTGTTTGATCTCTTCCAGTTTCTGTGCCCGCTTTCTGTTTGTCAAAGCTGTTTCTGGGTATGTCTCCCTTTAATAGCCCAGCCTAGGCCAATCCTCAGACTGTAACCATGCGGCCATCTTGGGGGACATGTTCACCGTGATGTCATAAAGAACCTCAGAAGGCTAAGTTGTCCTGACAACCTCCAAGCACACAGAGTTTCAGAGCCATCTCAGACCAGTCTGACTCCTCCCCCTTTCCAGGTAGGATAGTTTTCCTTTTTCTGGATTTCTTGTCGGTTTCTAACTTTCTCCTCGAACTTGGAAAGGCCTGCTCCATTCTCTCTAGACACTGGTCTCTTTCCTGTAAGATTACCCTGGGTGTTATCTCTTATGTCGTGGGTAGAGGGCCAAGTGGGTGGACCTTCCCCAGAGAAAGTCCTGGACTCCCTCCCAAGTTGAAGTTGCCCGGGCAATCCTCTGATGCGCAATGATCGTGTCATCTCCTAGCACTCTGCCAATTCCGCCTTGGCAGGTCCCATGTTTTCCTTCCTTCTTCCTTTGGGGAAATGTACCAGATGCCTTCCTGGATTGGAGTATTCTCACGGTGCTTTTTCTGGTGCGTATTGATAAGGGACCCTCACAATTGCTACTTCTTTAGGACCTCTGTCCGCACCGTACCATGAAATCTCTATTCCCTAACAGTGCTAATGGGATCTGCACCCGTGCTGTGAAAGAGTGAGGCCTGGGCCACCCAAGCGGAACGTGGGCACTTGCCCGCTCCACCACAGGGCCGGCCCTGACTTGTACTTTTGGACCAACCTGTGGCCTGTACTTGGGAAGATGTGGGCCTGTTTGGATTATTCGTGAAGCTGATTAGTAGGAACATCATGGACGGTAACGTTTTCCGTTGGTTCCTGGGCTTAGCACGGATCAGGTTCTCTTGGTAGGATTCCTCTTCATGTATTTGGAATCGTCTACCTTTCTGTAGCATCAGTAAGCCTTTTGAGGTGATTTTCCATCCTTGGAAGTTCACCTTCTCTAATCTCTTTCAGCCCCCAAAGCTGTATGCCGTCATTCTGGACCCCTTTTTGGATTTTTGCTTTTAGGTGGATTTATTGCCATAACCCTGCATTCGAACATCCTATGTCTTTCAGATTTACATCCTCATCGATTTAGACTTCCGTGTAGGTTCCATCCTCTTCACCAGCGTAAGCCGAATCACAGGCCCTCACCACACACTTGTGCCTCATCATCTCTTCCACCCTCCCCCACCGCCCCGCTTTGCCTCTGGGCACCCCCGCTAAAATGTCCAGTGCCGCCTGTTGGTCAGTGCTTGTTTTTTCTTCTCCTTGTAAGTGAGATCCTACGGTATTTGACTTTGTCCCTGGGGCTTGTTTCACTTCCCCTAAAACCCTCCCAGCCATTCTGGTGGTCACAAATGGCTGGATTGCATCCTTTGTTCCCGCTGAGTGGTATGCCATTGTGTGGCTATAGCCCATGTTCCTTCTCCATTCGTCCCTTGCTGGGCACCAGGGCGGCTTCCAAGTCTTGGAGAGCGGGAGTAAGGCTGTGGTGAACTCAGCGGTGCACATGTCTTTAGGTGGTAGTGTTTCCGAGTTCTTTGGCTAAACGCGCCCCAGAGGAATAGCTGGATCATATGGGACATGGATTCTTAAATTTCGGAGGCAGTTCCACACCGCTTGGCCTAGTGGCTGCACCGGTTTCCACTGCCAGCAGCAGTGCAGGAGGCTTCCCTTCTCTCCACCTCCTCTCTGACGCTTGTTGTTTCCTGTCTGCCTCCTTATAGCCATTCTGGCCACAGTGAGCTGCTATGTCCTTGCGGTTTGGATTTTCCTTGGCCTCAGGCTTAATGAGGGTGAACAAGTTTTCATGCACCTTTTGGCCCTCTTTAGATCTTCTTGGGAGAAATCTCTGTGTCCATCTTTGGCCCAGGTTTTCATTGGCTTGTTCTTTTTCTTGTGGAGACGTGTGAGTTGATTGTATCTTTGGGCTTTTCACCCCTTGTCCGATGTGTGCTTTGCAAACATCCACTCCCAGTTGTTGTGCTGTCTTTGCCTTGAGTCGATGGTTTCCTTGACTGGGCAGAAGCGTCTGCATTTGAGGTGGTCCCGTTTGTTTCTTGTCTCCTTTGCTGCCCTTGCCCAGTCAGACAGGCTTCTTCCCAATAGGCGGCTCAGACAGATGGCAAAGAGCACTCTGCCTAGGTCTTCTCCTACAAGTTTCACGGTTTCAAGTGTGCCATTCAGGGCTTTAATCCATTCCAGGTGGTGCGTGTGCCAGGTGGAACATCATGGTCTACTCTCGTTGTGTTCCATGTGGCTGTGCAGGCTTCCCAGCACCGTTTCTTGGAGAGACTCTCCTTTGTCCACTGTCTCCTCTTGGCTCTCCGGTCGCAAATGGGCTGTCCATGTATGTTTGAGTTGGGCTCTGGGCTCTCGATTCTGTTGCATGGGTCTGTGTGCCTGTTTTTGGGCACGGACTGTGCCGTTTCGGTACCTAGCGCTTCGTCCTCTATGTTGAAATCAGAAAGTGTGATACGTCCTGCTTTGTTCATTTTCCTGAGGATTCCTTGGCCTATTCAGGGTCTCTTGTTGCTGGCTGGAAACTTTAGGATTCTCTCTTCTATCTCTCTGGCAAATATGGCTGCAACTTTGACTGGGATTGCATGGAATGCAGAGATTCCTTTCTCCGCTAGGGACGTTTCAAGTGTGTTAATTCTTCCATTCCTAGGTCCCGGAATATCCTTCTTTTTCCTTGTGTCGTCTTGAATTTCTTTCCCCAAACGTTTGCTAGTTTTCGGTTGACATAGCTTTCACCTGTTTTGCTAAGGTTCTTCATAGACATCTTCTTCTTCGTACTGGCAAGCTGTGTTTTTTGTTCGTTTGTGTTTAGCTTCCGTTTGTCTATTCTTTGCAACTTGTAATTGGTTCTGTTTTGGCAGAAGTGCATCGCTGTGCTCACATCTGCTGGCAATGCTCCTGTATTTGCTGTGGAAGTCTGGCCCTATCTAACGTCCCTTCCCATCTGCCTCTGCACCCCCTCGGACGCCTGCCCCAGAATGACTGAAGCAGTGGTGAGGAGGCTCACCCCCAGGATTCCACCCGGCCCACCCCGGGCCACCGACCCAGAAGCTGCGGACCTCACCGCTGCACCACCGGCCGGCCCCTTTCATGTTCCATTGGCAACCTGCAGTTGAGTGCAATGGGGCTTGAATATGCTGCTTGAGCCCAGCTCTGGCACTGTGTAGATGAGGCCAGGTTGTTTGTCGGGGCCACTGTGACGTCAGAGGATTGGTCATAGTTGTGCGTCTGCTGTCCCAGAAAACTTCATGGACACAGGGCTTCAGAGCCCGCTTGGAGCAGTCTCATAACGCACCCTTCCCAGTGAGCCCAGGTTTGACCTTCGTTGCCGTTTTTTGGCTTGTGAATTTCTCTGACTTTCAAACGTTCCAGCACAGTGTGTCTAAAGACTGACATCTTTCAGTGTGGATTATTCAGGTGTGATATCTGTTCGCCTTGCATTTTCTGGGACCTTTTTTTCTTTTCCACAGTATACTCGTCATGGTCTTTCTCAGCTATCTCCCTTAGATGTGCTCATCAGTCCGTTCTCCTTCAGTCCAAGTGATTAATTTTGTATTTCTTGAATCACCGTATGTTCTCTAGGCCGAGGTGTGAGTGCTTTCGTGATTCTTGGTTGCTGTCTTTGAATTTGCAGCGGTCACTTGTAGGACTCTTTGCTATCCCAGCCTAGGTCAAGCGAAGCACTGAGAACCCGTGGTCATCTGGCTTGGTTTGACATCCTGAGATCAGAAACTCCAAATTCGAGGTGGTCCTGGCAACCCCCTTCACGGACATAATGTTTTTCTGAGACAAATTAGACAAATCTGATGAATTCCTCGCTCCAGGAAAGATATTTTTCTTTCTCTTTTGTGGATTCGGGAAGTTTCGAACTTGACCCCTGACCCTTGAACATTGCCCTAGATTCCATCTAGATAAGGGCTGACTTTATTTCTATAGGCTGTGCCATTTGTTTGACCTACATCCTCAGCCCTGGCATGTTTATTTTTCTGGAAACAGAATTGTAATGTTCTAATTTTCAGCCAGCTTCCTTCCATATGGCGTCAAAGCACATAATCAATAATCCTTCTACGGCAAGAGGTCGGGGGAGAGAATTTCATTGGAGCCAAAGTGAGCACTCTAGCCTGGGAGGGCAGCCTTCACAAAGGAACCAAGCCCTCTGGAAAAGGGTGATTTTCAGCACACTTGTAGAGCCCTTCCCAACAAAGAGACCTACCCCAAGCATGACAGGGCTCCATTCCTTCGAGGCTTCCAAGACATCTCTTGGGACGCATTAGCATGTGGCCAGTGGGCCCCCGTGACGCCAGAGCTATAGAAAGTGAGACTGATCTTCCAAGAACGCTAGGGGCCTAGGAAAGGAGGCATCAACTCTTCTCTTCAATGTCCTCAAGAGATCCTTCTTGACTTTGGATTATGCTTAAGGCAGAAGGACACTGTAGGTCTGATAAGGCCCAAGTGCGGCCTCGTGTTTCCAGTCAAGTTTCAAGCTTGAATCAGCATGGCCTCCCCATAGCCTTGAATAGATGACAATGTTCTCCTCTCAGTGCTTGTCCCTCTATTCTGGCTTCTTGCCAAGGATTCCTTTCTTATCCCTGGCATCAGAGTCTGTTTGATCTCTTCCAGTTTCTGTGCCCGCTTTCTGTTTGTCAAAGCTGTTTCTGGGTATGTCTCCCTTTAATAGCCCAGCCTAGGCCAATCCTCAGACTGTAACCATGCGGCCATCTTGGGGGACATGTTCACCGTGATGTCATAAAGAACCTCAGAAGGCTAAGTTGTCCTGACAACCTCCAAGCACACAGAGTTTCAGAGCCATCTCAGACCAGTCTGACTCCTCCCCCTTTCCAGGTAGGATAGTTTTCCTTTTTCTGGATTTCTTGTCGGTTTCTAACTTTCTCCTCGAACTTGGAAAGGCCTGCTCCATTCTCTCTAGACACTGGTCTCTTTCCTGTAAGATTACCCTGGGTGTTATCTCTTATGTCGTGGGTAGATGGCCAAGTGGGTGGACCTTCCCCAGAGAAAGTCCTGGACTCCCTCCCAAGTTGAAGTTGCCCGGGCAATCCTCTGATGCGCAATGATCGTGTCATCTCCTAGCACTCTGCCAATTCCGCCTTGGCAGGTCCCATGTTTTCCTTCCTTCTTCCTTTGGGGAAGTGTACCAGATGCCTTCCTAGATTGGAATATTCTCACGGTGCTTTTTCTGGTGCGTATTGATAAGGGACCCTCACAATTGCTACTTCTTTAGGACCTCTGTCCGCACCGTACCATGAAATCTCTATTCCCTAACAGTGCTAATGTGATCTGCACCCGTGCTGTGAAAGAGTGAGGCCCGGGCCACCCAAGCGGAACGTGGGCACTTGCCCGCTCCACCACAGGGCCGGCCCTGACTTGTACTTTTGGACCAACCTGTGGCCTGAACTTGGGAAGATGTGGGCCTGTTTGGATTATTCGTGAAGCTGATTAGTAGGAACATCATGGACGGTAACGTTTTCCGTTGGTTCCTGGGCTTAGCACGGATCAGGTTCTCTTGGTAGGATTCCTCTTCATGTATTTGGAATCGTCTACCTTTCTGTAGCATCAGTAAGCCTTTTGAGGTGATTTTCCATCCTTGGAAGTTCACCTTCTCTAATCTCTTTCAGCCCCCAAAGCTGTATGCCGTCATTCTGGACCCCTTTTTGGATTTTTGCTTTTAGGTGGATTTATTGCCATAACCCTGCATTCGAACATCCTATGTCTTTCAGATTTACATCCTCATCGATTTAGACTTCCGTGTAGGTTCCATCCTCTTCACCAGCGTAAGCCGAATCACAGGCCCTCACCACACACTTGTGCCTCATCATCTCTTCCACCCTCCCCCACCGCCCCGCTTTGCCTCTGGGCACCCCCGATCAAATGTCCAGTGCCGCCTGTTGGTCAGTGCTTGCTTTTTCTTCTCCTTGTAAGTGAGACCCTACGGTATTTGACTTTGTCCCTGGGGCTTGTTTCCCTACCCCTAAAACCCTCCCAGCCATTCTGGTGGTCACAAATGGCTGGATTGCATCCTTTGTTCCCGCTGAGTGGTATGCCATTGTGTGGCTATAGCCCATGTTCCTTCTCCATTCGTCCCTTGCTGGGCACCAGGGCGGCTTCCAAGTCTTGGAGAGCGGGAGTAAGGCTGTGCTGAACTCAGCGGTGCACATGTCTTTAGACGGTAGTGTTTCCGAGTTCTTTGGCTAAACGCGCCCCAGAGGAATAGCTGGATCATATGGGACATGGATTCTTAAATTTCGGAGGCAGTTCCACACCGCTTGGCCTAGTGGCTGCACCGGTTTCCACTGCCAGCAGCAGTGCAGGAGGCTTCCCTTCTCTCCACCTCCTCTCTGACGCTTGTTGTTTCCTGTCTGCCTCCTTATAGGCATTCTGACCATGGTGAGCTGCTATGTCCTTGCGGCTTGGATTTGCCTTGGCCTCAGGCTTAATGAGGGTGAACAAGTTTTCATGCACCTGTTGGCCCTCTTTAGATCTTCTTGGGAGAAATCTCTGTGTCCATCTTTGGCCCAGGTTTTCATTGGCTTGTTCTTTTTCTTGTGGAGACGTGTGAGTTGATTGTATCTTTGGGCTTTTCACCCCTTGTCCGATGTGTGCTTTGCAAACATCCACTCCCAGTTGTTGTGCTGTCTTTGCATTGAGTCGATGGTTTCCTTGACTGGGCAGAAGCGTCTGCATGTGAGGTGGTCCCGTTTGTTTCTTGTCTCCTTTGCTGCCCTTGCCCAGTCAGACAGGCTTCTTCCCAATAGGCGGCTCAGACAGATGGCAAAGAGCACTCTGCCTAGGTCTTCTCCTACAAGTTTCACGGTTTCAAGTGTGCCATTCAGGGCTTTAATCCATTCCAGGTGGTGCGTGTGCCAGGTGGAACATCATGGTCTACTCTCGTTGTGTTCCATGTGGCTGTGCAGGCTTCCCAGCACCGTTTATCGGAGAGACTCTCCTTTGTCCACTGTCTCCTCTTGGCTCCCTGGTCGCAAATGGGCTGTCCATGTATGTTTGAGTTGGGCTCTGGGCTCTCGATTCTGTTGCATGGGTCTGTGTGCCTGTTTTTGGGCCCGGACTGGGCCGTTTCGGTACCCAGCGCTTCGTCCTCTAGGTTGAAATCAGAAAGTGTGATACGTCCTGCTTTGTTCGTTTTCCTGAGGATTCCTTGGCCTATTCAGGGTCTCTTGTTGCTGGCCGGAAACTTTAGGATTCTCTCTTCTATCTCTCTGGCAAATATGGCTGCAACTTTGACTGGGATTGCATGGAATCCAGAGATTCCTTTCTCCGCTATGGACGTTTCAAGTGTGTTAATTCTTCCATTCCTAGGTCCCGGAATATCCTTCTTTTTCCTTGTGTCGTCTTGAATTTCTTTCCCCAAACGTTTGCTAGTTTTCGGTTGACATAGCTTTCACCTGTTTTGCTAAGGCTCTTCATAGACATCTTCTTCTTCGTACTGGCAAGCTGTGTTTTTTGTTCGTTTGTGTTTAGCTTCCGTTTTTCTATTCTTTGCAACTTGTAATTGGTTCTGTTTTGGCAGAAGTGCATCGCTGTGCTCACATCTGCTGGCAACGCTCCTGTATTTGCTGTGGAAGTCTGGCCCTATCTAACGTCCCTTCCCATCTGCCTCTACACCCCCTCGGACGCCTGCCCCAGAATGACTGAAGCAGTGGTGAGGAGGCTCACCCCCAGGATACCACCCGGCCCACCCCGGGCCACCGACCCAGAAGCTGCGGACCTCACCGCTGCACCACCGGCCGGCCCCTTTCATGTTCCATTGGCAACCTGCAGTTGAGTGCAATGGGGCTTGAATATGCTGCTTGAGCCCAGCTCTGGCACTGTGTAGATGAGGCCAGGTGGTTTGTCGGGGCCACTGTGACGTCAGAGGATTGGTCATAATTGTGTGTCTGCTGTCCCGGCAAGCTTCATGGACACAGGGCTTCAGAGCCCGCTTGGAGCAGTCTCATAACTCACCCTTCCCAGTGAGCCCAGGTTTGACCTTCGCTGCCGTGTTTTGGCTTGTGAATTTCTCTGACTTTCAAACGTTCCAGCAGAGCCTGTCTAAAGACTGACATCTTTCATTGTGGATTATTCAGGTGTGATATCTGTTCGCCTTGCATTTTCTGGGACCTTTTTTTCTTTTCCACAGTATCCTCGTCATGGTCTTTCTCAGCTATCTCCCTTAGATGTGCTTATCAGTCCGTTCTCCTTCAGTCCAAGGGATTAATTTTGTATTTCTTGAATGACCGTATGTTCTCTAGGCCGAGGTGTGAGTGCTTTCGTGATTCTGGGTTGCTGTCTTTGAATTTGCAGCGGTCACTTGTAGGACTCTTTGCTATCCTAGCCTAGGTCAAACGAAGCACTGAGAAGCCGTGGTCATCTGGGTTGGTTTGACATCCTGAGATCAGAAACTCCAAATTCGAGGTGGTCCTGGCAACCCCCTTCATGGACATCATGTTTTTCCGAGACAAATTAGACAAATCTGATGAATTCCTCGCTCCAGGAAAGATATTTTTCTTTCTCTTTTGTGGATTTGGGAAGTTTCGAACTTGACCCCTGACCCTTGGACGTTGCCCTAGATTCCGTCTAGATGCGGGCTTACTTTATTTCTATAGGCTGTGCCATTTGTTTGACCTACATCCTCAGCCCTGGCATGTTTATTTTTCTGGAAACAGAATTGTAATGTTCTAATTTTCAGCCAGCTTCCTTCCATATGGCGTCAAAGCACATAATCAATAATCCTTCTACGGCAAGAGGTCGGGGGAGGGAATTTCATTGGAGCCAAAGTGAGCACTCTAGCCTGGGAGGGCAGCCTTCACAAAGGAACCAAGCCCTCTGGAAAAGGGTGATTTTCAGCACACTTGTAGAGCCCTTCCCAACAAAGAGACCTACCCCAAGCATGACAGGGCTCCATTCCTTCGAGGCTTCCAAGACATCTCTTGGGACGCATTAGCATGTGGCCAGTGGGCCCCCGTGACGCCAGAGCTATAGAAAGTGAGACTGATCTTCCAAGAACGCTAGGGGCCTAGGAAAGGAGGCATCGACTCTTCTCTTCAATGTCCTCAAGAGATCCTTCTTGACTTTGGATTATGCTTAAGGCAGAAGGACACTGTAGGTCTGATAAGGCCCAAGTGCGGCCTCGTGTTTCCAGTCAAGTTTCAAGCTTGAATCAGCATGGCCTCCCCATAGACTTGAATAGATGACAATGTTCTCCTCTCAGTGCTTGTCCCTCTATTCTGGCTTCTTGCCAAGGATTCCTTTCTTATCCCTGGCATCAGAGTCTGTTTGATCTCTTCCAGTTTCTGTGCCCGCTTTCTGTTTGTCAAAGCTGTTTCTGGGTATGTCTCCCTTTAATAGCCCAGCCTAGGCCAATCCTCAGACTGTAACCATGCGGCCATCTTGGGGGACATGTTCACCGTGATGTCATAAAGAACCTCAGAAGGCTAAGTTGTCCTGACAACCTCCAAGCACACAGAGTTTCAGAGCCATCTCAGACCAGTCTGACTCCTCCCCCTTTCCAGGTAGGATAGTTTTCCTTTTTCTGGATTTCTTGTCGGTTTCTAACTTTCTCCTCGAACTTGGAAAGGCCTGCTCCATTCTCTCTAGACACTGGTCTCTTTCCTGTAAGATTACCCTGGGTGTTATCTCTTATGTCGTGGGTAGATGGCCAAGTGGGTGGACCTTCCCCAGAGAAAGTCCTGGACTCCCTCCCAAGTTGAAGTTGCCCGGGCAATCCTCTGATGCGCAATGATCGTGTCATCTCCTAGCACTCTGCCAATTCCGCCTTGGCAGGTCCCATGTTTTCCTTCCTTCTTCCTTTGGGGAAGTGTACCAGATGCCTTCCTAGATTGGAATATTCTCACGGTGCTTTTTCTGGTGCGTATTGATAAGGGACCCTCACAATTGCTACTTCTTTAGGACCTCTGTCCGCACCGTACCATGAAATCTCTATTCCCTAACAGTGCTAATGTGATCTGCACCCGTGCTGTGAAAGAGTGAGGCCCGGGCCACCCAAGCGGAACGTGGGCACTTGCCCGCTCCACCACAGGGCCGGCCCTGACTTGTACTTTTGGACCAACCTGTGGCCTGAACTTGGGAAGATGTGGGCCTGTTTGGATTATTCGTGAAGCTGATTAGTAGGAACATCATGGACGGTAACGTTTTCCGTTGGTTCCTGGGCTTAGCACGGATCAGGTTCTCTTGGTAGGATTCCTCTTCATGTATTTGGAATCGTCTACCTTTCTGTAGCATCAGTAAGCCTTTTGAGGTGATTTTCCATCCTTGGAAGTTCACCTTCTCTAATCTCTTTCAGCCCCCAAAGCTGTATGCCGTCATTCTGGACCCCTTTTTGGATTTTTGCTTTTAGGTGGATTTATTGCCATAACCCTGCATTCGAACATCCTATGTCTTTCAGATTTACATCCTCATCGATTTAGACTTCCGTGTAGGTTCCATCCTCTTCACCAGCGTAAGCCGAATCACAGGCCCTCACCACACACTTGTGCCTCATCATCTCTTCCACCCTCCCCCACCGCCCCGCTTTGCCTCTGGGCACCCCCGATCAAATGTCCAGTGCCGCCTGTTGGTCAGTGCTTGCTTTTTCTTCTCCTTGTAAGTGAGATCCTACGGTATTTGACTTTGTCCCTGGGGCTTGTTTCCCTACCCCTAAAACCCTCCCAGCCATTCTGGTGGTCACAAATGGCTGGATTGCATCCTTTGTTCCCGCTGAGTGGTATGCCATTGTGTGGCTATAGCCCATGTTCCTTCTCCATTCGTCCCTTGCTGGGCACCAGGGCGGCTTCCAAGTCTTGGAGAGCGGGAGTAAGGCTGTGCTGAACTCAGCGGTGCACATGTCTTTAGGCGGTAGTGTTTCCGAGTTCTTTGGCTAAACGCGCCCCAGAGGAATAGCTGGATCATATGGGACATGGATTCTTAAATTTCGGAGGCAGTTCCACACCGCTTGGCCTAGTGGCTGCACCGGTTTCCACTGCCACCAGCAGTGCAGGAGGCTTCCCTTCTCTCCGCCTCCTCTCTGACGCTTGTTGTTTCCTGTCTGCCTCCTTATAGCCATTCTGTCCACGGTGAGCTGCTATGTCCTTCCGGTTTGGATTTTCCTTGGCCTCAGGCTTAATGAGGGTGAACAAGTTTTCATGCACCTGTTGGCCCTCTTTAGATCTTCTTGGGAGAAATCTCTGTGTCCATCTTTGGCCCAGGTTTTCATTGGCTTGTTCTTTTTCTTGTGGAGACGTGTGAGTTGATTGTATCTTTGGGCTTTTCACCCCTTGTCCGATGTGTGCTTTGCAAACATCCACTCCCAGTTGTTGTGCTGTCTTTGCATTGAGTCGATGGTTTCCTTGACTGGGCAGAAGCGTCTGCATGTGAGGTGGTCCCGTTTGTTTCTTGTCTCCTTTGCTGCCCTTGCCCAGTCAGACAGGCTTCTTCCCAATAGGCGGCTCAGACAGATGGCAAAGAGCACTCTGCCTAGGTCTTCTCCTACAAGTTTCACGGTTTCAAGTGTGCCATTCAGGGCTTTAATCCATTCCAGGTGGTGCGTGTGCCAGGTGGAACATCATGGTCTACTCTCGTTGTGTTCCATGTGGCTGTGCAGGCTTCCCAGCACCGTTTATCGGAGAGACTCTCCTTTGTCCACTGTCTCCTCTTGGCTCCCTGGTCGCAAATGGGCTGTCCATGTATGTTTGAGTTGGGCTCTGGGCTCTCGATTCTGTTGCATGGGTCTGTGTGCCTGTTTTTGGGCCCGGACTGGGCCGTTTCGGTACCCAGCGCTTCGTCCTCTATGTTGAAATCAGAAAGTGTGATACGTCCTGCTTTGTTCGTTTTCCTGAGGATTCCTTGGCCTATTCAGGGTCTCTTGTTGCTGGCCGGAAACTTTAGGATTCTCTCTTCTATCTCTCTGGCAAATATGGCTGCAACTTTGACTGGGATTGCATGGAATCCAGAGATTCCTTTCTCCGCTATGGACGTTTCAAGTGTGTTAATTCTTCCATTCCTAGGTCCCGGAATATCCTTCTTTTTCCTTGTGTCGTCTTGAATTTCTTTCCCCAAACGTTTGCTAGTTTTCGGTTGACATAGCTTTCACCTGTTTTGCTAAGGCTCTTCATAGACATCTTCTTCTTCGTACTGGCAAGCTGTGTTTTTTGTTCGTTTGTGTTTAGCTTCCGTTTTTCTATTCTTTGCAACTTGTAATTGGTTCTGTTTTGGCAGAAGTGCATCGCTGTGCTCACATCTGCTGGCAACGCTCCTGTATTTGCTGTGGAAGTCTGGCCCTATCTAACGTCCCTTCCCATCTGCCTCTACACCCCCTCGGACGCCTGCCCCAGAATGACTGAAGCAGTGGTGAGGAGGCTCACCCCCAGGATTCCACCCGGCCCACCCCGGGCCACCGACCCAGAAGCTGCGGACCTCACCGCTGCACCACCGGCCGGCCCCTTTCATGTTCCATTGGCAACCTGCAGTTGAGTGCAATGGGGCTTGAATATGCTGCTTGAGCCCAGCTCTGGCACTGTGTAGATGAGGCCAGGTGGTTTGTCGGGGCCACTGTGACGTCAGAGGATTGGTCATAATTGTGTGTCTGCTATCCCGGCAAGCTTCATGGACACAGGGCTTCAGAGCCTGCTTGGAGCAGTCTCATAACTCACCCTTCCCAGTGAGCCCAGGTTTGACCTTCGCTGCCGTGTTTTGGCTTGTGAATTTCTCTGACTTTCAAACGTTCCAGCAGAGCCTGTCTAAAGACTGACATCTTTCATTGTGGATTATTCAGGTGTGATATCTGTTCGCCTTGCATTTTCTGGGACCTTTTTTTCTTTTCCACAGTATCCTCGTCATGGTCTTTCTCAACTATCTCCCTTAGATGTGCTTATCAGTCCGTTCTCCTTCAGTCCAAGGGATTAATTTTGTATTTCTTGAATGACCGTATGTTCTCTAGGCCGAGGTGTGAGTGCTTTCGTGATTCTGGGTTGCTGTCTTTGAATTTGCAGCGGTCACTTGTAGGACTCTTTGCTATCCTAGCCTAGGTCAAACGAAGCACTGAGAAGCCGTGGTCATCTGGGTTGGTTTGACATCCTGAGATCAGAAACTCCAAATTCGAGGTGGTCCTGGCAACCCCCTTCATGGACATCATGTTTTTCCGAGACAAATTAGACAAATCTGATGAATTCCTCGCTCCAGGAAAGATATTTTTCTTTCTCTTTTGTGGATTTGGGAAGTTTCGAACTTGACCCCTGACCCTTGGACGTTGCCCTAGATTCCGTCTAGATGCGGGCTTACTTTATTTCTATAGGCTGTGCCATTTGTTTGACCTACATCCTCAGCCCTGGCATGTTTATTTTTCTGGAAACAGAATTGTAATGTTCTAATTTTCAGCCAGCTTCCTTCCATATGGCGTCAAAGCACATAATCAATAATCCTTCTACGGCAAGAGGTCGGGGGAGAGAATTTCATTGGAGCCAAAGTGAGCACTCTAGCCTGGGAGGGCAGCCTTCACAAAGGAACCAAGCCCTCTGGAAAAGGGTGATTTTCAGCACACTTGTAGAGCCCTTCCCAACAAAGAGACCTACCCCAAGCATGACAGGGCTCCATTCCTTCGAGGCTTCCAAGACATCTCTTGGGACGCATTAGCATGTGGCCAGTGGGCCCCCGTGACGCCAGAGCTATAGAAAGTGAGACTGATCTTCCAAGAACGCTAGGGGCCTAGGAAAGGAGGCATCAACTCTTCTCTTCAATGTCCTCAAGAGATCCTTCTTGACTTTGGATTATGCTTAAGGCAGAAGGACACTGTAGGTCTGATAAGGCCCAAGTGCGGCCTCGTGTTTCCAGTCAAGTTTCAAGCTTGAATCAGCATGGCCTCCCCATAGCCTTGAATAGATGACAATGTTCTCCTCTCAGTGCTTGTCCCTCTATTCTGGCTTCTTGCCAAGGATTCCTTTCTTATCCCTGGCATCAGAGTCTGTTTGATCTCTTCCAGTTTCTGTGCCCGCTTTCTGTTTGTCAAAGCTGTTTCTGGGTATGTCTCCCTTTAATAGCCCAGCCTAGGCCAATCCTCAGACTGTAACCATGCGGCCATCTTGGGGGACATGTTCACCGTGATGTCATAAAGAACCTCAGAAGGCTAAGTTGTCCTGACAACCTCCAAGCACACAGAGTTTCAGAGCCATCTCAGACCAGTCTGACTCCTCCCCCTTTCCAGGTAGGATAGTTTTCCTTTTTCTGGATTTCTTGTCGGTTTCTAACTTTCTCCTCGAACTTGGAAAGGCCTGCTCCATTCTCTCTAGACACTGGTCTCTTTCCTGTAAGATTACCCTGGGTGTTATCTCTTATGTCGTGGGTAGAGGGCCAAGTGGGTGGACCTTCCCCAGAGAAAGTCCTGGACTCCCTCCCAAGTTGAAGTTGCCCGGGCAATCCTCTGATGCGCAATGATCGTGTCATCTCCTAGCACTCTGCCAATTCCGCCTTGGCAGGTCCCATGTTTTCCTTCCTTCTTCCTTTGGGGAAATGTACCAGATGCCTTCCTGGATTGGAGTATTCTCACGGTGCTTTTTCTGGTGCGTATTGATAAGGGACCCTCACAATTGCTACTTCTTTAGGACCTCTGTCCGCACCGTACCATGAAATCTCTATTCCCTAACAGTGCTAATGGGATCTGCACCCGTGCTGTGAAAGAGTGAGGCCTGGGCCACCCAAGCGGAACGTGGGCACTTGCCCGCTCCACCACAGGGCCGGCCCTGACTTGTACTTTTGGACCAACCTGTGGCCTGTACTTGGGAAGATGTGGGCCTGTTTGGATTATTCGTGAAGCTGATTAGTAGGAACATCATGGACGGTAACGTTTTCCGTTGGTTCCTGGGCTTAGCACGGATCAGGTTCTCTTGGTAGGATTCCTCTTCATGTATTTGGAATCGTCTACCTTTCTGTAGCATCAGTAAGCCTTTTGAGGTGATTTTCCATCCTTGGAAGTTCACCTTCTCTAATCTCTTTCAGCCCCCAAAGCTGTATGCCGTCATTCTGGACCCCTTTTTGGATTTTTGCTTTTAGGTGGATTTATTGCCATAACCCTGCATTCGAACATCCTATGTCTTTCAGATTTACATCCTCATCGATTTAGACTTCCGTGTAGGTTCCATCCTCTTCACCAGCGTAAGCCGAATCACAGGCCCTCACCACACACTTGTGCCTCATCATCTCTTCCACCCTCCCCCACCGCCCCGCTTTGCCTCTGGGCACCCCCGCTAAAATGTCCAGTGCCGCCTGTTGGTCAGTGCTTGTTTTTTCTTCTCCTTGTAAGTGAGATCCTACGGTATTTGACTTTGTCCCTGGGGCTTGTTTCACTTCCCCTAAAACCCTCCCAGCCATTCTGGTGGTCACAAATGGCTGGATTGCATCCTTTGTTCCCGCTGAGTGGTATGCCATTGTGTGGCTATAGCCCATGTTCCTTCTCCATTCGTCCCTTGCTGGGCACCAGGGCGGCTTCCAAGTCTTGGAGAGCGGGAGTAAGGCTGTGGTGAACTCAGCGGTGCACATGTCTTTAGGTGGTAGTGTTTCCGAGTTCTTTGGCTAAACGCGCCCCAGAGGAATAGCTGGATCATATGGGACATGGATTCTTAAATTTCGGAGGCAGTTCCACACCGCTTGGCCTAGTGGCTGCACCGGTTTCCACTGCCAGCAGCAGTGCAGGAGGCTTCCCTTCTCTCCACCTCCTCTCTGACGCTTGTTGTTTCCTGTCTGCCTCCTTATAGCCATTCTGGCCACAGTGAGCTGCTATGTCCTTGCGGTTTGGATTTTCCTTGGCCTCAGGCTTAATGAGGGTGAACAAGTTTTCATGCACCTTTTGGCCCTCTTTAGATCTTCTTGGGAGAAATCTCTGTGTCCATCTTTGGCCCAGGTTTTCATTGGCTTGTTCTTTTTCTTGTGGAGACGTGTGAGTTGATTGTATCTTTGGGCTTTTCACCCCTTGTCCGATGTGTGCTTTGCAAACATCCACTCCCAGTTGTTGTGCTGTCTTTGCCTTGAGTCGATGGTTTCCTTGACTGGGCAGAAGCGTCTGCATTTGAGGTGGTCCCGTTTGTTTCTTGTCTCCTTTGCTGCCCTTGCCCAGTCAGACAGGCTTCTTCCCAATAGGCGGCTCAGACAGATGGCAAAGAGCACTCTGCCTAGGTCTTCTCCTACAAGTTTCACGGTTTCAAGTGTGCCATTCAGGGCTTTAATCCATTCCAGGTGGTGCGTGTGCCAGGTGGAACATCATGGTCTACTCTCGTTGTGTTCCATGTGGCTGTGCAGGCTTCCCAGCACCGTTTCTTGGAGAGACTCTCCTTTGTCCACTGTCTCCTCTTGGCTCTCCGGTCGCAAATGGGCTGTCCATGTATGTTTGAGTTGGGCTCTGGGCTCTCGATTCTGTTGCATGGGTCTGTGTGCCTGTTTTTGGGCACGGACTGTGCCGTTTCGGTACCTAGCGCTTCGTCCTCTATGTTGAAATCAGAAAGTGTGATACGTCCTGCTTTGTTCATTTTCCTGAGGATTCCTTGGCCTATTCAGGGTCTCTTGTTGCTGGCTGGAAACTTTAGGATTCTCTCTTCTATCTCTCTGGCAAATATGGCTGCAACTTTGACTGGGATTGCATGGAATGCAGAGATTCCTTTCTCCGCTAGGGACGTTTCAAGTGTGTTAATTCTTCCATTCCTAGGTCCCGGAATATCCTTCTTTTTCCTTGTGTCGTCTTGAATTTCTTTCCCCAAACGTTTGCTAGTTTTCGGTTGACATAGCTTTCACCTGTTTTGCTAAGGTTCTTCATAGACATCTTCTTCTTCGTACTGGCAAGCTGTGTTTTTTGTTCGTTTGTGTTTAGCTTCCGTTTGTCTATTCTTTGCAACTTGTAATTGGTTCTGTTTTGGCAGAAGTGCATCGCTGTGCTCACATCTGCTGGCAATGCTCCTGTATTTGCTGTGGAAGTCTGGCCCTATCTAACGTCCCTTCCCATCTGCCTCTGCACCCCCTCGGACGCCTGCCCCAGAATGACTGAAGCAGTGGTGAGGAGGCTCACCCCCAGGATTCCACCCGGCCCACCCCGGGCCACCGACCCAGAAGCTGCGGACCTCACCGCTGCACCACCGGCCGGCCCCTTTCATGTTCCATTGGCAACCTGCAGTTGAGTGCAATGGGGCTTGAATATGCTGCTTGAGCCCAGCTCTGGCACTGTGTAGATGAGGCCAGGTTGTTTGTCGGGGCCACTGTGACGTCAGAGGATTGGTCATAGTTGTGCGTCTGCTGTCCCAGAAAACTTCATGGACACAGGGCTTCAGAGCCCGCTTGGAGCAGTCTCATAACGCACCCTTCCCAGTGAGCCCAGGTTTGACCTTCGTTGCCGTTTTTTGGCTTGTGAATTTCTCTGACTTTCAAACGTTCCAGCACAGTGTGTCTAAAGACTGACATCTTTCAGTGTGGATTATTCAGGTGTGATATCTGTTCGCCTTGCATTTTCTGGGACCTTTTTTTCTTTTCCACAGTATACTCGTCATGGTCTTTCTCAGCTATCTCCCTTAGATGTGCTCATCAGTCCGTTCTCCTTCAGTCCAAGTGATTAATTTTGTATTTCTTGAATCACCGTATGTTCTCTAGGCCGAGGTGTGAGTGCTTTCGTGATTCTTGGTTGCTGTCTTTGAATTTGCAGCGGTCACTTGTAGGACTCTTTGCTATCCTAGCCTAGGTCAAGCGAAGCACTGAGAACCCGTGGTCATCTGGCTTGGTTTGACATCCTGAGATCAGAAACTCCAAATTCGAGGTGGTCCTGGCAACCCCCTTCACGGACATAATGTTTTTCTGAGACAAATTAGACAAATCTGATGAATTCCTCGCTCCAGGAAAGATATTTTTCTTTCTCTTTTGTGGATTCGGGAAGTTTCGAACTTGACCCCTGACCCTTGAACATTGCCCTAGATTCCATCTAGATAAGGGCTGACTTTATTTCTATAGGCTGTGCCATTTGTTTGACCTACATCCTCAGCCCTGGCATGTTTATTTTTCTGGAAACAGAATTGTAATGTTCTAATTTTCAGCCAGCTTCCTTCCATATGGCGTCAAAGCACATAATCAATAATCCTTCTACGGCAAGAGGTCGGGGGAGAGAATTTCATTGGAGCCAAAGTGAGCACTCTAGCCTGGGAGGGCAGCCTTCACAAAGGAACCAAGCCCTCTGGAAAAGGGTGATTTTCAGCACACTTGTAGAGCCCTTCCCAACAAAGAGACCTACCCCAAGCATGACAGGGCTCCATTCCTTCGAGGCTTCCAAGACATCTCTTGGGACGCATTAGCATGTGGCCAGTGGGCCCCCGTGACGCCAGAGCTATAGAAAGTGAGACTGATCTTCCAAGAACGCTAGGGGCCTAGGAAAGGAGGCATCAACTCTTCTCTTCAATGTCCTCAAGAGATCCTTCTTGACTTTGGATTATGCTTAAGGCAGAAGGACACTGTAGGTCTGATAAGGCCCAAGTGCGGCCTCGTGTTTCCAGTCAAGTTTCAAGCTTGAATCAGCATGGCCTCCCCATAGCCTTGAATAGATGACAATGTTCTCCTCTCAGTGCTTGTCCCTCTATTCTGGCTTCTTGCCAAGGATTCCTTTCTTATCCCTGGCATCAGAGTCTGTTTGATCTCTTCCAGTTTCTGTGCCCGCTTTCTGTTTGTCAAAGCTGTTTCTGGGTATGTCTCCCTTTAATAGCCCAGCCTAGGCCAATCCTCAGACTGTAACCATGCGGCCATCTTGGGGGACATGTTCACCGTGATGTCATAAAGAACCTCAGAAGGCTAAGTTGTCCTGACAACCTCCAAGCACACAGAGTTTCAGAGCCATCTCAGACCAGTCTGACTCCTCCCCCTTTCCAGGTAGGATAGTTTTCCTTTTTCTGGATTTCTTGTCGGTTTCTAACTTTCTCCTCGAACTTGGAAAGGCCTGCTCCATTCTCTCTAGACACTGGTCTCTTTCCTGTAAGATTACCCTGGGTGTTATCTCTTATGTCGTGGGTAGAGGGCCAAGTGGGTGGACCTTCCCCAGAGAAAGTCCTGGACTCCCTCCCAAGTTGAAGTTGCCCGGGCAATCCTCTGATGCGCAATGATCGTGTCATCTCCTAGCACTCTGCCAATTCCGCCTTGGCAGGTCCCATGTTTTCCTTCCTTCTTCCTTTGGGGAAATGTACCAGATGCCTTCCTGGATTGGAGTATTCTCACGGTGCTTTTTCTGGTGCGTATTGATAAGGGACCCTCACAATTGCTACTTCTTTAGGACCTCTGTCCGCACCGTACCATGAAATCTCTATTCCCTAACAGTGCTAATGGGATCTGCACCCGTGCTGTGAAAGAGTGAGGCCTGGGCCACCCAAGCGGAACGTGGGCACTTGCCCGCTCCACCACAGGGCCGGCCCTGACTTGTACTTTTGGACCAACCTGTGGCCTGTACTTGGGAAGATGTGGGCCTGTTTGGATTATTCGTGAAGCTGATTAGTAGGAACATCATGGACGGTAACGTTTTCCGTTGGTTCCTGGGCTTAGCACGGATCAGGTTCTCTTGGTAGGATTCCTCTTCATGTATTTGGAATCGTCTACCTTTCTGTAGCATCAGTAAGCCTTTTGAGGTGATTTTCCATCCTTGGAAGTTCACCTTCTCTAATCTCTTTCAGCCCCCAAAGCTGTATGCCGTCATTCTGGACCCCTTTTTGGATTTTTGCTTTTAGGTGGATTTATTGCCATAACCCTGCATTCGAACATCCTATGTCTTTCAGATTTACATCCTCATCGATTTAGACTTCCGTGTAGGTTCCATCCTCTTCACCAGCGTAAGCCGAATCACAGGCCCTCACCACACACTTGTGCCTCATCATCTCTTCCACCCTCCCCCACCGCCCCGCTTTGCCTCTGGGCACCCCCGCTAAAATGTCCAGTGCCGCCTGTTGGTCAGTGCTTGTTTTTTCTTCTCCTTGTAAGTGAGATCCTACGGTATTTGACTTTGTCCCTGGGGCTTGTTTCACTTCCCCTAAAACCCTCCCAGCCATTCTGGTGGTCACAAATGGCTGGATTGCATCCTTTGTTCCCGCTGAGTGGTATGCCATTGTGTGGCTATAGCCCATGTTCCTTCTCCATTCGTCCCTTGCTGGGCACCAGGGCGGCTTCCAAGTCTTGGAGAGCGGGAGTAAGGCTGTGGTGAACTCAGCGGTGCACATGTCTTTAGGTGGTAGTGTTTCCGAGTTCTTTGGCTAAACGCGCCCCAGAGGAATAGCTGGATCATATGGGACATGGATTCTTAAATTTCGGAGGCAGTTCCACACCGCTTGGCCTAGTGGCTGCACCGGTTTCCACTGCCAGCAGCAGTGCAGGAGGCTTCCCTTCTCTCCACCTCCTCTCTGACGCTTGTTGTTTCCTGTCTGCCTCCTTATAGCCATTCTGGCCACAGTGAGCTGCTATGTCCTTGCGGTTTGGATTTTCCTTGGCCTCAGGCTTAATGAGGGTGAACAAGTTTTCATGCACCTGTTGGCCCTCTTTAGATCTTCTTGGGAGAAATCTCTGTGTCCATCTTTGGCCCAGGTTTTCATTGGCTTGTTCTTTTTCTTGTGGAGACGTGTGAGTTGATTGTATCTTTGGGCTTTTCACCCCTTGTCCGATGTGTGCTTTGCAAACATCCACTCCCAGTTGTTGTGCTGTCTTTGCCTTGAGTCGATGGTTTCCTTGACTGGGCAGAAGCGTCTGCATTTGAGGTGGTCCCGTTTGTTTCTTGTCTCCTTTGCTGCCCTTGCCCAGTCAGACAGGCTTCTTCCCAATAGGCGGCTCAGACAGATGGCAAAGAGCACTCTGCCTAGGTCTTCTCCTACAAGTTTCACGGTTTCAAGTGTGCCATTCAGGGCTTTAATCCATTCCAGGTGGTGCGTGTGCCAGGTGGAACATCATGGTCTACTCTCGTTGTGTTCCATGTGGCTGTGCAGGCTTCCCAGCACCGTTTCTTGGAGAGACTCTCCTTTGTCCACTGTCTCCTCTTGGCTCTCCGGTCGCAAATGGGCTGTCCATGTATGTTTGAGTTGGGCTCTGGGCTCTCGATTCTGTTGCATGGGTCTGTGTGCCTGTTTTTGGGCACGGACTGTGCCGTTTCGGTACCTAGCGCTTCGTCCTCTATGTTGAAATCAGAAAGTGTGATACGTCCTGCTTTGTTCATTTTCCTGAGGATTCCTTGGCCTATTCAGGGTCTCTTGTTGCTGGCTGGAAACTTTAGGATTCTCTCTTCTATCTCTCTGGCAAATATGGCTGCAACTTTGACTGGGATTGCATGGAATGCAGAGATTCCTTTCTCCGCTAGGGACGTTTCAAGTGTGTTAATTCTTCCATTCCTAGGTCCCGGAATATCCTTCTTTTTCCTTGTGTCGTCTTGAATTTCTTTCCCCAAACGTTTGCTAGTTTTCGGTTGACATAGCTTTCACCTGTTTTGCTAAGGTTCTTCATAGACATCTTCTTCTTCGTACTGGCAAGCTGTGTTTTTTGTTCGTTTGTGTTTAGCTTCCGTTTGTCTATTCTTTGCAACTTGTAATTGGTTCTGTTTTGGCAGAAGTGCATCGCTGTGCTCACATCTGCTGGCAATGCTCCTGTATTTGCTGTGGAAGTCTGGCCCTATCTAACGTCCCTTCCCATCTGCCTCTGCACCCCCTCGGACGCCTGCCCCAGAATGACTGAAGCAGTGGTGAGGAGGCTCACCCCCAGGATTCCACCCGGCCCACCCCGGGCCACCGACCCAGAAGCTGCGGACCTCACCGCTGCACCACCGGCCGGCCCCTTTCATGTTCCATTGGCAACCTGCAGTTGAGTGCAATGGGGCTTGAATATGCTGCTTGAGCCCAGCTCTGGCACTGTGTAGATGAGGCCAGGTTGTTTGTCGGGGCCACTGTGACGTCAGAGGATTGGTCATAGTTGTGCGTCTGCTGTCCCAGAAAACTTCATGGACACAGGGCTTCAGAGCCCGCTTGGAGCAGTCTCATAACGCACCCTTCCCAGTGAGCCCAGGTTTGACCTTCGTTGCCGTTTTTTGGCTTGTGAATTTCTCTGACTTTCAAACGTTCCAGCACAGTGTGTCTAAAGACTGACATCTTTCAGTGTGGATTATTCAGGTGTGATATCTGTTCGCCTTGCATTTTCTGGGACCTTTTTTTCTTTTCCACAGTATACTCGTCATGGTCTTTCTCAGCTATCTCCCTTAGATGTGCTCATCAGTCCGTTCTCCTTCAGTCCAAGTGATTAATTTTGTATTTCTTGAATCACCGTATGTTCTCTAGGCCGAGGTGTGAGTGCTTTCGTGATTCTTGGTTGCTGTCTTTGAATTTGCAGCGGTCACTTGTAGGACTCTTTGCTATCCTAGCCTAGGTCAAGCGAAGCACTGAGAACCCGTGGTCATCTGGCTTGGTTTGACATCCTGAGATCAGAAACTCCAAATTCGAGGTGGTCCTGGCAACCCCCTTCACGGACATAATGTTTTTCTGAGACAAATTAGACAAATCTGATGAATTCCTCGCTCCAGGAAAGATATTTTTCTTTCTCTTTTGTGGATTCGGGAAGTTTCGAACTTGACCCCTGACCCTTGAACATTGCCCTAGATTCCATCTAGATAAGGGCTGACTTTATTTCTATAGGCTGTGCCATTTGTTTGACCTACATCCTCAGCCCTGGCATGTTTATTTTTCTGGAAACAGAATTGTAATGTTCTAATTTTCAGCCAGCTTCCTTCCATATGGCGTCAAAGCACATAATCAATAATCCTTCTACGGCAAGAGGTCGGGGGAGAGAATTTCATTGGAGCCAAAGTGAGCACTCTAGCCTGGGAGGGCAGCCTTCAGAAAGGAACCAAGCCCTCTGGAAAAGGGTGATTTTCAGCACACTTGTAGAGCCCTTCCCAACAAAGAGACCTACCCCAAGCATGACAGGGCTCCATTCCTTCAAGGCTTCCAAGACATCTCTTGGGAAGCATTAGCATGTGGCCAGTGGGCCCCCGTGACGCCAGAGCTATGGAAAGTGAGACTGATCTTCGAAGAATGCTAGGGGCCTAGGAAAGGAGGCATCGACTCTTCTCTTCAATGTCCTCAAGAGATCCTTCTTGACTTTGGATTATGCTTAAGGCAGAAGGACACTGTAGGTCTGATAAGGCCCAAGTGCGGCTTCGTGTTTCCAATCAAGTTTCAAGCTTGAATCAGCATGGCCTCCCCATAGCCTTGAATAGATGACAATGTTCTCCTCTCAGTGCTTGTCCCTCTATTCTGGCTTCTTGCCAAGGATTCCTTTCTTATCCCTGGCATCAGAGTCTGTTTGATCTCTTCCAGTTTCTGTGCCCGCTTTCTGTTTGTCAAAGCTGTTTCTGGGTATGTCTCCCTTTAATAGCCCAGCCTAGGCCAATCCTCAGACTGTAACCATGCGGCCATCTTGGGGGACATGTTCACCGTGATGTCATAAAGAACCTCAGAAGGCCAAGTTGTCCTGACAACCTCCAAGCACACAGAGTTTCAGAGCCATCTCAGACCAGTCTGACTCCTCCCCCTTTCCAGGTAGGATAGTTTTCCTTTTTCTGGATTTCTTGTCGGTTTCTAACTTTCTCCTCGAACTTGGAAAGGCCTGCTCCATTCTCTCTAGACACTGGTTTCTTTCCTGTAAGATTACCCTGGGTGTTATCTCTTATGTCTTGGGTAGATGGCCAAGTGGGTGGACCTTCCCCAGAGAAAGTCCTGGACTCCCTCCCAAGTTGAAGTTGCCCAGGCAATCCTCTGATGCGCAATGATCGTGTCATCTCCTAGCACTCTGCCAATTCCGCCTTGGCAGGTCCCATGTTTTCCTTCCTTCTTCCTTTGGGGAAGTGTACCAGATGCCTTCCTAGATTGGAATATTCTCACGGTTCTTTTTCTGGTGCGTATTGAGAACGGACCCTCACAATTGCTACTCCTTTATGACCTCTGTCCGCACCGTACCATGAAATCTCTATTCCCTAACAGTGCTAATGTGATCGGCACCCGCGCTGTGAAACAGTGAGGCCCGGGCCACCCAAGAGGAACGTGGGCACTTGCCCGCTCCACCACAGGGCCGGCCCTGACTTGTACTTTTGGACCAACCTGTGGCCTGAACTTGGGAAGATGTGGGCCTGTTTGGATTATTCGTGAAGGTGATTAGTAGGAACATCATGGACGGTAACGTTTTCCGTTGGTTCCTGGGCTTAGCACGGATCAGGTTCTCTTGGTAGGATTCCTCTTCATGTATTTGGAATGGTCTACCTTTCTGTAGCATCAGTAAGCCTTTTGAGGTGATTTTCCATCCTTGGAAGTTCACCTTCTCTAATCTCTTTCAGCCCCCAAAGCTGTATGCCGTCATTCTGGACCCCTTTGTGGATTTTTGATTTTATGTGGATTTATTGCCATAACCCTGCATTTGAACATCCTATGTGTTTCAGATTTACATCCTCATCGATTTAGACTTCCGCGTAGGTTCCATCCTCTTCACCAGCGTAAGCCGAATCACAGGCCCTCACCACACACTTGTGCCTCATCATCTCTTTCACCCTCCCCCACCGCCCCGCTTTGCCTCAGGGCACCCCTGATCAAATGTCCAGTGCCGCCTGTTGGTCAGTGCTTGTTTTTTCTTCTCCTTGTAAGTGAGATCCTACGGTATTTGACTTTGTCCCTGGGGCTTGTTTCACTACCCTAAAACCCTCCCAGCCATTCTGGTGGTCACAAATGGCTGGATTGCATCCTTTGTTCCCGCTGAGTGGTCTGCCATTGTGTGGCTATAGCCCATGTTCCTTCTCCATTCGTCCCTTGCTGGGCACCAGGGCGGCTTCCAAGTCTTGGAGAGCGGGAGTAAGGCTGTGGTGAACTCAGCGGTGCACATGTCTTTAGGTGGTAGTGTTTCCGAGTTCTTTGGCTAAACGCGCCCCAGAGGAATAGCTGGATCATATGGGACATGGATTCTTAAATTTCGGAGGCAGTTCCACACCGCTTGGCCTAGTGGCTGCACCGGTTTCCACTGCCAGCAGCAGTGCAGGAGGCTTCCCTTCTCTCCACCTCCTCTCTGACGCTTGTTGTTTCCTGTCTGCCTCCTTATAGCCATTCTGGCCACAGTGAGCTGCTATGTCCTTGCGGTTTGGATTTTCCTTGGCCTCAGGCTTAATGAGGGTGAACAAGTTTTCATGCACCTGTTGGCCCTCTTTAGATCTTCTTGGGAGAAATCTCTGTGTCCATCTTTGGCCCAGGTTTTCATTGGCTTGTTCTTTTTCTTGTGGAGACGTGTGAGTTGATTGTATCTTTGGGCTTTTCACCCCTTGTCCGATGTGTGCTTTGCAAACATCCACTCCCAGTTGTTGTGCTGTCTTTGCCTTGAGTCGATGGTTTCCTTGACTGGGCAGAAGCGTCTGCATTTGAGGTGGTCCCGTTTGTTTCTTGTCTCCTTTGCTGCCCTTGCCCAGTCAGACAGGCTTCTTCCCAATAGGCGGCTCAGACAGATGGCAAAGAGCACTCTGCCTAGGTCTTCTCCTACAAGTTTCACGGTTTCAAGTGTGCCATTCAGGGCTTTAATCCATTCCAGGTGGTGCGTGTGCCAGGTGGCACATCATGGTCTACTCTCGTTGTGTTCCATGTGGCTGTGCAGGCTTCCCAGCACCGTTTCTTGGAGAGACTCTCCTTTGTCCACTGTCTCCTCTTGGCTCTCCGGTCGCAAATGGGCTGTCCATGTATGTTTGAGTTGGGCTCTGGGCTCTCGATTCTGTTGCATGGGTCTGTGTGCCTGTTTTTGGGCACGGACTGTGCCGTTTCGGTACCTAGCGCTTCGTCCTCTATGTTGAAATCAGAAAGTGTGATACGTCCTGCTTTGTTCGTTTTCCTGAGGATTCCTTGGCCTATTCAGGGTCTCTTGTTGCTGGCTGGAAACTTTAGGATTCTCTCTTCTATCTCTCTGGCAAATATGGCTGCAACTTTGACTGGGATTGCATGGAATGCAGAGATTCCTTTCTCCGCTAGGGACGTTTCAAGTGTGTTAATTCTTCCATTCCTAGGTCCCGGAATATCCTTCTTTTTCCTTGTGTCGTCTTGAATTTCTTTCCCCAAACGTTTGCTACTTTTCGGTTGACATAGCTTTCACCTGTTTTGCTAAGGTTCTTCATAGACATCTTCTTCTTCGTACTGGCAAGCTGTGTTTTTTGTTCGTTTGTGTTTAGCTTCCGTTTTTCTATTCTTTGCAACTTGTAATTGGTTCTGTTTTGGCAGAAGTGCATCGCTGTGCTCACATCTGCTGGCAATGCTCCTGTATTTGCTGTGGAAGTCTGGCCCTATCTAACGTCCCTTCCCATCTGCCTCTACACCCCCTCGGACGCCTGCCCCAGAATGACTGAAGCAGTGGTGAGGAGGCTCACCCCCAGGATTCCACCCGGCCCACCCCGGGCCACCGACCCAGAAGCTGCGGACCTCACCGCTGCACCACCGGCCGGCCCCTTTCATGTTCCATTGGCAACCTGCAGTTGAGTGCAATGGGGCTTGAATATGCTGCTTGAGCCCAGCTCTGGCACTGTGTAGATGAGGCCAGGTTGTTTGTCGGGGCCACTGTGACGTCAGAGGATTGGTCATAGTTGTGCGTCTGCTGTCCCAGAAAACTTCATGGACACAGGGCTTCAGAGCCCGCTTGGAGCAGTCTCATAACGCACCCTTCCCAGTGAGCCCAGGTTTGACCTTCGTTGCCGTTTTTTGGCTTGTGAATTTCTCTGACTTTCAAACGTTCCAGCACAGTGTGTCTAAAGACTGACATCTTTCAGTGTGGATTATTCAGGTGTGATATCTGTTCGCCTTGCATTTTCTGGGACCTTTTTTTCTTTTCCACAGTATACTCGTCATGGTCTTTCTCAGCTATCTCCCTTAGATGTGCTCATCAGTCCGTTCTCCTTCAGTCCAAGTGATTAATTTTGTATTTCTTGAATCACCGTATGTTCTCTAGGCCGAGGTGTGAGTGCTTTCGTGATTCTTGGTTGCTGTCTTTGAATTTGCAGCGGTCACTTGTAGGACTCTTTGCTATCCTAGCCTAGGTCAAGCGAAGCACTGAGAACCCGTGGTCATCTGGCTTGGTTTGACATCCTGAGATCAGAAACTCCAAATTCGAGGTAGTCCTGGCAACCCCCTTCACGGACATAATGTTTTTCTGAGACAAATTAGACAAATCTGATGAATTCCTCGCTCCAGGAAAGATATTTTTCTTTCTCTTTTGTGGATTCGGGAAGTTTCGAACTTGACCCCTGACCCTTGAACATTGCCCTAGATTCCATCTAGATAAGGGCTGACTTTATTTCTATAGGCTGTGCCATTTGTTTGACCTACATCCTCAGCCCTGGCATGTTTATTTTTCTGGAAACAGAATTGTAATGTTCTAATTTTCAGCCAGCTTCCTTCCATATGGCGTCAAAGCACATAATCAATAATCCTTCTACGGCAAGAAGTCGGGGGAGAGAATTTCATTGGAGCCAAAGTGAGCACTCTAGCCTGGGAGGGCAGCCTTCACAAAGGAACCAAGCCCTCTGGAAAAGGGTGATTTTCAGCACACTTGTAGAGCCCTTCCCAACAAAGAGACCTACCCCAAGCATGGCAGGGCTCCATTCCTTCAAGGCTTCCAAGACATCTCTTGGGACGCATTAGCATGTGGCCAGTGGGCCCCCGTGACGCCAGAGCTATGGAAAGTGAGACTGATCTTCCAAGAACGCTAGCGGCCTAGGAAAGGAGGCATCGACTCTTCTCTTCAATGTCCTCAAGAGATCCTTCTTGACTTTGGATTATGCTTAAGGCAGAAGGACACTGTAGGTCTGATAAGGCCCAAGTGCGGCCTCGTGTTTCCAATCAAGTTTCAAGCTTGAATCAGCATGGCCTCCCCATAGACTTGAATAGATGACAATGTTCTCCTGTCAGTGCTTGAAACTCTATTCTCGCTTCTTGCCAAGGATTCCTTTCTTATCCCTGGCATCAGAGTCTGTTTGATCTCTTCCAGTTTCTGTGCCCGCTTTCTGTTTGTCAAAGCTGTTTCTGGGTATGTCTCCCTTTAATAGCCCAGCCTAGGCCAATCCTCAGACTGTAACCATGCGGCCATCTTGGGGGACATGTTCACCGTGATGTCATAAAGAACCTCAGAAGGCTAAGTTGTCCTGACAACCTCCAAGCACACAGAGTTTCAGAGCCATCTCAGACCAGTCTGACTCCTCCCCCTTTCCAGGTAGGATAGTTTTCCTTTTTCTGGATGTCTTGTCGGTTTCTAACTTTCTCCTCGAACTTGGAAAGGCCTGCTCCCTTCTCTCTAGACACTGGTCTGTTTCCTGTAAGTTTACCCTGGGTGTTATCTCTTATGTCGTGGGTAGATGGCCAAGTGGGTGGACCTTCCCCAGAGAAAGTCCGGGACTCCCTCCCAAGTTGAAGTTGCCCGGGCAATCCTTTGATGCGCAATGATCGTGTCATCTCCTAGCACTCTGCCAAGTCCGCCTTGGCAGGTCCCATGTTTTCCTTCCTTCTTCCTTTGGGGAAGTGTACCAGATGCCTTCCTAGATTGGAATATTCTCACGGTTCCTTTTCTGGTGTGTATTGATAAGGGACCCTCACAATTGCTACTTCTTTAGGACCTCTGTCCGCACCGTACCATGAAATCTCTATTCCCTAACAGTGCTAATGTGATCTGCACCCGTGCTGTGAAAGAGTGAGGCCCGGGCCACCCAAGCGGAACGTGGGCACTTGCCCGCTCCACCACAGGGCCGGCCCTGACTTGTACTTTTGGACCAACCTGTGGCCTGAACTTGGGAAGATGTGGGCCTGTTTGGATTATTCGTGAAGCTGATTAGTAGGAACATCATGGACGGTAACGTTTTCCGTTGGTTCCTGGGCTTAGCACGGATCAGGTTCTCTTGGTAGGATTCCTCTTCATGTATTTGGAATGGTCTACCTTTCTGTAGCATCAGTAAGCCTTTTGAGGTGATTTTCCATCCTTGGAAGTTCACCTTCTCTAATCTCTTTCAGCCCCCAAAGCTGTATGCCGTCATTCTGGACCCCTTTTTGGATGTTTGATTTTAGGTGGATTTATTGCCATAACCCTGCATTCGAACATCCTATGTCTTTCAGATCTGCATCCTCATCGATTTAGACTCCCGTGTAGGTTCCATCCTCTTCACCAGCGTAAGCCGAATCGCAGGCCCTCACCACACACTTGTGCCTCATCATCTCTTTCACCCTCCCCCACTGCCCCGCTTTGCCTCTGGGCACCCCCGATCAAATGTCCAGTGCCGCCTGTTGGTCAGTGCTTGTTTTTTCTTCTCCTTGTAAGTGAGATCCTACGGTATTTGACTTTGTCCCTGGGGCTTGTTTCACTTCCCCTAAAACCCTCCCAGCCATTCTGGTGGTCACAAATGGCTGGATTGCATCCTTTGTTCCCGCTGAGTGGTATGGCATTGTGTGGCTATAGCCCATGTTCCTTCTCCATTCGTCCCTTGCTGGGCACCAGGGCGGCTTCCAAGTCTTGGAGAGCGGGAGTAAGCCTGTGGTGAACTCAGCGGTGCACATGTCTTTAGGCGGTAGTGTTTCCGAGTTCTTTGGCTAAACGCGCCCCAGAGGAATAGCTGGATCATATGGGACATGGATTCTTAAATTTCGGAGGCAGTTCCACACCGCTTGGCCTAGTGGCTGCACCGGTTTCCACTGCCACCAGCAGTGCAGGAGGCTTCCCTTCTCTCCACCTCCTCTCTGACGCTTGTTGTTTCCTGTCTTCCTCCTTATAGCCATTCTGACCACAGTGATCTGCTCTGAACTTGCGGTTTGGATTTGCCTTGGCCTCAGGCTTAATGAGGGTGAACAAGTCTTCATGCACCTGTTGGCCATCTTTAGATCTTCTTGGGAGAAATCTCTGTGTCCATCTTTGGCCCAGGTTTTCATTGGCTTGTTTTTTTTCTTGTGGAGACGTGTGAGTTGATTGTACCTTTGGGCTTTTCACCCCTTGTCCGATGTGTGCTTTGCAAACATCCACTCCCAGTTGTTGTGCTGTCTTTGCATTGAGTCGATGGTTTCCTTGACTGGGCAGAAGCGTCTGCATGTGAGGTGGTCCCGTTTGTTTCTTGTCTCCTTTGCTGCCCTTGCCCAGTCAGACATGCTTCTCCCCAATAGGCGGCTCAGACAGATGGCAAAGAGCACTCTGCCTAGGTCTTCTCCTACAAGTTTCATGGTTTCAAGTGTGCCATTCAGGGCTTTAATCCATTCCAGGTGGTGCGTGTGCCAGGTGGAACATCATGGTCTACTCTCGTTGTGTTCCATGTGGCTGTGCAGGCTTCCAAGCACCGTTTATCGGAGAGACCCTCCTTTGTCCACTGTCTCCTCTTGGCTCCCTGGTCGCAAATGGGCTGTCCATGTATGTTTGAGTTGGGCTCTGGGCTCTCGATTCTGTTGCATGGGTCTGTGTGCCTGTTTTTGGGCCCGGACTGTGCCGTTTCGGTACCTAGCGCTTCGTCCTCTATGTTGAAATCAGAAAGTGTGATACGTCCTGTTTGTTCGTTTTCCTGAGGATTCCTTGGCCTATTCAGGGTCTCTTGTTGCTGGCTGGAAACTTTAGGATTCTCTCTTCTATCTCTCTGGCAAACATGGCTGCAACTTTGACTGGGATTGCATGGAATCCAGAGATTCCTTTCTCTGCTATGGACGTTTCAAGTGTGTTAATTCTTCCATTCCTAGGTCCCGGAATATCCTTCTTTTTCCTTGTGTCGTCTTGAATTTCTTTCCCCAAACGTTTGCTAGTTTTCGGTTGACATAGCTTTCACCTGTTTTGCTAAGGCTCTTCATAGACATCTTCTTCTTCGTACTGGCAAGCTGTGTTTTTTGTTCGTTTGTGTTTAGCTTCCGTTTTTCTATTCTTTGCAACTTGTAATTGGTTCTGTTTTGGCAGAAGTGCATCGCTGTGCTCACATCTGCTGGCAACGCTCCTGTATTTGCTGTGGAAGTCTGGCCCTATCTAACGTCCCTTCCCATCTGCCTCTACACCCCCTCGGACGCCTGCCCCAGAATGACTGAAGCAGTGGTGAGGAGGCTCACCCCCAGGATTCCACCCGGCCCACCCCGGGCCACCGACCCAGAAGCTGCGGACCTCACCGCTGCACCACCGGCCAGCCCCTTTCATGTTCCATTGGCAACCTGCAGTTGAGTGCAATGGGGCTTGAATATGCTGCTTGAGCCCAGCTCTGGCACTGTGTAGATGAGGCCAGGTGGTTTGTCGGGGCCACTGTGACGTCAGAGGATTGGTCATAATTCTGTGTCTGCTGTCCTGGCAAGCTTCATGGACACAGGGCTTCAGAGCCCGCTTGGAGCAGTCTCATAACTCACCCTTCCCAGTGAGCCCAGGTTTGACCTTCGCTGCCGTGTTTTGGCTTGTGAATTTCTCTGACTTTCAAACGTTCCAGCAGAGCCTGTCTAAAGACTGACATCTTTCATTGTGGATTATTCAGGTGTGATATCTGTTCGCCTTGCATTTTCTGGGACCTTTTTTTCTTTTCCACAGTATCCTCGTCATGGTCTTTCTCAGCTATCTCCCTTAGATGTGCTTATCAGTCCGTTCTCCTTCAGTCCAAGGGATTAATTTTGTATTTCTTGAATCACCGTATGTTCTCTAGGCCGAGGTGTGAGTGCTTTCGTGATTCTTGGTTGCTGTCTTTGAATTTGCAGCGGTCACTTGTAGGACTCTTTGCTATCCTAGCCTAGGTCAAACGAAGCACTGAGAAGCCGTGGTCATCTGGGTTGGTTTGACATCCTGAGATCAGAAACTCCAAATTCGAGGTGGTCCTGGCAACCCCCTTCATGGACATCATTTTTTTCCGAGACAAATTATACAAATCTGATGAATTCCTCGCTCCAGGAAAGATATTTTTCTTTCTCTTTTGTGGATTTGGGAAGTTTCGAACTTGACCCCTGACCCTTGGACGTTGCCCTAGATTCCGTCTAGATGCGGACTTACTTTATTTCTATAGGCTGTGCCATTCGTTTGACCTACATCCTCAGCCCTGGCATGTTTATTTTTCTGGAAACAGAATTGTAATGTTCTAATTTTCAGCCAGCTTCCTTCCATATGGCGTCAAAGCACATAATCAATAATCCTTCTACGGCAAGAGGTCGGGGGAGAGAATTTCATTGGAGCCAAAGTGAGCACTCTAGCCTGGGAGGGCAGCCTTCACAAAGGAACCAAGCTCTCTGGAAAAGGGTGATTTTCAGCACACTTGTAGAGCCCTTCCCAACAAAGAGACCTACCCCAAGCATGACAGGGATCCATTCCTTCAAGGCTTCCAAGACATCTCTTGGGACGCATTAGCATGTGGCCAGTGGGCCCCCGTGACGCCAGAGCTATGGAAAGTGAGACTGATCTTCCAAGAACGCTAGGGCCCTAGGAAAGGAGGCATCGACTCTTCTCTTCAATGTCCTCAAGAGATCCTTCTTGACTTTGGATTATGCTTAAAGCCGAAGGACACTGTAGGTCTGATAAGGCCCAAGTGCAGCCTTGTGTTTCCAATCAAGTTTCAAGCTTGAATCAGCATGGCCTCCCCATAGACTTGAATAGATGACAATGTTCTCCTCTCAGTGCTTGTCCCTCTATTCTGGCTTCTTGCCAAGGATTCCTTTCTTATCCCTGGCATCAGAGTCTGTTTGATCTCTTCCAGTTTCTGTGCCCGCTTTCTGTTTGTCAAAGCAGTTTCTGGGTATGTCTCCCTTTAATAGCCCAGCCTAGGCCAATCCTCAGACTGTAACCATGCGGCCATCTTGGGGGACATGTTCACCGTGATGTCATAAAGAACCTCAGAAGGCCAAGTTGTCCTGACAACCTCCAAGCACACAGAGTTTCAGAGCCATCTCACACCAGTCTGACTCCTCCCCCTTTGCAGGGAAGATAGTTTTCCTTTTTCTGGATTTCTTGTCGGTTTCTAACTTTCTCCTCGAACTTGGAAAGGCCTGCTCCCTTCTCTCTAGACACTGGTCTCTTTCCTGTAAGATTACCCTGGGTGTTATCTCTTATGTCGTGGGTAGATGGCCAAGTGGGTGGACCTTCCCCAGAGAAAGTCCTGGACTCCCTCCCAAGTTGAAGTTGCCCGGGCAATCCTCTGATGCGCAATGATCGTGTCATCTCCTAGCACTCTGCCAATTCCGCCTTGGCAGGTCCCATGTTTTCCTTCCTTCTTCCTTTGGGGAAGTGTACCAGATGCCTTCCTAGATTGGAATATTCTCACGGTGCTTTTTCTGGTGCGTATTGATAAGGGACCCTCACAATTGCTACTTCTTTAGGACCTCCGTCCGCACCGTACCATGAAATCTCTATTCCCTAACAGTGCTAATGTGATCTGCACCCGTGCTGTGAAAGAGTGAGGCCCGGGCCACCAAAGCGGAACGTGGGCACTTGCCCGCTCCACCACAGGGCCGGCCCTGACTTGTACTTTTGGACCGACCTGTGGCCTGAACTTGGGAAGATGTGGGCCTGGTTGGATTATTCGGGAAGATGATTAGTAGGAACATCATGGACGGTAACGTTTTCCGTTGGTTCCTGGGCTTAGCACGGATCAGGTTCTCTTGGTAGGATTCCTCTTCATGTATTTGGAATGTTCTACCTTTCTGTAGCATCAGTAAGCCTTTTGAGGTGATTTTCCATCCTTGGAAGTTCACCTTCTCTAATCTCTTTCAGCCCCCAAAGCTGTATGCCGTCATTCTGGACCCCTTTTTGGATTTTTGCTTTTAGGTGGATTTATTGCCATAACCCTGCATTCGAACATCCTATGTCTTTCAGATCTGCATCCTCATCGATTTAGACTTCAGTGTAGGTTCCATCCTCTTCACCAGCGTAAGCCGAATCACAGGCCCTCACCACACACTTGTGCCTCATCATCTCTTTCACCCTCCCCCACCGCCCCGCTTTGCCTCTGGGCACCCCCGATCAAATGACCAGTGCCGCCTGTTGGTCAGTGCTTGTTTTTTCTTCTCTTTGTAAGTGAGATCCTACGGTATTTGACTTTGTCCCTGGGGCTTGTTTCACTTCCCCTAAAACCCTCCCAGCCATTCTGGTGGTCACAAATGGCTGGATTGCATCCTTTGTTCCCGCTGAGTGGTAAGGCATTGTGTGGCTATAGCCCATGTTCCTTCTCCATTCGTCCCTTGCTGGGCACCAGGGCGGCTTCCAAGTCTTGGAGAGCGGGAGTAAGGCTGTGCTGAACTCAGCGGTGCACATGTCTTTAGGCGGTAGTGTTTCCAAGTTCTTTGGCTAAACGTGCCCCAGAGGAATAGCTGGATCATCTGGGACATGCATTCTTAAATTTCGGAGGCAGTTCCACACCGCTTGGCCTAGTGGCTGCACCGGTTTCCACTGCCAGCAGCAGTGCAGGAGGCTTCCCTTCTCTCCACCTCCTCTCTGACGCTTGTTGTTTCCTGTCTGCCTCCTTATAGCCATTCTGACCACAGTGAGCTTCTATGTTCTTGCAGTTTGGATTTGCCTTGGCCTCAGGCTTAATGAGGGTGAACAAGTTTTCATGCACCTGTTGGCCCTCTTTAGATCTTCTTGGGAGAAATCTCTGTGTCCATCTTTGACCCAGGTTTTCATTGGCTTGTTCTTTTTCTTGTGGAGACGTGTGAGTTGATTGTATCTTTGGGCTTTTCACCCCTTGTCCGATGTGTGCTTTGCAAACATCCACTCCCATTTGTTGTGCTGCCTTTGCATTGAGTCGATGGTTTCCTTGACTGGGCAGAAGCGTCTGCATGTGAGGTGGTCCCGTTTGTTTCTTGTCTCCTTTGCTGCCCTTGCCCAGTCAGACATGCTTCTTCCCATTAGGCGACTCAGACAGATGGCAAAGAGCACTCTGCCTAGGTCTTCTCCTACAAGTTTCACGGTTTCAAGTGTGCCATTCAGGGCTTTAATCCATTCCAGGTGGTGCGTGTTTCAGGTGGAACATCATGGTCTACTCTCATTGTATTCCATGTGGCTGTGCAGGCTTCCCAGCACCGTTTATCGGAGAGACTCTCCTTTGTCCACTGTCTCCTCTTGGCTCCCTGGTCGCAAATGGGCTGTCCATGTATGTTTGAGTTGGGCTCTGGGCTCTCGATTCTGTTGCATGGGTCTGTGTGCCTGTTTTTGGGCCCGGACTGTGCCGTTTCGGTACCTAGCGCTTCGTCCTCTATGTTGAAATCAGAAAGTGTGATACGTCCTGCTTTGTTCGTTTTCCTGAGGATTCCTTGGCCTATTCAGGGTCTCTTGTTGCTGGCTGGAAACTTTAGGATTCTCTCTTCTATCTCTCTGGCAAACATGGCTGCAACTTTGACTGGGATTGCATGGAATCCAGAGATTCCTTTCTCTGCTATGGACGTTTCAAGTGTGTTAATTCTTCCATTCCTAGGTCCCGGAATATCCTTCTTTTTCCTTGTGTCGTCTTGAATTTCTTTCCCCAAACGTTTGCTAGTTTTCGGTTGACATAGCTTTCACCTGTTTTGCTAAGGCTCTTCATAGACATCTTCTTCTTCGTACTGGCAAGCTGTGTTTTTTGTTCGTTTGTGTTTAGCTTCCGTTTTTCTATTCTTTGCAACTTGTAATTGGTTCTGTTTTGGCAGAAGTGCATCGCTGTGCTCACATCTGCTGGCAACGCTCCTGTATTTGCTGTGGAAGTCTGGCCCTATCTAACGTCCCTTCCCATCTGCCTCTACACCCCCTCGGACGCCTGCCCCAGAATGACTGAAGCAGTGGTGAGGAGGCTCACCCCCAGGATTCCACCCGGCCCACCCCGGGCCACCGACCCAGAAGCTGCGGACCTCACCGCTGCACCACCGGCCGGCCCCTTACATGTTCCATTGGCAACCTGCAGTTGAGTGCAATGGGGCTTGAATATGCTGCTTGAGCCCAGCTCTGGCACTGTGTAGATGAGGCCAGGTGGTTTGTCGGGGCCACTGTGACGTCAGAGGATTGGTCATAATTCTGTGTCTGCTGTCCTGGCAAGCTTCATGGACACAGGGCTTCAGAGCCCGCTTGGAGCAGTCTCATAACTCACCCTTCCCAGTGAGCCCAGGTGTGGCCTTCGCTGCCGTGTTTTGGCTTGTGAATTTCTCTGACTTTCAAACCTTCCAGCAGAGCCTGTCTAAAGACTTACATCTTTCATTGTGGATTATTCAGGTGTGATATCTGTTCGCCTTGCATTTTCTGGGACCTTTTTTTCTTTTCCACAGTATACTCGTCATGGTCTTTCTCAGCTATCTCCCTTAGATGTGCTTATCAGTCCGTTCTCCTTCAGTCCAAGGGATTAATTTTGTATTTCTTGAATCACCGTATGTTCTCTAGGCCGAGGTGTGAGTGCTTTCGTGATTCTTGGTTGCTGTCTTTGAATTTGCACCGGTCACTTGTAGGACTCTTTGCTATCCTAGCCTAGGTCAAACGAAGCACTGAGAACCCGTGGTCATCTGGCTTGGTTTGACATCCTGAGATCAGAAACTCCAAATTCGAGGTGGTCCTGGCAACCCCCTTCATGGACATCATGTTTTTCCGAGACAAATTAGACAAATCTGATGAATTCCCAGGTCCAGGAAACATATTTTTCTTTCTCTTTTGTGGATTTGGGAAGTTTCGAACTTGACCCCTGACCCTTGGACGTTGCCCTAGATTCCGTCTAGATACGGGCTTACTTTATTTCTATAGGCTGTGCCATTTGTTTGACCTACATCCTCAGCCCTGGCATGTTTATTTTTCTGGAAACAGAATTGTAATGTTCTAATTTTCAGCCAGCTTCCTTCCATATGGCGTCAAAGCACATAATCAATAATCCTTCTACGGCAAGAGGTCGGGGGAGAGAATTTCATTGGAGCCAAAGTGAGCACTCTAGCCTGGGAGGGCAGCCTTCACAAAGGAACCAAGCCCTCTGGAAAAGGGTGATTTTCAGCACACTTGTAGAGCCCTTCCCAACAAAGAGACCTACCCCAAGCATGACAGGGCTCCATTCCTTCGAGGCTTCCAAGACATCTCTTGGGACGCATTAGCATGTGGCCAGTGGGCCCCCGTGACGCCAGAGCTATAGAAAGTGAGACTGATCTTCCAAGAACGCTAGGGGCCTAGGAAAGGAGGCATCGACTCTTCTCTTCAATGTCCTCAAGAGATCCTTCTTGACTTTGGATTATGCTTAAGGCAGAAGGACACTGTAGGTCTGATAAGGCCCAAGTGCGGCCTCGTGTTTCCAGTCAAGTTTCAAGCTTGAATCCGCATGGCCTCCCCATAGACTTGAATAGATGACAATGTTCTCCTCTCAGTGCTTGTCCCTCTATTCTGGCTTCTTGCCAAGGATTCCTTTCTTATCCCTGGCATCAGAGTCTGTTTGATCTCTTCCAGTTTCTGTGCCCGCTTTCTGTTTGTCAAAGCTGTTTCTGGGTATGTCTCCCTTTAAATCCCAGCCTAGGCCAATCCTCAGACTGTAACAATGCGGCCATCTTGGGGGACATGTTCACCGTGATGTCATAAAGAACCTCAGAAGGCCAAGTTGTCCTGACAACCTCCAAGCACACAGAGTTTCAGAGCCATCTCAGACCAGTCTGACTCCTCCCCCTTTCCAGGTAGGATAGTTTTCCTTTTTCTGGATGTCTTGTCGGTTTCTAACTTTCTCCTCGAACTTGGAAAGGCCTGCTCCCTTCTCTCTAGACACTGGTCTCTTTCCTGTAAGATTACCCTGGGTGTTATCTCTTATGTCGTGGGTAGATGGCCAAGTGGGTGGACCTTCCCCAGAGAAAGTCCTGGACTCCCTCCCAAGTTGAAGTTGCCCGGGCAATCCTCTGATGCGCAATGATCGTGTCATCTCCTAGCACTCTGCCAATTCCGCCTAGGCAGGTCCCATGTTTTCCTTCCTTCTTCCTTTGGGGAAGTGTACCAGATGCCTTCCTAGATTGGAATATTCTCACGGTGCTTTTTCTGGTGCGTATTGATAAGGGACCCTCACAATTCCTACTTCTTTATGACCTCTGTCCGCACCGTACCATGAAATCTCTATTCCCTAACATGGCTAATGTGATCTGCACCCGTGCTGTGAAAGAGTGAGGCCCGGGCCACCCAAGCGGAACGTGGGCACTTGCCCGCTCCACCACAGGGCCGGCCCTGACTTGTACTTTTGGACCAACCTGTGGCCTGAACTTGGGAAGATGTGGGCCTGTTTGGATTATTCGTGAAGCTGATTAGTAGGAACATCATGGACGGTAACGTTTTCCGTTGGTTCCTGGGCTTAGCACGGATCAGGTTCTCTTGGTAGGATTCCTCTTCATGTATTTGGAATGGTCTACCTTTCTGTAGCATCAGTAAGGCTTTTGAGGTGATTTTCCATCCTTGGAAGTTCACCTTCTCTAATCTCTTTCATCCCCCAAAGATGTATGCCGTCATTCTGGACCCCTTTTTGGATTTTTGCTTTTAGGTGGATTTATTGCCATAACCCTGCATTCGAACATCCTATGTCTTTCAGATTTACATCCTCATCGATTTAGACTTCCGTGTAGGTTCCATCCTCTTCACCAGCGTAAGCCGAATCACAGGCCCTCACCACACACTTGTGCCTCATCATCTCTTTCACCCTCCCCCACCGCCCCGCTTTGCCTCTGGGCACCCCCGATCAAATGTCCAGTGCCGCCTGTTGGTCAGTGCTTGCTTTTTCTTCTCCTTGAAAGTGAGATCCTACGGTATTTGACTTTGTCCCTGGGGCTTGTTTCACTTCCCCTAAAACCCTCCCAGCCATTCTGGTGGTCACAAATGGCTGGATTGCATCCTTTGTTGCCGCTGAGTGGTCTGCCATTGTGTGGCTATAGCCCATGTTCCTTCTCCATTCGTCCCTTGCTGGGCACCAGGGCGGCTTCCAAGTCTTGGAGAGCGGGAGTAAGGCTGTGGTGAACTCAGCGGTGCACATGTCTTTAGGCGGTAGTGTTTCCGAGTTCTTTGGCTAAACGCGCCCCAGAGGAATAGCTGGATCATATGGGACATGGATTCTTAAATTTCGGAGGCAGTTCCACACCGCTTGGCCTAGTGGCTGCACCGGTTTCCACTGCCACCAGCAGTGCAGGAGGCTTCCCTTCTCTCCACCTCCTCTCTGACGCTTGTTGTTTCCTGTCTGCCTCCTTATAGCCATTCTGACCACGGTGAGCTGCTATGTCCTTGCGGTTTGGATTTGCCTTGAACTCAGGCTTAATGAGGGTGAACAAGTTTTCATGCACCTGTTGGCCCTCTTTAGATCTTCTTGGGAGAAATCTCTGTGTCCATCTTTGGCCCAGGTTTTCATTGGCTTGTTCTTTTTCTTGTGGAGACGTGTGAGTTGATTGTATCTTTGGGCTTTTCACCCCTTGTCCGATGTGTGCTTTGCAAACATCCACTCCCAGTTGTTGTGCTGTCTTTGCATTGAGTCGATGGTTTCCTTGACTGGGCAGAAGCGTCTGCATGTGAGGTGGTCCCGTTTGTTTCTTGTCTCCTTTGCTGCCCTTGCCCAGTCAGACAGGCTTCTTCCCAATAGGCGGCTCAGACAGATGGCAAAGAGCACTCTGCCTAGGTCTTCTCCTACAAGTTTCACGGTTTCAAGTGTGCCATTCAGGGCTTTAATCCATTCCAGGTGGTGCGTGTGCCAGGTGGAACATCATGGTCTACTCTCGTTGTGTTCCATGTGGCTGTGCAGGCTTCCCAGCACCGTTTATCGGAGAGACTCTCCTTTGTCCACTGTCTCCTCTTGGCTCCCTGGTCGCAAATGGGCTGTCCATGTATGTTTGAGTTGGGCTCTGGGCTCTCGATTCTGTTGCATGGGTCTGTGTGCCTGTTTTTGGGCCCGGACTGGGCCGTTTCGGTACCCAGCGCTTCGTCCTCTAGGTTGAAATCAGAAAGTGTGATACGTCCTGCTTTGTTCGTTTTCCTGAGGATTCCTTGGCCTATTCAGGGTCTCTTGTTGCTGGCCGGAAACTTTAGGATTCTCTCTTCTATCTCTCTGGCAAATATGGCTGCAACTTTGACTGGGATTGCATGGAATCCAGAGATTCCTTTCTCCGCTATGGACGTTTCAAGTGTGTTAATTCTTCCATTCCTAGGTCCCGGAATATCCTTCTTTTTCCTTGTGTCGTCTTGAATTTCTTTCCCCAAACGTTTGCTAGTTTTCGGTTGACATAGCTTTCACCTGTTTTGCTAAGGCTCTTCATAGACATCTTCTTCTTCGTACTGGCAAGCTGTGTTTTTTGTTCGTTTGTGTTTAGCTTCCGTTTTTCTATTCTTTGCAACTTGTAATTGGTTCTGTTTTGGCAGAAGTGCATCGCTGTGCTCACATCTGCTGGCAACGCTCCTGTATTTGCTGTGGAAGTCTGGCCCTATCTAACGTCCCTTCCCGTCTGCCTCTACACCCCCTCGGACGCCTGCCCCAGAATGACTGAAGCAGTGGTGAGGAGGCTCACCCCCAGGATTCCACCCGGCCCACCCCGGGCCACCGACCCAGAAGCTGTGGACCTCACCGCTGCACCATCGGCCGGCCCCTTTCATGTTCCATTGGCAACCTGCAGTTGAGTGCAATGGGGCTTGAATATGCTGCTTGAGCCCAGCTCTGGCACTGTGTAGATGAGGCCAGGTGGTTTGTCGGGGCCACTGTGACGTCAGAGGATTGGTCATAATTGTGTGTCTGCTGTCCCGGCAAGCTTCATGGACACAGGGCTTCAGAGCCCGCTTGGAGCAGTCTCATAACTCACCCTTCCCAGTGAGCCCAGGTTTGACCTTCGCTGCCGTGTTTTGGCTTGTGAATTTCTCTGACTTTCAAACGTTCCAGCAGAGCCTGTCTAAAGACTGACATCTTTCATTGTGGATTATTCAGGTGTGATATCTGTTCGCCTTGCATTTTCTGGGACCTTTTTTTCTTTTCCACAGTATGCTCGTCATGGTCTTTCTCAGCTATCTCCCTTAGATGTGCTTATCAGTCCGTTCTCCTTCAGTCCAAGTGATTAATTTTGTATTTCTTGAATCACCGTATGTTCTCTAGGCCGAGGTGTGAGTGCTTTCGTGATTCTTGGTTGCTGTCTTTGAATTTGCAGCGGTCACTTGTAGGACTCTTTGCTATCCTAGCCTAGGTCAAATGAAGCACTGAGAACCCGAGGTCATCTGGGTTGGTTTGACATCCTGAGATCAGAAACTCCAAATTCGAGGTGGTCCTGGCAACCCCCTTCATGGACATCATGTTTTTCCGAGACAAATTAGACAAATCTGATGAATTCCTCGCTCCAGGAAAGATATTTTTCTTTCTCTTTTGTGGATTTGGGAAGTTTCGAACTTGACCCCTGACCCTTGGACGTTGCCCTAGATTCCGTCTAGATGCGGGCTTACTTTATTTCTATAGGTTGTGCCATTCGTTTGACCTACATCCTCAGCCCTGGCATGTTTATTTTTCTGGAAACAGAATTGTAATGTTCTAATTTTCAGCCAGCTTCCTTCCATATGGCGTCAAAGCACATAATCAATAATCCTTCTACGGAAAGAGGTCGGGGGAGAGAATTTCATTGGAGCCAAAGTGAGCACTCTAGCCTGGGAGGGCAGCCTTCACAAAGGAACCAAGCCCTCTGGAAAAGGGTGATTTTCAGCACACTTGTAGATCCCTTGCCAACAAAGAGACCTACCCCAAGCATGACAGGGCTCCATTCCTTCCAGGCTTCCAAGACATCTCTTGGGACGCATTAGCATGTGGCCAGTGGGCCCCCGTGACGCCAGAGCTATAGAAAGTGAGACTGATCTTCCAAGAAAGCTAGGGGCCTAGGAAAGGAGGCATCGACTCTTCTCTTCAATGTCCTCAAGAGATCCTTCTTGACTTTGGATTATGCTTAAGGCAGAAGGACACTGTAGGTCTGATAAGGCCCAAGTGCGGCCTCGTGTTTCCAGTCAAGTTTCAAGCTTGAATCAGCATGGCCTCTCCATAGACTTGAATAGATGACAATGTTCTCCTCTCAGTGCTTGTCCCTCTATTCTGGCTTCTTGCCAAGGATTCCTTTCTTATCCCTGGCATCAGAGTCTGTTTGATCTCTTCCAGTTTCTGTGCCCGCTTTCTGTTTGTCAAAGCTGTTTCTGGGTATGTCTCCCTTTAATAGCCCAGCCTAGGCCAATCCTCAGACTGTACCCATGCGGCCATCTTGGGGGACATGTTCACCGTGATGTCATAAAGAACCTCAGAAGGCTAAGTTGTCCTGACAACCTCCAAGCACACAGAGTTTCAGAGCCATCTCAGACCAGTCTGACTCCTCCCCCTTTCCAGGTAGGATAGTTTTCCTTTTTCTGGATGTCTTGTCGGTTTCTAACTTTCTCCTCGAACTTGGAAAGGCCTGCTCCCTTCTCTCTAGACACTGGTCTCTTTCCTGTAAGATTACCCTGGGTGTTATCTCTTATGTCGTGGGTAGATGGCCAAGTGGGTGGACCTTCCCCAGAGAAAGTCCTGGACTCCCTCCCAAGTTGAAGTTGCCCGGGCAATCCTCTGATGCGCAATGATCGTGTCATCTCCTAGCACTCTGCCAATTCCGCCTTGGCAGGTCCCATGTTTTCCTTCCTTCTTCCTTTGGGGAAGTGTACCAGATGCCTTCCTAGATTGGAATATTCTCACGGTGCTTTTTCTGGTGCGTATTGATAAGGGACCCTCACAATTCCTACTTCTTTATGACCTCTGTCCGCACCGTACCATGAAATCTCTATTCCCTAACAGGGCTAATGTGATCTGCACCCGTGCTGTGAAAGAGTGAGGCCCGGGCCACCCAAGCGGAACGTGGGCACTTGCCCGCTCCACCACAGGGCCGGCCCTGACTTGTACTTTTGGACCAACCTGTGGCCTGAACTTGGGAAGATGTGGGCCTGTTTGGATTATTCGTGAAGCTGATTAGTAGGAACATCATGGACGGTAACGTTTTCCGTTGGTTCCTGGGCTTAGCACGGATCAGGTTCTCTTGGTAGGATTCCTCTTCATGTATTTGGAATGGTCTACCTTTCTGTAGCATCAGTAAGGCTTTTGAGGTGATTTTCCATCCTTGGAAGTTCACCTTCTCTAATCTCTTTCAGCCCCCAAAGCTGTATGCCGTCATTCTGGACCCCTTTTTGGATTTTTGCTTTTAGGTGGATTTATTGCCATAACCCTGCATTCGAACATCCTATGTCTTTCAGATTTACATCCTCATCGATTTAGACTTCCGTGTAGGTTCCATCCTCTTCACCAGCGTAAGCCGAATCACAGGCCCTCACCACACACTTGTGCCTCATCATCGCTTTCACCCTCCCCCACCGCCCCGCTTTGCCTCTGGGCACCCCCGATCAAATGTCCAGTGCCGCCTGTTGGTCAGTGCTTGCTTTTTCTTCTCCTTGTAAGTGAGATCCTACGGTATTTGACTTTGTCCCTGGGGCTTGTTTCACTTCCCCTAAAACCCTCCCAGCCATTCTGGTGGTCACAAATGGCTGGATTGCATCCTTTGTTCCCGCTGAGTGGTATGCCATTGTGTGGCTATAGCCCATGTTCCTTCTCCATTCGTCCCTTGCTGGGCACCAGGTCGGCTTCCAAGTCTTGGAGAGCGGGAGTAAGGCTGTGCTGAACTCAGCGGTGCACATGTCTTTAGGCGGTAGTGTTTCCGAGTTCTTTGGCTAAACACGCCCCAGAGGAATAGCTGGATCATATGGGACATGGATTCTTAAATTTCGGAGGCAGTTCCACACCGCTTGGCCTAGTGGCTGCACCGGTTTCCACTGCCACCAGCAGTGCAGGAGGCTTCCCTTCTCTCCACCTCCTCTCTGACGCTTGTTGTTTCCTGTCTGCCTCCTTATAGCCATTCTGACCACAGTGAGCTGCTATGTCATTGCGGTTTTGATTTGCCTTGGCCTCAGACTTAATGAGGGTGAACAAGTTTTCATGCACCTGTTGGCCCTCTTTAGATCTTCTTGGGAGAAATCTCTGTGTCCATCTTTGGCCCAGGGTTTCATTGGCTTGTTCTTTTTGTTGTGAAGACGTGTGAGTTGATTGTACCTTTGGGCTTTTCACCCCTTGTCCGATGTGTGCTTTGCAAACATCCACTCCCAGTTGTTGTGCTGTCTTTGCATTGAGTCGATGGTTTCCTTGACTGGGCAGAAGCGTCTGCATGTGAGGTGGTCCCGTTTGTTTCTTGTCTCCTTTGCTGCCCTTGCCCAGTCAGACATGCTTCTTCCCAATAGGCGGCTCAGACAGATGGCAAAGAGCACTCTGCCTAGGTCTTCTCCTACAAGTTTCACGGTTTCAAGTGTGCCATTCAGGGCTTTAATCCATTCCAGGTGGTGCGTATGCCAGGTGGAACATCATGGTCTACTCTCGTTGTGTTCCATGTGGCTGTGCAGGCTTCCCAGCACCGTTTATCAGAGAGACTCTCCTTTGTCCACTGTCTCCTCTTGGCTCCCTGGTCGCAAATGGGCTGTCCATGTATGTTTGAGTTGGGCTCTGGGCTCTCGATTCTTTTGCATGGGTCTGTGTGCCTGTTTTTGGGGCCGGACTGTGCCGTTTCGGTACCTAGCGCTTCGTCCTCTAGGTTGAAATCAGAAAGTGTGATACGTCCTGCTTTGTTCGTTTTCCTGAGGATTCCTTGGCCTATTCAGGGTCTCTTGTTGCTGGCCGGAAACTTTAGGATTCTCTCTTCTATCTCTCTGGCAAATATGGCTGCAACTTTGACTGGGATTGCATGGAATCCAGAGATTCCTTTCTCCGCTATGGACGTTTCAAGTGTGTTAATTCTTCCTTTCCTAGGTCCCGGAATATCCTTCTTTTTCCTTGTGTCGTCTTGAATTTCTTTCCCCAAACGTTTGCTAGTTTTCGGTTGACATAGCTTTCACCTGTTTTGCTAAGGCTCTTCATAGACATCTTCTTCTTCGTACTGGCAAGCTGTGTTTTTTGTTCGTTTGTGTTTAGCTTCCGTTTTTCTATTCTTTGCAACTTGTAATTGGTTCTGTTTTGGCAGAAGTGCATCGCTGTGCTCACATCTGCTGGCAACGCTCCTGTATTTGCTGTGGAAGTCTGGCCCTATCTAACGTCCCTTCCCATCTGCCTCTACACCCCCTCGGACGCCTGCCCCAGAATGACTGAAGCAGTGGTGAGGAGGCTCACCCCCAGGATTCCACCCGGCCCACCCCGGGCCACCGACCCAGAAGCTGCGGACCTCACCGCTGCACCACCGGCCGGCCCCTTTCATGTTCCATTGGCAACCTGCAGTTGAGTGCAATGGGGCTTGAATATGCTGCTTGAGCCCAGCTCTGGCACTGTGTAGATGAGGCCAGGTGGTTTGTCGGGGCCACTGTGACGTCAGAGGATTGGTCATAATTGTGTCTGCTGTCCCGGCAAGCTTCATGGACACAGGGCTTCAGAGCCCGCTTGGAGCAGTCTCATAACTCACCCTTCCCAGTGAGCCCAGGTTTGACCTTCGCTGCCGTGTTTTGGCTTGTGAATTTCTCTGACTTTCAAACGTTCCAGCAGAGCCTGTCTAAAGACTGACATCTTTCATTGTGGATTATGCAGGTGTGATATCTGTTCGCCTTGCATTTTCTGGGACCTTTTTTTCTTTTCCACAGTATCCTCGTCATGGTCTTTCTCAGCTATCTCCCTTAGATGTGCTTATCAGTCCGTTCTCCTTCAGTCCAAGTGATTAATTTTGTATTTCTTGAATCACCGTATGTTCTCTAGGCCGAGGTGTGAGTGCTTTCGTGATTCTTGGTTGCTGTCTTTGAATTTGCAGCGGTCACTTGTAGGACTCTTTGCTATCCTAGCCTAGGTCAAATGAAGCACTGAGAACCCGAGGTCATCTGGGTTGGTTTGACATCCTGAGATCAGAAACTCCAAATTCGAGGTGGTCCTGGCAACCCCCTTCACGGACATCATGTTTTTCTGAGACAAATTAGACAAATCTGATGAATTCCTCGCTCCAGGAAAGATATTTTTCTTTCTCTTTTGTGGATTTTGGAAGTTTCGAACTTGACCCCTGACCCTTGGACGTTGCCCTAGATTCCGTCTAGATGCGGGCTTACTTTATTTCTATAGGCTGTGCCATTCGTTTGACCTACATCCTCAGCCCTGGCATGTTTATTTTTCTGGAAACAGAATTGTAATGTTCTAATTTTCAGCCAGCTTCCTTCCAGATGGCGTCAAAGCACATAATCAATAATCCTTCTACGGCAAGAGGTCGGGGGAGAGAATTTCATTGGAGCCAAAGTGAGCACTCTAGCCTGGGAGGGCAGCCTTCACAAAGGAACCAAGCCCTCTGGAAAAGGGTGATTTTCAGCACACTTGTAGATCCCTTGCCAACAAAGAGACCTACCCCAAGCATGACAGGGCTCCATTCCTTCCAGGCTTCCAAGACATCTCTTGGGACGCATTAGCATGTGGCCAGTGGGCCCCCGTGACGCCAGAGCTATAGAAAGTGAGACTGATCTTCCAAGAAAGCTAGGGGCCTAGGAAAGGAGGCGTCGACTCTTCTCTTCAATGTCCTCAAGAGATCCTTCTTGACTTTGGATTATGCTTAAGGCAGAAGGACACTGTAGGTCTGATAAGGCCCAAGTGCGGCCTCGTGTTTCCAGTCAAGTTTCAAGCTTGAATCAGCATGGCCTCCCCATAGACTTGAATAGATGACAATGTTCTCCTCTCAGTGCTTGTCCCTCTATTCTGGCTTCTTGCCAAGGATTCCTTTCTTATCCCTGGCATTAGAGTCTGTTTGATCTCTTCCAGTTTCTGTGCCCGCTTTCTGTTTGTCAAAGCTGTTTCTGGGTATGTCTCCCTTTAATAGCCCAGCCTAGGCCAATCCTCAGACTGTAACCATGCGGCCATCTTGGGGGACATGTTCACCGTGATGTCATAAAGAACCTCAGAAGGCTAAGTTGTCCTGACATCCTCCAAGCACACAGAGTTTCAGAGCCATCTCAGACCAGTCTGACTCCTCCCCCTTTCCAGGTAGGATAGTTTTCCTTTTTCTGGATGTCTTGTCGGTTTCTAACTTTCTCCTCGAACTTGGAAAGGCCTGCTCCCTTCTCTGTAGACACTGGTCTCTTTCCTGTAAGATTACCCTGGGTGCTATCTCTTATGTCGTGGGTAGAAGGCCAAGTGGGTGGACCTTCCCCAGAGAAAGTCCTGGACTCCCTCCCAAGTTGAAGTTGCCCGGGCAATCCTCTGATGCGCAATGATCGTGTCATCTCCTAGCACTCTGCCAATTCCGCCTAGGCAGGTCCCATGTTTTCCTTCCTTCTTCCTTTGGGGAAGTGTACCAGATGCCTTCCTAGATTGGAATATTCTCACGGTGCTTTTTCTGGTGCGTATTGATAAGGGACCCTCACAATTCCTACTTCTTTATGACCTCTGTCCGCACCGTACCATGAAATCTCTATTCCCTAACATGGCTAATGTGATCTGCACCCGTGCTGTGAAAGAGTGAGGCCCGGGCCACCCAAGCGGAACGTGGGCACTTGCCCGCTCCACCACAGGGCCGGCCCTGACTTGTACTTTTGGACCAACCTATGGCCTGAACTTGGGAAGATGTGGGCCTGTTTGGATTATTCGTGAAGCTGATTAGTAGGAACATCATGGACGGTAACGTTTTCCGTTGGTTCCTGGGCTTAGCACGGATCAGGTTCTCTTGGTAGGATTCCTCTTCATGTATTTGGAATGGTCTACCTTTCTGTAGCATCAGTAAGGCTTTTGAGGTGATTTTCCATCCTTGGAAGTTCACCTTCTCTAATCTCTTTCATCCCCCAAAGCTGTATGCCGTCATTCTGGACCCCTTTTTGGATTTTTGCTTTTAGGTGGATTTATTGCCATAACCCTGCATTCGAACATCCTATGTCTTTCAGATTTACATCCTCATCGATTTAGACTTCCGTGTAGGTTCCATCCTCTTCACCAGCGTAAGCCGAATCACAGGCCCTCACCACACACTTGTGCCTCATCATCTCTTCCACCCTCCCCCACCGCCCCGCTTTGCCTCTGGGCACCCCCGATCAAATGTCCAGTGCCGCCTGTTGGTCAGTGCTTGCTTTTTCTTCTCCTTGTAAGTGAGATCCTACGGTATTTGACTTTGTCCCTGGGGCTTGTTTCCCTACCCCTAAAACCCTCCCAGCCATTCTGGTGGTCACAAATGGCTGGATTGCATCCTTTGTTCCCGCTGAGTGGTATGCCATTGTGTGGCTATAGCCCATGTTCCTTCTCCATTCGTCCCTTGCTGGGCACCAGGGCGGCTTCCAAGTCTTGGAGAGCGGGAGTAAGGCTGTGCTGAACTCAGCGGTGCACATGTCTTTAGACGGTAGTGTTTCCGAGTTCTTTGGCTAAACGCGCCCCAGAGGAATAGCTGGATCATATGGGACATGGATTCTTAAATTTCGGAGGCAGTTCCACACCGCTTGGCCTAGTGGCTGCACCGGTTTCCACTGCCAGCAGCAGTGCAGGAGGCTTCCCTTCTCTCCACCTCCTCTCTGACGCTTGTTGTTTCCTGTCTGCCTCCTTATAGGCATTCTGACCATGGTGAGCTGCTATGTCCTTGCGGCTTGGATTTGCCTTGGCCTCAGGCTTAATGAGGGTGAACAAGTTTTCATGCACCTGTTGGCCCTCTTTAGATCTTCTTGGGAGAAATCTCTGTGTCCATCTTTGGCCCAGGTTTTCATTGGCTTGTTCTTTTTCTTGTGGAGACGTGTGAGTTGATTGTATCTTTGGGCTTTTCACCCCTTGTCCGATGTGTGCTTTGCAAACATCCACTCCCAGTTGTTGTGCTGTCTTTGCATTGAGTCGATGGTTTCCTTGACTGGGCAGAAGCGTCTGCATGTGAGGTGGTCCCGTTTGTTTCTTGTCTCCTTTGCTGCCCTTGCCCAGTCAGACAGGCTTCTTCCCAATAGGCGGCTCAGACAGATGGCAAAGAGCACTCTGCCTAGGTCTTCTCCTACAAGTTTCACGGTTTCAAGTGTGCCATTCAGGGCTTTAATCCATTCCAGGTGGTGCGTGTGCCAGGTGGAACATCATGGTCTACTCTCGTTGTGTTCCATGTGGCTGTGCAGGCTTCCCAGCACCGTTTATCGGAGAGACTCTCCTTTGTCCACTGTCTCCTCTTGGCTCCCTGGTCGCAAATGGGCTGTCCATGTATGTTTGAGTTGGGCTCTGGGCTCTCGATTCTGTTGCATGGGTCTGTGTGCCTGTTTTTGGGCCCGGACTGGGCCGTTTCGGTACCCAGCGCTTCGTCCTCTATGTTGAAATCAGAAAGTGTGATACGTCCTGCTTTGTTCGTTTTCCTGAGGATTCCTTGGCCTATTCAGGGTCTCTTGTTGCTGGCCGGAAACTTTAGGATTCTCTCTTCTATCTCTCTGGCAAATATGGCTGCAACTTTGACTGGGATTGCATGGAATCCAGAGATTCCTTTCTCCGCTATGGACGTTTCAAGTGTGTTAATTCTTCCATTCCTAGGTCCCGGAATATCCTTCTTTTTCCTTGTGTCGTCTTGAATTTCTTTCCCCAAACGTTTGCTAGTTTTTGGTTGACATAGCTTTCACCTGTTTTGCTAAGGCTCTTCATAGACATCTTCTTCTTCGTACTGGCAAGCTGTGTTTTTTGTTCGTTTGTGTTTAGCTTCCGTTTTTCTATTCTTTGCAACTTGTAATTGGTTCTGTTTTGGCAGAAGTGCATCGCTGTGCTCACATCTGCTGGCAACGCTCCTGTATTTGCTGTGGAAGTCTGGCCCTATCTAACGTCCCTTCCCATCTGCCTCTACACCCCCTCGGACGCCTGCCCCAGAATGACTGAAGCAGTGGTGAGGAGGCTCACCCCCAGGATTCCACCCGGCCCACCCCGGGCCACCGACCCAGAAGCTGCGGACCTCACCGCTGCACCACCGGCCGGCCCCTTTCATGTTCCATTGGCAACCTGCAGTTGAGTGCAATGGGGCTTGAATATGCTGCTTGAGCCCAGCTCTGGCACTGTGTAGATGAGGCCAGGTGGTTTGTCGGGGCCACTGTGACGTCAGAGGATTGGTCATAATTGTGTGTCTGCTGTCCCGGCAAGCTTCATGGACACAGGGCTTCAGAGCCCGCTTGGAGCAGTCTCATAACTCACCCTTCCCAGTGAGCCCAGGTTTGACCTTCGCTGCCGTGTTTTGGCTTGTGAATTTCTCTGACTTTCAAACGTTCCAGCAGAGCCTGTCTAAAGACTGACATCTTTCATTGTGGATTATGCAGGTGTGATATCTGTTCGCCTTGCATTTTCTGGGACCTTTTTTTCTTTTCCACAGTATCCTCGTCATGGTCTTTCTCAGCTATCTCCCTTAGATGTGCTTATCAGTCCGTTCTCCTTCAGTCCAAGTGATTAATTTTGTATTTCTTGAATCACCGTATGTTCTCTAGGCCGAGGTGTGAGTGCTTTCGTGATTCTTGGTTGCTGTCTTTGAATTTGCAGCGGTCACTTGTAGGACTCTTTGCTATCCTAGCCTAGGTCAAACGAAGCACTGAGAACCCGTGGTCATCTGGGTTGGTTTGACATCCTGAGATCAGAAACTCCAAATTCGAGGTGGTCCTGGCAACCCCCTTCATGGACATCATGTTTTTCCGAGACAAATTAGACAAATCTGATGAATTCCTCGCTCCAGGAAAGATATTTTTCTTTCTCTTTTGTCGATTTGGGAAGTTTCGAACTTGACCCCTGACCCTTGGACGTTGCCCTAGATTCCGTCTAGATGCGGGCTTACTTTATTTCTATAGGCTGTGCCATTTGTTTGACCTACATCCTCAGCCCTGGCATGTTTATTTTTCTGGAAACAGAATTGTAATGTTCTAATTTTCAGCCAGCTTCCTTCCATATGGCGTCAAAGCACATAATCAATAATCCTTCTACGGCAAGAGGTCGGGGGAGAGAATTTCATTGGAGCCAAAGTGAGCACTCTAGCCTGGGAGGGCAGCCTTCACAAAGGAACCAAGCCCTCTGGAAAAGGGTGATTTTCAGCACACTTGTAGAGCCCTTCCCAACAAAGAGACCTACCCCAAGCATGACAGGGCTCCATTCCTTCGAGGCTTCCAAGACATCTCTTGGGACGCATTAGCATGTGGCCAGTGGGCCCCCGTGACGCCAGAGCTATGGAAAGTGAGACTGATCTTCCAAGAACGCTAGGGGCCTAGGAAAGGAGGCATCGACTCTTCTCTTCAATGTCCTCAAGAGATCCTTCTTGACTTTGGATTATGCTTAAGGCAGAAGGACACTGTAGGTCTGATAAGGCCCAAGTGCGGCCTCGTGTTTCCAGTCAAGTTTCAAGCTTGAATCAGCATGGCCTCCCCATAGACTTGAATAGATGACAATGTTCTCCTCTCAGTGCTTGTCCCTCTATTCTGGCTTCTTGCCAAGGATTCCTTTCTTATCCCTGGCATCAGAGTCTGTTTGATCTCTTCCAGTTTCTGTGCCCGCTTTCTGTTTGTCAAAGCTGTTTCTGGGTATGTCTCCCTTTAATAGCCCAGCCTAGGCCAATCCTCAGACTGTAACCATGCGGCCATCTTGGGGGACATGTTCACCGTGATGTCATAAAGAACCTCAGAAGGCTAAGTTGTCCTGACAACCTCCAGGCACACAGAGTTTCAGAGCCATCTCAGACCAGTCTGACTCCTCCCCCTTTCCAGGTAGGATAGTTTTCCTTTTTCTGGATTTCTTGTCGGTTTCTAACTTTCTCCTCGAACTTGGAAAGGCCTGCTCCATTCTCTCTAGACACTGGTCTCTTTCCTGTAAGATTACCCTGGGTGTTATCTCTTATGTCGTGGGTAGATGGCCAAGTGGGTGGACCTTCCCCAGAGAAAGTCCTGGACTCCCTCCCAAGTTGAAGTTGCCCGGGCAATCCTCTGATGCGCAATGATCGTGTCATCTCCTAGCACTCTGCCAATTCCGCCTTGGCAGGTCCCATGTTTTCCTTCCTTCTTCCTTTGGGGAAGTGTACCAGATGCCTTCCTAGATTGGAATATTCTCACGGTGCTTTTTCTGGTGCGTATTGATAAGGGACCCTCACAATTGCTACTTCTTTAGGACCTCTGTCCGCACCGTACCATGAAATCTCTATTCCCTAACAGTGCTAATGTGATCTGCACCCGTGCTGTGAAAGAGTGAGGCCCGGGCCACCCAAGCGGAACGTGGGCACTTGCCCGCTCCACCACAGGGCCGGCCCTGACTTGTACTTTTGGACCAACCTGTGGCCTGAACTTGGGAAGATGTGGGCCTGTTTGGATTATTCGTGAAGGGGATTAGTAGGAACATCATGGACGGTAACGTTTTCCGTTGGTTCCTGGGCTTAGCACGGATCAGGTTCTCTTGGTAGGATTCCTCTTCATGTATTTGGAATGGTCTACCTTTCTGTAGCATCAGTAAGCCTTTTGAGGTGATTTTCCATCCTTGGAAGTTCACCTTCTCTAATCTCTTTCATCCCCCAAAGCTGTATGCCGTCATTCTGGACCCCTTTTTGGATTTTTGCTTTTAGGTGGATTTATTGCCATAACCCTGCATTCGAACATCCTATGTCTTTCAGATTTACATCCTCATCGATTTAGACTTCCGTGTAGGTTCCATCCTCTTCACCAGCGTAAGCCGAATCACAGGCCCTCACCACACACTTGTGCCTCATCATCTCTTCCACCCTCCCCCACCGCCCCGCTTTGCCTCTGGGCACCCCCGATCAAATGTCCAGTGCCGCCTGTTGGTCAGTGCTTGCTTTTTCTTCTCCTTGTAAGTGAGATCCTACGGTATTTGACTTTGTCCCTGGGGCTTGTTTCCCTACCCCTAAAACCCTCCCAGCCATTCTGGTGGTCACAAATGGCTGGATTGCATCCTTTGTTCCCGCTGAGTGGTATGCCATTGTGTGGCTATAGCCCATGTTCCTTCTCCATTCGTCCCTTGCTGGGCACCAGGGCGGCTTCCAAGTCTTGGAGAGCGGGAGTAAGGCTGTGCTGAACTCAGCGGTGCACATGTCTTTAGGCGGTAGTGTTTCCGAGTTCTTTGGCTAAACGCGCCCCAGAGGAATAGCTGGATCATATGGGACATGGATTCTTAAATTTCGGAGGCAGTTCCACACCGCTTGGCCTAGTGGCTGCACCGGTTTCCACTGCCACCAGCAGTGCAGGAGGCTTCCCTTCTCTCCGCCTCCACTCTGACGCTTGTTGTTTCCTGTCTGCCTCCTTATAGCCATTCTGTCCACGGTGAGCTGCTATGTCCTTCCGGTTTGGATTTGCCTTGGCCTCAGGCTTAATGAGGGTGAACAAGTTTTCATGCACCTGTTGGCCCTCTTTAGATCTTCTTGGGAGAAATCTCTGTGTCCATCTTTGGCCCAGGTTTTCATTGGCTTGTTCTTTTTCTTGTGGAGACGTGTGAGTTGATTCTATCTTTGGGCTTTTCACCCCTTGTCCGATGTGTTCTTTGCAAACATCCACTCCCAGATGTTGTGCTGTCTTTGCATTGAGTCGATGGTTTCCTTGACTGGGCAGAAGCGTCTGCATGTGAGGTGGTCCCGTTTGTTTCTTGTCTCCTTTGCTGCCCTTGCCCAGTCAGACAGGCTTCTTCCAAATAGGCGGCTCAGACAGATGGCAAAGAGCACTCTGCCTAGGTCTTCTACTACAAGTTTCCCGGTTTCAAGTGTGCCATTAAGGGCTTTAATCCATTCCAGGTGGTGCGTGTGCCAGGTGGCACATCATGGTCTACTCTCGTTGTGTTCCATGTGGCTGTGCAGGCTTCCCAGCACCGTTTCTTGGAGAGACTCTCCTTTGTCCACTGTCTCCTCTTGGCTCCCTGGTCGCAAATGGGCTGTCCATGTATGTTTGAGTTGGGCTCTGGGCTCTCGATTCTGTTGCATGGGTCTGTGTGCCTGTTTTTGGGCCCAGACTGGGCCGTTTCGGTACCCAGCGCTTCGTCCTCTAGGTTGAAATCAGAAAGTGTGATACGTCCTGCTTTGTTCATTTTCCTGAGGATTCCTTGGCCTATTCAGGGTCTCTTGTTGCTGGCCGGAAACTTTAGGATTCTCTCTTCTATCTCTCTGGCAAATATGGCTGCAACTTTGACTGGGATTGCATGGAATCCAGAGATTCCTTTCTCCGCTATGGACGTTTCAAGTGTGTTAATTCTTCCATTCCTAGGTCCCGGAATATCCTTCTTTTTCCTTGTGTCGTCTTGAATTTCTTTCCCCAAACGTTTGCTAGTTTTCGGTTGACATAGCTTTCACCTGTTTTGCTAAGGCTCTTCATAGACATCTTCTTCTTCGTACTGGCAAGCTGTGTTTTTTGTTCGTTTGTGTTTAGCTTCCGTTTTTCTATTCTTTGCAACTTGTAATTGGTTCTGTTTTGGCAGAAGTGCATCGCTGTGCTCACATCTGCTGGCAACGCTCCTGTATTTGCTGTGGAAGTCTGGCCCTATCTAACGTCCCTTCCCATCTGCCTCTACACCCCCTCGGACGCCTGCCCCAGAATGACTGAAGCAGTGGTGAGGAGGCTCACCCCCAGGATACCACCCGGCCCACCCCGGGCCACCGACCCAGAAGCTGCGGACCTCACCGCTGCACCACCGGCCGGCCCCTTTCATGTTCCATTGGCAACCTGCAGTTGAGTGCAATGGGGCTTGAATATGCTGCTTGAGCCCAGCTCTGGCACTGTGTAGATGAGGCCAGGTGGTTTGTCGGGGCCACTGTGACGTCAGAGGATTGGTCATAATTGTGTGTCTGCTGTCCCGGCAAGCTTCATGGACACAGGGCTTCAGAGCCCGCTTGGAGCAGTCTCATAACTCACCCTTCCCAGTGAGCCCAGGTTTGACCTTCGCTGCCGTGTTTTGGCTTGTGAATTTCTCTGACTTTCAAACGTTCCAGCAGAGCCTGTCTAAAGACTGACATCTTTCATTGTGGAGTATTCAGGTGTGATATCTGTTCGCCTTGCATTTTCTGGGACCTTTTTTTCTTTTCCACAGTATCCTCGTCATGGTCTTTCTCAGCTATCTCCCTTAGATGTGCTTATCAGTCCGTTCTCCTTCAGTCCAAGGGATTAATTTTGTATTTCTTGAATCACCGTATGTTCTCTAGGCCGAGGTGTGAGTGCTTTCGTGATTCTTGGTTGCTGTCTTTGAATTTGCAGCGGTCACTTGTAGGACTCTTTGCTATCCTAGCCTAGGTCAAACGAAGCACTGAGAACCCGTGGTCATCTGGGTTGGTTTGACATCCTGAGATCAGAAACTCCAAATTCGAGGTGGTCCTGGCAACCCCCTTCATGGACATCATGTTTTTCCGAGACAAATTAGACAAATCTGATGAATTCCTCGCTCCAGGAAAGATATTTTTCTTTCTCTTTTGTCGATTTGGGAAGTTTCGAACTTGACCCCTGACCCTTGGACGTTGCCCTAGATTCCGTCTAGATGCGGGCTTACTTTATTTCTATAGGCTGTGCCATTTGTTTGACCTACATCCTCAGCCCTGGCATGTTTATTTTTCTGGAAACAGAATTGTAATGTTCTAATTTTCAGCCAGCTTCCTTCCATATGGCGTCAAAGCACATAATCAATAATCCTTCTACGGCAAGAGGTCGGGGGAGGGAATTTCATTGGAGCCAAAGTGAGCACTCTAGCCTGGGAGGGCAGCCTTCACAAAGGAACCAAGCCCTCTGGAAAAGGGTGATTTTCAGCACACTTGTAGAGCCCTTCCCAACAAAGAGACCTACCCCAAGCATGACAGGGCTCCATTCCTTCGAGGCTTCCAAGACATCTCTTGGGACGCATTAGCATGTGGCCAGTGGGCCCCCGTGACGCCAGAGCTATAGAAAGTGAGACTGATCTTCCAAGAACGCTAGGGGCCTAGGAAAGGAGGCATCGACTCTTCTCTTCAATGTCCTCAAGAGATCCTTCTTGACTTTGGATTATGCTTAAGGCAGAAGGACACTGTAGGTCTGATAAGGCCCAAGTGCGGCCTCGTGTTTCCAGTCAAGTTTCAAGCTTGAATCCGCATGGCCTCCCCATAGACTTGAATAGATGACAATGTTCTCCTCTCAGTGCTTGTCCCTCTATTCTGGCTTCTTGCCAAGGATTCCTTTCTTATCCCTGGCATCAGAGTCTGTTTGATCTCTTCCAGTTTCTGTGCCCGCTTTCTGTTTGTCAAAGCTGTTTCTGGGTATGTCTCCCTTTAATAGCCCAGCCTAGGCCAATCCTCAGACTGTAACCATGCGGCCATCTTGGGGGACATGTTCACCGTGATGTCATAAAGAACCTCAGAAGGCTAAGTTGTCCTGACAACCTCCAGGCACACAGAGTTTCAGAGCCATCTCAGACCAGTCTGACTCCTCCCCCTTTCCAGGTAGGATAGTTTTCCTTTTTCTGGATTTCTTGTCGGTTTCTAACTTTCTCCTCGAACTTGGAAAGGCCTGCTCCATTCTCTCTAGACACTGGTCTCTTTCCTGTAAGATTACCCTGGGTGTTATCTCTTATGTCGTGGGTAGATGGCCAAGTGGGTGGACCTTCCCCAGAGAAAGTCCTGGACTCCCTCCCAAGTTGAAGTTGCCCGGGCAATCCTCTGATGCGCAATGATCGTGTCATCTCCTAGCACTCTGCCAATTCCGCCTTGGCAGGTCCCATGTTTTCCTTCCTTCTTCCTTTGGGGAAGTGTACCAGATGCCTTCCTAGATTGGAATATTCTCACGGTGCTTTTTCTGGTGCGTATTGATAAGGGACCCTCACAATTGCTACTTCTTTAGGACCTCTGTCCGCACCGTACCATGAAATCTCTATTCCCTAACAGTGCTAATGTGATCTGCACCCGTGCTGTGAAAGAGTGAGGCCCGGGCCACCCAAGCGGAACGTGGGCACTTGCCCGCTCCACCACAGGGCCGGCCCTGACTTGTACTTTTGGACCAACCTGTGGCCTGAACTTGGGAAGATGTGGGCCTGTTTGGATTATTCGTGAAGCTGATTAGTAGGAACATCATGGACGGTAACGTTTTCCGTTGGTTCCTGGGCTTAGCACGGATCAGGTTCTCTTGGTAGGATTCCTCTTCATGTATTTGGAATGGTCTACCTTTCTGTAGCATCAGTAAGCCTTTTGAGGTGATTTTCCATCCTTGGAAGTTCACCTTCTCTAATCTCTTTCAGCCCCCAAAGCTGTATGCCGTCATTCTGGACCCCTTTTTGGATTTTTGCTTTTAGGTGGATTTATTGCCATAACCCTGCATTCGAACATCCTATGTCTTTCAGATTTACATCCTCATCGATTTAGACTTCCGTGTAGGTTCCATCCTCTTCACCAGCGTAAGCCGAATCACAGGCCCTCACCACACACTTGTGCCTCATCATCTCTTCCACCCTCCCCCACCGCCCCGCTTTGCCTCTGGGCACCCCCGATCAAATGTCCAGTGCCGCCTGTTGGTCAGTGCTTGCTTTTTCTTCTCCTTGTAAGTGAGACCCTACGGTATTTGACTTTGTCCCTGGGGCTTGTTTCCCTACCCCTAAAACCCTCCCAGCCATTCTGGTGGTCACAAATGGCTGGATTGCATCCTTTGTTCCCGCTGAGTGGTATGCCATTGTGTGGCTATAGCCCATGTTCCTTCTCCATTCGTCCCTTGCTGGGCACCAGGGCGGCTTCCAAGTCTTGGAGAGCGGGAGTAAGGCTGTGCTGAACTCAGCGGTGCACATGTCTTTAGACGGTAGTGTTTCCGAGTTCTTTGGCTAAACGCGCCCCAGAGGAATAGCTGGATCATATGGGACATGGATTCTTAAATTTCGGAGGCAGTTCCACACCGCTTGGCCTAGTGGCTGCACCGGTTTCCACTGCCACCAGCAGTGCAGGAGGCTTCCCTTCTCTCCGCCTCCTCTCTGACGCTTGTTGTTTCCTGTCTGCCTCCTTATAGCCATTCTGTCCACGGTGAGCTGCTATGTCCTTGCGGTTTGGATTTGCCTTGGCCTCAGGCTTAATGAGGGTGAACAAGTTTTCATGCACCTGTTGGCCCTCTTTAGATCTTCTTGGGAGAAATCTCTGTGTCCATCTTTGGCCCAGGTTTTCATTGGCTTGTTCTTTTTCTTGTGGAGACGTGTGAGTTGATTGTATCTTTGGGCTTTTCACCCCTTGTCCGATGTGTGCTTTGCAAACATCCACTCCCAGTTGTTGTGCTGTCTTTGCATTGAGTCGATGGTTTCCTTGACTGGGCAGAAGCGTCTGCATGTGAGGTGGTCCCGTTTGTTTCTTGTCTCCTTTGCTGCCCTTGCCCAGTCAGACAGGCTTCTTCCCAATAGGCGGCTCAGACAGATGGCAAAGAGCACTCTGCCTAGGTCTTCTCCTACAAGTTTCACGGTTTCAAGTGTGCCATTAAGGGCTTTAATCCATTCCAGGTGGTGCGTGTGCCAGGTGGAACATCATGGTCTACTCTCGTTGTGTTCCATGTGGCTGTGCAGGCTTCCCAGCACCGTTTATCGGAGAGACTCTCCTTTGTCCACTGTTTCCTCTTGGCTCCCTGGTCGCAAATGGGCTGTCCATGTATGTTTGAGTTGGGCTCTGGGCTCTCGATTCTGTTGCATGGGTCTGTGTGCCTGTTTTTGGGCCCGGACTGGGCCGTTTCGGTACCCAGCGCTTCGTCCTCTATGTTGAAATCAGAAAGTGTGATACGTCCTGCTTTGTTCGTTTTCCTGAGGATTCTTTGGCCTATTCAGGGTCTCTTGTTGCTGGCCGGAAACTTTAGGATTCTCTCTACTATCTCTCTGGCAAATATGGCTGCAACTTTGACTGGGATTGCATGGAATCCAGAGATTCCTTTCTCCGCTATGGACGTTTCAAGTGTGTTAATTCTTCCATTCCTAGGTCCCGGAATATCCTTCTTTTTCCTTGTGTCGTCTTGAATTTCTTTCCCCAAACGTTTGCTAGTTTTCGGTTGACATAGCTTTCACCTGTTTTGCTAAGGCTCTTCATAGACATCTTCTTCTTCGTACTGGCAAGCTGTGTTTTTTGTTCGTTTGTGTTTAGCTTCCGTTTTTCTATTCTTTGCAACTTGTAATTGGTTCTGTTTTGGCAGAAGTGCATCGCTGTGCTCACATCTGCTGGCAACGCTCCTGTATTTGCTGTGGAAGTCTGGCCCTATCTAACGTCCCTTCCCATCTGCCTCTACACCCCCTCGGACGCCTGCCCCAGAATGACTGAAGCAGTGGTGAGGAGGCTCACCCCCAGGATACCACCCGGCCCACCCCGGGCCACCGACCCAGAAGCTGCGGACCTCACCGCTGCACCACCGGCCGGCCCCTTTCATGTTCCATTGGCAACCTGCAGTTGAGTGCAATGGGGCTTGAATATGCTGCTTGAGCCCAGCTCTGGCACTGTGTAGATGAGGCCAGGTGGTTTGTCGGGGCCACTGTGACGTCAGAGGATTGGTCATAATTGTGTGTCTGCTGTCCCGGCAAGCTTCATGGACACAGGGCTTCAGAGCCCGCTTGGAGCAGTCTCATAACTCACCCTTCCCAGTGAGCCCAGGTTTGACCTTCGCTGCCGTGTTTTGGCTTGTGAATTTCTCTGACTTTCAAACGTTCCAGCAGAGCCTGTCTAAAGACTGACATCTTTCATTGTGGAGTATTCAGGTGTGATATCTGTTCGCCTTGCATTTTCTGGGACCTTTTTTTCTTTTCCACAGTATCCTCGTCATGGTCTTTCTCAGATATCTCCCTTAGATGTGCTTATCAGTCCGTTCTCCTTCAGTCCAAGGGATTAATTTTGTATTTCTTGAATCACCGTATGTTCTCTAGGCCGAGGTGTGAGTGCTTTCGTGATTCTTGGTTGCTGTCTTTGAATTTGCAGCGGTCACTTGTAGGACTCTTTGCTATCCTAGCCTAGGTCAAACGAAGCACTGAGAACCCGTGGTCATCTGGGTTGGTTTGACATCCTGAGATCAGAAACTCCAAATTCGAGGTGGTCCTGGCAACCCCCTTCATGGACATCATGTTTTTCCGAGACAAATTAGACAAATCTGATGAATTCCTTGCTCCAGGAAAGATATTTTTCTTTCTCTTTTGTCGATTTGGGAAGTTTCGAACTTGACCCCTGACCCTTGGACGTTGCCCTAGATTCCGTCTAGATGCGGGCTTACTTTATTTCTATAGGCTGTGCCATTTGTTTGACCTACATCCTCAGCCCTGGCATGTTTATTTTTCTGGAAACAGAATTGTAATGTTCTAATTTTCAGCCAGCTTCCTTCCATATGGCGTCAAAGCACATAATCAATAATCCTTCTACGGCAAGAGGTCGGGGGAGAGAATTTCATTGGAGCCAAAGTGAGCACTCTAGCCTGGGAGGGCAGCCTTCACAAAGGAACCAAGCCCTCTGGAAAAGGGTGATTTTCAGCACACTTGTAGAGCCCTTCCCAACAAAGAGACCTACCCCAAGCATGACAGGGCTCCATTCCTTCGAGGCTTCCAAGACATCTCTTGGGACGCATTAGCATGTGGCCAGTGGGCCCCCGTGACGCCAGAGCTATAGAAAGTGAGACTGATCTTCCAAGAACGCTAGGGGCCTAGGAAAGGAGGCATCGACTCTTCTCTTCAATGTCCTCAAGAGATCCTTCTTGACTTTGGATTATGCTTAAGGCAGAAGGACACTGTAGGTCTGATAAGGCCCAAGTGCGGCCTCGTGTTTCCAGTCAAGTTTCAAGCTTGAATCCGCATGGCCTCCCCATAGACTTGAATAGATGACAATGTTCTCCTCTCAGTGCTTGTCCCTCTATTCTGGCTTCTTGCCAAGGATTCCTTTCTTATCCCTGGCATCAGAGTCTGTTTGATCTCTTCCAGTTTCTGTGCCCGCTTTCTGTTTGTCAAAGCTGTTTCTGGGTATGTCTCCCTTTAATAGCCCAGCCTAGGCCAATCCTCAGACTGTAACCATGCGGCCATCTTGGGGGACATGTTCACCGTGATGTCATAAAGAACCTCAGAAGGCTAAGTTGTCCTGACAACCTCCAGGCACACAGAGTTTCAGAGCCATCTCAGACCAGTCTGACTCCTCCCCCTTTCCAGGTAGGATAGTTTTCCTTTTTCTGCATTTCTTGTCGGTTTCTAACTTTCTCCTCGAACTTGGAAAGGCCTGCTCCATTCTCTCTAGACACTGGTCTCTTTCCTGTAAGATTACCCTGGGTGTTATCTCTTATGTCGTGGGTAGATGGCCAAGTGGGTGGACCTTCCCCAGAGAAAGTCCTGGACTCCCTCCCAAGTTGAAGTTGCCCGGGCAATCCTCTGATGCGCAATGATCGTGTCATCTCCTAGCACTCTGCCAATTCCCCCTTGGCAGGTCCCATGTTTTCCTTCCTTCTTCCTTTGGGGAAGTGTACCAGATGCCTTCCTAGATTGGAATATTCTCACGGTGCTTTTTCTGGTGCGTATTGATAAGGGACCCTCACAATTGCTACTTCTTTAGGACCTCTGTCCGCACCGTACCATGAAATCTCTATTCCCTAACAGTGCTAATGTGATCTGCACCCGTGTTGTGAAAGAGTGAGGCCCGGGCCACCCAAGCGGAACGTGGGCACTTGCCCGCTCCACCACAGGGCCGGCCCTGACTTGTACTTTTGGACCAACCTGTGGCCTGAACTTGGGAAGATGTGGGCCTGTTTGGATTATTCGTGAAGCTGATTAGTAGGAACATCATGGACGGTAACGTTTTCCGTTGGTTCCTGGGCTTAGCACGGATCAGGTTCTCTTGGTAGGATTCCTCTTCATGTATTTGGAATGGTCTACCTTTCTGTAGCATCAGTAAGCCTTTTGAGGTGATTTTCCATCCTTGGAAGTTCACCTTCTCTAATCTCTTTCAGCCCCCAAAGCTGTATGCCGTCATTCTGGACCCCTTTTTGGATTTTTGCTTTTAGGTGGATTTATTGCCATAACCCTGCATTCGAACATCCTATGTCTTTCAGATTTACATCCTCATCGATTTAGACTTCCGTGTAGGTTCCATCCTCTTCACCAGCGTAAGCCGAATCACAGGCCCTCACCACACACTTGTGCCTCATCATCTCTTCCACCCTCCCCCACCGCCCCGCTTTGCCTCTGGGCACCCCCGATCAAATGTCCAGTGCCGCCTGTTGGTCAGTGCTTGCTTTTTCTTCTCCTTGTAAGTGAGATCCTACGGTATTTGACTTTGTCCCTGGGGCTTGTTTCCCTACCCCTAAAACCCTCCCAGCCATTCTGGTGGTCACAAATGGCTGGATTGCATCCTTTGTTCCCGCTGAGTGGTATGCCATTGTGTGGCTATAGCCCATGTTCCTTCTCCATTCGTCCCTTGCTGGGCACCAGGGCGGCTTCCAAGTCTTGGAGAGCGGGAGTAAGGCTGTGCTGAACTCAGCGGTGCACATGTCTTTAGACGGTAGTGTTTCCGAGTTCTTTGGCTAAACACGCCCCAGAGGAATAGCTGGATCATATGGGACATGGATTCTTAAATTTCGGAGGCAGTTCCACACCGCTTGGCCTAGTGGCTGCACCGGTTTCCACTGCCACCAGCAGTGCAGGAGGCTTCCCTTCTCTCCGCCTCCTCTCTGACGCTTGTTGTTTCCTGTCTGCCTCCTTATAGCCATTCTGTCCACGGTGAGCTGCTATGTCCTTGCGGTTTGGATTTGCCTTGGCCTCAGGCTTAATGAGGGTGAACAAGTTTTCATGCACCTGTTGGCCCTCTTTAGATCTTCTTGGGAGAAATCTCTGTGTCCATCTTTGGCCCAGGTTTTCATTGGCTTGTTCTTTTTCTTGTGGAGACGTGTGAGTTGATTGTATCTTTGGGCTTTTCACCCCTTGTCCGATGTGTTCTTTGCAAACATCCACTCCCAGTTGTTGTGCTGTCTTTGCATTGAGTCGATGGTTTCCTTGACTGGGCAGAAGCGTCTGCATGTGAGGTGGTCCCGTTTGTTTCTTGTCTCCTTTGCTGCCCTTGCCCAGTCAGACAGGCTTCTTCCCAATAGGCGGCTCAGACAGATGGCAAAGAGCACTCTGCCTAGGTCTTCTCCTACAAGTTTCACGGTTTCAAGTGTGCCATTAAGGGCTTTAATCCATTCCAGGTGGTGCGTGTGCCAGGTGGAACATCATGGTCTACTCTCGTTGTGTTCCATGTGGCTGTGCAGGCTTCCCAGCACCGTTTAAGGGAGAGACTCTCCTTTGTCCACTGTCTCCTCTTGGCTCCCTGGTCGCAAATGGGCTGTCCATGTATGTTTGAGTTGGGCTCTGGGCTCTCGATTCTGTTGCATGGGTCTGTGTGCCTGTTTTTGGGCCCGGACTGGGCCGTTTCGGTACCCAGCGCTTCGTCCTCTATGTTGAAATCAGAAAGTGTGATACGTCCTGCTTTGTTCGTTTTCCTGAGGATTCCTTGGCCTATTCAGGGTCTCTTGTTGCTCTCCGGAAACTTTAGGATTCTCTCTTCTATCTCTCTGGCAAATATGGCTGCAACTTTGACTGGGATTGCATGGAATCCAGAGATTCCTTTCTCCGCTATGGACGTTTCAAGTGTGTTAATTCTTCCATTCCTAGGTCCCGGAATATCCTTCTTTTTCCTTGTGTCGTCTTGAATTTCTTTCCCCAAACGTTTGCTAGTTTTCGGTTGACATAGCTTTCACCTGTTTTGCTAAGGCTCTTCATAGACATCTTCTTCTTCGTACTGGCAAGCTGTGTTTTTTGTTCGTTTGTGTTTAGCTTCCGTTTTTCTATTCTTTGCAACTTGTAATTGGTTCTGTTTTGGCAGAAGTGCATCGCTGTGCTCACATCTGCTGGCAACGCTCCTGTATTTGCTGTGGAAGTCTGGCCCTATCTAACGTCCCTTCCCATCTGCCTCTACACCCCCTCGGACGCCTGCCCCAGAATGACTGAAGCAGTGGTGAGGAGGCTCACCCCCAGGATACCACCCGGCCCACCCCGGGCCACCGACCCAGAAGCTGCGGACCTCACCGCTGCACCACCGGCCGGCCCCTTTCATGTTCCATTGGCAACCTGCAGTTGAGTGCAATGGGGCTTGAATATGCTGCTTGAGCCCAGCTCTGGCACTGTGTAGATGAGGCCAGGTGGTTTGTCGGGGCCACTGTGACGTCAGAGGATTGGTCATAATTGTGTGTCTGCTGTCCCGGCAAGCTTCATGGACACAGGGCTTCAGAGCCCGCTTGGAGCAGTCTCATAACTCACCCTTCCCAGTGAGCCCAGGTTTGACCTTCGCTGCCGTGTTTTGGCTTGTGAATTTCTCTGACTTTCAAACGTTCCAGCAGAGCCTGTCTAAAGACTGACATCTTTCATTGTGGATTATTCAGGTGTGATATCTGTTCGCCTTGCATTTTCTGGGACCTTTTTTTCTTTTCCACAGTATCCTCGTCATGGTCTTTCTCAGCTATCTCCCTTAGATGTGCTTATCAGTCCGTTATCCTTCAGTCCAAGGGATTAATTTTGTATTTCTTGAATCACCGTATGTTCTCTAGGCCGAGGTGTGAGTGCTTTCGTGATTCTTGGTTGTTGTCTTTGATTTTGCAGCGGTCACTTGTAGGACTCTTTGCTATCCTAGCCTAGGTCAAACGAAGCACTGAGAACCCGTGGTCATCTGGGTTGGTTTGACATCCTGAGATCAGAAACTCCAAATTCGAGGTGGTCCTGGCAACCCCCTTCATGGACATCATGTTTTTCCGAGACAAATTAGACAAATCTGATGAATTCCTCGCTCCAGGAAAGATATTTTTCTTTCTCTTTTGTCGATTTGGGAAGTTTCGAACTTGACCCCTGACCCTTGGACGTTGCCCTAGATTCCGTCTAGATGCGGGCTTACTTTATTTCTATAGGCTGTGCCATTTGTTTGACCTACATCCTCAGCCCTGGCATGTTTATTTTTCTGGAAACAGAATTGTAATGTTCTAATTTTCAGCCAGCTTCCTTCCATATGGCGTCAAAGCACATAATCAATAATCCTTCTATGGCAAGAGGTCGGGGGAGGGAATTTCATTGGAGCCAAAGTGAGCACTCTAGCCTGGGAGGGCAGCCTTCACAAAGGAACCAAGCCCTCTGGAAAAGGGTGATTTTCAGCACACTTGTAGAGCCCTTCCCAACAAAGAGACCTACCCCAAGCATGACAGGGCTCCATTCCTTCGAGGCTTCCAAGACATCTCTTGGGACGCATTAGCATGTGGCCAGTGGGCCCCCGTGACGCCAGAGCTATAGAAAGTGAGACTGATCTTCCAAGAACGCTAGGGGCCTAGGAAAGGAGGCATCGACTGTTCTCTTCAATGTCCTCAAGAGATCCTTCTTGACTTTGGATTATGCTTAAGGCAGAAGGACACTGTAGGTCTGATAAGGCCCAAGTGCGGCCTCGTGTTTCCAGTCAAGTTTCAAGCTTGAATCCGCATGGCCTCCCCATAGACTTGAATAGATGACAATGTTCTCCTCTCAGTGCTTGTCCCTCTATTCTGGCTTCTTGCCAAGGATTCCTTTCTTATCCCTGGCATCAGAGTCTGTTTGATCTCTTCCAGTTTCTGTGCCCGCTTTCTGTTTGTCAAAGCTGTTTCTGGGTATGTCTCCCTTTAATAGCCCAGCCTAGGCCAATCCTCAGACTGTAACCATGCGGCCATCTTGGGGGACATGTTCACCGTGATGTCATAAAGAACCTCAGAAGGCTAAGTTGTCCTGACAACCTCCAAGCACACAGAGTTTCAGAGCCATCTCAGACCAGTCTGACTCCTCCCCCTTTCCAGGTAGGATAGTTTTCCTTTTTCTGGATTTCTTGTCGGTTTCTAACTTTCTCCTCGAACTTGGAAAGGCCTGCTCCATTCTCTCTAGACACTGGTCTCTTTCCTGTAAGATTACCCTGGGTGTTATCTCTTATGTCGTGGGTAGATGGCCAAGTGGGTAGACCTTCCCCAGAGAAAGTCCTGGACTCCCTCCCAAGTTGAAGTTGCCCGGGCAATCCTCTGATGCGCAATGATCGTGTCATCTCCTAGCACTCTGCCAATTCCCCCTTGGCAGGTCCCATGTTTTCCTTCCTTCTTCCTTTGGGGAAGTGTACCAGATGCCTTCCTAGATTGGAATATTCTCACGGTGCTTTTTCTGGTGCATATTGATAAGGGACCCTCACAATTGCTACTTCTTTAGGACCTCTGTCCGCACCGTACCATGAAATCTCTATTCCCTAACAGTGCTAATGTGATCTGCACCCGTGCTGTGAAAGAGTGAGGCCCGGGCCACCCAAGCGGAACGTGGGCACTTGCCCGCTCCACCACAGGCCCGGCCCTGACTTGTACTTTTGGACCAACCTGTGGCCTGAACTTGGGAAGATGTGGGCCTGTTTGGATTATTCGTGAAGCTGATTAGTAGGAACATCATGGACGGTAACGTTTTCCGTTGGTTCCTGGGCTTAGCACGGATCAGGTTCTCTTGGTAGGATTCCTCTTCATGTATTTGGAATGGTCTACCTTTCTGTAGCATCAGTAAGCCTTTTGAGGTGATTTTCCATCCTTGGAAGTTCACCTTCTCTAATCTCTTTCAGCCCCCAAAGCTGTATGCCGTCATTCTGGACCCCTTTTTGGATTTTTGCTTTTAGGTGGATTTATTGCCATAACCCTGCATTCGAACATCCTATGTCTTTCAGATTTACATCCTCATCGATTTAGACTTCCGTGTAGGTTCCATCCTCTTCACCAGCGTAAGCCGAATCACAGGCCCTCACCACACACTTGTGCCTCATCATCTCTTCCACCCTCCCCCACCGCCCCGCTTTGCCTCTGGGCACCCCCGATCAAATGTCCAGTGCCGCCTGTTGGTCAGTGCTTGCTTTTTCTTCTCCTTGTAAGTGAGATCCTACGGTATTTGACTTTGTCCCTGGGGCTTGTTTCCCTACCCCTAAAACCCTCCCAGCCATTCTGGTGGTCACAAATGGCTGGATTGCATCCTTTGTTCCCGCTGAGTGGTATGCCATTGTGTGGCTATAGCCCATGTTCCTTCTCCATTCGTCCCTTGCTGGGCACCAGGGCGGCTTCCAAGTCTTGGAGAGCGGGAGTAAGGCTGTGCTGAACTCAGCGGTGCACATGTCTTTAGGCGGTAGTGTTTCCGAGTTCTTTGGCTAAACGCGCCCCAGAGGAATAGCTGGATCATATGGGACATGGATTCTTAAATTTCGGAGGCAGTTCCACACCGCTTGGCCTAGTGGCTGCACCGGTTTCCACTGCCACCAGCAGTGCAGGAGGCTTCCCTTCTCTCCGCCTCCACTCTGACGCTTGTTGTTTCCTGTCTGCCTCCTTATAGCCATTCTGTCCACGGTGAGCTGCTATGTCCTTCCGGTTTGGATTTGCCTTGGCCTCAGGCTTAATGAGGGTGAACAAGTTTTCATGCACCTGTTGGCCCTCTTTAGATCTTCTTGGGAGAAATCTCTGTGTCCATCTTTGGCCCAGGTTTTCATTGGCTTGTTCTTTTTCTTGTGGAGACGTGTGAGTTGATTGTATCTTTGGGCTTTTCACCCCTTGTCCGATGTGTGCTTTGCAAACATCCACTCCCAGTTGTTGTGCTGTCTTTGCATTGAGTCGATGGTTTCCTTGACTGGGCAGAAGCGTCTGCATGTGAGGTGGTCCCGTTTGTTTCTTGTCTCCTTTGCTGCCCTTGCCCAGTCAGACAGGCTTCTTCCCAATAGGCGGCTCAGACAGATGGCAAAGAGCACTCTGCCTAGGTCTTCTCCTACAAGTTTCACGGTTTCAAGTGTGCCATTCAGGGCTTTAATCCATTCCAGGTGGTGCGTGTGCCAGGTGGAACATCATGGTCTACTCTCGTTGTGTTCCATGTGGCTGTGCAGGCTTCCCAGCACCGTTTATCGGAGAGACTCTCCTTTGTCCACTGTCTCCTCTTGGCTCCCTGGTCGCAAATGGGCTGTCCATGTATGTTTGAGTTGGGCTCTGGGCTCTCGATTCTGTTGCATGGGTCTGTGTGCCTGTTTCTGGGCCCGGACTGGGCCGTTTCGGTACCCAGCGCTTCGTCCTCTATGTTGAAATCAGAAAGTGTGATACGTCCTGCTTTGTTCGTTTTCCTGAGGATTCCTTGGCCTATTCAGGGTCTCTTGTTGCTCTCCGGAAACTTTAGGATTCTCTCTTCTATCTCTCTGGCAAATATGGCTGCAACTTTGACTGGGATTGCATGGAATCCAGAGATTCCTTTCTCCGCTATGGACGTTTCAAGTGTGTTAATTCTTCCATTCCTAGGTCCCGGAATATCCTTCTTTTTCCTTGTGTCGTCTTGAATTTCTTTCCCCAAACGTTTGCTAGTTTTCGGTTGACATAGCTTTCACCTGTTTTGCTAAGGCTCTTCATAGACATCTTCTTCTTCGTACTGGCAAGCTGTGTTTTTTGTTCGTTTGTGTTTAGCTTCCGTTTTTCTATTCTTTGCAACTTGTAATTGGTTCTGTTTTGGCAGAAGTGCATCGCTGTGCTCACATCTGCTGGCAACGCTCCTGTATTTGCTGTGGAAGTCTGGCCCTATCTAACGTCCCTTCCCATCTGCCTCTACACCCCCTCGGACGCCTGCCCCAGAATGACTGAAGCAGTGGTGAGGAGGCTCACCCCCAGGATACCACCCGGCCCACCCCGGGCCACCGACCCAGAAGCTGCGGACCTCACCGCTGCACCACCGGCCGGCCCCTTTCATGTTCCATTGGCAACCTGCAGTTGAGTGCAATGGGGCTTGAATATGCTGCTTGAGCCCAGCTCTGGCACTGTGTAGATGAGGCCAGGTGGTTTGTCGGGGCCACTGTGACGTCAGAGGATTGGTCATAATTGTGTGTCTGCTGTCCCGGCAAGCTTCATGGACACAGGGCTTCAGAGCCCGCTTGGAGCAGTCTCATAACTCACCCTTCCCAGTGAGCCCAGGTTTGACCTTCGCTGCCGTGTTTTGGCTTGTGAATTTCTCTGACTTTCAAACGTTCCAGCAGAGCCTGTCTAAAGACTGACATCTTTCATTGTGGATTATTCAGGTGTGATATCTGTTCGCCTTGCATTTTCTGGGACCTTTTTTTCTTTTCCACAGTATCCTCGTCATGGTCTTTCTCAGCTATCTCCCTTAGATGTGCTTATCAGTCCGTTCTCCTTCAGTCCAAGGGATTAATTTTGTATTTCTTGAATGACCGTATGTTCTCTAGGCCGAGGTGTGAGTGCTTTCGTGATTCTTGGTTGCTGTCTTTGAATTTGCAGCGGTCACTTGTAGGACTCTTTGCTATCCTAGCCTAGGTCAAACGAAGCACTGAGAAGCCGTGGTCATCTGGGTTGGTTTGACATCCTGAGATCAGAAACTCCAAATTCGAGGTGGTCCTGGCAACCCCCTTCATGGACATCATGTTTTTCCGAGACAAATTAGACAAATCTGATGAATTCCTCGCTCCAGGAAAGATATTTTTCTTTCTCTTTTGTGGATTTGGGAAGTTTCGAACTTGACCCCTGACCCTTGGACGTTGCCCTAGATTCCGTCTAGATGCGGGCTTACTTTATTTCTATAGGCTGTGCCATTTGTTTGACCTACATCCTCAGCCCTGGCATGTTTATTTTTCTGGAAACAGAATTGTAATGTTCTAATTTTCAGCCAGCTTCCTTCCATATGGCGTCAAAGCACATAATCAATAATCCTTCTACGGCAAGAGGTCGGGGGAGGGAATTTCATTGGAGCCAAAGTGAGCACTCTAGCCTGGGAGGGCAGCCTTCACAAAGGAACCAAGCCCTCTGGAAAAGGGTGATTTTCAGCACACTTGTAGAGCCCTTCCCAACAAAGAGACCTACCCCAAGCATGACAGGGCTCCATTCCTTCGAGGCTTCCAAGACATCTCTTGGGACGCATTAGCATGTGGCCAGTGGGCCCCCGTGACGCCAGAGCTATAGAAAGTGAGACTGATCTTCCAAGAACGCTAGGGGCCTAGGAAAGGAGGCATCGACTCTTCTCTTCAATGTCCTCAAGAGATCCTTCTTGACTTTGGATTATGCTTAAGGCAGAAGGACACTGTAGGTCTGATAAGGCCCAAGTGCGGCCTCGTGTTTCCAGTCAAGTTTCAAGCTTGAATCAGCATGGCCTCCCCATAGACTTGAATAGATGACAATGTTCTCCTCTCAGTGCTTGTCCCTCTATTCTGGCTTCTTGCCAAGGATTCCTTTCTTATCCCTGGCATCAGAGTCTGTTTGATCTCTTCCAGTTTCTGTGCCCGCTTTCTGTTTGTCAAAGCTGTTTCTGGGTATGTCTCCCTTTAATAGCCCAGCCTAGGCCAATCCTCAGACTGTAACCATGCGGCCATCTTGGGGGACATGTTCACCGTGATGTCATAAAGAACCTCAGAAGGCTAAGTTGTCCTGACAACCTCCAAGCACACAGAGTTTCAGAGCCATCTCAGACCAGTCTGACTCCTCCCCCTTTCCAGGTAGGATAGTTTTCCTTTTTCTGGATTTCTTGTCGGTTTCTAACTTTCTCCTCGAACTTGGAAAGGCCTGCTCCATTCTCTCTAGACACTGGTCTCTTTCCTGTAAGATTACCCTGGGTGTTATCTCTTATGTCGTGGGTAGAGGGCCAAGTGGGTGGACCTTCCCCAGAGAAAGTCCTGGACTCCCTCCCAAGTTGAAGTTGCCCGGGCAATCCTCTGATGCGCAATGATCGTGTCATCTCCTAGCACTCTGCCAATTCCCCCTTGGCAGGTCCCATGTTTTCCTTCCTTCTTCCTTTGGGGAAGTGTACCAGATGCCTTCCTAGATTGGAATATTCTCACGGTGCTTTTTCTGGTGCATATTGATAAGGGACCCTCACAATTGCTACTTCTTTAGGACCTCTGTCCGCACCGTACCATGAAATCTCTATTCCCTAACAGTGCTAATGTGATCTGCACCCGTGCTGTGAAAGAGTGAGGCCCGGGCCACCCAAGCGGAACGTGGGCACTTGCCCGCTCCACCACAGGCCCGGCCCTGACTTGTACTTTTGGACCAACCTGTGGCCTGAACTTGGGAAGATGTGGGCCTGTTTGGATTATTCGTGAAGCTGATTAGTAGGAACATCATGGACGGTAACGTTTTCCGTTGGTTCCTGGGCTTAGCACGGATCAGGTTCTCTTGGTAGGATTCCTCTTCATGTATTTGGAATGGTCTACCTTTCTGTAGCATCAGTAAGCCTTTTGAGGTGATTTTCCATCCTTGGAAGTTCACCTTCTCTAATCTCTTTCAGCCCCCAAAGCTGTATGCCGTCATTCTGGACCCCTTTGTGGATTTTTGCTTTTAGGTGGATTTATTGCCATAACCCTGCATTCGAACATCCTATGTCTTTCAGATTTACATCCTCATCGATTTAGACTTCCGTGTAGGTTCCATCCTCTTCACCAGCGTAAGCCGAATCACAGGCCCTCACCACACACTTGTGCCTCATCATCTCTTCCACCCTCCCCCACCGCCCCGCTTTGCCTCTGGGCACCCCCGCTAAAATGTCCAGTGCCGCCTGTTGGTCAGTGCTTGCTTTTTCTTCTCCTTGTAAGTGAGATCCTACGGTATTTGACTTTGTCCCTGGGGCTTGTTTCCCTACCCCTAAAACCCTCCCAGCCATTCTGGTGGTCACAAATGGCTGGATTGCATCCTTTGTTCCCGCTGAGTGGTCTGCCATTGTGTGGCTATAGCCCATGCTCCTTCTCCATTCGTCCCTTGCTGGGCACCAGGGCGGCTTCCAAGTCTTGGAGAGCGGGAGTAAGGCTGTGCTGAACTCAGCGGTGCACATGTCTTTAGACGGTAGTGTTTCCGAGTTCTTTGGCTAAACGCGCCCCAGAGGAATAGCTGGATCATATGGGACATGGATTCTTAAATTTCGGAGGCAGTTCCACACCGCTTGGCCTAGTGGCTGCACCGGTTTCCACTGCCAGCAGCAGTGCAGGAGGCTTCCCTTCTCTCCACCTCCTCTCTGACGCTTGTTGTTTCCTGTCTGCCTCCTTATAGCCATTCTGACCGCGGTGAGCTGCTATGTCCTTGCGGTTTGGATTTGCCTTGGCCTCAGGCTTAATGAGGGTGAACAAGTTTTCATGCACCTGTTGGCCCTCTTTAGATCTTCTTGGGAGAAATCTCTGTGTCCATCTTTGGCCCAGGTTTTCATTGGCTTGTTCTTTTTCTTGTGGAGACGTGTGAGTTGATTGTATCTTTGGGCTTTTCACCCCTTGTCCGATGTGTGCTTTGCAAACATCCACTCCCAGTTGTTGTGCTGTCTTTGCATTGAGTCGATGGTTTCCTTGACTGGGCAGAAGCGTCTGCATGTGAGGTGGTCCCATTTGTTTCTTGTCTCCTTTGCTGCCCTTGCCCAGTCAGACAGGCTTCTTCCCAATAGGCGGCTCAGACAGATGGCAAAGAGCACTCTGCCTAGGTCTTCTCCTACAAGTTTCACGGTTTCAAGTGTGCCATTCAGGGCTTTAATCCATTCCAGGTGGTGCGTGTGCCAGGTGGAACATCATGGTCTACTCTCGTTGTGTTCCATGTGGCTGTGCAGGCTTCCCAGCACCGTTTATCGGAGAGACTCTCCTTTGTCCACTGTCTCCTCTTGGCTCCCTGGTCGCAAATGGGCTGTCCATGTATGTTTGAGTTGGGCTCTGGGCTCTCGATTCTGTTGCATGGGTCTGTGTGCCTGTTTTTGGGCCCGGACTGGGCCGTTTCGGTACCCAGCGCTTCGTCCTCTAGGTTGAAATCAGAAAGTGTGATACGTCCTGCTTTGTTCGTTTTCCTGAGGATTCCTTGGCCTATTCAGGGTCTCTTGTTGCTGGCCGGAAACTTTAGGATTCTCTCTTCTATCTCTCTGGCAAATATGGCTGCAACTTTGACTGGGATTGCATGGAATCCAGAGATTCCTTTCTCCGCTATGGACGTTTCAAGTGTGTTAATTCTTCCATTCCTAGGTCCCGGAATATCCTTCTTTTTCCTTGTGTCGTCTTGAATTTCTTTCCCCAAACGTTTGCTAGTTTTCGGTTGACATAGCTTTCACCTGTTTTGCTAAGGCTCTTCATAGACATCTTCTTCTTCGTACTGGCAAGCTGTGTTTTTTGTTCGTTTGTGTTTAGCTTCCGTTTTTCTATTCTTTGCAACTTGTAATTGGTTCTGTTTTGGCAGAAGTGCATCGCTGTGCTCACATCTGCTGGCAACGCTCCTGTATTTGCTGTGGAAGTCTGGCCCTATCTAACGTCCCTTCCCATCTGCCTCTACACCCCCTCGGACGCCTGCCCCAGAATGACTGAAGCAGTGGTGAGGAGGCTCACCCCCAGGATTCCACCCGGCCCACCCCGGGCCACCGACCCAGAAGCTGCGGACCTCACCGCTGCACCACCGGCCGGCCCCTTTCATGTTCCATTGGCAACCTGCAGTTGAGTGCAATGGGGCTTGAATATGCTGCTTGAGCCCAGCTCTGGCACTGTGTAGATGAGGCCAGGTGGTTTGTCGGGGCCACTGTGACGTCAGAGGATTGGTCATAATTGTGTGTCTGCTATCCCGGCAAGCTTCATGGACACAGGGCTTCAGAGCCTGCTTGGAGCAGTCTCATAACTCACCCTTCCCAGTGAGCCCAGGTTTGACCTTCGCTGCCGTGTTTTGGCTTGTGAATTTCTCTGACTTTCAAACGTTCCAGCAGAGCCTGTCTAAAGACTGACATCTTTCATTGTGGATTATTCAGGTGTGATATCTGTTCGCCTTGCATTTTCTGGGACCTTTTTTTCTTTTCCACAGTATCCTCGTCATGGTCTTTCTCAACTATCTCCCTTAGATGTGCTTATCAGTCCGTTCTCCTTCAGTCCAAGGGATTAATTTTGTATTTCTTGAATGACCGTATGTTCTCTAGGCCGAGGTGTGAGTGCTTTCGTGATTCTTGGTTGCTGTCTTTGAATTTGCAGCGGTCACTTGTAGGACTCTTTGCTATCCTAGCCTAGGTCAAACGAAGCACTGAGAAGCCGTGGTCATCTGGGTTGGTTTGACATCCTGAGATCAGAAACTCCAAATTCGAGGTGGTCCTGGCAACCCCCTTCATGGACATCATGTTTTTCCGAGACAAATTAGACAAATCTGATGAATTCCTCGCTCCAGGAAAGATATTTTTCTTTCTCTTTTGTGGATTTGGGAAGTTTCGAACTTGACCCCTGACCCTTGGACGTTGCCCTAGATTCCGTCTAGATGCGGGCTTACTTTATTTCTATAGGCTGTGCCATTTGTTTGACCTACATCCTCAGCCCTGGCATGTTTATTTTTCTGGAAACAGAATTGTAATGTTCTAATTTTCAGCCAGCTTCCTTCCATATGGCGTCAAAGCACATAATCAATAATCCTTCTACGGCAAGAGGTCGGGGGAGAGAATTTCATTGGAGCCAAAGTGAGCACTCTAGCCTGGGAGGGCAGCCTCCACAAAGGAACCAAGCCCTCTGGAAAAGGGTGATTTTCAGCACACTTGTAGAGCCCTTCCCAACAAAGAGACCTACCCCAAGCATGACAGGGCTCCATTCCTTCGAGGCTTCCAAGACATCTCTTGGGACGCATTAGCATGTGGCCAGTGGGCCCCCGTGACGCCAGAGCTATAGAAAGTGAGACTGATCTTCCAAGAACGCTAGGGGCCTAGGAAAGGAGGCATCGACTCTTCTCTTCAATGTCCTCAAGAGATCCTTCTTGACTTTGGATTATGCTTAAGGCAGAAGGACACTGTAGGTCTGATAAGGCCCAAGTGCGGCCTCGTGTTTCCAGTCAAGTTTCAAGCTTGAATCAGCATGGCCTCCCCATAGCCTTGAATAGATGACAATGTTCTCCTCTCAGTGCTTGTCCCTCTATTCTGGCTTCTTGCCAAGGATTCCTTTCTTATCCCTGGCATCAGAGTCTGTTTGATCTCTTCCAGTTTCTGTGCCCGCTTTCTGTTTGTCAAAGCTGTTTCTGGGTATGTCTCCCTTTAATAGCCCAGCCTAGGCCAATCCTCAGACTGTAACCATGCGGCCATCTTGGGGGACATGTTCACCGTGATGTCATAAAGAACCTCAGAAGGCTAAGTTGTCCTGACAACCTCCAAGCACACAGAGTTTCAGAGCCATCTCAGACCAGTCTGACTCCTCCCCCTTTCCAGGTAGGATAGTTTTCCTTTTTCTGGATTTCTTGTCGGTTTCTAACTTTCTCCTCGAACTTGGAAAGGCCTGCTCCATTCTCTCTAGACACTGGTCTCTTTCCTGTAAGATTACCCTGGGTGTTATCTCTTATGTCGTGGGTAGAGGGCCAAGTGGGTGGACCTTCCCCAGAGAAAGTCCTGGACTCCCTCCCAAGTTGAAGTTGCCCGGGCAATCCTCTGATGCGCAATGATCGTGTCATCTCCTAGCACTCTGCCAATTCCGCCTTGGCAGGTCCCATGTTTTCCTTCCTTCTTCCTTTGGGGAAATGTACCAGATGCCTTCCTGGATTGGAGTATTCTCACGGTGCTTTTTCTGGTGCGTATTGATAAGGGACCCTCACAATTGCTACTTCTTTAGGACCTCTGTCCGCACCGTACCATGAAATCTCTATTCCCTAACATGGCTAATGTGATCTGCACCCGTGCTGTGAAAGAGTGAGGCCCGGGCCACCCAAGCGGAACGTGGGCACTTGCCCGCTCCACCACAGGGCCGGCCCTGACTTGTACTTTTGGACCAACCTATGGCCTGAACTTGGGAAGATGTGGGCCTGTTTGGATTATTCGTGAAGCTGATTAGTAGGAACATCATGGACGGTAACGTTTTCCGTTGGTTCCTGGGCTTAGCACGGATCAGGTTCTCTTGGTAGGATTCCTCTTCATGTATTTGGAATGGTCTACCTTTCTGTAGCATCAGTAAGGCTTTTGAGGTGATTTTCCATCCTTGGAAGTTCACCTTCTCTAATCTCTTTCAGCCCCCAAAGCTGTATGCCGTCATTCTGGACCCCTTTTTGGATTTTTGCTTTTAGGTGGATTTATTGCCATAACCCTGCATTCGAACATCCTATGTCTTTCAGATTTACATCCTCATCGATTTAGACTTCCGTGTAGGTTCCATCCTCTTCACCAGCGTAAGCCGAATCACAGGCCCTCACCACACACTTGTGCCTCATCATCTCTTTCACCCTCCCCCACCGCCCCGCTTTGCCTCTGGGCACCCCCGATCAAATGTCCAGTGCCGCCTGTTGGTCAGTGCTTGCTTTTTCTTCTCCTTGTAAGTGAGATCCTACGGTATTTGACTTTGTCCCTGGGGCTTGTTTCCCTACCCCTAAAACCCTCCCAGCCATTCTGGTGGTCACAAATGGCTGGATTGCATCCTTTGTTCCCGCTGAGTGGTATGCCATTGTGTGGCTATAGCCCATGCTCCTTCTCCATTCGTCCCTTGCTGGGCACCAGGGCGGCTTCCAAGTCTTGGAGAGCGGGAGTAAGGCTGTGCTGAACTCAGCGGTGCACATGTCTTTAGACGGTAGTGTTTCCGAGTTCTTTGGCTAAACGCGCCCCAGAGGAATAGCTGGATCATATGGGACATGGATTCTTAAATTTCGGAGGCAGTTCCACACCGCTTGGCCTAGTGGCTGCACCGGTTTCCACTGCCAGCAGCAGTGCAGGAGGCTTCCCTTCTCTCCACCTCCTCTCTGACGCTTGTTGTTTCCTGTCTGCCTCCTTATAGCCATTCTGACCGCAGTGAGCTGCTATGTCCTTGCGGTTTGGATTTGCCTTGGCCTCAGGCTTAATGAGGGTGAACAAGTTTTCATGCACCTGTTGGCCCTCTTTAGATCTTCTTGGGAGAAATCTCTGTATCCATCTTTGGCCCAGGTTTTCATTGGCTTGTTCTTTTTCTTGTGGAGACGTGTGAGTTGATTGTATCTTTGGGCTTTTCACCCCTTGTCCGATGTGTGCTTTGCAAACATCCACTCCCAGTTGTTGTGCTGTCTTTGCATTGAGTCGATGGTTTCCTTGACTGGGCAGAAGCGTCTGCATGTGAGGTGGTCCCATTTGTTTCTTGTCTCCTTTGCTGCCCTTGCCCAGTCAGACAGGCTTCTTCCCAATAGGCGGCTCAGACAGATGGCAAAGAGCACTCTGCCTAGGTCTTCTCCTACAAGTTTCACGGTTTCAAGTGTGCCATTCAGGGCTTTAATCCATTCCAGGTGGTGCGTGTGCCAGGTGGAACATCATGGTCTACTCTCGTTGTGTTCCATGTGGCTGTGCAGGCTTCCCAGCACCGTTTATCGGAGAGACTCTCCTTTGTCCACTGTCTCCTCTTGGCTCCCTGGTCGCAAATGGGCTGTCCATGTATGTTTGAGTTGGGCTCTGGGCTCTCGATTCTGTTGCATGGGTCTGTGTGCCTGTTTTTGGGCCCGGACTGGGCCGTTTCGGTACCCAGCGCTTCGTCCTCTAGGTTGAAATCAGAAAGTGTGATACGTCCTGCTTTGTTCGTTTTCCTGAGGATTCCTTGGCCTATTCAGGGTCTCTTGTTGCTCGCCGGAAACTTTAGGATTCTCTCTTCTATCTCTCTGGCAAATATGGCTGCAACTTTGACTGGGATTGCATGGAATCCAGAGATTCCTTTCTCCGCTATGGACGTTTCAAGTGTGTTAATTCTTCCATTCCTAGGTCCCGGAATATCCTTCTTTTTCCTTGTGTCGTCTTGAATTTCTTTCCCCAAACGTTTGCTAGTTTTCGGTTGACATAGCTTTCACCTGTTTTGCTAAGGCTCTTCATAGACATCTTCTTCTTCGTACTGGCAAGCTGTGTTTTTTGTTCGTTTGTGTTTAGCTTCCGTTTTTCTATTCTTTGCAACTTGTAATTGGTTCTGTTTTGGCAGAAGTGCATCGCTGTGCTCACATCTGCTGGCAACGCTCCTGTATTTGCTGTGGAAGTCTGGCCCTATCTAACGTCCCTTCCCATCTGCCTCTACACCCCCTCGGACGCCTGCCCCAGAATGACTGAAGCAGTGGTGAGGAGGCTCACCCCCAGGATTCCACCCGGCCCACCCCGGGCCACCGACCCAGAAGCTGCGGACCTCACCGCTGCACCACCGGCCGGCCCCTTTCATGTTCCATTGGCAACCTGCAGTTGAGTGCAATGGGGCTTGAATATGCTGCTTGAGCCCAGCTCTGGCACTGTGTAGATGAGGCCAGGTGGTTTGTCGGGGCCACTGTGACGTCAGAGGATTGGTCATAATTGTGTGTCTGCTATCCCGGCAAGCTTCATGGACACAGGGCTTCAGAGCCTGCTTGGAGCAGTCTCATAACTCACCCTTCCCAGTGAGCCCAGGTTTGACCTTCGCTGCCGTGTTTTGGCTTGTGAATTTCTCTGACTTTCAAACGTTCCAGCAGAGCCTGTCTAAAGACTGACATCTTTCATTGTGGATTATTCAGGTGTGATATCTGTTCGCCTTGCATTTTCTGGGACCTTTTTTTCTTTTCCACAGTATCCTCGTCATGGTCTTTCTCAACTATCTCCCTTAGATGTGCTTATCAGTCCGTTCTCCTTCAGTCCAAGGGATTAATTTTGTATTTCTTGAATGACCGTATGTTCTCTAGGCCGAGGTGTGAGTGCTTTCGTGATTCTTGGTTGCTGTCTTTGAATTTGCAGCGGTCACTTGTAGGACTCTTTGCTATCCTAGCCTAGGTCAAACGAAGCACTGAGAAGCCGTGGTCATCTGGGTTGGTTTGACATCCTGAGATCAGAAACTCCAAATTCGAGGTGGTCCTGGCAACCCCCTTCATGGACATCATGTTTTTCCGAGACAAATTAGACAAATCTGATGAATTCCTCGCTCCAGGAAAGATATTTTTCTTTCTCTTTTGTGGATTTGGGAAGTTTCGAACTTGACCCCTGACCCTTGGACGTTGCCCTAGATTCCGTCTAGATGCGGGCTTACTTTATTTCTATAGGCTGTGCCATTTGTTTGACCTACATCCTCAGCCCTGGCATGTTTATTTTTCTGGAAACAGAATTGTAATGTTCTAATTTTCAGCCAGCTTCCTTCCATATGGCGTCAAAGCACATAATCAATAATCCTTCTACGGCAAGAGGTCGGGGGAGAGAATTTCATTGGAGCCAAAGTGAGCACTCTAGCCTGGGAGGGCAGCCTCCACAAAGGAACCAAGCCCTCTGGAAAAGGGTGATTTTCAGCACACTTGTAGAGCCCTTCCCAACAAAGAGACCTACCCCAAGCATGACAGGGCTCCATTCCTTCGAGGCTTCCAAGACATCTCTTGGGACGCATTAGCATGTGGCCAGTGGGCCCCCGTGACGCCAGAGCTATAGAAAGTGAGACTGATCTTCCAAGAACGCTAGGGGCCTAGGAAAGGAGGCATCAACTCTTCTCTTCAATGTCCTCAAGAGATCCTTCTTGACTTTGGATTATGCTTAAGGCAGAAGGACACTGTAGGTCTGATAAGGCCCAAGTGCGGCCTCGTGTTTCCAGTCAAGTTTCAAGCTTGAATCAGCATGGCCTCCCCATAGCCTTGAATAGATGACAATGTTCTCCTCTCAGTGCTTGTCCCTCTATTCTGGCTTCTTGCCAAGGATTCCTTTCTTATCCCTGGCATCAGAGTCTGTTTTATCTCTTCCAGTTTCTGTGCCCGCTTTCTGTTTGTCAAAGCTGTTTCTGGGTATGTCTCCCTTTAATAGCCCAGCCTAGGCCAATCCTCAGACTGTAACCATGCGGCCATCTTGGGGGACATGTTCACCGTGATGTCATAAAGAACCTCAGAAGGCTAAGTTGTCCTGACAACCTCCAAGCACACAGAGTTTCAGAGCCATCTCAGACCAGTCTGACTCCTCCCCCTTTCCAGGTAGGATAGTTTTCCTTTTTCTGGATTTCTTGTCGGTTTCTAACTTTCTCCTCGAACTTGGAAAGGCCTGCTCCATTCTCTCTAGACACTGGTCTCTTTCCTGTAAGATTACCCTGGGTGTTATCTCTTATGTCGTGGGTAGAGGGCCAAGTGGGTGGACCTTCCCCAGAGAAAGTCCTGGACTCCCTCCCAAGTTGAAGTTGCCCGGGCAATCCTCTGATGCGCAATGATCGTGTCATCTCCTAGCACTCTGCCAATTCCGCCTTGGCAGGTCCCATGTTTTCCTTCCTTCTTCCTTTGGGGAAATGTACCAGATGCCTTCCTGGATTGGAGTATTCTCACGGTGCTTTTTCTGGTGCGTATTGATAAGGGACCCTCACAATTGCTACTTCTTTAGGACCTCTGTCCGCACCGTACCATGAAATCTCTATTCCCTAACAGTGCTAATGGGATCTGCACCCGTGCTGTGAAAGAGTGAGGCCCGGGCCACCCAAGCGGAACGTGGGCACTTGCCCGCTCCACCACAGGGCCGGCCCTGACTTGTACTTTTGGACCAACCTGTGGCCTGTACTTGGGAAGATGTGGGCCTGTTTGGATTATTCGTGAAGCTGATTAGTAGGAACATCATGGACGGTAACGTTTTCCGTTGGTTCCTGGGCTTAGCACGGATCAGGTTCTCTTGGTAGGATTCCTCTTCATGTATTTGGAATCGTCTACCTTTCTGTAGCATCAGTAAGCCTTTTGAGGTGATTTTCCATCCTTGGAAGTTCACCTTCTCTAATCTCTTTCAGCCCCCAAAGCTGTATGCCGTCATTCTGGACCCCTTTTTGGATTTTTGCTTTTAGGTGGATTTATTGCCATAACCCTGCATTCGAACATCCTATGTCTTTCAGATTTACATCCTCATCGATTTAGACTTCCGTGTAGGTTCCATCCTCTTCACCAGCGTAAGCCGAATCACAGGCCCTCACCACACACTTGTGCCTCATCATCTCTTCCACCCTCCCCCACCGCCCCGCTTTGCCTCTGGGCACCCCCGATCAAATGTCCAGTGCCGCCTGTTGGTCAGTGCTTGCTTTTTCTTCTCCTTGTAAGTGAGATCCTACGGTATTTGACTTTGTCCCTGGGGCTTGTTTCCCTACCCCTAAAACCCTCCCAGCCATTCTGGTGGTCACAAATGGCTGGATTGCATCCTTTGTTCCCGCTGAGTGGTATGCCATTGTGTGGCTATAGCCCATGCTCCTTCTCCATTCGTCCCTTGCTGGGCACCAGGGCGGCTTCCAAGTCTTGGAGAGCGGGAGTAAGGCTGTGCTGAACTCAGCGGTGCACATGTCTTTAGACGGTAGTGTTTCCGAGTTCTTTGGCTAAACGCGCCCCAGAGGAATAGCTGGATCATATGGGACATGGATTCTTAAATTTCGGAGGCAGTTCCACACCGCTTGGCCTAGTGGCTGCACCGGTTTCCACTGCCAGCAGCAGTGCAGGAGGCTTCCCTTCTCTCCACCTCCTCTCTGACGCTTGTTGTTTCCTGTCTGCCTCCTTATAGCCATTCTGACCGCAGTGAGCTGCTATGTCCTTGCGGTGTGGATTTGCCTTGGCCTCAGGCTTAATGAGGGTGAACAAGTTTTCATGCACCTGTTGGCCCTCTTTAGATCTTCTTGGGAGAAATCTCTGTGTCCATCTTTGGCCCAGGTTTTCATTGGCTTGTTCTTTTTCTTGTGGAGACGTGTGAGTTGATTGTATCTTTGGGCTTTTCACCCCTTGTCCGATGTGTGCTTTGCAAACATCCACTCCCAGTTGTTGTGCTGTCTTTGCATTGAGTCGATGGTTTCCTTGACTGGGCAGAAGCGTCTGCATGTGAGGTGGTCCCATTTGTTTCTTGTCTCCTTTGCTGCCCTTGCCCAGTCAGACAGGCTTCTTCCCAATAGGCGGCTCAGACAGATGGCAAAGAGCACTCTGCCTAGGTCTTCTCCTACAAGTTTCACGGTTTCAAGTGTGCCATTCAGGGCTTTAATCCATTCCAGGTGGTGCGTGTGCCAGGTGGAACATCATGGTCTACTCTCGTTGTGTTCCATGTGGCTGTGCAGGCTTCCCAGCACCGTTTATCGGAGAGACTCTCCTTTGTCCACTGTCTCCTCTTGGCTCCCTGGTCGCAAATGGGCTGTCCATGTATGTTTGAGTTGGGCTCTGGGGTCTCGATTCTGTTGCATGGGTCTGTGTGCCTGTTTTTGGGCCCGGACTGGGCCGTTTCGGTACCCAGCGCTTCGTCCTCTAGGTTGAAATCAGAAAGTGTGATACGTCCTGCTTTGTTCGTTTTCCTGAGGATTCCTTGGCCTATTCAGGGTCTCTTGTTGCTCGCCGGAAACTTTAGGATTCTCTCTTCTATCTCTCTGGCAAATATGGCTGCAACTTTGACTGGGATTGCATGGAATCCAGAGATTCCTTTCTCCGCTATGGACGTTTCAAGTGTGTTAATTCTTCCATTCCTAGGTCCCGGAATATCCTTCTTTTTCCTTGTGTCGTCTTGAATTTCTTTCCCCAAACGTTTGCTAGTTTTCGGTTGACATAGCTTTCACCTGTTTTGCTAAGGCTCTTCATAGACATCTTCTTCTTCGTACTGGCAAGCTGTGTTTTTTGTTCGTTTGTGTTTAGCTTCCGTTTTTCTATTCTTTGCAACTTGTAATTGGTTCTGTTTTGGCAGAAGTGCATCGCTGTGCTCACATCTGCTGGCAACGCTCCTGTATTTGCTGTGGAAGTCTGGCCCTATCTAACGTCCCTTCCCATCTGCCTCTACACCCCCTCGGACGCCTGCCCCAGAATGACTGAAGCAGTGGTGAGGAGGCTCACCCCCAGGATTCCACCCGGCCCACCCCGGGCCACCGACCCAGAAGCTGCGGACCTCACCGCTGCACCACCGGCCGGCCCCTTTCATGTTCCATTGGCAACCTGCAGTTGAGTGCAATGGGGCTTGAATATGCTGCTTGAGCCCAGCTCTGGCACTGTGTAGATGAGGCCAGGTGGTTTGTCGGGGCCACTGTGACGTCAGAGGATTGGTCATAATTGTGTGTCTGCTATCCCGGCAAGCTTCATGGACACAGGGCTTCAGAGCCTGCTTGGAGCAGTCTCATAACTCACCCTTCCCAGTGAGCCCAGGTTTGACCTTCGCTGCCGTGTTTTGGCTTGTGAATTTCTCTGACTTTCAAACGTTCCAGCAGAGCCTGTCTAAAGACTGACATCTTTCATTGTGGATTATTCAGGTGTGATATCTGTTCGCCTTGCATTTTCTGGGACCTTTTTTTCTTTTCCACAGTATCCTCGTCATGGTCTTTCTCAACTATCTCCCTTAGATGTGCTTATCAGTCCGTTCTCCTTCAGTCCAAGGGATTAATTTTGTATTTCTTGAATGACCGTATGTTCTCTAGGCCGAGGTGTGAGTGCTTTCGTGATTCTTGGTTGCTGTCTTTGAATTTGCAGCGGTCACTTGTAGGACTCTTTGCTATCCTAGCCTAGGTCAAACGAAGCACTGAGAAGCCGTGGTCATCTGGGTTGGTTTGACATCCTGAGATCAGAAACTCCAAATTCTAGGTGGTCCTGGCAACCCCCTTCATGGACATCATGTTTTTCCGAGACAAATTAGACAAATCTGATGAATTCCTCGCTCCAGGAAAGATATTTTTCTTTCTCTTTTGTGGATTTGGGAAGTTTCGAACTTGACCCCTGACCCTTGGACGTTGCCCTAGATTCCGTCTAGATGCGGGCTTACTTTATTTCTATAGGCTGTGCCATTTGTTTGACCTACATCCTCAGCCCTGGCATGTTTATTTTTCTGGAAACAGAATTGTAATGTTCTAATTTTCAGCCAGCTTCCTTCCATATGGCGTCAAAGCACGTAATCAATAATCCTTCTACGGCAAGAGGTCGGGGGAGAGAATTTCATTGGAGCCAAAGTGAGCACTCTAGCCTGGGAGGGCAGCCTTCACAAAGGAACCAAGCCCTCTGGAAAAGGGTGATTTTCAGCACACTTGTAGAGCCCTTCCCAACAAAGAGACCTACCCCAAGCATGACAGGGCTCCATTCCTTCGAGGCTTCCAAGACATCTCTTGGGACGCATTAGCATGTGGCCAGTGGGCCCCCGTGACGCCAGAGCTATAGAAAGTGAGACTGATCTTCCAAGAACGCTAGGGGCCTAGGAAAGGAGGCATCAACTCTTCTCTTCAATGTCCTCAAGAGATCCTTCTTGACTTTGGATTATGCTTAAGGCAGAAGGACACTGTAGGTCTGATAAGGCCCAAGTGCGGCCTCGTGTTTCCAGTCAAGTTTCAAGCTTGAATCAGCATGGCCTCCCCATAGCCTTGAATAGATGACAATGTTCTCCTCTCAGTGCTTGTCCCTCTATTCTGGCTTCTTGCCAAGGATTCCTTTCTTATCCCTGGCATCAGAGTCTGTTTGATCTCTTCCAGTTTCTGTGCCCGCTTTCTGTTTGTCAAAGCTGTTTCTGGGTATGTCTCCCTTTAATAGCCCAGCCTAGGCCAATCCTCAGACTGTAACCATGCGGCCATCTTGGGGGACATGTTCACCGTGATGTCATAAAGAACCTCAGAAGGCTAAGTTGTCCTGACAACCTCCAAGCACACAGAGTTTCAGAGCCATCTCAGACCAGTCTGACTCCTCCCCCTTTCCAGGTAGGATAGTTTTCCTTTTTCTGGATTTCTTGTCGGTTTCTAACTTTCTCCTCGAACTTGGAAAGGCCTGCTCCATTCTCTCTAGACACTGGTCTCTTTCCTGTAAGATTACCCTGGGTGTTATCTCTTATGTCGTGGGTAGAGGGCCAAGTGGGTGGACCTTCCCCAGAGAAAGTCCTGGACTCCCTCCCAAGTTGAAGTTGCCCGGGCAATCCTCTGATGCGCAATGATCGTGTCATCTCCTAGCACTCTGCCAATTCCGCCTTGGCAGGTCCCATGTTTTCCTTCCTTCTTCCTTTGGGGAAATGTACCAGATGCCTTCCTGGATTGGAGTATTCTCACGGTGCTTTTTCTGGTGCGTATTGATAAGGGACCCTCACAATTGCTACTTCTTTAGGACCTCTGTCCGCACCGTACCATGAAATCTCTATTCCCTAACAGTGCTAATGGGATCTGCACCCGTGCTGTGAAAGAGTGAGGCCCGGGCCACCCAAGCGGAACGTGGGCACTTGCCCGCTCCACCACAGGGCCGGCCCTGACTTGTACTTTTGGACCAACCTGTGGCCTGTACTTGGGAAGATGTGGGCCTGTTTGGATTATTCGTGAAGCTGATTAGTAGGAACATCATGGACGGTAACGTTTTCCGTTGGTTCCTGGGCTTAGCACGGATCAGGTTCTCTTGGTAGGATTCCTCTTCATGTATTTGGAATCGTCTACCTTTCTGTAGCATCAGTAAGCCTTTTGAGGTGATTTTCCATCCTTGGAAGTTCACCTTCTCTAATCTCTTTCAGCCCCCAAAGCTGTATGCCGTCATTCTGGACCCCTTTTTGGATTTTTGCTTTTAGGTGGATTTATTGCCATAACCCTGCATTCGAACATCCTATGTCTTTCAGATTTACATCCTCATCGATTTAGACTTCCGTGTAGGTTCCATCCTCTTCACCAGCGTAAGCCGAATCACAGGCCCTCACCACACACTTGTGCCTCATCATCTCTTCCACCCTCCCCCACCGCCCCGCTTTGCCTCTGGGCACCCCCGATCAAATGTCCAGTGCCGCCTGTTGGTCAGTGCTTGCTTTTTCTTCTCCTTGTAAGTGAGATCCTACGGTATTTGACTTTGTCCCTGGGGCTTGTTTCCCTACCCCTAAAACCCTCCCAGCCATTCTGGTGGTCACAAATGGCTGGATTGCATCCTTTGTTCCCGCTGAGTGGTATGCCATTGTGTGGCTATAGCCCATGCTCCTTCTCCATTCGTCCCTTGCTGGGCACCAGGGCGGCTTCCAAGTCTTGGAGAGCGGGAGTAAGGCTGTGCTGAACTCAGCGGTGCACATGTCTTTAGACGGTAGTGTTTCCGAGTTCTTTGGCTAAACGCGCCCCAGAGGAATAGCTGGATCATATGGGACATGGATTCTTAAATTTCGGAGGCAGTTCCACACCGCTTGGCCTAGTGGCTGCACCGGTTTCCACTGCCAGCAGCAGTGCAGGAGGCTTCCCTTCTCTCCACCTCCTCTCTGACGCTTGTTGTTTCCTGTCTGCCTCCTTATAGCCATTCTGACCGCAGTGAGCTGCTATGTCCTTGCGGTGTGGATTTGCCTTGGCCTCAGGCTTAATGAGGGTGAACAAGTTTTCATGCACCTGTTGGCCCTCTTTAGATCTTCTTGGGAGAAATCTCTGTGTCCATCTTTGGCCCAGGTTTTCATTGGCTTGTTCTTTTTCTTGTGGAGACGTGTGAGTTGATTGTATCTTTGGGCTTTTCACCCCTTGTCCGATGTGTGCTTTGCAAACATCCACTCCCAGTTGTTGTGCTGTCTTTGCATTGAGTCGATGGTTTCCTTGACTGGGCAGAAGCGTCTGCATGTGAGGTGGTCCCATTTGTTTCTTGTCTCCTTTGCTGCCCTTGCCCAGTCAGACAGGCTTCTTCCCAATAGGCGGCTCAGACAGATGGCAAAGAGCACTCTGCCTAGGTCTTCTCCTACAAGTTTCACGGTTTCAAGTGTGCCATTCAGGGCTTTAATCCATTCCAGGTGGTGCGTGTGCCAGGTGGAACATCATGGTCTACTCTCGTTGTGTTCCATGTGGCTGTGCAGGCTTCCCAGCACCGTTTATCGGAGAGACTCTCCTTTGTCCACTGTCTCCTCTTGGCTCCCTGGTCGCAAATGGGCTGTCCATGTATGTTTGAGTTGGGCTCTGGGGTCTCGATTCTGTTGCATGGGTCTGTGTGCCTGTTTTTGGGCCCGGACTGGGCCGTTTCGGTACCCAGCGCTTCGTCCTCTAGGTTGAAATCAGAAAGTGTGATACGTCCTGCTTTGTTCGTTTTCCTGAGGATTCCTTGGCCTATTCAGGGTCTCTTGTTGCTCGCCGGAAACTTTAGGATTCTCTCTTCTATCTCTCTGGCAAATATGGCTGCAACTTTGACTGGGATTGCATGGAATCCAGAGATTCCTTTCTCCGCTATGGACGTTTCAAGTGTGTTAATTCTTCCATTCCTAGGTCCCGGAATATCCTTCTTTTTCCTTGTGTCGTCTTGAATTTCTTTCCCCAAACGTTTGCTAGTTTTCGGTTGACATAGCTTTCACCTGTTTTGCTAAGGCTCTTCATAGACATCTTCTTCTTCGTACTGGCAAGCTGTGTTTTTTGTTCGTTTGTGTTTAGCTTCCGTTTTTCTATTCTTTGCAACTTGTAATTGGTTCTGTTTTGGCAGAAGTGCATCGCTGTGCTCACATCTGCTGGCAACGCTCCTGTATTTGCTGTGGAAGTCTGGCCCTATCTAACGTCCCTTCCCATCTGCCTCTACACCCCCTCGGACGCCTGCCCCAGAATGACTGAAGCAGTGGTGAGGAGGCTCACCCCCAGGATTCCACCCGGCCCACCCCGGGCCACCGACCCAGAAGCTGCGGACCTCACCGCTGCACCACCGGCCGGCCCCTTTCATGTTCCATTGGCAACCTGCAGTTGAGTGCAATGGGGCTTGAATATGCTGCTTGAGCCCAGCTCTGGCACTGTGTAGATGAGGCCAGGTGGTTTGTCGGGGCCACTGTGACGTCAGAGGATTGGTCATAATTGTGTGTCTGCTATCCCGGCAAGCTTCATGGACACAGGGCTTCAGAGCCTGCTTGGAGCAGTCTCATAACTCACCCTTCCCAGTGAGCCCAGGTTTGACCTTCGCTGCCGTGTTTTGGCTTGTGAATTTCTCTGACTTTCAAACGTTCCAGCAGAGCCTGTCTAAAGACTGACATCTTTCATTGTGGATTATTCAGGTGTGATATCTGTTCGCCTTGCATTTTCTGGGACCTTTTTTTCTTTTCCACAGTATCCTCGTCATGGTCTTTCTCAACTATCTCCCTTAGATGTGCTTATCAGTCCGTTCTCCTTCAGTCCAAGGGATTAATTTTGTATTTCTTGAATGACCGTATGTTCTCTAGGCCGAGGTGTGAGTGCTTTCGTGATTCTTGGTTGCTGTCTTTGAATTTGCAGCGGTCACTTGTAGGACTCTTTGCTATCCTAGCCTAGGTCAAACGAAGCACTGAGAAGCCGTGGTCATCTGGGTTGGTTTGACATCCTGAGATCAGAAACTCCAAATTCTAGGTGGTCCTGGCAACCCCCTTCATGGACATCATGTTTTTCCGAGACAAATTAGACAAATCTGATGAATTCCTCGCTCCAGGAAAGATATTTTTCTTTCTCTTTTGTGGATTTGGGAAGTTTCGAACTTGACCCCTGACCCTTGGACGTTGCCCTAGATTCCGTCTAGATGCGGGCTTACTTTATTTCTATAGGCTGTGCCATTTGTTTGACCTACATCCTCAGCCCTGGCATGTTTATTTTTCTGGAAACAGAATTGTAATGTTCTAATTTTCAGCCAGCTTCCTTCCATATGGCGTCAAAGCACGTAATCAATAATCCTTCTACGGCAAGAGGTCGGGGGAGAGAATTTCATTGGAGCCAAAGTGAGCACTCTAGCCTGGGAGGGCAGCCTTCACAAAGGAACCAAGCCCTCTGGAAAAGGGTGATTTTCAGCACACTTGTAGAGCCCTTCCCAACAAAGAGACCTACCCCAAGCATGACAGGGCTCCATTCCTTCGAGGCTTCCAAGACATCTCTTGGGACGCATTAGCATGTGGCCAGTGGGCCCCCGTGACGCCAGAGCTATAGAAAGTGAGACTGATCTTCCAAGAACGCTAGGGGCCTAGGAAAGGAGGCATCAACTCTTCTCTTCAATGTCCTCAAGAGATCCTTCTTGACTTTGGATTATGCTTAAGGCAGAAGGACACTGTAGGTCTGATAAGGCCCAAGTGCGGCCTCGTGTTTCCAGTCAAGTTTCAAGCTTGAATCAGCATGGCCTCCCCATAGCCTTGAATAGATGACAATGTTCTCCTCTCAGTGCTTGTCCCTCTATTCTGGCTTCTTGCCAAGGATTCCTTTCTTATCCCTGGCATCAGAGTCTGTTTGATCTCTTCCAGTTTCTGTGCCCGCTTTCTGTTTGTCAAAGCTGTTTCTGGGTATGTCTCCCTTTAATAGCCCAGCCTAGGCCAATCCTCAGACTGTAACCATGCGGCCATCTTGGGGGACATGTTCACCGTGATGTCATAAAGAACCTCAGAAGGCTAAGTTGTCCTGACAACCTCCAAGCACACAGAGTTTCAGAGCCATCTCAGACCAGTCTGACTCCTCCCCCTTTCCAGGTAGGATAGTTTTCCTTTTTCTGGATTTCTTGTCGGTTTCTAACTTTCTCCTCGAACTTGGAAAGGCCTGCTCCATTCTCTCTAGACACTGGTCTCTTTCCTGTAAGATTACCCTGGGTGTTATCTCTTATGTCGTGGGTAGAGGGCCAAGTGGGTGGACCTTCCCCAGAGAAAGTCCTGGACTCCCTCCCAAGTTGAAGTTGCCCGGGCAATCCTCTGATGCGCAATGATCGTGTCATCTCCTAGCACTCTGCCAATTCCGCCTTGGCAGGTCCCATGTTTTCCTTCCTTCTTCCTTTGGGGAAATGTACCAGATGCCTTCCTGGATTGGAGTATTCTCACGGTGCTTTTTCTGGTGCGTATTGATAAGGGACCCTCACAATTGCTACTTCTTTAGGACCTCTGTCCGCACCGTACCATGAAATCTCTATTCCCTAACAGTGCTAATGGGATCTGCACCCGTGCTGTGAAAGAGTGAGGCCCGGGCCACCCAAGCGGAACGTGGGCACTTGCCCGCTCCACCACAGGGCCGGCCCTGACTTGTACTTTTGGACCAACCTGTGGCCTGTACTTGGGAAGATGTGGGCCTGTTTGGATTATTCGTGAAGCTGATTAGTAGGAACATCATGGACGGTAACGTTTTCCGTTGGTTCCTGGGCTTAGCACGGATCAGGTTCTCTTGGTAGGATTCCTCTTCATGTATTTGGAATCGTCTACCTTTCTGTAGCATCAGTAAGCCTTTTGAGGTGATTTTCCATCCTTGGAAGTTCACCTTCTCTAATCTCTTTCAGCCCCCAAAGCTGTATGCCGTCATTCTGGACCCCTTTTTGGATTTTTGCTTTTAGGTGGATTTATTGCCATAACCCTGCATTCGAACATCCTATGTCTTTCAGATTTACATCCTCATCGATTTAGACTTCCGTGTAGGTTCCATCCTCTTCACCAGCGTAAGCCGAATCACAGGCCCTCACCACACACTTGTGCCTCATCATCTCTTCCACCCTCCCCCACCGCCCCGCTTTGCCTCTGGGCACCCCCGATCAAATGTCCAGTGCCGCCTGTTGGTCAGTGCTTGCTTTTTCTTCTCCTTGTAAGTGAGATCCTACGGTATTTGACTTTGTCCCTGGGGCTTGTTTCCCTACCCCTAAAACCCTCCCAGCCATTCTGGTGGTCACAAATGGCTGGATTGCATCCTTTGTTCCCGCTGAGTGGTATGCCATTGTGTGGCTATAGCCCATGCTCCTTCTCCATTCGTCCCTTGCTGGGCACCAGGGCGGCTTCCAAGTCTTGGAGAGCGGGAGTAAGGCTGTGCTGAACTCAGCGGTGCACATGTCTTTAGACGGTAGTGTTTCCGAGTTCTTTGGCTAAACGCGCCCCAGAGGAATAGCTGGATCATATGGGACATGGATTCTTAAATTTCGGAGGCAGTTCCACACCGCTTGGCCTAGTGGCTGCACCGGTTTCCACTGCCAGCAGCAGTGCAGGAGGCTTCCCTTCTCTCCACCTCCTCTCTGACGCTTGTTGTTTCCTGTCTGCCTCCTTATAGCCATTCTGACCGCAGTGAGCTGCTATGTCCTTGCGGTTTGGATTTGCCTTGGCCTCAGGCTTAATGAGGGTGAACAAGTTTTCATGCACCTGTTGGCCCTCTTTAGATCTTCTTGGGAGAAATCTCTGTGTCCATCTTTGGCGCAGGTTTTCATTGGCTTGTTCTTTTTCTTGTGGAGACGTGTGAGTTGATTGTATCTTTGGGCTTTTCACCCCTTGTCCGATGTGTGCTTTGCAAACATCCACTCCCAGTTGTTGTGCTGTCTTTGCATTGAGTCGATGGTTTCCTTGACTGGGCAGAAGCGTCTGCATGTGAGGTGGTCCCATTTGTTTCTTGTCTCCTTTGCTGCCCTTGCCCAGTCAGACAGGCTTCTTCCCAATAGGCGGCTCAGACAGATGGCAAAGAGCACTCTGCCTAGGTCTTCTCCTACAAGTTTCACGGTTTCAAGTGTGCCATTCAGGGCTTTAATCCATTCCAGGTGGTGCGTGTGCCAGGTGGAACATCATGGTCTACTCTCGTTGTGTTCCATGTGGCTGTGCAGGCTTCCCAGCACCGTTTATCGGAGAGACTCTCCTTTGTCCACTGTCTCCTCTTGGCTCCCTGGTCGCAAATGGGCTGTCCATGTATGTTTGAGTTGGGCTCTGGGGTCTCGATTCTGTTGCATGGGTCTGTGTGCCTGTTTTTGGGCCCGGACTGGGCCGTTTCGGTACCCAGCGCTTCGTCCTCTAGGTTGAAATCAGAAAGTGTGATACGTCCTGCTTTGTTCGTTTTCCTGAGGATTCCTTGGCCTATTCAGGGTCTCTTGTTGCTCGCCGGAAACTTTAGGATTCTCTCTTCTATCTCTCTGGCAAATATGGCTGCAACTTTGACTGGGATTGCATGGAATCCAGAGATTCCTTTCTCCGCTATGGACGTTTCAAGTGTGTTAATTCTTCCATTCCTAGGTCCCGGAATATCCTTCTTTTTCCTTGTGTCGTCTTGAATTTCTTTCCCCAAACGTTTGCTAGTTTTCGGTTGACATAGCTTTCACCTGTTTTGCTAAGGCTCTTCATAGACATCTTCTTCTTCGTACTGGCAAGCTGTGTTTTTTGTTCGTTTGTGTTTAGCTTCCGTTTTTCTATTCTTTGCAACTTGTAATTGGTTCTGTTTTGGCAGAAGTGCATCGCTGTGCTCACATCTGCTGGCAACGCTCCTGTATTTGCTGTGGAAGTCTGGCCCTATCTAACGTCCCTTCCCATCTGCCTCTACACCCCCTCGGACGCCTGCCCCAGAATGACTGAAGCAGTGGTGAGGAGGCTCACCCCCAGGATTCCACCCGGCCCACCCCGGGCCACCGACCCAGAAGCTGCGGACCTCACCGCTGCACCACCGGCCGGCCCCTTTCATGTTCCATTGGCAACCTGCAGTTGAGTGCAATGGGGCTTGAATATGCTGCTTGAGCCCAGCTCTGGCACTGTGTAGATGAGGCCAGGTGGTTTGTCGGGGCCACTGTGACGTCAGAGGATTGGTCATAATTGTGTGTCTGCTATCCCGGCAAGCTTCATGGACACAGGGCTTCAGAGCCTGCTTGGAGCAGTCTCATAACTCACCCTTCCCAGTGAGCCCAGGTTTGACCTTCGCTGCCGTGTTTTGGCTTGTGAATTTCTCTGACTTTCAAACGTTCCAGCAGAGCCTGTCTAAAGACTGACATCTTTCATTGTGGATTATTCAGGTGTGATATCTGTTCGCCTTGCATTTTCTGGGACCTTTTTTTCTTTTCCACAGTATCCTCGTCATGGTCTTTCTCAACTATCTCCCTTAGACGTGCTTATCAGTCCGTTCTCCTTCAGTCCAAGGGATTAATTTTGTATTTCTTGAATGACCGTATGTTCTCTAGGCCGAGGTGTGAGTGCTTTCGTGATTCTTGGTTGCTGTCTTTGAATTTGCAGCGGTCACTTGTAGGACTCTTTGCTATCCTAGCCTAGGTCAAACGAAGCACTGAGAAGCCGTGGTCATCTGGGTTGGTTTGACATCCTGAGATCAGAAACTCCAAATTCTAGGTGGTCCTGGCAACCCCCTTCATGGACATCATGTTTTTCCGAGACAAATTAGACAAATCTGATGAATTCCTCGCTCCAGGAAAGATATTTTTCTTTCTCTTTTGTGGATTTGGGAAGTTTCGAACTTGACCCCTGACCCTTGGACGTTGCCCTAGATTCCGTCTAGATGCGGGCTTACTTTATTTCTATAGGCTGTGCCATTTGTTTGACCTACATCCTCAGCCCTGGCATGTTTATTTTTCTGGAAACAGAATTGTAATGTTCTAATTTTCAGCCAGCTTCCTTCCATATGGCGTCAAAGCACGTAATCAATAATCCTTCTACGGCAAGAGGTCGGGGGAGAGAATTTCATTGGAGCCAAAGTGAGCACTCTAGCCTGGGAGGGCAGCCTTCACAAAGGAACCAAGCCCTCTGGAAAAGGGTGATTTTCAGCACACTTGTAGAGCCCTTCCCAACAAAGAGACCTACCCCAAGCATGACAGGGCTCCATTCCTTCGAGGCTTCCAAGACATCTCTTGGGACGCATTAGCATGTGGCCAGTGGGCCCCCGTGACGCCAGAGCTATAGAAAGTGAGACTGATCTTCCAAGAACGCTAGGGGCCTAGGAAAGGAGGCATCAACTCTTCTCTTCAATGTCCTCAAGAGATCCTTCTTGACTTTGGATTATGCTTAAGGCAGAAGGACACTGTAGGTCTGATAAGGCCCAAGTGCGGCCTCGTGTTTCCAGTCAAGTTTCAAGCTTGAATCAGCATGGCCTCCCCATAGCCTTGAATAGATGACAATGTTCTCCTCTCAGTGCTTGTCCCTCTATTCTGGCTTCTTGCCAAGGATTCCTTTCTTATCCCTGGCATCAGAGTCTGTTTGATCTCTTCCAGTTTCTGTGCCCGCTTTCTGTTTGTCAAAGCTGTTTCTGGGTATGTCTCCCTTTAATAGCCCAGCCTAGGCCAATCCTCAGACTGTAACCATGCGGCCATCTTGGGGGACATGTTCACCGTGATGTCATAAAGAACCTCAGAAGGCTAAGTTGTCCTGACAACCTCCAAGCACACAGAGTTTCAGAGCCATCTCAGACCAGTCTGACTCCTCCCCCTTTCCAGGTAGGATAGTTTTCCTTTTTCTGGATTTCTTGTCGGTTTCTAACTTTCTCCTCGAACTTGGAAAGGCCTGCTCCATTCTCTCTAGACACTGGTCTCTTTCCTGTAAGATTACCCTGGGTGTTATCTCTTATGTCGTGGGTAGAGGGCCAAGTGGGTGGACCTTCCCCAGAGAAAGTCCTGGACTCCCTCCCAAGTTGAAGTTGCCCGGGCAATCCTCTGATGCGCAATGATCGTGTCATCTCCTAGCACTCTGCCAATTCCGCCTTGGCAGGTCCCATGTTTTCCTTCCTTCTTCCTTTGGGGAAATGTACCAGATGCCTTCCTGGATTGGAGTATTCTCACGGTGCTTTTTCTGGTGCGTATTGATAAGGGACCCTCACAATTGCTACTTCTTTAGGACCTCTGTCCGCACCGTACCATGAAATCTCTATTCCCTAACAGTGCTAATGGGATCTGCACCCGTGCTGTGAAAGAGTGAGGCCCGGGCCACCCAAGCGGAACGTGGGCACTTGCCCGCTCCACCACAGGGCCGGCCCTGACTTGTACTTTTGGACCAACCTGTGGCCTGTACTTGGGAAGATGTGGGCCTGTTTGGATTATTCGTGAAGCTGATTAGTAGGAACATCATGGACGGTAACGTTTTCCGTTGGTTCCTGGGCTTAGCACGGATCAGGTTCTCTTGGTAGGATTCCTCTTCATGTATTTGGAATCGTCTACCTTTCTGTAGCATCAGTAAGCCTTTTGAGGTGATTTTCCATCCTTGGAAGTTCACCTTCTCTAATCTCTTTCAGCCCCCAAAGCTGTATGCCGTCATTCTGGACCCCTTTTTGGATTTTTGCTTTTAGGTGGATTTATTGCCATAACCCTGCATTCGAACATCCTATGTCTTTCAGATTTACATCCTCATCGATTTAGACTTCCGTGTAGGTTCCATCCTCTTCACCAGCGTAAGCCGAATCACAGGCCCTCACCACACACTTGTGCCTCATCATCTCTTCCACCCTCCCCCACCGCCCCGCTTTGCCTCTGGGCACCCCCGATCAAATGTCCAGTGCCGCCTGTTGGTCAGTGCTTGCTTTTTCTTCTCCTTGTAAGTGAGATCCTACGGTATTTGACTTTGTCCCTGGGGCTTGTTTCCCTACCCCTAAAACCCTCCCAGCCATTCTGGTGGTCACAAATGGCTGGATTGCATCCTTTGTTCCCGCTGAGTGGTATGCCATTGTGTGGCTATAGCCCATGCTCCTTCTCCATTCGTCCCTTGCTGGGCACCAGGGCGGCTTCCAAGTCTTGGAGAGCGGGAGTAAGGCTGTGCTGAACTCAGCGGTGCACATGTCTTTAGACGGTAGTGTTTCCGAGTTCTTTGGCTAAACGCGCCCCAGAGGAATAGCTGGATCATATGGGACATGGATTCTTAAATTTCGGAGGCAGTTCCACACCGCTTGGCCTAGTGGCTGCACCGGTTTCCACTGCCAGCAGCAGTGCAGGAGGCTTCCCTTCTCTCCACCTCCTCTCTGACGCTTGTTGTTTCCTGTCTGCCTCCTTATAGCCATTCTGACCGCAGTGAGCTGCTATGTCCTTGCGGTTTGGATTTGCCTTGGCCTCAGGCTTAATGAGGGTGAACAAGTTTTCATGCACCTGTTGGCCCTCTTTAGATCTTCTTGGGAGAAATCTCTGTGTCCATCTTTGGCCCAGGTTTTCATTGGCTTGTTCTTTTTCTTGTGGAGACGTGTGAGTTGATTGTATCTTTGGGCTTTTCACCCCTTGTCCGATGTGTGCTTTGCAAACATCCACTCCCAGTTGTTGTGCTGTCTTTGCATTGAGTCGATGGTTTCCTTGACTGGGCAGAAGCGTCTGCATGTGAGGTGGTCCCATTTGTTTCTTGTCTCCTTTGCTGCCCTTGCCCAGTCAGACAGGCTTCTTCCCAATAGGCGGCTCAGACAGATGGCAAAGAGCACTCTGCCTAGGTCTTCTCCTACAAGTTTCACGGTTTCAAGTGTGCCATTCAGGGCTTTAATCCATTCCAGGTGGTGCGTGTGCCAGGTGGAACATCATGGTCTACTCTCGTTGTGTTCCATGTGGCTGTGCAGGCTTCCCAGCACCGTTTATCGGAGAGACTCTCCTTTGTCCACTGTCTCCTCTTGGCTCCCTGGTCGCAAATGGGCTGTCCATGTATGTTTGAGTTGGGCTCTGGGCTCTCGATTCTGTTGCATGGGTCTGTGTGCCTGTTTTTGGGCCCGGACTGGGCCGTTTCGGTACCCAGCGCTTCGTCCTCTAGGTTGAAATCAGAAAGTGTGATACGTCCTGCTTTGTTCGTTTTCCTGAGGATTCCTTGGCCTATTCAGGGTCTCTTGTTGCTCGCCGGAAACTTTAGGATTCTCTCTTCTATCTCTCTGGCAAATATGGCTGCAACTTTGACTGGGATTGCATGGAATCCAGAGATTCCTTTCTCCGCTATGGACGTTTCAAGTGTGTTAATTCTTCCATTCCTAGGTCCCGGAATATCCTTCTTTTTCCTTGTGTCGTCTTGAATTTCTTTCCCCAAACGTTTGCTAGTTTTCGGTTGACATAGCTTTCACCTGTTTTGCTAAGGCTCTTCATAGACATCTTCTTCTTCGTACTGGCAAGCTGTGTTTTTTGTTCGTTTGTGTTTAGCTTCCGTTTTTCTATTCTTTGCAACTTGTAATTGGTTCTGTTTTGGCAGAAGTGCATCGCTGTGCTCACATCTGCTGGCAACGCTCCTGTATTTGCTGTGGAAGTCTGGCCCTATCTAACGTCCCTTCCCATCTGCCTCTACACCCCCTCGGACGCCTGCCCCAGAATGACTGAAGCAGTGGTGAGGAGGCTCACCCCCAGGATTCCACCCGGCCCACCCCGGGCCACCGACCCAGAAGCTGCGGACCTCACCGCTGCACCACCGGCCGGCCCCTTTCATGTTCCATTGGCAACCTGCAGTTGAGTGCAATGGGGCTTGAATATGCTGCTTGAGCCCAGCTCTGGCACTGTGTAGATGAGGCCAGGTGGTTTGTCGGGGCAACTGTGACGTCAGAGGATTGGTCATAATTGTGTGTCTGCTATCCCGGCAAGCTTCATGGACACAGGGCTTCAGAGCCTGCTTGGAGCAGTCTCATAACTCACCCTTCCCAGTGAGCCCAGGTTTGACCTTCGCTGCCGTGTTTTGGCTTGTGAATTTCTCTGACTTTCAAACGTTCCAGCAGAGCCTGTCTAAAGACTGACATCTTTCATTGTGGATTATTCAGGTGTGATATCTGTTCGCCTTGCATTTTCTGGGACCTTTTTTTCTTTTCCACAGTATCCTCGTCATGGTCTTTCTCAACTATCTCCCTTAGATGTGCTTATCAGTCCGTTCTCCTTCAGTCCAAGGGATTAATTTTGTATTTCTTGAATGACCGTATGTTCTCTAGGCCGAGGTGTGAGTGCTTTCGTGATTCTTGGTTGCTGTCTTTGAATTTGCAGCGGTCACTTGTAGGACTCTTTGCTATCCTAGCCTAGGTCAAACGAAGCACTGAGAAGCCGTGGTCATCTGGGTTGGTTTGACATCCTGAGATCAGAAACTCCAAATTCGAGGTGGTCCTGGCAACCCCCTTCATGGACATCATGTTTTTCCGAGACAAATTAGACAAATCTGATGAATTCCTCGCTCCAGGAAAGATATTTTTCTTTCTCTTTTGTGGATTTGGGAAGTTTCGAACTTGACCCCTGACCCTTGGACGTTGCCCTAGATTCCGTCTAGATGCGGGCTTACTTTATTTCTATAGGCTGTGCCATTTGTTTGACCTACATCCTCAGCCCTGGCATGTTTATTTTTCTGGAAACAGAATTGTAATGTTCTAATTTTCAGCCAGCTTCCTTCCATATGGCGTCAAAGCACGTAATCAATAATCCTTCTACGGCAAGAGGTCGGGGGAGAGAATTTCATTGGAGCCAAAGTGAGCACTCTAGCCTGGGAGGGCAGCCTTCACAAAGGAACCAAGCCCTCTGGAAAAGGGTGATTTTCAGCACACTTGTAGAGCCCTTCCCAACAAAGAGACCTACCCCAAGCATGACAGGGCTCCATTCCTTCGAGGCTTCCAAGACATCTCTTGGGACGCATTAGCATGTGGCCAGTGGGCCCCCGTGACGCCAGAGCTATAGAAAGTGAGACTGATCTTCCAAGAACGCTAGGGGCCTAGGAAAGGAGGCATCAACTCTTCTCTTCAATGTCCTCAAGAGATCCTTCTTGACTTTGGATTATGCTTAAGGCAGAAGGACACTGTAGGTCTGATAAGGCCCAAGTGCGGCCTCGTGTTTCCAGTCAAGTTTCAAGCTTGAATCAGCATGGCCTCCCCATAGCCTTGAATAGATGACAATGTTCTCCTCTCAGTGCTTGTCCCTCTATTCTGGCTTCTTGCCAAGGATTCCTTTCTTATCCCTGGCATCAGAGTCTGTTTGATCTCTTCCAGTTTCTGTGCCCGCTTTCTGTTTGTCAAAGCTGTTTCTGGGTATGTCTCCCTTTAATAGCCCAGCCTAGGCCAATCCTCAGACTGTAACCATGCGGCCATCTTGGGGGACATGTTCACCGTGATGTCATAAAGAACCTCAGAAGGCTAAGTTGTCCTGACAACCTCCAAGCACACAGAGTTTCAGAGCCATCTCAGACCAGTCTGACTCCTCCCCCTTTCCAGGTAGGATAGTTTTCCTTTTTCTGGATTTCTTGTCGGTTTCTAACTTTCTCCTCGAACTTGGAAAGGCCTGCTCCATTCTCTCTAGACACTGGTCTCTTTCCTGTAAGATTACCCTGGGTGTTATCTCTTATGTCGTGGGTAGAGGGCCAAGTGGGTGGACCTTCCCCAGAGAAAGTCCTGGACTCCCTCCCAAGTTGAAGTTGCCCGGGCAATCCTCTGATGCGCAATGATCGTGTCATCTCCTAGCACTCTGCCAATTCCGCCTTGGCAGGTCCCATGTTTTCCTTCCTTCTTCCTTTGGGGAAATGTACCAGATGCCTTCCTGGATTGGAGTATTCTCACGGTGCTTTTTCTGGTGCGTATTGATAAGGGACCCTCACAATTGCTACTTCTTTAGGACCTCTGTCCGCACCGTACCATGAAATCTCTATTCCCTAACAGTGCTAATGGGATCTGCACCCGTGCTGTGAAAGAGTGAGGCCTGGGCCACCCAAGCGGAACGTGGGCACTTGCCCGCTCCACCACAGGGCCGGCCCTGACTTGTACTTTTGGACCAACCTGTGGCCTGTACTTGGGAAGATGTGGGCCTGTTTGGATTATTCGTGAAGCTGATTAGTAGGAACATCATGGACGGTAACGTTTTCCGTTGGTTCCTGGGCTTAGCACGGATCAGGTTCTCTTGGTAGGATTCCTCTTCATGTATTTGGAATCGTCTACCTTTCTGTAGCATCAGTAAGCCTTTTGAGGTGATTTTCCATCCTTGGAAGTTCACCTTCTCTAATCTCTTTCAGCCCCCAAAGCTGTATGCCGTCATTCTGGACCCCTTTTTGGATTTTTGCTTTTAGGTGGATTTATTGCCATAACCCTGCATTCGAACATCCTATGTCTTTCAGATTTACATCCTCATCGATTTAGACTTCCGTGTAGGTTCCATCCTCTTCACCAGCGTAAGCCGAATCACAGGCCCTCACCACACACTTGTGCCTCATCATCTCTTCCACCCTCCCCCACCGCCCCGCTTTGCCTCTGGGCACCCCCGCTAAAATGTCCAGTGCCGCCTGTTGGTCAGTGCTTGTTTTTTCTTCTCCTTGTAAGTGAGATCCTACGGTATTTGACTTTGTCCCTGGGGCTTGTTTCACTTCCCCTAAAACCCTCCCAGCCATTCTGGTGGTCACAAATGGCTGGATTGCATCCTTTGTTCCTGCTGAGTGGTATGCCATTGTGTGGCTATAGCCCATGTTCCTTCTCCATTCGTCCCTTGCTGGGCACCAGGGCGGCTTCCAAGTCTTGGAGAGCGGGAGTAAGGCTGTGGTGAACTCAGCGGTGCACATGTCTTTAGGTGGTAGTGTTTCCGAGTTCTTTGGCTAAACGCGCCCCAGAGGAATAGCTGGATCATATGGGACATGGATTCTTAAATTTCGGAGGCAGTTCCACACCGCTTGGCCTAATGGCTGCACCGGTTTCCACTGCCAGCAGCAGTGCAGGAGGCTTCCCTTCTCTCCACCTCCTCTCTGACGCTTGTTGTTTCCTGTCTGCCTCCTTATAGCCATTCTGGCCACAGTGAGCTGCTATGTCCTTGCGGTTTGGATTTTCCTTGGCCTCAGGCTTAATGAGGGTGAACAAGTTTTCATGCACCTGTTGGCCCTCTTTAGATCTTCTTGGGAGAAATCTCTGTGTCCATCTTTGGCCCAGGTTTTCATTGGCTTGTTCTTTTTCTTGTGGAGACGTGTGAGTTGATTGTATCTTTGGGCTTTTCACCCCTTGTCCGATGTGTGCTTTGCAAACATCCACTCCCAGTTGTTGTGCTGTCTTTGCCTTGAGTCGATGGTTTCCTTGACTGGGCAGAAGCGTCTGCATTTCAGGTGGTCCCGTTTGTTTCTTGTCTCCTTTGCTGCCCTTGCCCAGTCAGACAGGCTTCTTCCCAATAGGCGGCTCAGACAGATGGCAAAGAGCACTCTGCCTAGGTCTTCTCCTACAAGTTTCACGGTTTCAAGTGTGCCATTCAGGGCTTTAATCCATTCCAGGTGGTGCGTGTGCCAGGTGGAACATCATGGTCTACTCTCGTTGTGTTCCATGTGGCTGTGCAGGCTTCCCAGCACCGTTTCTTGGAGAGACTCTCCTTTGTCCACTGTCTCCTCTTGGCTCTCCGGTCGCAAATGGGCTGTCCATGTATGTTTGAGTTGGGCTCTGGGCTCTCGATTCTGTTGCATGGGTCTGTGTGCCTGTTTTTGGGCACGGACTGTGCCGTTTCGGTACCTAGCGCTTCGTCCTCTATGTTGAAATCAGAAAGTGTGATACGTCCTGCTTTGTTCATTTTCCTGAGGATTCCTTGGCCTATTCAGGGTCTCTTGTTGCTGGCTGGAAACTTTAGGATTCTCTCTTCTATCTCTCTGGCAAATATGGCTGCAACTTTGACTGGGATTGCATGGAATGCAGAGATTCCTTTCTCCGCTAGGCACGTTTCAAGTGTGTTAATTCTTCCATTCCTAGGTCCCGGAATATCCTTCTTTTTCCTTGTGTCGTCTTGAATTTCTTTCCCCAAACGTTTGCTAGTTTTCGGTTGACATAGCTTTCACCTGTTTTGCTAAGGTTCTTCATAGACATCTTCTTCTTCGTACTGGCAAGCTGTGTTTTTTGTTCGTTTGTGTTTAGCTTCCGTTTGTCTATTCTTTGCAACTTGTAATTGGTTCTGTTTTGGCAGAAGTGCATCGCTGTGCTCACATCTCCTGGCAATGCTCCTGTATTTGCTGTGGAAGTCTGGCCCTATCTAACGTCCCTTCCCATCTGCCTCTGCACCCCCTCGGACGCCTGCCCCAGAATGACTGAAGCAGTGGTGAGGAGGCTCACCCCCAGGATTCCACCCGGCCCACCCCGGGCCACCGACCCAGAAGCTGCGGACCTCACCGCTGCACCACCGGCCGGCCCCTTTCATGTTCCATTGGCAACCTGCAGTTGAGTGCAATGGGGCTTGAATATGCTGCTTGAGCCCAGCTCTGGCACTGTGTAGATGAGGCCAGGTTGTTTGTCGGGGCCACTGTGACGTCAGAGGATTGGTCATAGTTGTGCGTCTGCTGTCCCAGAAAACTTCATGGACACAGGGCTTCAGAGCCCGCTTGGAGCAGTCTCATAACGCACCCTTCCCAGTGAGCCCAGGTTTGACCTTCGTTGCCGTTTTTTGGCTTGTGAATTTCTCTGACTTTCAAACGTTCCAGCACAGTGTGTCTAAAGACTGACATCTTTCAGTGTGGATTATTCAGGTGTGATATCTGTTCGCCTTGCATTTTCTGGGACCTTTTTTTCTTTTCCACAGTATACTCGTCATGGTCTTTCTCAGCTATCTCCCTTAGATGTGCTCATCAGTCCGTTCTCCTTCAGTCCAGGGGATTAATTTTGTATTTCTTGAATCACCGTATGTTCTCTAGGCCGAGGTGTGAGTGCTTTCGTGATTCTTGGTTGCTGTCTTTGAATTTGCAGCGGTCACTTGTAGGACTCTTTGCTATCCTAGCCTAGGTCAAGCGAAGCACTGACAACCCGTGGTCATCTGGCTTGGTTTGACATCCTGAGATCATAAACTCCAAATTCGAGGTGGTCCTGGCAACCCCCTTCATGGACATAATGTTTTTCTGAGACAAATGAGACAAATATGATGAATTCCTCACTCCAGGAAAGATATTTTTCTTTCTCTTTTGTGCATTCGGGAAGTTTCGAACTTGACCCCTGACCCTTGAACATTGCCCTAGATTCCATCTAGATAAGGGCTGACTTTATTTCCATAGGCTGTGCCATTTGTTTGACCTACATCCTCAGCCCTGGCATGTTTATTTTTCTGGAAACAGAATTGTAATGTTCTAATTTTCAGCCAGCTTCCTTCCATATGGCGTCAAAGCAGATAATCAATAATCCTTCTACGGCAAGAAGTCGGGGGAGAGAATTTCATTGGAGCCAAAGTGAGCACTCTAGCCTGGGAGGGCAGCCTCCACAAAGGAACCAAGCCCTCTGGAAAAGGGTGATTTTCAGCACACTTGTAGAGCCCTTCCCAACAAAGAGACCTACCCCAAGCATGACAGGGCTCCATTCCTTCAAGGCTTCCAAGACATCTCTTGGGACGCATTAGCATGTGGCCAGTGGGCCCCCGTGACGCCAGAGCTATGGAAAGTGAGACTGATCTTCGAAGAATGCTAGGGGCCTAGGAAAGGAGGCATCGACTCTTCTCTTCAACGTCCTCAAGAGATCCTTCTTGACTTTGGATTATGCTTAAGGCAGAAGGACACTGTAGGTCTGATAAGGCCCAAGTGCGGCCTCGTGTTTCCAATCAAGTTTCAAGCTTGAATCAGCATGGCCTCCCCATAGACTTGAATAGATGACAATGTTCTCCTCTCAGTGCTTGTCCCTCTATTCTGGCTTCTTGCCAAGGATTCCTTTCTTATCCCTGGCATCAGAGTCTGTTTGATCTCTTCCAGTTTCTGTGCCCGCTTTCTGTTTGTCAAAGCAGTTTCTGGGAATGTCTCCCTTTAATAGCCCAGCCTAGGCCAATCCTCAGACTGTAACCATGCGGCCATCTTGGGGGACATGTTCACCGTGATGTCATAAAGAACCTCAGAAGGCCAAGTTGTCCTGACAACCTCCAAGCACACAGAGTTTCAGAGCCATCTCAGACCAGTCTGACTCCTCCCCCTTTCCAGGTAGGATAGTTTTCCTTTTTCTGGATTTCTTGTCGGTTTCTAACTTTCTCCTCGAACTTGGAAAGGCCTGCTCCCTTCTCTCTAGACACTGGTTTCTTTCCTGTAAGATTACCCTGGGTGTTATCTCTTATGTCTTGGGTAGATGGCCAAGTGGGTGGACCTTCCCCAGAGAAAGTCCTGGACTCCCTCCCAAGTTGAAGTTGCCCAGGCAATCCTCTGATGCGCAATGATTGTGTCATCTCCTAGCACTCTGCCAATTCCGCCTTGGCAGGTCCCATGTTTTCCTTCCTTCTTCCTTTGGGGAAGTGTACCAGATGCCTTCCTAGATTGGAATATTCTCACGGTTCTTTTTCTGGTGCGTATTGAGAACGGACCCTCACAATTGCTACTCCTTTATGACCTCTGTTCGCACCGTACCATGAAATCTCTATTCCCTAACAGTGCTAATGGGATCTGCACCCGCGCTGTGAAAGAGTGAGGCCCGGGCCACCCAAGAGGAACGTGGGCACTTGCCCGCTCCACCACAGGGCCGGCCCTGACTTGTACTTTTGGACCAACCTGTGGCCTGAACTTGGGAAGATGTGGGCCTGTTTGGATTATTCGTGAAGGGGATTAGTAGGAACATCATGGACGGTAACGTTTTCCGTTGGTTCCTGGGCTTAGCACGGATCAGGTTCTCTTGGTAGGATTCCTCTTCATGTATTTGGAATGGTCTACCTTTCTGTAGCATCAGTCAGGCTTTTGAGGTGATTTTCCATCCTTGGAAGTTCACCTTCTCTAATCTCTTTCAGCCCCCAAAGCTGTATGCCGTCATTCTGGACCCCTTTTTGGATGTTTGATTTTAGGTGGATTTATTGCCATAACCCTGCATTCGAACATCCTATGTCTTTCAGATTTACATCCTCATCGATTTAGACTTCCGTGTAGGTTCCATCCTCTTCACCAGCGTAAGCCGAATCACAGGCCCTCACCACACACTTGTGCCTCATCATCTCTTTCACCCTCCCCCACTGCCCCGCTTTGCCTCTGGGCGCCCCCGATCAAATGTCCAGTGCCACCTGTTGGTTAGTGCTTGTTTTTTCTTCTCCTTGTAAGTGAGATCCTACGGTATTTGACTTTGTCCCTGGGGCTTGTTTCACTTCCCCTAAAACCCTCCCAGCCATTCTGGTGGTCACAAATGGCTGGATTGCATCCTTTGTTCCCGCTGAGTGGTCTGCCATTGTGTGGCTATAGCCCATGTTCCTTCTCCATTCGTCCCTTGCTGGGCACCAGGGCGGCTTCCAAGTCTTGGAGAGCGGGAGTAAGGCTGTGGTGAACTCAGCGGTGCACGTCTTTAGGTGGTAGTGTTTCCGAGTTCTTTGGCTAAACGCCCCCCAGGGGAATAGCTGGATCATATGGGACATGGATTCTTAAATTTCGGAGGCAGTTCCACTTCGCTTGGCCTAGTGGCTGCACCGGTTTCCACTGCCAGCAGCAGTGCTGGAGGCTTCCCTTCTCTCCACCTCCTCTCTGACGCTTGTTCTTTCCTGTCTGCCTCCTTATAGCCATTCTGACCGCAGTGAGCTGCTATGTCATTGCGGTTTGGATTTGCCTTGGCCTCAGACTTAATGAGGGTGAACAAGTTTTCATGCACCTGTTGGCCCTCTTTAGATCTTCTTGGGAGTAATCTCTGTGTCCATCTTTGGCCCAGGATTTCATTGGCTTGTTCTTTTTCTTGTGGAGACGTGTGAGTTGATTGTATCTTTGGGCTTTTCACCCCTTGTCCGATGTGTGCTTTGCAAACATCCACTCCCAGTTGTTGTGCTGTCTTTGCATTGAGTCGATGGTTTCCTTGACTGGGCAGAAGCGTCTGCATGTGAGGTGGTCCCGTTTGTTTCTTGTCTCCTTTGCTGCCCTTGCCCAGTCAGACATGCTTCTTCCAAATAGGCGGCTCAGACAGATGGCAAAGAGCACTCTGCCTAGGTCTTCTCCTACAAGTTTCACGGTTTCAAGTGTGCCATTCAGGGCTTTAATCCATTCCAGGTGGTGCGTGTGCCAGGTGGCACATCATGGTCTACTCTCGTTGTGTTCCATGTGGCTGTGCAGGCTTCCCAGCACCGTTTCTTGGAGAGACTCTCCTTTGTCCACTGTCTCCTCTTGGCTCCCTGGTCGCAAATGGGCTGTCCTTGTATGTTTGAGTTGGGCTCTGGGCTCTCGATTCTGTTGCATGGGTCTGTGTGCCTGTTTTTGGGCCCGGACTGTGCCGTTTCGGTACCTAGCGCTTCGTCCTCTATGTTGAAATCAGAAAGTGTGATACGTCCTGCTTTGTTCATTTTCCTGAGGATTCCTTGGCCTATTCAGGGTCTCTTGTTGCTGGCTGGAAACTTTAGGATTCTCTCTTCTATCTCTCTGGCAAATATGGCTGCAACTTTGACTGGGATTGCATGGAATCCAGAGATTCCTTTCTCCGCTATGGACGTTTCAAGTGTGTTAATTCTTCCATTCCTACGTCCCGGAATATCCTTCTTTTTCCTTGTGTCGTCTTGAATTTCTTTCCCCAAACGTTTGCTAGTTTTCGGTTGACATAGCTTTCACCTGTTTTGCTAAGGTTCTTCATAGACATCTTCTTCTTCGTACTGGCAAGCTGTGTTTTTTGTTCGTTTGTGTTTAGCTTCCATTTGTCTACTCTTTGCAACTTGTAATTGGTTCTGTTTTGGCAGAAGTGCATCGCTGTGCTCACATCTGCTGGCAATGCTCCTGTATTTGCTGTGGAAGTCTGGCCCTATCTAACGTCCCTTCCCATCTGCCTCTGCACCCCCTCGGACGCCTGCCCCAGAATGACTGAAGCAGTGGTGAGGAGGCTCACCCCCAGGATTCCACCCGGCCCACCCCGGGCCACCGACCCAGAAGCTGCGGACCTCACCGCTGCACCACCGGCCGGCCCCTTTCATGTTCCATTGGCAACCTGCAGTTGAGTGCAATGGGGCTTGAATATGCTGCTTGAGCCCAACTCTGGCACTGTGTAGATGAGGCCAGGTTGTTTGTCGGGGCCATTGTGACGTCAGAGGATTGGTCATAGTTGTGCGTCTGCTGTCCCGGCAAACTTCACGGACACAGGGCTTCAGAGCCCGCTTGGAGCAGTCTCATAACGCACCCTTCCCAGTGAGCCCAGGTTTGACCTTCGTTGCCGTTTTTTGGCTTGTGAATTTCTCTGACTTTCAAACGTTCCAGCACAGTGTGTCTAAAGACTGACATCTTTCATTGTGGATTATTCAGGTGTGATATCTGTTCGCCTTGCATTTTCTGGGACCTTTTTTTCTTTTCCACAGTATACTCGTCATGGTCTTTCTCAGCTATCTCCCTTAGATGTGCTCATCAGTCCGTTCTCCTTCAGTCGAAGGGATTAATTTTGTATTTCTTGAATCACCGTATGTTCTCTAGGCCGAGGTGTGAGTGCTTTCGTGATTCTTGGTTGCTGTCTTTGAATTTGCAGCGGTCACTTGTAGGACTCTTTGCTATCCTAGCCTAGGTCAAGCGAAGCACTGACAACCCGTGGTCATCTGGCTTGGTTTGACATCCTGAGATCAGAAACTCCAAATTCGAGGTGGTCCTGGCAACCCCCTTCATGGACATAATGTTTTTCTGAGACAAATTAGACAAATATGATGAATTCCTCGCTCCAGGAAAGATGTTTTTCTTTCTCTTTTGTGCATTCGGGAAGTTTCGAACTTGACCCCTGACCCTTGAACATTGCCCTAGATTCCATCTAGATAAGGGCTGACTTTATTTCTATAGGCTGTGCCATTTGTTTGACCTACATCCTCAGCCCTGGCATGTTTATTTTTCTGGAAACAGAATTGTAATGTTCTAATTTTCAGCCAGCTTCCTTCCATATGGCGTCAAAGCACATAATCAATAATCCTTCTACGGCAAGAAGTCGGGGGAGAGAATTTCATTGGAGCCAAAGTGAGCACTCTAGCCTGGGAGGGCAGCCTCCACAAAGGAACCAAGCCCTCTGGAAAAGGGTGATTTTCAGCACACTTGTAGAGCCCTTCCCAACAAAGAGACCTACCCCAAGCATGACAGGGCTCCATTCCTTCAAGGCTTCCAAGACATCTCTTGGGACGCATTAGCATGTGGCCAGTGGGCCCCCGTGACGCCAGAGCTATGGAAAGTGAGACTGATCTTCGAAGAATGCTAGGGGCCTAGGAAAGGAGGCATCGACTCTTCTCTTCAACGTCCTCAAGAGATCCTTCTTGACTTTGGATTATGCTTAAGGCAGAAGGACACTGTAGGTCTGATAAGGCCCAAGTGCGGCCTCGTGTTTCCAATCAAGTTTCAAGCTTGAATCAGCATGGCCTCCCCATAGACTTGAATAGATGACAATGTTCTCCTCTCAGTGCTTGTCCCTCTATTCTCGCTTCTTGCCAAGGATTCCTTTCTTATCCCTGGCATCAGAGTCTGTTTGAGCTCTTCCAGTTTCTGTGCCCGCTTTCTGTTTGTCAAAGCAGTTTCTGGGTATGTCTCCCTTTAATAGCCCAGCCTAGGCCAATCCTCAGACTGTAACCATGCGGCCATCTTGGGGGACATGTTCACCGTGATGTCATAAAGAACCTCAGAAGGCCAAGTTGTCCTGACAACCTCCAAGCACACAGAGTTTCAGAGCCATCTCAGACCAGTCTGACTCCTCCCCCTTTCCAGGCAGGATAGTTTTCCTTTTTCTGGATTTCTTGTCGGTTTCTAACTTTCTCCTCGAACTTGGAAAGGCCTGCTCCCTTCTCTCTAGACACTGGTTTCTTTCCTGTAAGATTACCCTGGGTGTTATCTCTTATGTCTTGGGTAGATGGACAAGTGGGTGGACCTTCCCCAGAGAAAGTCCTGGACTCCCTCCCAAGTTGAAGTTGCCCAGGCAATCCTCTGATGCGCAATGATCGTGTCATCTCCTAGCACTCTGCCAATTCTGCCTTGGCAGGTCCCATGTTTTCCTTCCTTCTTCCTTTGGGGAAGTGTACCAGATGCCTTCCTAGATTGGAATATTCTCACGGTTCTTTTTCTGGTGCGTATTGAGAACGGAGCCTCACAATTGCTACTCCTTTATGACCTCTGTCCGCACCGTACCATGAAATCTCTATTCCCTAACAGTGCTAATGTGATCTGCACCCGCGCTGTGAAAGAGTGAGGCCCGGGCCACCCAAGAGGAACGTGGGCACTTGCCCGCTCCACCACAGGGCCGGCCCTGACTTGTACTTTTGGACCAACCTGTGGCCTGAACTTGGGAAGATGTGGGCCTGTTTGGATTATTCGTGAAGGGGATTAGTAGGAACATCATGGACGGTAACGTTTTCCGTTGGTTCCTGGGCTTAGCACGGATCAGGTTCTCTTGGTAGGATTCCTCTTCATGTATTTGGAATGGTCTACCTTTCTGTAGCATCAGTCAGGCTTTTGAGGTGATTTTCCATCCTTGGAAGTTCACCTTCTCTAATCTCTTTCAGCCCCCAAAGCTGTATGCCGTCATTCTGGACCCCTTTTTGGATGTTTGATTTTAGGTGGATTTATTGCCATAACCCTGCATTCGAACATCCTATGTCTTTCAGATTTACATCCTCATCGATTTAGACTTCCGTGTAGGTTCCATCCTCTTCACCAGCGTAAGCCGAATCACAGGCCCTCACCACACACTTGTGCCTCATCATCTCTTTCACCCTCCCCCACCGCCCCGCTTTGCCTCTGGGCGCCCCCGATCAAATGTCCAGTGCCACCTGTTGGTTAGTGCTTGTTTTTTCTTCTCCTTGTAAGTGAGATCCTACGGTATTTGACTTTGTCCCTGGGGCTTGTTTCACTTCCCCTAAAACCCTCCCAGCCATTCTGGTGGTCACAAATGGCTGGATTGCATCCTTTGTTCCCGCTGAGTGGTCTGCCATTGTGTGGCTATAGCCCATGTTCCTTCTCCATTCGTCCCTTGCTGGGCACCAGGGCGGCTTCCAAGTCTTGGAGAGCGGGAGTAAGGCTGTGGTGAACTCAGCGGTGCACGTCTTTAGGTGGTAGTGTTTCCGAGTTCTTTGGCTAAACGCCCCCCAGGGGAATAGCTGGATCATATGGGACATGGATTCTTAAATTTCGGAGGCAGTTCCACTTCGCTTGGCCTAGTGGCTGCACCGGTTTCCACTGCCAGCAGCAGTGCTGGAGGCTTCCCTTCTCTCCACCTCCTCTCTGACGCTTGTTCTTTCCTGTCTGCCTCCTTATAGCCATTCTGACCACAGTGAGCTGCTATGTCATTGCGGTTTGGATTTGCCTTGGCCTCAGACTTAATGAGGGTGAACAAGTTTTCATGCACCTGTTGGCCCTCTTTAGATCTTCTTGGGAGAAATCTCTGTGTCCATCTTTGGCCCAGGATTTCATTGGCTTGTTCTTTTTCTTGTGGAGACGTGTGAGTTGATTGTATCTTTGGGCTTTTCACCCCTTGTCCGATGTGTGCTTTGCAAACATCCACTCCCAGTTGTTGTGCTGTCTTTGCATTGAGTCGATGGTTTCCTTGACTGGGCAGAAGCGTCTGCATGTGAGGTGGTCCCGTTTGTTTCTTGTCTCCTTTGCTGCCCTTGCCCAGTCAGACAGGCTTCTTCCAAATAGGCGGCTCAGACAGATGGCAAAGAGCACTCTGCCTAGGTCTTCTCCTACAAGTTTCACGGTTTCAAGTGTGCCATTCAGGGCTTTAATCCATTCCAGGTGGTGCGTGTGCCAGGTGGCACATCATGGTCTACTCTCGTTGTGTTCCATGTGGCTGTGCAGGCTTCCCAGCACCGTTTCTTGGAGAGACTCTCCTTTGTCCACTGTCTCCTCTTGGCTCCCTGGTCGCAAATGGGCTGTCCTTGTATGTTTGAGTTGGGCTCTGGGCTCTCGATTCTGTTGCATGGGTCTGTGTGCCTGTTTTTGGGCCCGGACTGTGCCGTTTCGGTACCTAGCGCTTCGTCCTCTATGTTGAAATCAGAAAGTGTGATACGTCCTGCTTTGTTCATTTTCCTGAGGATTCCTTGGCCTATTCAGGGTCTCTTGTTGCTGGCTGGACACTTTAGGATTCTCTCTTCTATCTCTCTGGCAAATATGGCTGCAACTTTGACTGGGATTGCATGGAATCCAGAGATTCCTTTCTCCGCTATGGACGTTTCAAGTGTGTTAATTCTTCCATTCCTAGGTCCCGGAATATCCTTCTTTTTCCTTGTGTCGTCTTGAATTTCTTTCCCCAAACGTTTGCTAGTTTTCGGTTGACATAGCTTTCACCTGTTTTGCTAAGGCTCTTCATAGACATCTTCTTCTTCGTACTGGCAAGCTGTGTTTTTTGTTCGTTTGTGTTTAGCTTCCGTTTGTCTACTCTTTGCAACTTGTAATTGGTTCTGTTTTGGCAGAAGTGCATCGCTGTGCTCACATCTGCTGGCAATGCTCCTGTATTTGCTGTGGAAGTCTGGCCCTATCTAACGTCCCTTCCCATCTGCCTCTGCACCCCCTCGGACGCCTGCCCCAGAATGACTGAAGCAGTGGTGAGGAGGCTCACCCCCAGGATTCCACCCGGCCCACCCCGGGCCACCGACCCAGAAGCTGCGGACCTCACCGCTGCACCACCGGCCGGCCCCTTTCATGTTCCATTGGCAACCTGCAGTTGAGTGCAATGGGGCTTGAATATGCTGCTTGAGCCCAACTCTGGCACTGTGTAGATGAGGCCAGGTTGTTTGTCGGGGCCACTGTGACGTCAGAGGATTGGTCATAGTTGTGCGTCTGCTGTCCCGGCAAACTTCACGGACACAGGGCTTCAGAGCCCGCTTGGAGCAGTCTCATAACGCACCCTTCCCAGTGAGCCCAGGTTTGACCTTCGTTGCCGTTTTTTGGCTTGTGAATTTCTCTGACTTTCAAACGTTCCAGCACAGTGTGTCTAAAGACTGACATCTTTCATTGTGGATTATTCAGGTGTGATATCTGTTCGCCTTGCATTTTCTGGGACCTTTTTTTCTTTTCCACAGTATACTCGTCATGGTCTTTCTCAGCTATCTCCCTTAGATGTGCTCATCAGTCCGTTCTCCTTCAGTCGAAGGGATTAATTTTGTATTTCTTGAATCACCGTATGTTCTCTAGGCCGAGGTGTGAGTGCTTTCGTGATTCTTGGTTGCTGTCTTTGAATTTGCAGCGGTCACTTGTAGGACTCTTTGCTATCCTAGCCTAGGTCAAGCGAAGCACTGACAACCCGTGGTCATCTGGCTTGGTTTGACATCCTGAGATCATAAACTCCAAATTCGAGGTGATCCTGGCAACCCCCTTCATGGACATAATGTTTTTCTGAGACAAATGAGACAAATATGATGAATTCCTCGCTCCAGGAAAGATATTTTTCTTTCTCTTTTGTGCATTCGGGAAGTTTCGAACTTGACCCCTGACCCTTGAACATTGCCCTAGATTCCATCTAGATAAGGGCTGACTTTATTTCTATAGGCTGTGCCATTTGTTTGACCTACATCCTCAGCCCTGGCATGTTTATTTTTCTGGAAACAGAATTGTAATGTTCTAATTTTCAGCCAGCTTCCTTCCATATGGCGTCAAAGCACATAATCAATAATCCTTCTACGGCAAGAAGTCGGGGGAGAGAATTTCATTGGAGCCAAAGTGAGCACTCTAGCCTGGGAGGGCAGCCTCCACAAAGGAACCAAGCCCTCTGGAAAAGGGTGATTTTCAGCACACTTGTAGAGCCCTTCCCAACAAAGAGACCTACCCCAAGCATGACAGGGCTCCATTCCTTCAAGGCTTCCAAGACATCTCTTGGGACGCATTAGCATGTGGCCAGTGGGCCCCCGTGACGCCAGAGCTATGGAAAGTGAGACTGATCTTCGAAGAATGCTAGGGGCCTAGGAAAGGAGGCATCGACTCTTCTCTTCAACGTCCTCAAGAGATCCTTCTTGACTTTGGATTATGCTTAAGGCAGAAGGACACTGTAGGTCTGATAAGGCCCAAGTGCGGCCTCGTGTTTCCAATCAAGTTTCAAGCTTGAATCAGCATGGCCTCCCCATAGACTTGAATAGATGACAATGTTCTCCTCTCAGTGCTTGTCCCTCTATTCTCGCTTCTTGCCAAGGATTCCTTTCTTATCCCTGGCATCAGAGTCTGTTTGAGCTCTTCCAGTTTCTGTGCCCGCTTTCTGTTTGTCAAAGCAGTTTCTGGGTATGTCTCCCTTTAATAGCCCAGCCTAGGCCAATCCTCAGACTGTAACCATGCGGCCATCTTGGGGGACATGTTCACCGTGATGTCATAAAGAACCTCAGAAGGCCAAGTTGTCCTGACAACCTCCAAGCACACAGAGTTTCAGAGCCATCTCAGACCAGTCTGACTCCTCCCCCTTTCCAGGCAGGATAGTTTTCCTTTTTCTGGATTTCTTGTCGGTTTCTAACTTTCTCCTGGAACTTGGAAAGGCCTGCTCCCTTCTCTCTAGACACTGGTTTCTTTCCTGTAAGATTACCCTGGGTGTTATCTCTTATGTCTTGGGTAGATGGCCAAGTGGGTGGACCTTCCCCAGAGAAAGTCCTGGACTCCCTCCCAAGTTGAAGTTGCCCAGGCAATCCTCTGATGCGCAATGATCGTGTCATCTCCTAGCACTCTGCCAATTCTGCCTTGGCAGGTCCCATGTTTTCCTTCCTTCTTCCTTTGGGGAAGTGTACCAGATGCCTTCCTAGATTGGAATATTCTCACGGTTCTTTTTCTGGTGCGTATTGAGAACGGAGCCTCACAATTGCTACTCCTTTATGACCTCTGTCCGCACCGTACCATGAAATCTCTATTCCCTAACAGTGCTAATGTGATCTGCACCCGCGCTGTGAAAGAGTGAGGCCCGGGCCACCCAAGAGGAACGTGGGCACTTGCCCGCTCCACCACAGTGCCGGCCCTGACTTGTACTTTTGGACCAACCTGTGGCCTGAACTTGGGAAGATGTGGGCCTGTTTGGATTATTCGTGAAGGGGATTAGTAGGAACATCATGGACGGTAACGTTTTCCGTTGGTTCCTGGGCTTAGCACGGATCAGGTTCTCTTGGTAGGATTCCTCTTCATGTATTTGGAATGGTCTACCTTTCTGTAGCATTAGTAAGCCTTTTGAGGTGATTTTCCATCCTTGGAAGTTCACCTTCTCTAATCTCTTTCAGCCCCCAAAGCTGTATGCCGTCATTCTGGACCCCTTTTTGGATTTTTGCTTTTAGGTGGATTTATTGCCATAACCCTGCATTCGAACATCCTATGTCTTTCAGATTTACATCCTCATCGATTTAGACTTCCGTGTAGGTTCCATCCTCTTCACCAGCGTAAGCCGAATCACAGGCCCTCACCACACACTTGTGCCTCATCATCTCTTCCACCCTCCCCCACCGCCCCGCTTTGCCTCTGGGCACCCCCGATCAAATGTCCAGTGCCGCCTGTTGGTCAGTGCTTGCTTTTTCTTCTCCTTGTAAGTGAGATCCTACGGTATTTGACTTTGTCCCTGGGGCTTGTTTTCCTACCCCTAAAACCCTCCCAGCCATTCTGGTGGTCACAAATGGCTGGATTGCATCCTTTGTTCCCGCTGAGTGGTATGCCATTGTGTGGCTATAGCCTATGTTCCTTCTCCATTCGTCCCTTGCTGGGCACCAGGGCGGCTTCCAAGTCTTGGAGAGCGGGAGTAAGGCTGTGCTGAACTCAGCGGTGCACATGTCTTTAGACGGTAGGGTTTCCGAGTTCTTTGGCTAAACGCGCCCCAGAGGAATAGCTGGATCATATGGGACATGGATTCTTAAATTTCGGAGGCAGTTCCACACCGCTTGGCCTAGTGGCTGCACCGGTTTCCACTGCCAGCAGCAGTGCAAGAGGCTTCCCTTCTCTCCACCTCCTCTCTGACGCTTGTTGTTTCCTGTCTGCCTCCTTATAGCCATTCTGACCACAGTGAGCTGCTATGTCATTGCGGTTTGGATTTGCCTTGGCCTCAGGCTTAATGAGGGTGAACAAGTTTTCATGCACCTGTTGGCCCTCTTTAGATCTTCTTGGGAGAAATCTCTGTGCCCATCTTTGGCGCAGGTTTTCATTGGCTTGTTCTTTTTCTTGTGGAGACGTGTGAGTTGATTGTATCTTTGGGCTTTTCACCCCTTGTCCGATGTGTGCTTTGCAAACATCCACTCCCAGTTGTTGTGCTGTCTTTGCATTGAGTCGATGGTTTCCTTGACTGGGCAGAAGCGTCTGCATGTGAGGTGGTCCCGTTTGTTTCTTGTCTCCTTTGCTGCCCTTGCCCAGTCAGACAGGCTTCTTCCCAATAGGCGGCTCAGACAGATGGCAAAGAGCACTCTGCCTAGGTCTTCTCCTACAAGTTTCACGGTTTCAAGTGTGCCATTCAGGGCTTTAATCCATTCCAGGTGGTGCGTGTGCCAGGTGGAACATCATGGTCTACTCTCGTTGTGTTCCATGTGGCTGTGCAGGCTTCCCAGCACCGTTTATCGGAGAGACTCTCCTTTGTCCACTGTCTCCTCTTGGCTCCCTGGTCGCAAATGGGCTGTCCATGTATGTTTGAGTTGGGCTCTGGGCTCTCGATTCTGTTGCATGGGTCTGTGTGCCTGTTTTTGGGCCCGGACTGGGCCGTTTCGGTACCCAGCGCTTCGTCCTCTATGTTGAAATCAGAAAGTGTGATACGTCCTGCTTTGTTCGTTTTCCTGAGGATTCCTTGGCCTATTCAGGGTCTCTTGTTGCTGGCCGGAAACTTTAGGATTCTCTCTTCTATCTCTCTGGCAAATATGGCTGCAACTTTGACTGGGATTGCATGGAATCCAGAGATTCCTTTCTCCGCTATGGACGTTTCAAGTGTGTTAATTCTTCCATTCCTAGGTCCCGGAATATCCTTCTTTTTCCTTGTGTCGTCTTGAATTTCTTTCCCCAAACGTTTGCTAGTTTTCGGTTGACATAGCTTTCACCTGTTTTGCTAAGGCTCTTCATAGACATCTTCTTCTTCGTACTGGCAAGCTGTGTTTTTTGTTCGTTTGTGTTTAGCTTCCGTTTTTCTATTCTTTGCAACTTGTAATTGGTTCTGTTTTGGCAGAAGTGCATCGCTGTGCTCACATCTGCTGGCAACGCTCCTGTATTTGCTGTGGAAGTCTGGCCCTATCTAACGTCCCTTCCCATCTGCCTCTACACCCCCTCGGACGCCTGCCCCAGAATGACTGAAGCAGTGGTGAGGAGGCTCACCCCCAGGATTCCACCCGGCCCACCCCGGGCCACCGACCCAGAAGCTGCGGACCTCACCGCTGCACCACCGGCCGGCCCCTTTCATGTTCCATTGGCAACCTGCAGTTGAGTGCAATGGGGCTTGAATATGCTGCTTGAGCCCAGCTCTGGCACTGTGTAGATGAGTCCAGGTGGTTTGTCGGGGCCACTGTGACGTCAGAGGATTGGTCATAATTGTGTGTCTGCTGTCCCGGCAAGCTTCATGGACACAGGGCTTCAGAGCCCGCTTGGAGCAGTCTCATAACTCACCCTTCCCAGTGAGCCCAGGTTTGACCTTCGCTGCCGTGTTTTGGCTTGTGAATTTCTCTGACTTTCAAACGTTCCAGCAGAGCCTGTCTAAAGACTGACATCTTTCATTGTGGATTATTCAGGTGTGATATCTGTTCGCCTTGCATTTTCTGGGACCTTTTTTTCTTTTCCACAGTATCCTCGTCATGATCTTTCTCAGCTATCTCCCTTAGATGTGCTCATCAGTCCGTTCTCCTTCAGTCCAAGGGATTAATTTTGTATTTCTTGAATCACCGTATGTTCTCTAGGCCGAGGTGTGAGTGCTTTCGTGATTCTTGGTTGCTGTCTTTGAATTTGCAGCGGTCACTTGTAGGACTCTTTGCTATCCTAGCCTAGGTCAAACGAAGCACTGAGAAGCCGTGGTCATCTGGGTTGGTTTGACATCCTGAGATCAGAAACTCCAAATTCGAGGTAGTCCTGGCAACCCCCTTCACGGACATAATGTTTTTCTGAGACAAATTAGACAAATCTGATGAATTCCTCGCTCCAGGAAAGATATTTTTCTTTCTCTTTTGTGGATTCGGGAAGTTTCGAACTTGACCCCTGACCCTTGAACATTGCCCTAGATTCCATCTAGATAAGGGCTGACTTTATTTCTATAGGCTGTGCCATTTGTTTGACCTACATCCTCAGCCCTGGCATGTTTATTTTTCTGGAAACAGAATTGTAATGTTCTAATTTTCAGCCAGCTTCCTTCCATATGGCGTCAAAGCACATAATCAATAATCCTTCTACGGCAAGAAGTCGGGGGAGAGAATTTCATTGGAGCCAAAGTGAGCACTCTAGCCTGGGAGGGCAGCCTTCACAAAGGAACCAAGCCCTCTGGAAAAGGGTGATTTTCAGCACACTTGTAGAGCCCTTCCCAACAAAGAGACCTACCCCAAGCATGGCAGGGCTCCATTCCTTCAAGGCTTCCAAGACATCTCTTGGGACTCATTAGCATGTGGCCAGTGGGCCCCCGTGACGCCAGAGCTATGGAAAGTGAGACTGATCTTCCAAGAACGCTAGCGGCCTAGGAAAGGAGGCATCGACTCTTCTCTTCAATGTCCTCAAGAGATCCTTCTTGACTTTGGATTATGCTTAAGGCAGAAGGACACTGTAGGTCTGATAAGGCCCAAGTGCGGCCTCGTGTTTCCAATCAAGTTTCAAGCTTGAATCAGCATGGCCTCCCCATAGACTTGAATAGATGACAATGTTCTCCTGTCAGTGCTTGAAACTCTATTCTCGCTTCTTGCCAAGGATTCCTTTCTTATCCCTGGCATCAGAGTCTGTTTGATCTCTTCCAGTTTCTGTGCCCGCTTTCTGTTTGTCAAAGCTGTTTCTGGGTATGTCTCCCTTTAATAGCCCAGCCTAGGCCAATCCTCAGACTGTAACCATGCGGCCATCTTGGGGGACATGTTCACCGTGATGTCATAAAGAACCTCAGAAGGCTAAGTTGTCCTGACAACCTCCAAGCACACAGAGTTTCAGAGCCATCTCAGACCAGTCTGACTCCTCCCCCTTTCCAGGTAGGATAGTTTTCCTTTTTCTGGATTTCTTGTCGGTTTCTAACTTTCTCCTCGAACTTGGAAAGGCCTGCTCCCTTCTCTCTAGACACTGGTCTGTTTCCTGTAATTTTACCCTGGGTGTTATCTCTTATGTCGTGGGTAGATGGCCAAGTGGGTGGACCTTCCCCAGAGAAAGTCCGGGACTCCCTCCCAAGTTGAAGTTGCCCGGGCAATCCTCTGATGCGCAATGATCGTGTCATCTCCTAGCACTCTGCCAAGTCCGCCTTGGCAGGTCCCATGTTTTCCTTCCTTCTTCCTTTGGGGAAGTGTACCAGATGCCTTCCTAGATTGGAATATTCTCACGGTTCCTTTTCTGGTGTGTATTGATAAGGGACCCTCACAATTGCTACTTCTTTAGGACCTCTGTCCGCACCGTACCATGAAATCTCTATTCCCTAACAGTGCTAATGTGATCTGCACCCGTGCTGTGAAAGAGTGAGGCCCGGGCCACCCAAGCGGAACGTGGGCACTTGCCCGCTCCACCACAGGGCCGGCCCTGACTTGTACTTTTGGACCAACCTGTGGCCTGAACTTGGGAAGATGTGGGCCTGTTTGGATTATTCGTGAAGCTGATTAGTAGGAACATCATGGACGGTAACGTTTTCCGTTGGTTCCTGGGCTTAGCACGGATCAGGTTCTCTTGGTAGGATTCCTCTTCATGTATTTGGAATGGTCTACCTTTCTGTAGCATCAGTAAGGCTTTTGAGGTGATTTTCCATCCTTGGAAGTTCACCTTCTCTAATCTCTTTCAGCCCCCAAAGCTGTATGCCGTCATTCTGGACCCCTTTTTGGATGTTTGATTTTAGGTGGATTTATTTCCATAACCCTGCATTCGAACATCCTATGTCTTTCAGATTTACATCCTCATCGATTTAGACTTCCGTGTAGGTTCCATCCTCTTCACCAGCGTAAGCCGAATCACAGGCCCTCACCACACACTTGTGCCTCATCATCTCTTTCACCCTCTCCCACCGCCCCGCTTTGCCTCTGGGCACCCCCGGTCAAATGTCCAGTGCCGCCTGTTGGTCAGTGCTTGTTTTTTCTTCTCCTTGTAAGTGAGATCCTACGGTATTTGACTTTGTCCCTGGGCTTCTTTCACTTCCCCTAAAACCCTCCCAGCCATTCTGCTGGTCACAAATGGCTGGATTGCATCCTTTGTTCCCGCTGAGTGGTCTGCCATTGTGTGGCTATAGCCCATGTTCCTTCTCCATTCGTCCCTTGCTGGGCACCAGGGCGGCTTCCAAGTCTTGGAGAGCGGGAGTAAGGCTGTGGTGAACTCAGCGGTGCACATGTCTTTAGGCGGTAGTGTTTCCGAGTTCTTTGGCTAAACGTGCCCCAGAGGAATAGCTGGATCATATGCGACATGGATTCTTAAATTTCGGAGGCAGTTCCACACCGCTTGGCCTAGTGGCTGCACCGGTTTCCACTGCCGCCAGCAGTGCAGGAGGCTTCCCTTCTCTCCACCTCCTCTCTGACGCTTGTTGTTTCCTGTCTGCCTCCTTATAGCCATTCTGACCACAGTGAGCTGCTATGTCCTTGCGGTATGTATTTGCCTTGGCCTCAGGCTTAATGAGGGTGAACAAGTTTTCATGCACCTGTTGGCCCTCTTTAGATCTTCTTGGGAGAAATCTCTGTGTCCATCTTTGGCCCAGGTTTTCATTGGCTTGTTCTTTTTCTTGTGGAGACGTGTGAGTTGATTGTATCTTTGGGCTTTTCACCCCTTGTCCGATGTGTGCTTTGCAAACATCCACTCCCAGTTGTTGTGCTGTCTTTGCATTGAGTCGATGGTTTCCTTGACTGGGCAGAAGCGTCTGCATGTGAGGTGGTCCTGTTTGTTTCTTGTCTCCTTTGCTGCCCTTGCCCAGTCAGACATGCTTCTTCCAAATAGGCGGCTCAGACAGATAGCAAAGAGCACTCTGCCTAGGTCTTCTCCTACAAGTTTCACGGTTTCAAGTGTGCCATTCAGGGCTTTAATCCATTCCAGGTGGTGCGTGTGCCAGGTGGAACATCATGGTCTACTCTCGTTGTGTTCCATGTGGCTGTGCAGGCTTCCCAGCACCGTTTATCGGAGAGACTCTCCTTTGTCCACTGTCTCCTCTTGGCTCCCTGGTCGCAAATGGGCTGTCCATGTATGTTTGAGTTGGGCTCTGGGCTCTCGATTCTGTTGCATGGGTCTGTGTGCCTGTTTTTGGGCCCGGACTGTGCCGTTTCGGTACCTAGCGCTTCGTCCTCTATGTTGAAATCAGAAAGTGTGATACGTCCTGCTTTGTTCGTTTTCCTGAGGATTCCTTGGCCTATTCAGGGTCTCTTGTTGCTGGCTGGAAACTGTAGGATTCTCTCTTCTATCTCTCTGGCAAATATGGCTGCAACTTTGACTGGGATTGCATGGAATCCAGAGATTCCTTTCTCCGCTATGGACGTTTCAAGTGTGTTAATTCTTCCATTCCTAGGTCCCGGAATATCCTTCTTTTTCCTTGTGTCGTCTTGAATTTCTTTCCCCAAACGTTTGCTAGTTTTCGGTTGACATAGCTTTCACCTGTTTTGCTAAGGCTCTTCATAGACATCTTCTTCTTCGTACTGGCAAGCTGTGTTTTTTGTTCGTTTGTGTTTAGCTTCTGTTTTTCTATTCTTTGCAACTTGTAATTGGTTCTGTTTTGGCAGAAGCGCATCGCTGTGCTCACATCTGGCAACGCTCCTGTATTTGCTGTGGAAGTCTGGCCCTATCTAACGTCCCTTCCCATCTGCCTCTACACCCCCTCGGACGCCTGCCCCAGAATGACTGAAGCAGTGGTGAGGAGGCTCACCCCCAGGATTCCACCCGGCCCACCCCGGGCCACCGTCCCAGAAGCTGCGGACCTCACCGCTGCACCACCGGCCGGCCCCTTTCATGTTCCATTGGCAACCTGCAGTTGAGTGCAATGGGGCTTGAATATGCTGCTTGAGCCCAGCTCTGGCACTGTGTAGATGAGGCCAGGTGGTTTGTCGGGGCCACTGTGACGTCAGAGGATTGGTCATAATTGTGTGTCTGCTGTCCCGGCAAGCTTCATGGACACAGGGCTTCAGAGCCCGCTTGGAGCAGTCTCATAACTCACCCTTCCCAGTGAGCCCAGGTTTGACCTTCACTGCCGTGTTTTGGCTTGTGAATTTCTCTGACTTTCAAACGTTCAAGCAGAGCCTGTCTAAAGACTGACATCTTTCATTGTGGATTATTCAGGTGTGATATCTGTTCGCCTTGCATTTTATGGGACCTTTTTTTCTTTTCCACAGTATACTCGTCATGGTCTTTCTCAGCTATCTCCCTTACATGTGCTTATCAGTCCGTTCTCCTTCAGTCCAAGGGATTAATTTTGTATTTCTTGAATCACCGTATGTTCTCTAGGCCGAGGTGTGAGTGCTTTCGTGATTCTTGGTTGCTGTCTTTGAATTTGCACCGGTCACTTGTAGGACTCTTTGCTATCCTAGCCTAGGTCAAACGAAGCACTGAGAACCCGTGGTCATCTGGCTTGGTTTGACATCCTGAGATCAGAAACTCCAAATTCGAGGTGGTCCTGGCAACCCCCTTCATGGACATCATGTTTTTCCGAGACAAATTAGACAAATCTGATGAATTCCCAGGTCCAGGAAACATATTTTTCTTTCTCTTTTGTGGATTTGGGAAGTTTCGAACTTGACCCCTGACCCTTGGACGTTGCCCTAGATTCCGTCTAGATACGGGCTTACTTTATTTCTATAGGCTGTGCCATTTGTTTGACCTACATCCTCAGCCCTGGCATGTTTATTTTTCTGGAAACAGAATTGTAATGTTCTAATTTTCAGCCAGCTTCCTTCCATATGGCGTCAAAGCACATAATCAATAATCCTTCTACGGCAAGAGGTCGGGGGAGAGAATTTCATTGGAGCCAAAGTGAGCACTCTAGCCTGGGAGGGCAGCCTTCACAAAGGAACCAAGCCCTCTGGAAAAGGGTGATTTTCAGCACACTTGTAGAGCCCTTCCCAACAAAGAGACCTACCCCAAGCATGACAGGGCTCCATTCCTTCAAGGCTTCCAAGACATCTCTTGGGACGCATTAGCATGTGGCCAGTGGGCCACCGTGACGCCAGAGCTATGGAAAGTGAGACTGATCTTCCAAGAACGCTAGGGGCCTAGGAAAGGAGGCATCGACTCTTCTCTTCAATGTCCTCAAGAGATCCTTCTTGACTTTGGATTATGCTTAAGGCAGAAGGACACTGTAGGTCTGATAAGGCCCAAGTGCGGCCTCATGTTTCCAGTCAAGTTTCAAGCTTGAATCAGCATGGCCTCCCCATAGACTTGAATAGATGACAATGTTCTCCTCTCAGTGCTTGTCCCTCTATTCTGGCTTCTTGCCAAGGATTCCTTTCTTATCCCTGGCATCAGAGTCTGTTTGATCTCTTCCAGTTTCTGTGCCCGCTTTCTGTGTGTCAAAGCTGTTTCTGGGTATGTCTCCCTTTAAATCCCAGCCTAGGCCAATCCTCAGACTGTAACAATGCGGCCATCTTGGGGGACCTGTTCACCGTGATGTCATAAAGAACCTCAGAAGGCCAAGTTGTCCTGACAACCTCCAAGCACACAGAGTTTCAGAGCCATCTCAGACCAGTCTGACTCCTCCCCCTTTCCAGGTAGGATAGTTTTCCTTTTTCTGGATGTCTTGTCGGTTTCTAACTTTCTCCTCGAACTTGGAAAGGCCTGCTCCCTTCTCTCTAGACACTGGTCTCTTTCCTGTAAGATTACCCTGGGTGTTATCTCTTATGTCGTGGGTAGATGGCCAAGTGGGTGGACCTTCCCCAGAGAAAGTCCTGGACTCCCTCCCAAGTTGAAGTTGCCCGGGCAATCCTCTGATGCGCAATGATCGTGTCATCTCCTAGCACTCTGCCAATTCCGCCTTGGCAGGTCCCATGTTTTCCTTCCTTCTTCCTTTGGGGAAGTGTACCAGATGCCTTCCTAGATTGGAATATTCTCACGGTGCTTTTTCTGGTGCGTATTGATAAGGGACCCTCACAATTGCTACTACTTTAGGACCTCTGTCCGCACCGTACCATGAAATCTCTATTCCCTAACAGTGCTAATGTGATCTGCACCCGTGCTGTGAAAGAGTGAGGCCCGGGCCACCCAAGCGGAACGTGGGCACTTGCCCGCTCCACCACAGGCCCGGCCCTGACTTGTACTTTTGGACCGACCTGTGGCCTGAACTTGGGAAGATGTGGGCCTGTTTGGATTATTCGTGAAGGTGATTAGTAGGAACATCATGGACGGTAACGTTTTCCGTTGGTTCCTGGGCTTAGCACGGATCAGGTTCTCTTGGTAGGATTCCTCTTCATGTATTTGGAATGGTCTACCTTTCTGTAGCATCAGTCAGGCTTTTGAGGTGATTTTCCATCCTTGGAAGTTCACCTTCTCTAATCTCTTTCAGCCCCCAAAGCTGTATGCCGTCATTCTGGACCCCTTTTTGGATTTTTGATTTTAGGTGGATTTATTGCCATAACCCTGCATTCGAACATCCTATGTCTTTCAGATTTACATCCTCATTGATTTAGACTTCCGTGTAGGTTCCATCCTCTTCACCAGCGTAAGCCGAATCACAGGCCCTCACCACACACTTGTGCCTCATCATCTCTTTCACCCTCCCCCACCGCCCCGCTTTGCCTCTGGGCACCCCCGATCAAATGCCCAGTGCCGCCTGTTGGTCAGTGCTTGTTTTTTCTTCTCCTTGTAAGTGAGATCCTACGGTATTTGACTTTGTCCCTGGGGCTTGTTTCACTTCCCCTAAAACCCTCCCAGCCATTCTGGTGGTCACAAATGGCTGGATTGCATCCTTTGTTGCCGCTGAGTGGTCTGCCATTGTGTGGCTATAGCCCATGTTCCTTCTCCATTCGTCCCTTGCTGGGCACCAGGGCGGCTTCCAAGTCTTGGAGAGCGGGAGTAAGGCTGTGGTGAACTCAGCGGTGCACATGTCTTTAGGCGGTAGTGTTTCCAAGTTCTTTGTCTAAACGTGCCCCAGAGGAATAGCTGGATCATATGGGACATGGATTCTTAAATTTCGGAGGCAGTTCCACACCGCTTGGCCTAGTGGCTGCACCGGTTTCCACTGCCAGCAGCAGTGCAGGAGGCTTCCCTTCTCTCCACCTCCTCTCTGACGCTTGTTGTTTCCTGTCTGCCTCCTTATAGCCATTCTGACCACAGTGAGCTGCTATGTCCATGCGGCTTGGATTTGCCTTGGCCTCAGGCTTAATGAGGGTGAACAAGTTTTCATGCACCTGTTGGCCCTCTTTAGATCTTCTTGGGAGAAATCTCTGTGTCCATCTTTGGCCCAGGTTTTCATTGGCTTGTTCTTTTTCTTGTGGAGACGTGTGAGTTGATTGTATCTTTGGGCTTTTCACCCCTTGTCCGATGTGTGCTTTGCAAACATCCACTCCCAGTTGTTGTGCTGTCTTTGCATTGAGTCGATGGTTTCCTTGACTGGGCAGAAGCGTCTGCATGTGAGGTGGTCCCGTTTGTTTCTTGTCTCCTTTGCTGCCCTTGCCCAGTCAGACATGCTTCTTCCCAATAGGCGGATCAGACAGATGGCAAAGAGCACTCTGCCTAGGTCTTCTCCTACAAGTTTCACGGTTTCAAGTGTGCCATTCAGGGCTTTAATCCATTCCAGGTGGTGCGTGTGCCAGGTGGAACATCATGGTCTACTCTCGTTGTGTTCCATGTGGCTGTGCAGGCTTCCCAGCACCATTTATCGGAGAGACTCTCCTTTGTCCACTGTCTCCTCTTGGCTCCCTGGTCGCAAGTGGGCTGTCCTTGTATGTTTGAGTTGGGCTCTGGGCTCTCGATTCTGTTGCATGGGTCTGTGTGCCTGTTTTTGGGCCCGGACTGTGCCGTTTCGGTACCTAGCCCTTCGTCCTCTATGTTGAAATCAGAAAGTGTGATACGTCCTGCTTTGTTCAATTTCCTGAGGATTCCTTGGCCTATTCAGGGTCTCTTGTTGCTGGCTGGAAACTTTAGGATTCTCTCTTCTATCTCTCTGGCAAATATGGCTGCAACTTTGACTGGGATTGCATGGAATCCAGAGATTCCTTTCTCCGCTATGGACGTTTCAAGTGTGTTAATTCTTCCATTCCTAGGTCCCGGAATATCCTTCTTTTTCCTTGTGTCGTCTTGAATTTCTTTCCCCAAACGTTTGCTAGTTTTCGGTTGACATAGCTTTCACCTGTTTTGCTAAGGTTCTTCATAGACATCTTCTTCTTCGTGCTGGCAAGCTGTGTTTTTTGTTCGTTTGTGTTTAGCTTCCGTTTGTCTACTCTTTGCAACTTGTGATTGGTTCTGTTTTGGCAGAAGTGCATCGCTGTGCTCACATCTGCTGGCAATGCTCCTGTATTTGCTGTGGAAGTCTGGCCCTATCTAACGTCCCTTCCCATCTGCCTCTGCACCCCCTCGGACGCCTGCCCCAGAATGACTGAAGCAGTGGTGTGGAGGCTCACCCCCAGGATTCCACCCGGCCCACCCCGGGCCACCGACCCAGAAGCTGCGGACCTCACTGCTGCACCACCGGCCGGCCCCTTTCATGTTCCATTGGCAACCTGCAGTTGAGTGCAATGGGGCTTGAATATGCTGCTTGAGCCCAACTCTGGCACTGTGTAGATGAGGCCAGGTGGTTTGTCGGGGCCACTGTGACGTCAGAGGATTGGTCATAGTTGTGCGTCTGCTGTCCCGGCAAACTTCATGGACACAGGGCTTCAGAGCCCGCTTGGAGCAGTCTCATAACGCACCCTTCCCAGTGAGCCCAGGTTTGACCTTCGTTACCGTTTTTTGGCTTGTGAATTTCTCTGACTTTCAAACGTTCCAGCACAGTGTGTCTAAAGACTGACATCTTTCATTGTGGATTATTCAGGTGTGATATCTGTTCGCCTTGCATTTTCTGGGACCTTTTTTTCTTTTCCACAGTATACTCGTCATGGTCTTTCTCAGCTATCTCCCTTAGATGTGCTCATCAGTCCGTTCTCCTTCAGTCCAAGTGATTAATTTTGTATTTCTTGAATCACCGTATGTTCTCTAGGCCGAGGTGTGAGTGCTTTCGTGATTCTTGGCTGCTGTCTTTGAATTTGCACCGGTCACTTGTAGGACTCTTTGCTAGCCTAGCCTAGGTCAAAGGAAGCACTGAGAAACCGTGGTCATCTGGCTTGGTTTGACATCCTGAGATCAGAAACTCCAAATTCGAGGTGGTCCTGGCAACCCCCTTCATGGACATAATGTTTTTCTGAGACAAATTAGACAAATCTGATGAATTCCTCGCTCCATTAAAGATATTTTTCTTTCTCTTTTGTGCATTCGGGAAGTTTCGAACTTGACCCCTGACCCTTGAACATTGCCCTAGATTCCATCTAGATAAGGGCTGACTTTATTTCTATAGGCTGTGCCATTTGTTTGACCTACATCCTCAGCCCTGGCATGTTTATTTATCTGGAAACAGAATTGTAATGTTCTAATTTTCAGCCAGCTTCCTTCCATATGGCGTCAAAGCACACAATCAATAATCCTTCTACGGCAAGAAGTCGGGGGAGAGAATTTCATTGGAGCCAAAGTGAGCACTCTAGCCTGGGAGGGCAGCCTTCACAAAGGAACCAAGCCCTCTGGAAAAGGGTGATTTTCAGCACACTTGTAGAGCCCTTCCCAACAAAGAGACCTACCCCAAGCATGACAGGGCTCCATTCCTTCAAGGCTTCCAAGACATCTCTTGGGACGCATTAGCATGTGGCCAGTGGGCCCCCGTGACGCCAGAGCTATGGAAAGTGAGACTGATCTTCGAAGAATGCTAGGGGCCTAGGAAAGGAGGCATCGACTCTTCTCTTCAACGTCCTCAAGAGATCCTTCTTGACTTTGGATTATGCTTAAGGCAGAAGGACACTGTAGGTCTGATAGGGCCCAAGTGCGGCCTCGTGTTTCCAATCAAGTTTCAAGCTTGAATCAGCATGGCCTCCCCATAGACTTGAATAGATGACAATGTTCTCCTCTCAGTGCTTGTCCCTCTATTCTCGCTTCTTGCCAAGGATTCCTTTCTTATCCCTGGCATCAGAGTCTGTTTGAGCTCTTCCAGTTTCTGTGCCCGCTTTCTGTTTGTCAAAGCTGTTTCTGGGTATGTCTCCCTTTAATAGCCCAGCCTAGGCCAATCCTCAGACTGTAACCATGCGGCCATCTTGGGGGACATGTTCACCGTGATGTCATAAAGAACCTCAGAAGGCCAAGTTGTCCTGACAACCTCCAAGCACACAGAGTTTCAGAGCCATCTCAGACCAGTCTGACTCCTCCCCCTTTCCAGGCAGGATAGTTTTCCTTTTTCTGGATTTCTTGTCGGTTTCTAACTTTCTCCTCGAACTTGGAAAGGCCTGCTCCCTTCTCTCTAGACACTGGTTTCTTTCCTGTAAGATTACCCTGGGTGTTATCTCTTATGTCTTGGGTAGATGGCCAAGTGGGTGGACCTTCCCCAGAGAAAGTCCTGGACTCCCTCCCAAGTTGAAGTTGCCCAGGCAATCCTCTGATGCGCAATGATCATGTCATCTCCTAGCACTCTGCCAATTCCGCCTTGGCAGGTCCCATGTTTTCCTTCCTTCTTCCTTTGGGGAAGTGTACCAGATGCCTTCCTAGATTGGAATATTCTCACGGTTCGTTTTCTGGTGCGTATTGAGAACGGAGCCTCACAATTGCTACTCCTTTATGACCTCTGTCCGCACCGTACCATGAAATCTCTATTCCCTAACAGTGCTAATGTGGTCTGCACCCGCGCTGTGAAAGAGTGAGGCCCGGGCCACCCAAGCGGAACGTGGGCACTTGCCCGCTCCACCACAGGGCCGGCCCTGACTTGTACTTTTGGACCAACCTGTGGCCTGAACTTGGGAAGATGTGGGCCTGTTTGGATTATTCGTGAAGCTGATTAGTAGGAACATCATGGACGGTAACGTTTTCCGTTGGTTCCTGGGCTTAGCACGGATCAGGTTCTCTTGGTAGGATTCCTCTTCATGTATTTGGAATGGTCTACCTTTCTGTAGCATCAGTCAGGCTTTTGAGGTGATTTTCCATCCTTGGAAGTTCACCTTCTCTAATCTCTTTCAGCCCCCAAAGCTGTATGCCGTCATTCTGGACCCCTTTTTGGATGTTTGATTTTAGGTGGATTTATTGCCATAACCCTGCATTAGAACATGCTATGTCTTTCAGATTTACATCCTCATCGATTTAGACTTCCGTGTAGGTTCCATCCTCTTCACCAGCGTAAGCCGAATCACAGGCCCTCACCACACACTTGTGCCTCATCATCTCTTTCACCCTCCCCCACCGCCCCGCTTTGCCTCTGGGCGCCCCCGATCAAATGTCCAGTGCCACCTGTTGGTTAGTGCTTGTTTTTTCTACTCCTTGTAAGTGAGATCCTACGGTATTTGACTTTGTCCCTGGGGCTTGTTTCACTTCCCCTAAAACCCTCCCAGCCATTCTGGTGGTCACAAATGGCTGGATTGCATCCTTTGTTCCCGCTGAGTGGTCTGCCATTGTGTGGCTATAGCCCATGTTCCTTCTCCATTCGTCCCTTGCTGGGTACCAGGGCGGCTTCCAAGTCTTGGAGAGCGGGAGTAAGGCTGTGGTGAACTCAGCGGTGCACGTCTTTAGGTGGTAGTGTTTCCGAGTTCTTTGGCTAAACGCCCCCCAGGGGAATAGCTGGATCATATGGGACATGGATTCTTAAATTTCGGAGGCAGTTCCACTTCGCTTGGCCTAGTGGCTGCACCGGTTTCCACTGCCAGCAGCAGTGCTGGAGGCTTCCCTTCTCTCCACCTCCTCTCTGACGCTTGTTCTTTCCTGTCTGCCTCCTTATAGCCATTCTGACCACAGTGAGCTGCTATGTCATTGCGGTTTGGATTTGCCTTGGCCTCAGACTTAATGAGGGTTCACAAGTTTTCATGCACCTGTTGGCCCTCTTTAGATCTTCTTGGGAGTAATCTCTGTGTCCATCTTTGGCCCAGGATTTCATTGGCTTGTTCTTTTTCTTGTGGAGACGTGTGAGTTGATTGTATCTTTGGGCTTTTCACCCCTTGTCCGATGTGTGCTTTGCAAACATCCACTCCCAGTTGTTGTGCTGTCTTTGCATTGAGTCGATGGTTTCCTTGACTGGGCAGAAGCGTCTGCATGTGAGGTGGTCCCGTTTGTTTCTTGTCTCCTTTGCTGCCCTTGCCCAGTCAGACAGGCTTCCTCCAAATAGGCGGCTCAGACAGATGGCAAAGAGCACTCTGCCTAGGTCTTCTCCTACAAGTTTCACGGTTTCAAGTGTGCCATTCAGGGCTTTAATCCATTCCAGGTGGTGCGTGTGCCAGGTGGCACATCATGGTCTACTCTCGTTGTGTTCCATGTGGCTGTGCAGGCTTCCCAGCACCGTTTCTTGGAGAGACTCTCCTTTGTCCACTGTCTCCTCTTGGCTCCCTGGTTGCAAATGGGCTGTCCTTGTATGTTTGAGTTGGGCTCTGGGCTCTCGATTCTGTTGCATGGGTCTGTGTGCCTGTTTTTGGGCCCGGACTGTGCCGTTTCGGTACCTAGCGCTTCGTCCTCTATGTTGAAATCAGAAAGTGTGATACGTCCTGCTTTGTTCATTTTCCTGAGGATTCCTTGGCCTATTCAGGGTCTCTTGTTGCTGGCTGGAAACTTTAGGATTCTCTCTTCTATCTCTCTGGCAAATATGGCTGCAACTTTGACTGGGATTGCATGGAATCCAGAGATTCCTTTCTCCGCTATGGACGTTTCAAGTGTGTTAATTCTTCCATTCCTAGGTCCCGGAATATCCTTCTTTTTCCTTGTGTCGTCTTGAATTTCTTTCCCCAAACGTTTGCTAGTTTTCGGTTGACATAGCTTTCACCTGTTTTGCTAAGGTTCTTCATAAACATCTTCTTCTTCGTACTGGCAAGCTGTGTTTTTTGTTCGTTTGTGTTTAGCTTCCATTTGTCTACTCTTTGCAACTTGTAATTGGTTCTGTTTTGGCAGAAGTGCATCGCTGTGCTCACATCTGCTGGCAATGCTCCTGTATTTGCTGTGGAAGTCTGGCCCTATCTAACGTCCCTTCCCATCTGCCTCTGCACCCCCTCGGACGCCTGCCCCAGAATGACTGAAGCAGTGGTGAAGAGGCTCACCCCCAGGATTCCACCCGGCCCACCCCGGGCCACCGACCCAGAAGCTGCGGACCTCACTGCTGCACCACCGGCCGGCCCCTTTCATGTTCCATTGGCAACCTGCAGTTGAGTGCAATGGGGCTTGAATATGCTGCTTGAGCCCAACTCTGGCACTGTGTAGATGAGGCCAGGTTGTTTGTCGGGGCCACTGTGACGTCAGAGGATTGGTCATAGTTGTGCGTCTGCTGTCCCGGCAAACTTCATGGACACAGGGCTTCAGAGCCCGCTTGGAGCAGTCTCATAACGCACCCTTCCCAGTGAGCCCAGGTTTGACCTTCGTTGCCGTTTTTTGGCTTGTGAATTTCTCTGACTTTCAAACGTTCCAGCACAGTGTGTCTAAAGACTGACATCTTTCATTGTGGATTATTCAGGTGTGATATCTGTTCGCCTTGCATTTTCTGGGACCTTTTTTTCTTTTCCACAGTATACTCGTCATGGTCTTTCTCAGCTATCTCCCTTAGATGTGCTCATCAGTCCGTTCTCCTTCAGTCGAAGGGATTAATTTTGTATTTCTTGAATCACCGTATGTTCTCTAGGCCGAGGTGTGAGTGCTTTCGTGATTCTTGGTTGCTGTCTTAGAATTTGCAGCGGTCACTTGTAGGACTCTTTGCTATCCTAGCCTAGGTCAAGCGAAGCACTGACAACCCGTGGTCATCTGGCTTGGTTTGACATCCTGAGATCAGAAACTCCAAATTCGAGGTGGTCCTGGCAACCCCCTTCATGGACATAATGTTTTTCTGAGACAAATTAGACAAATCTGATGAATTCCTCGCTCCAGGAAAGATATTTTTCTTTCTCTTTTGTGGAGTCGGGAAGTTTCGAACTTGACCCCTGACCCTTGAACATTGCCCTAGATTCCATCTAGATAAGGGCTGACTTTATTTCTATAGGCTGTGCCATTTGTTTGACCTACATCCTCAGCCCTGGCATGTTTATTTTTCTGGAAACAGAATTGTAATGTTCTAATTTTCAGCCAGCTTCCTTCCATATGGCGTCAAAGCACACAATCAATAATCCTTCTACGGCAAGAAGTCGGGGGAGAGAATTTCATTGGAGCCAAAGTGAGCACTCTAGCCTGGGAGGGCAGCCTTCACAAAGGAACCAAGCCCTCTGGAAAAGGGTGATTTTCAGCACACTTGTAGAGCCCTTCCCAACAAAGAGACCTACCCCAAGCATGACAGGGCTCCATTCCTTCAAGGCTTCCAAGACATCTCTTGGGACGCATTAGCATGTGGCCAGTGGGCCCCCGTGACGCCAGAGCTATGGAAAGTGAGACTGATCTTCGAAGAATGCTAGGGGCCTAGGAAAGGAGGCATCGACTCTTCTCTTCAACGTCCTCAAGAGATCCTTCTTGACTTTGGATTATGCTTAAGGCAGAAGGACACTGTAGGTCTGATAGGGCCCAAGTGCGGCCTCGTGTTTCCAATCAAGTTTCAAGCTTGAATCAGCATGGCCTCCCCATAGACTTGAATAGATGACAATGTTCTCCTCTCAGTGCTTGTCCCTCTATTCTCGCTTCTTGCCAAGGATTCCTTTCTTATCCCTGGCATCAGAGTCTGTTTGAGCTCTTCCAGTTTCTGTGCCCGCTTTCTGTTTGTCAAAGCAGTTTCTGGGTATGTCTCCCTTTAATAGCCCAGCCTAGGCCAATCCTCAGACTGTACCCATGCGGCCATCTTGGGGGACATGTTCACCGTGATGTCATAAAGAACCTCAGAAGGCCAAGTTGTCCTGACAACCTCCAAGCACACAGAGTTTCAGAGCCATCTCAGACCAGTCTGACTCCTCCCCCTTTCCAGGCAGGATAGTTTTCCTTTTTCTGGATTTCTTGTCGGTTTCTAACTTTCTCCTCGAACTTGGAAAGGCCTGCTCCCTTCTCTCTAGACACTGGTTTCTTTCCTGTAAGATTACCCTGGGTGTTATCTCTTATGTCTTGGGTAGATGTCCAAGTGGGTGGACCTTCCCCAGAGAAAGTCCTGGACTCCCTCCCAAGTTGAAGTTGCCCAGGCAATCCTCTGATGCGCAATGATCATGTCATCTCCTAGCACTCTGCCAATTCCGCCTTGGCAGGTCCCATGTTTTCCTTCCTTCTTCCTTTGGGGAAGTGTACCAGATGCCTTCCTAGATTGGAATATTCTCACGGTTCTTTTTCTGGTGCGTATTGAGAACGGAGCCTCACAATTGCTACTCCTTTATGACCTCTGTCCGCACCGTACCATGAAATCTCTATTCCCTAACAGTGCTAATGTGGTCTGCACCCGCGCTGTGAAAGAGTGAGGCCCGGGCTACCCAAGCGGAACGTGGGCACTTGCCCGCTCCACCACAGGGCCGGCCCTGACTTGTACTTTTGGACCAACCTGTGGCCTGAACTTGGGAAGATGTGGGCCTGTTTGGATTATTCGTGAAGGTGATTAGTAGGAACATCATGGACGGTAACGTTTTCCGTTGGTTCCTGGGCTTAGCACGGATCAGGTTCTCTTGGTAGGATTCCTCTTCATGTATTTGGAATGGTCTACCTTTCTGTAGCATCAGTAAGCCTTTTGAGGTGATTTTCCATCCTTGGAAGTTCACCTTCTCTAATCTCTTTCAGCCCCCAAAGCTGTATGCCGTCATTCTGGACCCCTTTTTGGATGTTTGATTTTAGGTGGATTTATTGCCATAACCCTGCATTAGAACATGCTATGTCTTTCAGATTTACATCCTCATCGATTTAGACTTCCGTGTAGGTTCCATCCTCTTCACCAGCGTAAGCCGAATCACAGGCCCTCACCACACACTTGTGCCTCATCATCTCTTTCACCCTCCCCAACCGCCCCGCTTTGCCTCTGGGCGCCCCCGATCAAATGTCCAGTGCCACCTGTTGGTTAGTGCTTGTTTTTTCTACTCCTTGTAAGTGAGATCCTACGGTATTTGACTTTGTCCCTGGGGCTTGTTTCACTTCCCCTAAAACCCTCCCAGCCATTCTGGTGGTCACAAATGGCTGGATTGCATCCTTTGTTCCCGCTGAGTGGTCTGCCATTGTGTGGCTATAGCCCATGTTCCTTCTCCATTCGTCCCTTGCTGGGCACCAGGGCGGCTTCCAAGTCTTGGAGAGCGGGAGTAAGGCTGTGGTGAACTCAGCGGTGCACGTCTTTAGGTGGTAGTGTTTCCGAGTTCTTTGGCTAAACGCCCCCCAGGGGAATAGCTGGATCATATGGGACATGGATTCTTAAATTTCGGAGGCAGTTCCACTTCGCTTGGCCTAGTGGCTGCACCGGTTTCCACTGCCAGCAGCAGTGCTGGAGGCTTCCCTTCTCTCCACCTCCTCTCTGACGCTTGTTCTTTCCTGTCTGCCTCCTTATAGCCATTCTGACCACAGTGAGCTGCTATGTCATTGCGGTTTGGATTTGCCTTGGCCTCAGACTTAATGAGGGTGAACAAGTTTTCATGCACCTGTTGGCCCTCTTTAGATCTTCTTGGGAGTAATCTCTGTGTCCATCTTTGGCCCAGGATTTCATTGGCTTGTTCTTTTTCTTGTGGAGACGTGTGAGTTGATTGTATCTTTGGGCTTTTCACCCCTTGTCCGATGTGTGCTTTGCAAACATCCACTCCCAGTTGTTGTGCTGTCTTTGCATTGAGTCGATGGTTTCCTTGACTGGGCAGAAGCGTCTGCATGTGAGGTGGTCCCGTTTGTTTCTTGTCTCCTTTGCTGCCCTTGCCCAGTCAGACAGGCTTCCTCCAAATAGGCGGCTCAGACAGATGGCAAAGAGCACTCTGCCTAGGTCTTCTCCTACAAGTTTCACGGTTTCAAGTGTGCCATTCAGGGCTTTAATCCATTCCAGGTGGTGCGTGTGCCAGGTGGCACATCATGGTCTACTCTCGTTGTGTTCCATGTGGCTGAGCAGGCTTCCCAGCACCGTTTCTTGGAGTGACTCTCCTTTGTCCACTGTCTCCTCTTGGCTCCCTGGTCGCAAATGGGCTGTCCTTGTATGTTTGAGTTGGGCTCTGGGCTCTCGATTCTGTTGCATGGGTCTGTGTGCCTGTTTTTGGGCCCGGACTGTGCCGTTTCGGTACCTAGCGCTTCGTCCTCTATGTTGAAATCAGAAAGTGTGATACGTCCTGCTTTGTTCATTTTCCTGAGGATTCCTTGGCCTATTCAGGGTCTTTTGTTGCTGGCTGGAAACTTTAGGATTCTCTCTTCTATCTCTCTGGCAAATATGGCTGCAACTTTGACTGGGATTGCATGGAATCCAGAGATTCCTTTCTCCGCTATGGACGTTTCAAGTGTGTTAATTCTTCCATTCCTAGGTCCCGGAATATCCTTCTTTTTCCTTGTGTCGTCTTGAATTTCTTTCCCCAAACGTTTGCTAGTTTTCGGTTGACATAGCTTTCACCTGTTTTGCTAAGGTTCTTCATAGACATCTTCTTCTTCGTACTGGCAAGCTGTGTTTTTTGTTCGTTTGTGTTTAGCTTCCATTTGTCTACTCTTTGCAACTTGTAATTGGTTCTGTTTTGGCAGAAGTGCATCGCTGTGCTCACATCTGCTGGCAATGCTCCTGTATTTGCTGTGGAAGTCTGGCCCTATCTAACGTCCCTTCCCATCTGCCTCTGCACCCCCTCGGACGCCTGCCCCAGAATGACTGAAGCAGTGGTGAGGAGGCTCACCCCCAGGATTCCACCCGGCCCACCCCGGGCCACCGACCCAGAAGCTGCGGACCTCACCGCTGCACCACCGGCCGGCCCCTTTCATGTTCCATTGGCAACCTGCAGTTGAGTGCAATGGGGCTTGAATATGCTGCTTGAGCCCAACTCTGGCACTGTGTAGATGAGGCCAGGTTGTTTGTCGGGGCCACTGTGACGTCAGAGGATTGGTCATAGTTGTGCGTCTGCTGTCCCGGCAAACTTCACGGACACAGGGCTTCAGAGCCCGCTTGGAGCAGTCTCATAACGCACCCTTCCCAGTGAGCCCAGGTTTGACCTTCGTTGCCGTTTTTTGGCTTGTGAATTTCTCTGACTTTCAAACGTTCCAGCACAGTGTGTCTAAAGACTGACATCTTTCATTGTGGATTATTCAGGTGTGATATCTGTTCGCCTTGCATTTTCTGGGACCTTTTTTTCTTTTCCACAGTATACTCGTCATGGTCTTTCTCAGCTATCTCCCTTAGATGTGCTCATCAGTCCGTTCTCCTTCAGTCCAAGTGATTAATTTTGTATTTCTTGAATCACCGTATGTTCTCTAGGCCGAGGTGTGAGTGCTTTCGTGATTCTTGGTTGCTGTCTTTGAATTTGCAGCGGTCACTTGTAGGACTCTTTGCTATCCTAGCCTAGGTCAAGCGAAGCACTGACAACCCGTGGTCATCTGGCTTGGTTTGACATCCTGAGATCAGAAACTCCAAATTCGAGGTGGTCCTGGCAACCCCCTTCATGGACATCATGTTTTTCCGAGACATATTAGACAAATCTGATGAATTCCTCGCTCCAGGAAAGATATTTTTCTTTCTCTTTTGTGGATTTGGGAAGTTTCGAACTTGACCCCTGACCCTTGGACGTTGCCCTAGATCCCGTCTAGATGCGGGCTTACTTTATTTCTATAGGCTGTGCCATTCGTTTGACCTACATCCTCAGCCCTGGCATGTTTATTTTTCTGGAAACAGAATTGTAATGTTCTAATTTTCAGCCAGCTTCCTTCCAGATCGCGTCAAAGCACATAATCAATAATCCTTCTACGGCAAGAGGTCGGGGGAGAGAATTTCATTGGAGCCAAAGTGAGCACTCTAGCCTGGGAGGGCAGCCTTCACAAAGGAACCAAGCCCTCTGGAAAAGGGTGATTTTCAGCACACTTGTAGAGCCCTTCCCAACAAAGAGACCTACCCCAAGCATGACAGGGCTCCATTCCTTCAAGGCTTCCAAGACATCTCTTGGGACGCATTAGCATGTGGCCAGTGGGCCCCCGTGACGCCAGAGCTATAGAAAGTGAGACTGATCTTCCAAGAAAGCTAGGGGCCTAGGAAAGGAGGCGTCGACTCTTCTCTTCAATGTCCTCAAGAGATCCTTCTTGACTTTGGATTATGCTTAAGGCAGAAGGACACTGTAGGTCTGATAAGGCCCAAGTGCGGCCTCATGTTTCCAGTCAAGTTTCAAGCTTGAATCAGCATGGCCTCCCCATAGACTTGAATAGATGACAATGTTCTCCTCTCAGTGCTTGTCCCTCTATTCTGGCTTCTTGCCAAGGATTCCTTTCTTATCCCTGGCATTAGAGTCTGTTTGATCTCTTCCAGTTTCTGTGCCCGCTTTCTGTTTGTCAAAGCTGTTTCTGGGTATGTCTCCCTTTAATAGCCCAGCCTAGGCCAATCCTCAGACTGTAACCATGCGGCCATCTTGGGGGACATGTTCACCGTGATGTCATAAAGAACCTCAGAAGGCTAAGTTGTCCTGACATCCTCCAAGCACACAGAGTTTCAGAGCCATCTCAGACCAGTCTGACTCCTCCCCCTTTCCAGGTAGGATAGTTTTCCTTTTTCTGGATGTCTTGTCGGTTTCTAACTTTCTCCTCGAACTTGGAAAGGCCTGCTCCCTTCTCTGTAGACACTGGTCTCTTTCCTGTAAGATTACCCTGGGTGCTATCTCTTATGTCGTGGGTAGAAGGCCAAGTGGGTGGACCTTCCCCAGAGAAAGTCCTGGACTCCCTCCCAAGTTGAAGTTGCCCGGGCAATCCTCTGATGCGCAATGATCGTGTCATCTCCTAGCACTCTGCCAATTCCGCCTAGGCAGGTCCCATGTTTTCCTTCCTTCTTCCTTTGGGGAAGTGTACCAGATGCCTTCCTAGATTGGAATATTCTCACGGTGCTTTTTCTGGTGCGTATTGATAAGGGACCCTCACAATTCCTACTTCTTTATGACCTCTGTCCGCACCGTACCATGAAATCTCTATTCCCTAACATGGCTAATGTGATCTGCACCCGTGCTGTGAAAGAGTGAGGCCCGGGCCACCCAAGCGGAACGTGGGCACTTGCCCGCTCCACCACAGGGCCGGCCCTGACTTGTACTTTTGGACCAACCTGTGGCCTGAACTTGGGAAGATGTGGGCCTGTTTGGATTATTCGTGAAGCTCATTAGTAGGAACATCATGGACGGTAACGTTTTCCGTTGGTTCCTGGGCTTAGCACGGATCAGGTTCTCTTGGTAGGATTCCTCTTCATGTATTTGGAATGGTCTACCTTTCTGTAGCATCAGTAAGGCTTTTGAGGTGATTTTCCATCCTTGGAAGTTCACCTTCTCTAATCTCTTTCATCCCCCAAAGCTGTATGCCGTCATTCTGGACCCCTTTTTGGATTTTTGCTTTTAGGTGGATTTATTGCCATAACCCTGCATTCGAACATCCTATGTCTTTCAGATTTACATCCTCATCGATTTAGACTTCCGTGTAGGTTCCATCCTCTTCACCAGCGTAAGCCGAATCACAGGCCCTCACCACACACTTGTGCCTCATCATCTCTTTCACCCTCCCCCACCGCCCCGCTTTGCCTCTGGGCACCCCCGATCAAATGTCCAGTGCCGCCTGTTGGTCAGTGCTTGCTTTTTCTTCTCCTTGAAAGTGAGATCCTACGGTATTTGACTTTGTCCCTGGGGCTTGTTTCACTTCCCCTAAAACCCTCCCAGCCATTCTGGTGGTCACAAATGGCTGGATTGCATCCTTTGTTGCCGCTGAGTGGTCTGCCATTGTGTGGCTATAGCCCATGTTCCTTCTCCATTCGTCCCTTGCTGGGCACCAGGGCGGCTTCCAAGTCTTGGAGAGCGGGAGTAAGGCTGTGGTGAACTCAGCGGTGCACATGTCTTTAGGCGGTAGTGTTTCCGAGTTCTTTGGCTAAACGCGCCCCAGAGGAATAGCTGGATCATATGGGACATGGATTCTTAAATTTCGGAGGCAGTTCCACACCGCTTGGCCTAGTGGCTGCACCGGTTTCCACTGCCACCAGCAGTGCAGGAGGCTTCCCTTCTCTCCACCTCCTCTCTGACGCTTGTTGTTTCCTGTCTGCCTCCTTATAGCCATTCTGACCACGGTGAGCTGCTATGTCCTTGCGGTTTGGATTTGCCTTGAACTCAGGCTTAATGAGGGTGAACAAGTTTTCATGCACCTGTTGGCCCTCTTTAGATCTTCTTGGGAGAAATCTCTGTGTCCATCTTTGGCCCAGGTTTTCATTGGCTTGTTCTTTTTCTTGTGGAGACGTGTGAGTTGATTGTATCTTTGGGCTTTTCACCCCTTGTCCGATGTGTGCTTTGCAAACATCCACTCCCAGTTGTTGTGCTGTCTTTGCATTGAGTCGATGGTTTCCTTGACTGGGCAGAAGCGTCTGCATGTGAGGTGGTCCCGTTTGTTTCTTGTCTCCTTTGCTGCCCTTGCCCAGTCAGACAGGCTTCTTCCCAATAGGCGGCTCAGACAGATGGCAAAGAGCACTCTGCCTAGGTCTTCTCCTACAAGTTTCACGGTTTCAAGTGTGCCATTCAGGGCTTTAATCCATTCCAGGTGGTGCGTGTGCCAGGTGGAACATCATGGTCTACTCTCGTTGTGTTCCATGTGGCTGTGCAGGCTTCCCAGCACCGTTTATCGGAGAGACTCTCCTTTGTCCACTGTCTCCTCTTGGCTCCCTGGTCGCAAATGGGCTGTCCATGTATGTTTGAGTTGGGCTCTGGGCTCTCGATTCTGTTGCATGGGTCTGTGTGCCTGTTTTTGGGCCCGGACTGGGCCGTTTCGGTACCCAGCGCTTCGTCCTCTAGGTTGAAATCAGAAAGTGTGATACGTCCTGCTTTGTTCGTTTTCCTGAGGATTCCTTGGCCTATTCAGGGTCTCTTGTTGCTGGCCGGAAACTTTAGGATTCTCTCTTCTATCTCTCTGGCAAATATGGCTGCAACTTTGACTGGGATTGCATGGAATCCAGAGATTCCTTTCTCCGCTATGGACGTTTCAAGTGTGTTAATTCTTCCATTCCTAGGTCCCGGAATATCCTTCTTTTTCCTTGTGTCGTCTTGAATTTCTTTCCCCAAACGTTTGCTAGTTTTCGGTTGACATAGCTTTCACCTGTTTTGCTAAGGCTCTTCATAGACATCTTCTTCTTCGTACTGGCAAGCTGTGTTTTTTGTTCGTTTGTGTTTAGCTTCCGTTTTTCTATTCTTTGCAACTTGTAATTGGTTCTGTTTTGGCAGAAGTGCATCGCTGTGCTCACATCTGCTGGCAACGCTCCTGTATTTGCTGTGGAAGTCTGGCCCTATCTAACGTCCCTTCCCATCTGCCTCTACACCCCCTCGGACGCCTGCCCCAGAATGACTGAAGCAGTGGTGAGGAGGCTCACCCCCAGGATTCCACCCGGCCCACCCCGGGCCACCGACCCAGAAGCTGTGGACCTCACCGCTGCACCATCGGCCGGCCCCTTTCATGTTCCATTGGCAACCTGCAGTTGAGTGCAATGGGGCTTGAATATGCTGCTTGAGCCCAGCTCTGGCACTGTGTAGATGAGGCCAGGTGGTTTGTCGGGGCCACTGTGACGTCAGAGGATTGGTCATAATTGTGTGTCTGCTGTCCCGGCAAGCTTCATGGACACAGGGCTTCAGAGCCCGCTTGGAGCAGTCTCATAACTCACCCTTCCCAGTGAGCCCAGGTTTGACCTTCGCTGCCGTGTTTTGGCTTGTGAATTTCTCTGACTTTCAAACGTTCCAGCAGAGCCTGTCTAAAGACTGACATCTTTCATTGTGGATTATTCAGGTGTGATATCTGTTCGCCTTGCATTTTCTGGGACCTTTTTTTCTTTTCCACAGTATGCTCGTCATGGTCTTTCTCAGCTATCTCCCTTAGATGTGCTCATCAGTCCGTTCTCCTTCAGTCCAAGTGATTAATTTTGTATTTCTTGAATCACCGTATGTTCTCTAGGCCGAGGTGTGAGTGCTTTCGTGATTCTTGGTTGCTGTCTTTGAATTTGCAGCGGTCACTTGTAGGACTCTTTGCTATCCTAGCCTAGGTCAAATGAAGCACTGAGAACCCGAGGTCATCTGGGTTGGTTTGACATCCTGAGATCAGAAACTCCAAATTCGAGGTGGTCCTGGCAACCCCCTTCATGGACATCATGTTTTTCCGAGACAAATTAGACAAATCTGATGAATTCCTCGCTCCAGGAAAGATATTTTTCTTTCTCTTTTGTGGATTTGGGAAGTTTCGAACTTGACCCCTGACCCTTGGACGTTGCCCTAGATTCCGTCTAGATGCGGGCTTACTTTATTTCTATAGGTTGTGCCATTCGTTTGACCTACATCCTCAGCCCTGGCATGTTTATTTTTCTGGAAACAGAATTGTAATGTTCTAATTTTCAGCCAGCTTCCTTCCATATGGCGTCAAAGCACATAATCAATAATCCTTCTACGGCAAGAGGTCGGGGGAGAGAATTTCATTGGAGCCAAAGTGAGCACTCTAGCCTGGGAGGGCAGCCTTCACAAAGGAACCAAGCCCTCTGGAAAAGGGTGATTTTCAGCACACTTGTAGATCCCTTGCCAACAAAGAGACCTACCCCAAGCATGACAGGGCTCCATTCCTTCCAGGCTTCCAAGACATCTCTTGGGACGCATTAGCATGTGGCCAGTGGGCCCCCGTGACGCCAGAGCTATAGAAAGTGAGACTGATCTTCCAAGAAAGCTAGGGGCCTAGGAAAGGAGGCATCGACTCTTCTCTTCAATGTCCTCAAGAGATCCTTCTTGACTTTGGATTATGCTTAAGGCAGAAGGACACTGTAGGTCTGATAAGGCCCAAGTGCGGCCTCGTGTTTCCAGTCAAGTTTCAAGCTTGAATCAGCATGGCCTCCCCATAGACTTGAATAGATGACAATGTTCTCCTCTCAGTGCTTGTCCCTCTATTCTGGCTTCTTGCCAAGGATTCCTTTCTTATCCCTGGCATCAGAGTCTGTTTGATCTCTTCCAGTTTCTGTGCCCGCTTTCTGTTTGTCAAAGCTGTTTCTGGGTATGTCTCCCTTTAATAGCCCAGCCTAGGCCAATCCTCAGACTGTACCCATGCGGCCATCTTGGGGGACATGTTCACCGTGATGTCATAAAGAACCTCAGAAGGCTAAGTTGTCCTGACAACCTCCAAGCACACAGAGTTTCAGAGCCATCTCAGACCAGTCTGACTCCTCCCCCTTTCCAGGTAGGATAGTTTTCCTTTTTCTGGATGTCTTGTCGGTTTCTAACTTTCTCCTCGAACTTGGAAAGGCCTGCTCCCTTCTCTCTAGACACTGGTCTCTTTCCTGTAAGATTACCCTGGGTGTTATCTCTTATGTCGTGGGTAGATGGCCAAGTGGGTGGACCTTCCCCAGAGAAAGTCCTGGACTCCCTCCCAAGTTGAAGTTGCCCGGGCAATCCTCTGATGCGCAATGATCGTGTCATCTCCTAGCACTCTGCCAATTCCGCCTTGGCAGGTCCCATGTTTTCCTTCCTTCTTCCTTTGGGGAAGTGTACCAGATGCCTTCCTAGATTGGAATATTCTCACGGTGCTTTTTCTGGTGCGTATTGATAAGGGACCCTCACAATTCCTACTTCTTTATGACCTCTGTCCGCACCGTACCATGAAATCTCTATTCCCTAACAGGGCTAATGTGATCTGCACCCGTGCTGTGAAAGAGTGAGGCCCGGGCCACCCAAGCGGAACGTGGGCACTTGCCCGCTCCACCACAGGGCCGGCCCTGACTTGTACTTTTGGACCAACCTGTGGCCTGAACTTGGGAAGATGTGGGCCTGTTTGGATTATTCGTGAAGCTGATTAGTAGGAACATCATGGACGGTAACGTTTTCCGTTGGTTCCTGGGCTTAGCACGGATCAGGTTCTCTTGGTAGGATTCCTCTTCATGTATTTGGAATGGTCTACCTTTCTGTAGCATCAGTAAGGCTTTTGAGGTGATTTTCCATCCTTGGAAGTTCACCTTCTCTAATCTCTTTCAGCCCCCAAAGCTGTATGCCGTCATTCTGGACCCCTTTTTGGATTTTTGCTTTTAGGTGGATTTATTGCCATAACCCTGCATTCGAACATCCTATGTCTTTCAGATTTACATCCTCATCGATTTAGACTTCCGTGTAGGTTCCATCCTCTTCACCAGCGTAAGCCGAATCACAGGCCCTCACCACACACTTGTGCCTCATCATCTCTTTCACCCTCCCCCACCGCCCCGCTTTGCCTCTGGGCACCCCCGATCAAATGTCCAGTGCCGCCTGTTGGTCAGTGCTTGCTTTTTCTTCTCCTTGTAAGTGAGATCCTACGGTATTTGACTTTGTCCCTGGGGCTTGTTTCACTTCCCCTAAAACCCTCCCAGCCATTCTGGTGGTCACAAATGGCTGGATTGCATCCTTTGTTCCCGCTGAGTGGTATGCCATTGTGTGGCTATAGCCCATGTTCCTTCTCCATTCGTCCCTTGCTGGGCACCAGGTCGGCTTCCAAGTCTTGGAGAGCGGGAGTAAGGCTGTGCTGAACTCAGCGGTGCACATGTCTTTAGGCGGTAGTGTTTCCGAGTTCTTTGGCTAAACACGCCCCAGAGGAATAGCTGGATCATATGGGACATGGATTCTTAAATTTCGGAGGCAGTTCCACACCGCTTGGCCTAGTGGCTGCACCGGTTTCCACTGCCACCAGCAGTGCAGGAGGCTTCCCTTCTCTCCACCTCCTCTCTGACGCTTGTTGTTTCCTGTCTGCCTCCTTATAGCCATTCTGACCACAGTGAGCTGCTATGTCATTGCGGTTTGGATTTGCCTTGGCCTCAGACTTAATGAGGGTGAACAAGTTTTCATGCACCTGTTGGCCCTCTTTAGATCTTCTTGGGAGAAATCTCTGTGTCCATCTTTGGCCCAGGGTTTCATTGGCTTGTTCTTTTTGTTGTGAAGACGTGTGAGTTGATTGTACCTTTGGGCTTTTCACCCCTTGTCCGATGTGTGCTTTGCAAACATCCACTCCCAGTTGTTGTGCTGTCTTTGCATTGAGTCGATGGTTTCCTTGACTGGGCAGAAGCGTCTGCATGTGAGGTGGTCCCGTTTGTTTCTTGTCTCCTTTGCTGCCCTTGCCCAGTCAGACATGCTTCTTCCCAATAGGCGGCTCAGACAGATGGCAAAGAGCACTCTGCCTAGGTCTTCTCCTACAAGTTTCACGGTTTCAAGTGTGCCATTCAGGGCTTTAATCCATTCCAGGTGGTGCGTATGCCAGGTGGAACATCATGGTCTACTCTCGTTGTGTTCCATGTGGCTGTGCAGGCTTCCCAGCACCGTTTCTTGGAGAGACTCTCCTTTGTCCACTGTCTCCTCTTGGCTCCCTGGTCGCAAATGGGCTGTCCATGTATGTTTGAGTTGGGCTCTGGGCTCTCGATTCTTTTGCATGGGTCTGTGTGCCTGTTTTTGGGGCCGGACTGTGCCGTTTCGGTACCTAGCGCTTCGTCCTCTAGGTTGAAATCAGAAAGTGTGATACGTCCTGCTTTGTTCGTTTTCCTGAGGATTCCTTGGCCTATTCAGGGTCTCTTGTTGCTGGCTGGAAACTTTAGGATTCTCTCTTCTATCTCTCTGGCAAATATGGCTGCAACTTTGACTGGGATTGCATGGAATCCAGAGATTCCTTTCTCCGCTATGGACGTTTCAAGTGTGTTAATTCTTCCTTTCCTAGGTCCCGGAATATCCTTCTTTTTCCTTGTGTCGTCTTGAATTTCTTTCCCCAAACGTTTGCTAGTTTTCGGTTGACATAGCTTTCACCTGTTTTGCTAAGGCTCTTCATAGACATCTTCTTCTTCGTACTGGCAAGCTGTGTTTTTTGTTCGTTTGTGTTTAGCTTCCGTTTTTCTATTCTTTGCAACTTGTAATTGGTTCTGTTTTGGCAGAAGTGCATCGCTGTGCTCACATCTGCTGGCAACGCTCCTGTATTTGCTGTGGAAGTCTGGCCCTATCTAACGTCCCTTCCCATCTGCCTCTACACCCCCTCGGACGCCTGCCCCAGAATGACTGAAGCAGTGGTGAGGAGGCTCACCCCCAGGATTCCACCCGGCCCACCCCGGGCCACCGACCCAGAAGCTGCGGACCTCACCGCTGCACCACCGGCCGGCCCCTTTCATGTTCCATTGGCAACCTGCAGTTGAGTGCAATGGGGCTTGAATATGCTGCTTGAGCCCAGCTCTGGCACTGTGTAGATGAGGCCAGGTGGTTTGTCGGGGCCACTGTGACGTCAGAGGATTGGTCATAATTGTGTCTGCTGTCCCGGCAAGCTTCATGGACACAGGGCTTCAGAGCCCGCTTGGAGCAGTCTCATAACTCACCCTTCCCAGTGAGCCCAGGTTTGACCTTCGCTGCCGTGTTTTGGCTTGTGAATTTCTCTGACTTTCAAACGTTCCAGCAGAGCCTGTCTAAAGACTGACATCTTTCATTGTGGATTATTCAGGTGTGATATCTGTTCGCCTTGCATTTTCTGGGACCTTTTTTTCTTTTCCACAGTATGCTCGTCATGGTCTTTCTCAGCTATCTCCCTTAGATGTGCTTATCAGTCCGTTCTCCTTCAGTCCAAGTGATTAATTTTGTATTTCTTGAATCACCGTATGTTCTCTAGGGCGAGGTGTGAGTGCTTTCGTGATTCTTGGTTGCTGTCTTTGAATTTGCAGCGGTCACTTGTAGGACTCTTTGCTATCCTAGCCTAGGTCAAATGAAGCACTGAGAACCCGAGGTCATCTGGGTTGGTTTGACATCCTGAGATCAGAAACTCCAAATTCGAGGTGGTCCTGGCAACCCCCTTCATGGACATCATGTTTTTCCGAGACAAATTAGACAAATCTGATGAATTCCTCGCTCCAGGAAAGATATTTTTCTTTCTCTTTTGTGGATTTTGGAAGTTTCGAACTTGACCCCTGACCCTTGGACGTTGCCCTAGATTCCGTCTAGATGCGGGCTTACCTTATTTCTATAGGCTGTGCCATTCGTTTGACCTACATCCTCAGCCCTGGCATGTTTATTTTTCTGGAAACAGAATTGTAATGTTCTAATTTTCAGCCAGCTTCCTTCCAGATGGCGTCAAAGCACATAATCAATAATCCTTCTACGGCAAGAGGTCGGGGGAGAGAATTTCATTGGAGCCAAAGTGAGCACTCTAGCCTGGGAGGGCAGCCTTCACAAAGGAACCAAGCCCTCTGGAAAAGGGTGATTTTCAGCACACTTGTAGAGCCCTTCCCAACAAAGAGACCTACCCCAAGCATGACAGGGCTCCATTCCTTCCAGGCTTCCAAGACATCTCTTGGGACGCATTAGCATGTGGCCAGTGGGCCCCCGTGACGCCAGAGCTATAGAAAGTGAGACTGATCTTCCAAGAAAGCTAGGGGCCTAGGAAAGGAGGCGTCGACTCTTCTCTTCAATGTCCTCAAGAGATCCTTCTTGACTTTGGATTATGCTTAAGGCAGAAGGACACTGTAGGTCTGATAAGGCCCAAGTGCGGCCTCGTGTTTCCAGTCAAGTTTCAAGCTTGAATCAGCATGGCCTCCCCATAGACTTGAATAGATGACAATGTTCTCCTCTCAGTGCTTGTCCCTCTATTCTGGCTTCTTGCCAAGGATTCCTTTCTTATCCCTGGCATTAGAGTCTGTTTGATCTCTTCCAGTTTCTGTGCCCGCTTTCTGTTTGTCAAAGCTGTTTCTGGGTATGTCTCCCTTTAATAGCCCAGCCTAGGCCAATCCTCAGACCGTAACCATGCGGCCATCTTGGGGGACATGTTCACCGTGATGTCATAAAGAACCTCAGAAGGCTAAGTTGTCCTGACATCCTCCAAGCACACAGAGTTTCAGAGCCATCTCAGACCAGTCTGACTCCTCCCCCTTTCCAGGTAGGATAGTTTTCCTTTTTCTGGATGTCTTGTCGGTTTCTAACTTTCTCCTCGAACTTGGAAAGGCCTGCTCCCTTCTCTGTAGACACTGGTCTCTTTCCTGTAAGATTACCCTGGGTGCTATCTCTTATGTCGTGGGTAGAAGGCCAAGTGGGTGGACCTTCCCCAGAGAAAGTCCTGGACTCCCTCCCAAGTTGAAGTTGCCCGGGCAATCCTCTGATGCGCAATGATCGTGTCATCTCCTAGCACTCTGCCAATTCCGCCTAGGCAGGTCCCATGTTTTCCTTCCTTCTTCCTTTGGGGAAGTGTACCAGATGCCTTCCTAGATTGGAATATTCTCACGGTGCTTTTTCTGGTGCGTATTGATAAGGGACCCTCACAATTCCTACTTCTTTATGACCTCTGTCCGCACCGTACCATGAAATCTCTATTCCCTAACATGGCTAATGTGATCTGCACCCGTGCTGTGAAAGAGTGAGGCCCGGGCCACCCAAGCGGAACGTGGGCACTTGCCCGCTCCACCACAGGGCCGGCCCTGACTTGTACTTTTGGACCAACCTATGGCCTGAACTTGGGAAGATGTGGGCCTGTTTGGATTATTCGTGAAGCTGATTAGTAGGAACATCATGGACGGTAACGTTTTCCGTTGGTTCCTGGGCTTAGCACGGATCAGGTTCTCTTGGTAGGATTCCTCTTCATGTATTTGGAATGGTCTACCTTTCTGTAGCATCAGTAAGCCTTTTGAGGTGATTTTCCATCCTTGGAAGTTCACCTTCTCTAATCTCTTTCAGCCCCCAAAGCTGTATGCCGTCATTCTGGACCCCTTTTTGGATTTTTGCTTTTAGGTGGATTTATTGCCATAACCCTGCATTCGAACATCCTATGTCTTTCAGATTTACATCCTCATCGATTTAGACTTCCGTGTAGGTTCCATCCTCTTCACCAGCGTAAGCCGAATCACAGGCCCTCACCACACACTTGTGCCTCATCATCTCTTTCACCCTCCCCCACCGCCCCGCTTTGCCTCTGGGCACCCCTGATCAAATGTCCAGTGCCGCCTGTTGGTCAGTGCTTGCTTTTTCTTCTCCTTGAAAGTGAGATCCTACGGTATTTGACTTTGTCCCTGGGGCTTGTTTCACTTCCCCTAAAACCCTCCCAGCCATTCTGGTGGTCACAAATGGCTGGATTGCATCCTTTGTTGCCGCTGAGTGGTCTGCCATTGTGTGGCTATAGCCCATGTTCCTTCTCCATTCGTCCCTTGCTGGGCACCAGGGCGGCTTCCAAGTCTTGGAGAGCGGGAGTAAGACTGTGGTGAACTCAGCGGTGCACATGTCTTTAGGCGGTAGTGTTTCCGAGTTCTTTGGCTAAACGCGCCCCAGAGGAATAGCTGGATCATATGGGACATGGATTCTTAAATTTCGGAGGCAGTTCCACACCGCTTGGCCTAGTGGCTGCACCGGTTTCCACTGCCACCAGCAGTGCAGGAGGCTTCCCTTCTCTCCACCTCCTCTCTGACGCTTGTTGTTTCCTGTCTGCCTCCTTATAGCCATTCTGACCACGGTGAGCTGCTATGTCCTTGCGGTTTGGATTTGCCTTGAACTCAGGCTTAATGAGGGTGAACAAGTTTTCATGCACCTGTTGGCCCTCTTTAGATCTTCTTGGGAGAAATCTCTGTGTCCATCTTTGGCCCAGGTTTTCATTGGCTTGTTCTTTTTCTTGTGGAGACGTGTGAGTTGATTGTATCTTTGGGCTTCTCCCCCCTTGTCCGATGTGTGCTTTGTAAACATCCACTCCCAGTTGTTGTGCTGTCTTTGCATTGAGTCGATGGTTTCCTTGACTGGGCAGAAGCGTCTGCATGTGAGGTGGTCCCGTTTGTTTCTTGTCTCCTTTGCTGCCCTTGCCCAGTCAGACATGCTTCTTCCCAATAGGCGGCTCAGACAGATGGCAAAGAGCACTCTGCCTAGGTCTTCTCCTACAAGTTTCACGGTTTCAAGTTTGCCATTCAGGGCTTTAATCCATTCCAGGTGGTGCGTGTGCCAGGTGGAACATCATGGTCTACTCTCGTTGTGTTCCATGTGGCTGTGCAGGCTTCCCAGCACCGTTTCTTGGAGAGACTCTCCTTTGTCCACTGTCTCCTCTTGGCTCCCTGGTCGCAAATGGGCTGTCCATGTATGTTTGAGTTGGGCTCTGGGCTCTCGATTCTGTTGCATTTGTCTGTCTGCCTGTTTTTGGGGCCGGACTGTGCCGTTTCGGTACCTAGCGCTTCGTCCTCTAGGTTGAAATCAGAAAGTGTGATACGTCCTGCTTTGTTCGTTTTCCTGAGGATTCCTTGGCCTATTCAGGGTCTCTTGTTGCTGGCCGGAAACTTTAGGATTCTCTCTTCTATCTCTCTGGCAAATATGGCTGCAACTTTGACTGGGATTGCATGGAATCCAGAGATTCCTTTCTCCGCTATAGACGTTTCAAGTGTGTTAATTCTTCCATTCCTAGGTCCCGGAATATCCTTCTTTTTCCTTGTGTCGTCTTGAATTTCTTTCCCCAAAAGTTTGCTAGTTTTCGGTTGACATAGCTTTCACCTGTTTTGCTAAGGCTCTTCATAGACATCTTCTTCTTCGTACTGGCAAGCTGTGTTTTTTGTTCGTTTGTGTTTAGCTTCCGTTTTTCTATTCTTTGCAACTTGTAATTGGTTCTGTTTTGGCAGAAGTGCATCGCTGTGCTCACATCTGCTGGCAACGCTCCTGTATTTGCTGTGGAAGTCTGGCCCTATCTAACGTCCCTTCCCATCTGCCTCTACACCCCCTCGGACGCCTGCCCCAGAATGACTGAAGCAGTGGTGAGGAGGCTCACCCCCAGGATTCCACCCGGCCCACCCCAGGCCACCGACCCAGAAGCTGTGGACCTCACCGCTGCACCACCGGCCGGCCCCTTTCATGTTCCATTGGCAACCTGCAGTTGAGTGCAATGGGGCTTGAATATGCTGCTTGAGCCCAGCTCTGGCACTGTGTAGATGAGGCCAGGTGGTTTGTCGGGGCCACTGTGACGTCAGAGGATTGGTCATAATTGTGTGTCTGCTGTCCCGGCAAGCTTCATAGACACAGGGCTTCAGAGCCCGCTTGGAGCAGTCTCATAACTCACCCTTCCCAGTGAGCCCAGGTTTGACCTTCGCTGCCGTGTTTTGGCTTGTGAATTTCTCTGACTTTCAAACGTTCCAGCAGAGCCTGTCTAAAGACTGACATCTTTCATTGTGGATTATTCAGGTGTGATATCTGTTCGCCTTGCATTTTCTGGGACCTTTTTTTCTTTTCCACAGTATCCTCGTCATGGTCTTTCTCAGCTATCTCCCTTAGATGTGCTTATCAGTCCGTTCTCCTTCAGTCCAAGGGATTAATTTTGTATTTCTTGAATCACCGTATGTTCTCTAGGCCGAGGTGTGAGTGCTTTCGTGATTCTTGGTTGCTGTCTTTGAATTTGCAGCGGTCACTTGTAGGATTCTTTGCTATCCTAGCCTAGGTCAAACGAAGCACTGAGAACCCGTGGTCATCTGGGTTGGTTTGACATCCTGAGATCAGAAACTCCAAATTCGAGGTGGTCCTGGCAACCCCCTTCATGGACATCATGTTTTTCCGAGACAAATTAGACAAATCTGATGAATTCCTCGCTCCAGGAAAGATATTTCTCTTTCTCTTTTGTGGATTTGGGAAGTTTCGACCTTGACCCCTGACCCTTGGACGTTGCCCTAGATTCCGTCTAGATGCGGGCTTACTTTATTTCTATAGGCTGTGCCATTTGTTTGACCTACATCCTCAGCCCTGGCATGTTTATTTTTCTGGAAACAGAATTGTAATGTTCTAATTTTCAGCCAGCTTCCTTCCATATGGCGTCAAAGCACATAATCAATAATCCTTCTACGGCAAGAGGTCGGTAGAGAATTTCATTGGAGCCAAAGTGAGCACTCTAGCCTGGGAGGGCAGCCTTCACAAAGGAACCAAGCCCTCTGGAAAAGGGTGATTTTCAGCACACTTGTAGAGCCCTTCCCAACAAAGAGACCTACCCCAAGCATGACAGGGCTCCATTCCTTCGAGGCTTCCAAGACATCTCTTGGGACGCATTAGCATGTGGCCAGTGGGCCACCGTGACGCCAGAGCTATAGAAAGTGAGACTGATCTTCCAAGAACGCTAGGGGCCTAGGAAAGGAGGCATCGACTCTTCTCTTCAATGTCCTCAAGAGATCCTTCTTGACTTTGGATTATGCTTAAGGCAGAAGGACACTGTAGGACTGATAAGGCCCAAGTGCGGCCTCGTGTTTCCAGTCAAGTTTCAAGCTTGAATCAGCATGGCCTCCCCATAGACTTGAATAGATGACAATGTTCTCCTCTCAGTGCTTGTCCCTCTATTCTGGCTTCTTGCCAAGGATTCCTTTCTTATCCCTGGCATCAGAGTCTGTTTGATCTCTTCCAGTTTCTGTGCCCGCTTTCTGTTTGTCAAAGCTGTTTCTGGGTATGTCTCCCTTTAATAGCCCAGCCTAGGCCAATCCTCAGACTGTAACCATGCGGCCATCTTGGGGGACATGTTCACCGTGATGTCATAAAGAACCTCAGAAGGCTAAGTTGTCCTGACAACCTCCAAGCACACAGAGTTTCAGAGCCATCTCAGACAAGTCTGACTCCTCCCCCTTTCCAGGTAGGATAGTTTTCCTTTTTCTGGATTTCTTGTCGGTTTCTAACTTTCTCCTCGAACTTGGAAAGGCCTGCTCCATTCTCTCTAGACACTGGTCTCTTTCCTGTAAGATTACCCTGGGTGTTATCTCTTATGTCGTGGGTAGATGGCCAAGTGGGTGGACCTTCCCCAGAGAAAGTCCTGGACTCCCTCCCAAGTTGAAGTTGCCCGGGCAATCCTCTGATGCGCAATGATCGTGTCATCTCCTAGCACTCTGCCAATTCCGCCTTGGCAGGTCCCATGTTTTCCTTCCTTCTTCCTTTGGGGAAGTGTACCAGATGCCTTCCTAGATTGGAATATTCTCACGGTGCTTTTTCTGGTGCGTATTGATAAGGGACCCTCACAATTGCTACTTCTTTAGGACCTCTGTCCGCACCGTACCATGAAATCTCTATTCCCTAACAGTGCTAATGTGATCTGCACCCGTGCTGTGAAAGAGTGAGGCCTGGGCCACCCAAGCGGAACGTGGGCACTTGCCCGCTCCACCACAGGGCCGGCCCTGACTTGTACTTTTGGACCAACCTGTGGCCTGAACTTGGGAAGATGTGGGCCTGTTTGGATTATTCGTGAAGCTGATTAGTAGGAACATCATGGACGGTAACGTTTTCCGTTGGTTCCTGGGCTTAGCACGGATCAGGTTCTCTTGGTAGGATTCCTCTTCATGTATTTGGAATGGTCTACCTTTCTGTAGCATCAGTAAGCCTTTTGAGGTGATTTTCCATCCTTGGAAGTTCACCTTCTCTAATCTCTTTCAGCCCCCAAAGCTGTATGCCGTCATTCTGGACCCCTTTTTGGATTTTTGCTTTTAGGTGGATTTATTGCCATAACCCTGCATTCGAACATCCTATGTCTTTCAGATTTACATCCTCATCGATTTAGACTTCCGTGTAGGTTCCATCCTCTTCACCAGCGTAAGCCGAATCACAGGCCCTCACCACACACTTGTGCCTCATCATCTCTTCCACCCTCCCCCACCGCCCCGCTTTGCCTCTGGGCACCCCCGATCAAATGTCCAGTGCCGCCTGTTGGTCAGTGCTTGCTTTTTCTTCTCCTTGTAAGTGAGATCCTACGGTATTTGACTTTGTCCCTGGGGCTTGTTTCCCTACCCCTAAAACCCTCCCAGCCATTCTGGTGGTCACAAATGGCTGGATTGCATCCTTTGTTCCCGCTGAGTGGTATGCCATTGTGTGGCTATAGCCCATGTTCCTTCTCCATTCGTCCCTTGCTGGGCACCAGGGCGGCTTCCAAGTCTTGGAGAGCGGGAGTAAGGCTGTGCTGAACTCAGCGGTGCACATGTCTTTAGACGGTAGTGTTTCCGAGTTCTTTGGCTAAACGCGCCCCAGAGGAATAGCTGGATCATATGGGACATGGATTCTTAAATTTCGGAGGCAGTTCCACACCGCTTGGCCTAGTGGCTGCACCGGTTTCCACTGCCAGCAGCAGTGCAGGAGGCTTCCCTTCTCTCCACCTCCTCTCTGACGCTTGTTGTTTCCTGTCTGCCTCCTTATAGGCATTCTGACCATGGTGAGCTGCTATGTCCTTGCGGCTTGGATTTGCCTTGGCCTCAGGCTTAATGAGGGTGAACAAGTTTTCATGCACCTGTTGGCCCTCTTTAGATCTTCTTGGGAGAAATCTCTGTGTCCATCTTTGGCCCAGGTTTTCATTGGCTTGTTCTTTTTCTTGTGGAGACGTGTGAGTTGATTGTATCTTTGGGCTTTTCACCCCTTGTCCGATGTGTGCTTTGCAAACATCCACTCCCAGTTGTTGTGCTGTCTTTGCATTGAGTCGATGGTTTCCTTGACTGGGCAGAAGCGTCTGCATGTGAGGTGGTCCCGTTTGTTTCTTGTCTCCTTTGCTGCCCTTGCCCAGTCAGACAGGCTTCTTCCCAATAGGCGGCTCAGACAGATGGCAAAGAGCACTCTGCCTAGGTCTTCTCCTACAAGTTTCACGGTTTCAAGTGTGCCATTCAGGGCTTTAATCCATTCCAGGTGGTGCGTGTGCCAGGTGGAACATCATGGTCTACTCTCGTTGTGTTCCATGTGGCTGTGCAGGCTTCCCAGCACCGTTTATCGGAGAGACTCTCCTTTGTCCACTGTCTCCTCTTGGCTCCCTGGTCGCAAATGGGCTGTCCATGTATGTTTGAGTTGGGCTCTGGGCTCTCGATTCTGTTGCATGGGTCTGTGTGCCTGTTTTTGGGCCCGGACTGGGCCGTTTCGGTACCCAGCGCTTCGTCCTCTATGTTGAAATCAGAAAGTGTGATACGTCCTGCTTTGTTCGTTTTCCTGAGGATTCCTTGGCCTATTCAGGGTCTCTTGTTGCTGGCCGGAAACTTTAGGATTCTCTCTTCTATCTCTCTGGCAAATATGGCTGCAACTTTGACTGGGATTGCATGGAATCCAGAGATTCCTTTCTCCGCTATGGACGTTTCAAGTGTGTTAATTCTTCCATTCCTAGGTCCCGGAATATCCTTCTTTTTCCTTGTGTCGTCTTGAATTTCTTTCCCCAAACGTTTGCTAGTTTTCGGTTGACATAGCTTGCACCTGTTTTGCTAAGGCTCTTCATAGACATCTTCTTCTTCGTACTGGCAAGCTGTGTTTTTTGTTCGTTTGTGTTTAGCTTCCGTTTTTCTATTCTTTGCAACTTGTAATTGGTTCTGTCTTGGCAGAAGTGCATCGCTGTGCTCACATCTCCTGGCAACGCTCCTGTATTTGCTGTGGAAGTCTGGCCCTATCTAACGTCCCTTCCCATCTGCCTCTACACCCCCTCGGACGCCTGCCCCAGAATGACTGAAGCAGTGGTGAGGAGGCTCACCCCCAGGATTCCACCCGGCCCACCCCGGGCCACCGACCCAGAAGCTGCGGACCTCACCGCTGCACCACCGGCCGGCCCCTTTCATGTTCCATTGGCAACCTGCAGTTGAGTGCAATGGGGCTTGAATATGCTGCTTGAGCCCAGCTCTGGCACTGTGTAGATGAGGCCAGGTGGTTTGTCGGGGCCACTGTGACGTCAGAGGATTGGTCATAATTGTGTGTCTGCTGTCCCGGCAAGCTTCATGGACACAGGGCTTCAGAGCCCGCTTGGAGCAGTCTCATAACTCACCCTTCCCAGTGAGCCCAGGTTTGACCTTCGCTGCCGTGTTTTGGCTTGTGAATTTCTCTGACTTTCAAACGTTCCAGCAGAGCCTGTCTAAAGACTGACATCTTTCATTGTGGATTATGCAGGTGTGATATCTGTTCGCCTTGCATTTTCTGGGACCTTTTTTTCTTTTCCACAGTATCCTCGTCATGGTCTTTCTCAGCTATCTCCCTTAGATGTGCTTATCAGTCCGTTCTCCTTCAGTCCAGGGGATTAATTTTGTATTTCTTGAATCACCGTATGTTCTCTAGGCCGAGGTGTGAGTGCTTTCGTGATTCTTGGTTGCTGTCTTTGAATTTGCAGCGGTCACTTGTAGGACTCTTTGCTATCCTAGCCTAGGTCAAACGAAGCACTGAGAAGCCGTGGTCATCTGGGTTGGTTTGACATCCTGAGATCAGAAACTCCAAATTCGAGGTGGTCCTGGCAACCCCCTTCATGGACATCATGTTTTTCCGAGACAAATTAGACAAATCTGATGAATTCCTCGCTCCAGGAAAGATATTTTTCTTTCTCTTTTGTGGATTTGGGAAGTTTCGAACTTGACCCCTGACCCTTGGACGTTGCCCTGGATTCCGTCTAGATGCGGGCTTACTTTATTTCTATAGGCTGTGCCATTTGTTTGACCTACATCCTCAGCCCTGGCATGTTTATTTTTCTGGAAACAGAATTGTAATGTTCTAATTTTCAGCCAGCTTCCTTCCATATGGCGTCAAAGCACATAAACAATAATCCTTCTACGGCAAGAGGTCGGGGGAGAGAATTTCATTGGAGCCAAAGTGAGCACTCTAGCCTGGGAGGGCAGCCTTCACAAAGGAACCAAGCCCTCTGGAAAAGGGTGATTTTCAGCACACTTGTAGAGCCCTTCCCAACAAAGAGACCTACCCCAATCATGGCGGGGCTCCATTCCTTCGAGGCTTCCAAGACATCTCTTGGGACGCATTAGCATGTGGCCAGTGGGCCCCCGTGACGCCAGAGCTATGGAAAGTGAGACTGATCTTCCAAGAACGCTAGGGGCCTAGGAAAGGAGGCATCGACTCTTCTCTTCAATGTCCTCAAGAGATCCTTCTTGACTTTGGATTATGCTTAAGGCAGAAGGACACTGTAGGTCTGATATGGCCCAAGTGCGGCCTCGTGTTTCCAATCAAGTTTCAAGCTTGAATCAGCATGGCCTCCCCATAGACTTGAATAGATGACAATGTTCTCCTCTCAGTGCTTGTCCCTCTATTCTGGCTTCTTGCCAAGGATTCCTTTCTTATCCCTGGCATCAGAGTCTGTTTGATCTCTTCCAGTTTCTGTGCCCGCTTTCTGTTTGTCAAAGCTGTTTCTGGTTATGTCTCCCTTTAATAGCCCAGCCTAGGCCAATCCTCAGACTGTAACCATGCGGCCATCTTGGGGGACATGTTCACCGTGATGTCATAAAGAACCTCAGAAGGCTAAGTTGTCCTGACAACCTCCAAGCACACAGAGTTTCAGAGCCATCTCAGACCAGTCTGACTCCTCCCCCTTTCCAGGTAGGATAGTTTTCCTTTTTCTGGATTTCTTGTCGGTTTCTAACTTTCTCCTCGAACTTGGAAAGGCCTGCTCCATTCTCTCTAGACACTGGTCTCTTTCCTGTAAGATTACCCTGGGTGTTATCTCTTATGTCGTGGGTAGATGGCCAAGTGGGTGGACCTTCCCCAGAGAAAGTCCTGGACTCCCTCCCAAGTTGAAGTTGCCCGGGCAATCCTCTGATGCGCAATGATCGTGTCATCTCCTAGCACTCTGCCAATTCCGCCTTGGCAGGTCCCATGTTTTCCTTCCTTCTTCCTTTGGGGAAGTGTACCAGATGCCTTCCTAGATTGGAATATTCTCACGGTGCTTTTTCTGGTGCGTATTGATAAGGGACCCTCACAATTGCTACTTCTTTAGGACCTCTGTCCGCACCGTACCATGAAATCTCTATTCCCTAACAGTGCTAATGTGATCTGCACCCGTGCTGTGAAAGAGTGAGGCCCGGGCCACCCAAGCGGAACGTGGGCACTTGCCCGCTCCACCACAGGGCCGGCCCTGACTTGTACTTTTGGACCAACCTGTGGCCTGAACTTGGGAAGATGTGGGCCTGTTTGGATTATTCGTGAAGCTGATTAGTAGGAACATCATGGACGGTAACGTTTTCCGTTGGTTCCTGGGCTTAGCACGGATCAGGTTCTCTTGGTAGGATTCCTCTTCATGTATTTGGAATGGTCTACCTTTCTGTAGCATCAGTAAGCCTTTTGAGGTGATTTTCCATCCTTGGAAGTTCACCTTCTCTAATCTCTTTCAGCCCCCAAAGCTGTATGCCGTCATTCTGGACCCCTTTTTGGATTTTTGCTTTTAGGTGGATTTATTGCCATAACCCTGCATTCGAACATCCTATGTCTTTCAGATTTACATCCTCATCGATTTAGACTTCCGTGTAGGTTCCATCCTCTTCACCAGCGTAAGCCGAATCACAGGCCCTCACCACACACTTGTGCCTCATCATCTCTTCCACCCTCCCCCACCGCCCCGCTTTGCCTCTGGGCACCCCCGATCAAATGTCCAGTGCCGCCTGTTGGTCAGTGCTTGCTTTTTCTTCTCCTTGTAAGTGAGATCCTACGGTATTTGACTTTGTCCCTGGGGCTTGTTTCCCTACCCCTAAAACCCTCCCAGCCATTCTGGTGGTCACAAATGGCTGGATTGCATCCTTTGTTCCCGCTGAGTGGTATGCCATTGTGTGGCTATAGCCCATGTTCCTTCTCCATTCGTCCCTTGCTGGGCACCAGGGCGGCTTCCAAGTCTTGGAGAGCGGGAGTAAGGCTGTGCTGAACTCAGCGGTGCACATGTCTTTAGACGGTAGTGTTTCCGAGTTCTTTGGCTAAACGCGCCCCAGAGGAATAGCTGGATCATATGGGACATGGATTCTTAAATTTCGGAGGCAGTTCCACACCGCTTGGCCTAGTGGCTGCACCGGTTTCCACTGCCACCAGCAGTGCAGGAGGCTTCCCTTCTCTCCGCCTCCTCTCTGACGCTTGTTGTTTCCTGTCTGCCTCCTTATAGCCATTCTGTCCACGGTGAGCTGCTATGTCCTTCCGGTTTGGATTTGCCTTGGCCTCAGGCTTAATGAGGGTGAACAAGTTTTCATGCACCTGTTGGCCCTCTTTAGATCTTCTTGGGAGAAATCTCTGTGTCCATCTTTGGCCCAGGTTTTCATTGGCTTGTTCTTTTTCTTGTGGAGACGTGTGAGTTGATTCTATCTTTGGGCTTTTCACCCCTTGTCCGATGTGTTCTTTGCAAACATCCACTCCCAGTTGTTGTGCTGTCTTTGCATTGAGTCGATGGTTTCCTTGACTGGGCAGAAGCGTCTGCATGTGAGGTGGTCCCGTTTGTTTCTTGTCTCCTTTGCTGCCCTTGCCCAGTCAGACAGGCTTCTTCCAAATAGGCGGCTCAGACAGATGGCAAAGAGCACTCTGCCTAGGTCTTCTACTACAAGTTTCCCGGTTTCAAGTGTGCCATTAAGGGCTTTAATCCATTCCAGGTGGTGCGTGTGCCAGGTGGAACATCATGGTCTACTCTCGTTGTGTTCCATGTGGCTGTGCAGGCTTCCCAGCACCGTTTATCGGAGAGACTCTCCTTTGTCCACTGTCTCCTCTTGGCTCCCTGGTCGCAAATGGGCTGTCCATGTATGTTTGAGTTGGGCTCTGGGCTCTCGATTCTGTTGCATGGGTCTGTGTGCCTGTTTTTGGGCCCGGACTGGGCCGTTTCGGTACCCAGCGCTTCGTCCTCTAGGTTGAAATCAGAAAGTGTGATACGTCCTGCTTTGTTCGTTTTCCTGAGGATTCCTTGGCCTATTCAGGGTCTCTTGTTGCTCGCCGGAAACTTTAGGATTCTCTCTTCTATCTCTCTGGCAAATATGGCTGCAACTTTGACTGGGATTGCATGGAATCCAGAGATTCCTTTCTCCGCTATGGACGTTTCAAGTGTGTTAATTCTTCCATTCCTAGGTCCCGGAATATCCTTCTTTTTCCTTGTGTCGTCTTGAATTTCTTTCCCCAAACGTTTGCTAGTTTTCGGTTGACATAGCTTTCACCTGTTTTGCTAAGGCTCTTCATAGACATCTTCTTCTTCGTACTGGCAAGCTGTGTTTTTTGTTCGTTTGTGTTTAGCTTCCGTTTTTCTATTCTTTGCAACTTGTAATTGGTTCTGTTTTGGCAGAAGTGCATCGCTGTGCTCACATCTGCTGGCAACGCTCCTGTATTTGCTGTGGAAGTCTGGCCCTATCTAACGTCCCTTCCCATCTGCCTCTACACCCCCTCGGACGCCTGCCCCAGAATGACTGAAGCAGTGGTGAGGAGGCTCACCCCCAGGATACCACCCGGCCCACCCCGGGCCACCGACCCAGAAGCTGCGGACCTCACCGCTGCACCACCGGCCGGCCCCTTTCATGTTCCATTGGCAACCTGCAGTTGAGTGCAATGGGGCTTGAATATGCTGCTTGAGCCCAGCTCTGGCACTGTGTAGATGAGGCCAGGTGGTTTGTCGGGGCCACTGTGACGTCAGAGGATTGGTCATAATTGTGTGTCTGCTGTCCCGGCAAGCTTCATGGACACAGGGCTTCAGAGCCCACTTGGAGCAGTCTCATAACTCACCCTTCCCAGTGAGCCCAGGTTTGACCTTCGCTGCCGTGTTTTGGCTTGTGAATTTCTCTGACTTTCAAACGTTCCAGCAGAGCCTGTCTAAAGACTGACATCTTTCATTGTGGATTATTCAGGTGTGATATCTGTTCGCCTTGCATTTTCTGGGACCTTTTTTTCTTTTCCACAGTATCCTCGTCATGGTCTTTCTCAGCTATCTCCCTTAGATGTGCTTATCAGTCCGTTCTCCTTCAGTCCAAGGGATTAATTTTGTATTTCTTGAATCACCGTATGTTCTCTAGGCCGAGGTGTGAGTGCTTTCGTGATTCTTGGTTGCTGTCTTTGAATTTGCAGCGGTCACTTGTAGGACTCTTTGCTATCCTAGCCTAGGTCAAACGAAGCACTGAGAACCCGTGGTCATCTGGGTTGGTTTGACATCCTGAGATCAGAAACTCCAAATTCGAGGTGGTCCTGGCAACCCCCTTCATGGACATCATGTTTTTCCGAGACAAATTAGACAAATCTGATGAATTCCTCGCTCCAGGAAAGATATTTTTCTTTCTCTTTTGTCGATTTGGGAAGTTTCGAACTTGACCCCTGACCCTTGGACGTTGCCCTAGATTCCGTCTAGATGCGGGCTTACTTTATTTCTATAGGCTGTGCCATTTGTTTGACCTACATCCTCAGCCCTGGCATGTTTATTTTTCTGGAAACAGAATTGTAATGTTCTAATTTTCAGCCAGCTTCCTTCCATATGGCGTCAAAGCACATAATCAATAATCCTTCTACGGCAAGAGGTCGGGGGAGAGAATTTCATTGGAGCCAAAGTGAGCACTCTAGCCTGGGAGGGCAGCCTTCACAAAGGAACCAAGCCCTCTGGAAAAGGGTGATTTTCAGCACACTTGTAGAGCCCTTCCCAACAAAGAGACCTACCCCAAGCATGACAGGGCTCCATTCCTTCGAGGCTTCCAAGACATCTCTTGGGACGCATTAGCATGTGGCCAGTGGGCCCCCGTGACGCCAGAGCTATAGAAAGTGAGACTGATCTTCCAAGAACGCTAGGGGCCTAGGAAAGGAGGCATCGACTCTTCTCTTCAATGTCCTCAAGAGATCCTTCTTGACTTTGGATTATGCTTAAGGCAGAAGGACACTGTAGGTCTGATAAGGCCCAAGTGCGGCCTCGTGTTTCCAGTCAAGTTTCAAGCTTGAATCAGCATGGCCTCCCCATAGACTTGAATAGATGACAATGTTCTCCTCTCAGTGCTTGTCCCTCTATTCTGGCTTCTTGCCAAGGATTCCTTTCTTATCCCTGGCATCAGAGTCTGTTTGATCTCTTCCAGTTTCTGTGCCCGCTTTCTGTTTGTCAAAGCTGTTTCTGGGTATGTCTCCCTTTAATAGCCCAGCCTAGGCCAATCCTCAGACTGTAACCATGCGGCCATCTTGGGGGACATGTTCACCGTGATGTCATAAAGAACCTCAGAAGGCTAAGTTGTCCTGACAACCTCCAAGCACACAGAGTTTCAGAGCCATCTCAGACCAGTCTGACTCCTCCCCCTTTCCAGGTAGGATAGTTTTCCTTTTTCTGGATTTCTTGTCGGTTTCTAACTTTCTCCTCGAACTTGGAAAGGCCTGCTCCATTCTCTCTAGACACTGGTCTCTTTCCTGTAAGATTACCCTGGGTGTTATCTCTTATGTCGTGGGTAGATGGCCAAGTGGGTGGACCTTCCCCAGAGAAAGTCCTGGACTCCCTCCCAAGTTGAAGTTGCCCGGGCAATCCTCTGATGCGCAATGATCGTGTCATCTCCTAGCACTCTGCCAATTCCGCCTTGGCAGGTCCCATGTTTTCCTTCCTTCTTCCTTTGGGGAAGTGTACCAGATGCCTTCCTAGATTGGAATATTCTCACGGTGCTTTTTCTGGTGCGTATTGATAAGGGACCCTCACAATTGCTACTTCTTTAGGACCTCTGTCCGCACCGTACCATGAAATCTCTATTCCCTAACAGTGCTAATGTGATCTGCACCCGTGCTGTGAAAGAGTGAGGCCCGGGCCACCCAAGCGGAACGTGGGCACTTGCCCGCTCCACCACAGGGCCGGCCCTGACTTGTACTTTTGGACCAACCTGTGGCCTGAACTTGGGAAGATGTGGGCCTGTTTGGATTATTCGTGAAGCTGATTAGTAGGAACATCATGGACGGTAACGTTTTCCGTTGGTTCCTGGGCTTAGCACGGATCAGGTTCTCTTGGTAGGATTCCTCTTCATGTATTTGGAATGGTCTACCTTTCTGTAGCATCAGTAAGCCTTTTGAGGTGATTTTCCATCCTTGGAAGTTCACCTTCTCTAATCTCTTTCAGCCCCCAAAGCTGTATGCCGTCATTCTGGACCCCTTTTTGGATTTTTGCTTTTAGGTGGATTTATTGCCATAACCCTGCATTCGAACATCCTATGTCTTTCAGATTTACATCCTCATCGATTTAGACTTCCGTGTAGGTTCCATCCTCTTCACCAGCGTAAGCCGAATCACAGGCCCTCACCACACACTTGTGCCTCATCATCTCTTCCACCCTCCCCCACCGCCCCGCTTTGCCTCTGGGCACCCCCGATCAAATGTCCAGTGCCGCCTGTTGGTCAGTGCTTGCTTTTTCTTCTCCTTGTAAGTGAGACCCTACGGTATTTGACTTTGTCCCTGGGGCTTGTTTCCCTACCCCTAAAACCCTCCCAGCCATTCTGGTGGTCACAAATGGCTGGATTGCATCCTTTGTTCCCGCTGAGTGGTATGCCATTGTGTGGCTATAGCCCATGTTCCTTCTCCATTCGTCCCTTGCTGGGCACCAGGGCGGCTTCCAAGTCTTGGAGAGCGGGAGTAAGGCTGTGCTGAACTCAGCAGTGCACATGTCTTTAGACGGTAGTGTTTCCGAGTTCTTTGGCTAAACGCGCCCCAGAGGAATAGCTGGATCATATGGGACATGGATTCTTAAATTTCGGAGGCAGTTCCACACCGCTTGGCCTAGTGGCTGCACCGGTTTCCACTGCCACCAGCAGTGCAGGAGGCTTCCCTTCTCTCCGCCTCCTCTCTGACGCTTGTTGTTTCCTGTCTGCCTCCTTATAGCCATTCTGTCCACGGTGAGCTGCTATGTCCTTGCGGTTTGGATTTGCCTTGGCCTCAGGCTTAATGAGGGTGAACAAGTTTTCATGCACCTGTTGGCCCTCTTTAGATCTTCTTGGGAGAAATCTCTGTGTCCATCTTTGGCCCAGGTTTTCATTGGCTTGTTCTTTTTCTTGTGGAGACGTGTGAGTTGATTGTATCTTTGGGCTTTTCACCCCTTGTCCGATGTGTGCTTTGCAAACATCCACTCCCAGTTCTTGTGCTGTCTTTGCATTGAGTCGATGGTTTCCTTGACTGGGCAGAAGCGTCTGCATGTGAGGTGGTCCCGTTTGTTTCTTGTCTCCTTTGCTGCCCTTGCCCAGTCAGACAGGCTTCTTCCCAATAGGCGGCTCAGACAGATGGCAAAGAGCACTCTGCCTAGGTCTTCTCCTACAAGTTTCACGGTTTCAAGTGTGCCATTAAGGGCTTTAATCCATTCCAGGTGGTGCGTGTGCCAGGTGGAACATCATGGTCTACTCTCGTTGTGTTCCATGTGGCTGTGCAGGCTTCCCAGCACCGTTTATCGGAGAGACTCTCCTTTGTCCACTGTTTCCTCTTGGCTCCCTGGTCGCAAATGGGCTGTCCATGTATGTTTGAGTTGGGCTCTGGGCTCTCGATTCTGTTGCATGGGTCTGTGTGCCTGTTTTTGGGCCCGGAGTGGGCCGTTTCGGTACCCAGCGCTTCGTCCTCTATGTTGAAATCAGAAAGTGTGATACGTCCTGCTTTGTTCGTTTTCCTGAGGATTCCTTGGCCTATTCAGGGTCTCTTGTTGCTCTCCGGAAACTTTAGGATTCTCTCTACTATCTCTCTGGCAAATATGGCTGCAACTTTGACTGGGATTGCATGGAATCCAGAGATTCCTTTCTCCGCTATGGACGTTTCAAGTGTGTTAATTCTTCCATTCCTAGGTCCCGGAATATCCTTCTTTTTCCTTGTGTCGTCTTGAATTTCTTTCCCCAAACGTTTGCTAGTTTTCGGTTGACATAGCTTTCACCTGTTTTGCTAAGGTTCTTCATAGACATCTTCTTCTTCGTACTGGCAAGCTGTGTTTTTTGTTCGTTTGTGTTTAGCTTCCGTTTTTCTATTCTTTGCAACTTGTAATTGGTTCTGTTTTGGCAGAAGTGCATCGCTGTGCTCACATCTGCTGGCAACGCTCCTGTATTTGCTGTGGAAGTCTGGCCCTATCTAACGTCCCTTCCCATCTGCCTCTACACCCCCTCGGACGCCTGCCCCAGAATGACTGAAGCAGTGGTGAGGAGGCTCACCCCCAGGATACCACCCGGCCCACCCCGGGCCACCGACCCAGAAGCTGCGGACCTCACCGCTGCACCACCGGCCGGCCCCTTTCATGTTCCATTGGCAACCTGCAGTTGAGTGCAATGGGGCTTGAATATGCTACTTGAGCCCAGCTCTGGCACTGTGTAGATGAGGCCAGGTGGTTTGTCGGGGCCACTGTGACGTCAGAGGATTGGTCATAATTGTGTGTCTGCTGTCCCGGCAAGCTTCATGGACACAGGGCTTCAGAGCCCGCTTGGAGCAGTCTCATAACTCACCCTTCCCAGTGAGCCCAGGTTTGACCTTCGCTGCCGTGTTTTGGCTTGTGAATTTCTCTGACTTTCAAACGTTCCAGCAGAGCCTGTCTAAAGACTGACATCTTTCATTGTGGATTATTCAGGTGTGATATCTGTTCGCCTTGCATTTTCTGGGACCTTTTTTTCTTTTCCACAGTATCCTCGTCATGGTCTTTCTCAGCTATCTCCCTTAGATGTGCTTATCAGTCCGTTCTCCTTCAGTCCAAGGGATTAATTTTGTATTTCTTGAATCACCGTATGTTCTCTAGGCCGAGGTGTGAGTGCTTTCGTGATTCTTGGTTGCTGTCTTTGAATTTGCAGCGGTCACTTGTAGGACTCTTTGCTATCCTAGCCTAGGTCAAACGAAGCACTGAGAACCCGTGGTCATCTGGGTTGGTTTGACATCCTGAGATCAGAAACTCCAAATTCGAGGTGGTCCTGGCAACCCCCTTCATGGACATCATGTTTTTCCGAGACAAATTAGACAAATCTGATGAATTCCTCGCTCCAGGAAAGATATTTTTCTTTCTCTTTTGTGGATTTGGGAAGTTTCGAACTTGACCCCTGACCCTTGGACGTTGCCCTAGATTCCGTCTAGATGCGGGCTTACTTTATTTCTATAGGCTGTGCCATTTGTTTGACCTACATCCTCAGCCCTGGCATGTTTATTTTTCTGGAAACAGAATTGTAATGTTCTAATTTTCAGCCAGCTTCCTTCCATATGGCGTCAAAGCACATAATCAATAATCCTTCTACGGCAAGAGGTCGGGGGAGAGAATTTCATTGGAGCCAAAGTGAGCACTCTAGCCTGGGAGGGCAGCCTTCACAAAGGAACCAAGCCCTCTGGAAAAGGGTGATTTTCAGCACACTTGTAGAGCCCTTCCCAACAAAGAGACCTACCCCAAGCATGACAGGGCTCCATTCCTTCGAGGCTTCCAAGACATCTCTTGGGACGCATTAGCATGTGGCCAGTGGGCCCCCGTGACGCCAGAGCTATAGAAAGTGAGACTGATCTTCCAAGAACGCTAGGGGCCTAGGAAAGGAGGCATCGACTCTTCTCTTCAATGTCCTCAAGAGATCCTTCTTGACTTTGGATTATGCTTAAGGCAGAAGGACACTGTAGGTCTGATAAGGCCCAAGTGCGGCCTCGTGTTTCCAGTCAAGTTTCAAGCTTGAATCAGCATGGCCTCCCCATAGACTTGAATAGATGACAATGTTCTCCTCTCAGTGCTTGTCCCTCTATTCTGGCTTCTTGCCAAGGATTCCTTTCTTATCCCTGGCATCAGAGTCTGTTTGATCTCTTCCAGTTTCTGTGCCCGCTTTCTGTTTGTCAAAGCTGTTTCTGGGTATGTCTCCCTTTAATAGCCCAGCCTAGGCCAATCCTCAGACTGTAACCATGCGGCCATCTTGGGGGACATGTTCACCGTGATGTCATAAAGAACCTCAGAAGGCTAAGTTGTCCTGACAACCTCCAAGCACACAGAGTTTCAGAGCCATCTCAGACCAGTCTGACTCCTCCCCCTTTCCAGGTAGGATAGTTTTCCTTTTTCTGGATTTCTTGTCGGTTTCTAACTTTCTCCTCGAACTTGGAAAGGCCTGCTCCATTCTCTCTAGACACTGGTCTCTTTCCTGTAAGATTACCCTGGGTGTTATCTCTTATGTCGTGGGTAGATGGCCAAGTGGGTGGACCTTCCCCAGAGAAAGTCCTGGACTCCCTCCCAAGTTGAAGTTGCCCGGGCAATCCTCTGATGCGCAATGATCGTGTCATCTCCTAGCACTCTGCCAATTCCGCCTTGGCAGGTCCCATGTTTTCCTTCCTTCTTCCTTTGGGGAAGTGTACCAGATGCCTTCCTAGATTGGAATATTCTCACGGTGCTTTTTCTGGTGCGTATTGATAAGGGACCCTCACAATTGCTACTTCTTTAGGACCTCTGTCCGCACGGTACCATGAAATCTCTATTCCCTAACAGTGCTAATGTGATCTGCACCCGTGCTGTGAAAGAGTGAGGCCCGGGCCACCCAAGCGGAACGTGGGCACTTGCCCGCTCCACCACAGGGCCGGCCCTGACTTGTACTTTTGGACCAACCTGTGGCCTGAACTTGGGAAGATGTGGGCCTGTTTGGATTATTCGTGAAGCTGATTAGTAGGAACATCATGGACGGTAACGTTTTCCGTTGGTTCCTGGGCTTAGCACGGATCAGGTTCTCTTGGTAGGATTCCTCTTCATGTATTTGGAATGGTCTACCTTTCTGTAGCATCAGTAAGCCTTTTGAGGTGATTTTCCATCCTTGGAAGTTCACCTTCTCTAATCTCTTTCAGCCCCCAAAGCTGTATGCCGTCATTCTGGACCCCTTTTTGGATTTTTGCTTTTAGGTGGATTTATTGCCATAACCCTGCATTCGAACATCCTATGTCTTTCAGATTTACATCCTCATCGATTTAGACTTCCGTGTAGGTTCCATCCTCTTCACCAGCGTAAGCCGAATCACAGGCCCTCACCACACACTTGTGCCTCATCATCTCTTCCACCCTCCCCCACCGCCCCGCTTTGCCTCTGGGCACCCCCGATCAAATGTCCAGTGCCGCCTGTTGGTCAGTGCTTGCTTTTTCTTCTCCTTGTAAGTGAGACCCTACGGTATTTGACTTTGTCCCTGGGGCTTGTTTCCCTACCCCTAAAACCCTCCCAGCCATTCTGGTGGTCACAAATGGCTGGATTGCATCCTTTGTTCCCGCTGAGTGGTATGCCATTGTGTGGCTATAGCCCATGTTCCTTCTCCATTCGTCCCTTGCTGGGCACCAGGGCGGCTTCCAAGTCTTGGAGAGCGGGAGTAAGGCTGTGCTGAACTCAGCGGTGCACATGTCTTTAGACGGTAGTGTTTCCGAGTTCTTTGGCTAAACGCGCCCCAGAGGAATAGCTGGATCATATGGGACATGGATTCTTAAATTTCGGAGGCAGTTCCACACCGCTTGGCCTAGTGGCTGCACCGGTTTCCACTGCCACCAGCAGTGCAGGAGGCTTCCCTTCTCTCCGCCTCCTCTCTGACGCTTGTTGTTTCCTGTCTGCCTCCTTATAGCCATTCTGTCCACGGTGAGCTGCTATGTCCTTGCGGTTTGGATTTGCCTTGGCCTCAGGCTTAATGAGGGTGAACAAGTTTTCATGCACCTGTTGGCCCTCTTCAGATCTTCTTAGGAGAAATCTCTGTGTCCATCTTTGGCCCAGGTTTTCATTGGCTTGTTCTTTTTCTTGTGGAGACGTGTGAGTTGATTGTATCTTTGGGCTTTTCACCCCTTGTCCAATGTGTGCTTTGCAAACATCCACTCCCAGTTGTTGTGCTGTCTTTGCATTGAGTCGATGGTTTCCTTGACTGGGCAGAAGCGTCTGCATGTGAGGTGGTCCCGTTTGTTTCTTGTCTCCTTTGCTGCCCTTGCCCAGTCAGACAGGCTTCTTCCCAATAGGCGGCTCAGACAGATGGCAAAGAGCACTCTGCCTAGGTCTTCTCCTACAAGTTTCACGGTTTCAAGTGTGCCATTAAGGGCTTTAATCCATTCCAGGTGGTGCGTGTGCCAGGTGGAACATCATGGTCTACTCTCGTTGTGTTCCATGTGGCTGTGCAGGCTTCCCAGCACCGTTTATCGGAGAGACTCTCCTTTGTCCACTGTTTCCTCTTGGCTCCCTGGTCGCAAATGGGCTGTCCATGTATGTTTGAGTTGGGCTCTGGGCTCTCGATTCTGTTGCATGGGTCTGTGTGCCTGTTTTTGGGCCCGGACTGGGCCGTTTCGGTACCCAGCGCTTCGTCCTCTATGTTGAAATCAGAAAGTGTGATACGTCCTGCTTTGTTCGTTTTCCTGAGGATTCCTTGGCCTATTCAGGGTCTCTTGTTGCTCTCCGGAAACTTTAGGATTCTCTCTACTATCTCTCTGGCAAATATGGCTGCAACTTTGACTGGGATTGCATGGAATCCAGAGATTCCTTTCTCCGCTATGGACGTTTCAAGTGTGTTAATTCTTCCATTCCTAGGTCCCGGAATATCCTTCTTTTTCCTTGTGTCGTCTTGAATTTCTTTCCCCAAACGTTTGCTAGTTTTCGGTTGACATAGCTTTCACCTGTTTTGCTAAGGCTCTTCATAGACATCTTCTTCTTCGTACTGGCAAGCTGTGTTTTTTGTTCGTTTGTGTTTAGCTTCCGTTTTTCTATTCTTTGCAACTTGTAATTGGTTCTGTTTTGGCAGAAGTGCATCGCTGTGCTCACATCTGCTGGCAACGCTCCTGTATTTGCTGTGGAAGTCTGGCCCTATCTAACGTCCCTTCCCATCTGCCTCTACACCCCCTCGGACGCCTGCCCCAGAATGACTGAAGCAGTGGTGAGGAGGCTCACCCCCAGGATACCACCCGGCCCACCCCGGGCCACCGACCCAGAAGCTGCGGACCTCACCGCTGCACCACCGGCCGGCCCCTTTCATGTTCCATTGGCAACCTGCAGTTGAGTGCAATGGGGCTTGAATATGCTGCTTGAGCCCAGCTCTGGCACTGTGTAGATGAGGCCAGGTGGTTTGTCGGGGCCACTGTGACGTCAGAGGATTGGTCATAATTGTGTGTCTGCTGTCCCGGCAAGCTTCATGGACACAGGGCTTCAGAGCCCGCTTGGAGCAGTCTCATAACTCACCCTTCCCAGTGAGCCCAGGTTTGACCTTCGCTGCCATGTTTTGGCTTGTGAATTTCTCTGACTTTCAAACGTTCCAGCAGAGCCTGTCTAAAGACTGACATCTTTCATTGTGGATTATTCAGGTGTGATATCTGTTCGCCTTGCATTTTCTGGGACCTTTTTTTCTTTTCCACAGTATCCTCGTCATGGTCTTTCTCAGCTATCTCCCTTAGATGTGCTTATCAGTCCGTTCTCCTTCAGTCCAAGGGATTAATTTTGTATTTCTTGAATCACCGTATGTTCTCTAGGCCGAGGTGTGAGTGCTTTCGTGATTCTTGGTTGCTGTCTTTGAATTTGCAGCGGTCACTTGTAGGACTCTTTGCTATCCTAGCCTAGGTCAAACGAAGCACTGAGAAGCCGTGGTCATCTGGGTTGGTTTGACATCCTGAGATCAGAAACTCCAAATTCGAGGTGGTCCTGGCAACCCCCTTCATGGACATCATGTTTTTCCGAGACAAATTAGACAAATCTGATGAATTCCTCGCTCCAGGAAAGATATTTTTCTTTCTCTTTTGTGGATTTGGGAAGTTTCGAACTTGACCCCTGACCCTTGGACGTTGCCCTAGATTCCGTCTAGATGCGGGCTTACTTTATTTCTATAGGCTGTGCCATTTGTTTGACCTACATCCTCAGCCCTGGCATGTTTATTTTTCTGGAAACAGAATTGTAATGTTCTAATTTTCAGCCAGCTTCCTTCCATATGGCGTCAAAGCACATAATCAATAATCCTTCTACGGCAAGAGGTCGGGGGAGGGAATTTCATTGGAGCCAAAGTGAGCACTCTAGCCTGGGAGGGCAGCCTTCACAAAGGAACCAAGCCCTCTGGAAAAGGGTGATTTTCAGCACACTTGTAGAGCCCTTCCCAACAAAGAGACCTACCCCAAGCATGACAGGGCTCCATTCCTTCGAGGCTTCCAAGACATCTCTTGGGACGCATTAGCATGTGGCCAGTGGGCCCCCGTGACGCCAGAGCTATAGAAAGTGAGACTGATCTTCCAAGAACGCTAGGGGCCTAGGAAAGGAGGCATCGACTCTTCTCTTCAATGTCCTCAAGAGATCCTTCTTGACTTTGGATTATGCTTAAGGCAGAAGGACACTGTAGGTCTGATAAGGCCCAAGTGCGGCCTCGTGTTTCCAGTCAAGTTTCAAGCTTGAATCAGCATGGCCTCCCCATAGACTTGAATAGATGACAATGTTCTCCTCTCAGTGCTTGTCCCTCTATTCTGGCTTCTTGCCAAGGATTCCTTTCTTATCCCTGGCATCAGAGTCTGTTTGATCTCTTCCAGTTTCTGTGCCCGCTTTCTGTTTGTCAAAGCTGTTTCTGGGTATGTCTCCCTTTAATAGCCCAGCCTAGGCCAATCCTCAGACTGTAACCATGCGGCCATCTTGGGGGACATGTTCACCGTGATGTCATAAAGAACCTCAGAAGGCTAAGTTGTCCTGACAACCTCCAAGCACACAGAGTTTCAGAGCCATCTCAGACCAGTCTGACTCCTCCCCCTTTCCAGGTAGGATAGTTTTCCTTTTTCTGGATTTCTTGTCGGTTTCTAACTTTCTCCTCGAACTTGGAAAGGCCTGCTCCATTCTCTCTAGACACTGGTCTCTTTCCTGTAAGATTACCCTGGGTGTTATCTCTTATGTCGTGGGTAGATGGCCAAGTGGGTGGACCTTCCCCAGAGAAAGTCCTGGACTCCCTCCCAAGTTGAAGTTGCCCGGGCAATCCTCTGATGCGCAATGATCGTGTCATCTCCTAGCACTCTGCCAATTCCGCCTTGGCAGGTCCCATGTTTTCCTTCCTTCTTCCTTTGGGGAAGTGTACCAGATGCCTTCCTAGATTGGAATATTCTCACGGTGCTTTTTCTGGTGCGTATTGATAAGGGACCCTCACAATTGCTACTTCTTTAGGACCTCTGTCCGCACGGTACCATGAAATCTCTATTCCCTAACAGTGCTAATGTGATCTGCACCCGTGCTGTGAAAGAGTGAGGCCCGGGCCACCCAAGCGGAACGTGGGCACTTGCCCGCTCCACCACAGGGCCGGCCCTGACTTGTACTTTTGGACCAACCTGTGGCCTGAACTTGGGAAGATGTGGGCCTGTTTGGATTATTCGTGAAGCTGATTAGTAGGAACATCATGGACGGTAACGTTTTCCGTTGGTTCCTGGGCTTAGCACGGATCAGGTTCTCTTGGTAGGATTCCTCTTCATGTATTTGGAATGGTCTACCTTTCTGTAGCATCAGTAAGCCTTTTGAGGTGATTTTCCATCCTTGGAAGTTCACCTTCTCTAATCTCTTTCAGCCCCCAAAGCTGTATGCCGTCATTCTGGACCCCTTTTTGGATTTTTGCTTTTAGGTGGATTTATTGCCATAACCCTGCATTCGAACATCCTATGTCTTTCAGATTTACATCCTCATCGATTTAGACTTCCGTGTAGGTTCCATCCTCTTCACCAGCGTAAGCCGAATCACAGGCCCTCACCACACACTTGTGCCTCATCATCTCTTCCACCCTCCCCCACCGCCCCGCTTTGCCTCTGGGCACCCCCGATCAAATGTCCAGTGCCGCCTGTTGGTCAGTGCTTGCTTTTTCTTCTCCTTGTAAGTGAGATCCTACGGTATTTGACTTTGTCCCTGGGGCTTGTTTCCCTACCCCTAAAACCCTCCCAGCCATTCTGGTGGTCACAAATGGCTGGATTGCATCCTTTGTTCCCGCTGAGTGGTATGCCATTGTGTGGCTATAGCCCATGTTCCTTCTCCATTCGTCCCTTGCTGGGCACCAGGGCGGCTTCCAAGTCTTGGAGAGCGGGAGTAAGGCTGTGCTGAACTCAGCGGTGCACATGTCTTTAGACGGTAGTGTTTCCGAGTTCTTTGGCTAAACGCGCCCCAGAGGAATAGCTGGATCATATGGGACATGGATTCTTAAATTTCGGAGGCAGTTCCACACCGCTTGGCCTAGTGGCTGCACCGGTTTCCACTGCCACCAGCAGTGCAGGAGGCTTCCCTTCTCTCCGCCTCCTCTCTGACGCTTGTTGTTTCCTGTCTGCCTCCTTATAGCCATTCTGTCCACGGTGAGCTGCTATGTCCTTGCGGTTTGGATTTGCCTTGGCCTCAGGCTTAATGAGGGTGAACAAGTTTTCATGCACCTGTTGGCCCTCTTTAGATCTTCTTGGGAGAAATCTCTGTGTCCATCTTTGGCCCAGGTTTTCATTGGCTTGTTCTTTTTCTTGTGGAGACGTGTGAGTTGATTGTATCTTTGGGCTTTTCACCCCTTGTCTAATGTGTTCTTTGCAAACATCCACTCCCAGTTGTTGTGCTGTCTTTGCATTGAGTCGATGGTTTCCTTGACTGGGCAGAAGCGTCTGCATGTGAGGTGGTCCCGTTTGTTTCTTGTCTCCTTTGCTGCCCTTGCCCAGTCAGACAGGCTTCTTCCCAATAGGCGGCTCAGACAGATGGCAAAGAGCACTCTGCCTAGGTCTTCTCCTACAAGTTTCACGGTTTCAAGTGTGCCATTAAGGGCTTTAATCCATTCCAGGTGGTGCGTGTGCCAGGTGGAACATCATGGTCTACTCTCGTTGTGTTCCATGTGGCTGTGCAGGCTTCCCAGCACCGTTTAAGGGAGAGACTCTCCTTTGTCCACTCTCTCCTCTTGGCTCCCTGGTCGCAAATGGGCTGTCCATGTATGTTTGAGTTGGGCTCTGGGCTCTCGATTCTGTTGCATGGGTCTGTGTGCCTGTTTTTGGGCCCGGACTGGGCCGTTTCGGTACCCAGCGCTTCGTCCTCTATGTTGAAATCAGAAAGTGTGATACGTCCTGCTTTGTTCGTTTTCCTGAGGATTCCTTGGCCTATTCAGGGTCTCTTGTTGCTCTCCGGAAACTTTAGGATTCTCTCTTCTATCTCTCTGGCAAATATGGCTGCAACTTTGACTGGGATTGCATGGAATCCAGAGATTCCTTTCTCCGCTATGGACGTTTCAAGTGTGTTAATTCTTCCATTCCTAGGTCCCGGAATATCCTTCTTTTTCCTTGTGTCGTCTTGAATTTCTTTCCCCAAACGTTTGCTAGTTTTCGGTTGACATAGCTTTCACCTGTTTTGCTAAGGCTCTTCATAGACATCTTCTTCTTCGTACTGGCAAGCTGTGTTTTTTGTTCGTTTGTGTTTAGCTTCCGTTTTTCTATTCTTTGCAACTTGTAATTGGTTCTGTTTTGGCAGAAGTGCATCGCTGTGCTCACATCTGCTGGCAACGCTCCTGTATTTGCTGTGGAAGTCTGGCCCTATCTAACGTCCCTTCCCATCTGCCTCTACACCCCCTCGGACGCCTGCCCCAGAATGACTGAAGCAGTGGTGAGGAGGCTCACCCCCAGGATACCACCCGGCCCACCCCGGGCCACCGACCCAGAAGCTGCGGACCTCACCGCTGCACCACCGGCCGGCCCCTTTCATGTTCCATTGGCAACCTGCAGTTGAGTGCAATGGGGCTTGAATATGCTGCTTGAGCCCAGCTCTGGCACTGTGTAGATGAGGCCAGGTGGTTTGTCGGGGCCACTGTGACGTCAGAGGATTGGTCATAATTGTGTGTCTGCTGTCCCGGCAAGCTTCATGGACACAGGGCTTCAGAGCCCGCTTGGAGCAGTCTCATAACTCACCCTTCCCAGTGAGCCCAGGTTTGACCTTCGCTGCCGTGTTTTGGCTTGTGAATTTCTCTGACTTTCAAACGTTCCAGCAGAGCCTGTCTAAAGACTGACATCTTTCATTGTGGATTATTCAGGTGTGATATCTGTTCGCCTTGCATTTTCTGGGACCTTTTTTTCTTTTCCACAGTATCCTCGTCATGGTCTTTCTCAGCTATCTCCCTTAGATGTGCTTATCAGTCCGTTCTCCTTCAGTCCAAGGGATTAATTTTGTATTTCTTGAATCACCGTATGTTCTCTAGGCCGAGGTGTGAGTGCTTTCGTGATTCTTGGTTGCTGTCTTTGAATTTGCAGCGGTCACTTGTAGGACTCTTTGCTATCCTAGCCTAGGTCAAACGAAGCACTGAGAACCCGTGGTCATCTGGGTTGGTTTGACATCCTGAGATCAGAAACTCCAAATTCGAGGTGGTCCTGGCAACCCCCTTCATGGACATCATGTTTTTCCGAGACAAATTAGACAAATCTGATGAATTCCTCGCTCCAGGAAAGATATTTTTCTTTCTCTTTTGTCGATTTGGGAAGTTTCGAACTTGACCCCTGACCCTTGGACGTTGCCCTAGATTCCGTCTAGATGCGGGCTTACTTTATTTCTATAGGCTGTGCCATTTGTTTGACCTACATCCTCAGCCCTGGCATGTTTTTTTTCTGGAAACAGAATTGTAATGTTCTAATTTTCAGCCAGCTTCCTTCCATATGGCGTCAAAGCACATAATCAATAATCCTTCTATGGCAAGAGGTCGGGGGAGGGAATTTCATTGGAGCCAAAGTGAGCACTCTAGCCTGGGAGGGCAGCCTTCACAAAGGAACCAAGCCCTCTGGAAAAGGGTGATTTTCAGCACACTTGTAGAGCCCTTCCCAACAAAGAGACCTACCCCAAGCATGACAGGGCTCCATTCCTTCGAGGCTTCCAAGACATCTCTTGGGACGCATTAGCATGTGGCCAGTGGGCCCCCGTGACGCCAGAGCTATAGAAAGTGAGACTGATCTTCCAAGAACGCTAGGGGCCTAGGAAAGGAGGCATCGACTCTTCTCTTCAATGTCCTCAAGAGATCCTTCTTGACTTTGGATTATGCTTAAGGCAGAAGGACACTGTAGGTCTGATAAGGCCCAAGTGCGGCCTCGTGTTTCCAGTCAAGTTTCAAGCTTGAATCCGCATGGCCTCCCCATAGACTTGAATAGATGACAATGTTCTCCTCTCAGTGCTTGTCCCTCTATTCTGGCTTCTTGCCAAGGATTCCTTTCTTATCCCTGGCATCAGAGTCTGTTTGATCTCTTCCAGTTTCTGTGCCCGCTTTCTGTTTGTCAAAGCTGTTTCTGGGTATGTCTCCCTTTAATAGCCCAGCCTAGGCCAATCCTCAGACTGTAACCATGCGGCCATCTTGGGGGACATGTTCACCGTGATGTCATAAAGAACCTCAGAAGGCTAAGTTGTCCTGACAACCTCCAAGCACACAGAGTTTCAGAGCCATCTCAGACCAGTCTGACTCCTCCCCCTTTCCAGGTAGGATAGTTTTCCTTTTTCTGGATTTCTTGTCGGTTTCTAACTTTCTCCTCAAACTTGGAAAGGCCTGCTCCATTCTCTCTAGACACTGGTCTCTTTCCTGTAAGATTACCCTGGGTGTTATCTCTTATGTCGTGGGTAGATGGCCAAGTGGGTAGACCTTCCCCAGAGAAAGTCCTGGACTCCCTCCCAAGTTGAAGTTGCCCGGGCAATCCTCTGATGCGCAATGATCGTGTCATCTCCTAGCACTCTGCCAATTCCCCCTTGGCAGGTCCCATGTTTTCCTTCCTTCTTCCTTTGGGGAAGTGTACCAGATGCCTTCCTAGATTGGAATATTCTCACGGTGCTTTTTCTGGTGCGTATTGATAAGGGACCCTCACAATTGCTACTTCTTTAGGACCTCTGTCCGCACCGTACCATGAAATCTCTATTCCCTAACAGTGCTAATGTGATCTGCACCCGTGCTGTGAAAGAGTGAGGCCCGGGCCACCCAAGCGGAACGTGGGCACTTGCCCGCTCCACCACAGGCCCGGCCCTGACTTGTACTTTTGGACCAACCTGTGGCCTGAACTTGGGAAGATGTGGGCCTGTTTGGATTATTCGTGAAGCTGATTAGTAGGAACATCATGGACGGTAACGTTTTCCGTTGGTTCCTGGGCTTAGCACGGATCAGGTTCTCTTGGTAGGATTCCTCTTCATGTATTTGGAATGGTCTACCTTTCTGTAGCATCAGTAAGCCTTTTGAGGTGATTTTCCATCCTTGGAAGTTCACCTTCTCTAATCTCTTTCAGCCCCCAAAGCTGTATGCCGTCATTCTGGACCCCTTTTTGGATTTTTGCTTTTAGGTGGATTTATTGCCATAACCCTGCATTCGAACATCCTATGTCTTTCAGATTTACATCCTCATCGATTTAGACTTCCGTGTAGGTTCCATCCTCTTCACCAGCGTAAGCCGAATCACAGGCCCTCACCACACACTTGTGCCTCATCATCTCTTCCACCCTCCCCCACCGCCCCGCTTTGCCTCTGGGCACCCCCGATCAAATGTCCAGTGCCGCCTGTTGGTCAGTGCTTGCTTTTTCTTCTCCTTGTAAGTGAGATCCTACGGTATTTGACTTTGTCCCTGGGGCTTGTTTCCCTACCCCTAAAACCCTCCCAGCCATTCTGGTGGTCACAAATGGCTGGATTGCATCCTTTGTTCCCGCTGAGTGGTATGCCATTGTGTGGCTATAGCCCATGTTCCTTCTCCATTCGTCCCTAGCTGGGCACCAGGGCGGCTTCCAAGTCTTGGAGAGCGGGAGTAAGGCTGTGCTGAACTCAGCGGTGCACATGTCTTTAGGCGGTAGTGTTTCCGAGTTCTTTGGCTAAACGCGCCCCAGAGGAATAGCTGGATCATATGGGACATGGATTCTTAAATTTCGGAGGCAGTTCCACACCGCTTGGCCTAGTGGCTGCACCGGTTTCCACTGCCACCAGCAGTGCAGGAGGCTTCCCTTCTCTCCGCCTCCACTCTGACGCTTGTTGTTTCCTGTCTGCCTCCTTATAGCCATTCTGTCCACGGTGAGCTGCTATGTCCTTCCGGTTTGGATTTGCCTTGGCCTCAGGCTTAATGAGGGTGAACAAGTTTTCATGCACCTGTTGGCCCTCTTTAGATCTTCTTGGGAGAAATCTCTGTGTCCATCTTTGGCCCAGGTTTTCATTGGCTTGTTCTTTTTCTTGTGGAGACGTGTGAGTTGATTGTATCTTTGGGCTTTTCACCCCTTGTCCGATGTGTGCTTTGCAAACATCCACTCCCAGTTGTTGTGCTGTCTTTGCATTGAGTCGATGGTTTCCTTGACTGGGCAGAAGCGTCTGCATGTGAGGTGGTCCCGTTTGTTTCTTGTCTCCTTTGCTGCCCTTGCCCAGTCAGACAGGCTTCTTCCCAATAGGCGGCTCAGACAGATGGCAAAGAGCACTCTGCCTAGGTCTTCTCCTACAAGTTTCACGGTTTCAAGTGTGCCATTCAGGGCTTTAATCCATTCCAGGTGGTGCGTGTGCCAGGTGGAACATCATGGTCTACTCTCGTTGTGTTCCATGTGGCTGTGCAGGCTTCCCAGCACCGTTTATCGGAGAGACTCTCCTTTGTCCACTGTCTCCTCTTGGCTCCCTGGTCGCAAATGGGCTGTCCATGTATGTTTGAGTTGGGCTCTGGGCTCTCGATTCTGTTGCATGGGTCTGTGTGCCTGTTTCTGGGCCCGGACTGGGCCGTTTCGGTACCCAGCGCTTCGTCCTCTATGTTGAAATCAGAAAGTGTGATACGTCCTGCTTTGTTCGTTTTCCTGAGGATTCCTTGGCCTATTCAGGGTCTCTTGTTGCTCTCCGGAAACTTTAGGATTCTCTCTTCTATCTCTCTGGCAAATATGGCTGCAACTTTGACTGGGATTGCATGGAATCCAGAGATTCCTTTCTCCGCTATGGACGTTTCAAGTGTGTTAATTCTTCCATTCCTAGGTCCCGGAATATCCTTCTTTTTCCTTGTGTCGTCTTGAATTTCTTTCCCCAAACGTTTGCTAGTTTTCGGTTGACATAGCTTTCACCTGTTTTGCTAAGGCTCTTCATAGACATCTTCTTCTTCGTACTGGCAAGCTGTGTTTTTTGTTCGTTTGTGTTTAGCTTCCGTTTTTCTATTCTTTGCAACTTGTAATTGGTTCTGTTTTGGCAGAAGTGCATCGCTGTGCTCACATCTGCTGGCAACGCTCCTGTATTTGCTGTGGAAGTCTGGCCCTATCTAACGTCCCTTCCCATCTGCCTCTACACCCCCTCGGACGCCTGCCCCAGAATGACTGAAGCAGTGGTGAGGAGGCTCACCCCCAGGATACCACCCGGCCCACCCCGGGCCACCGACCCAGAAGCTGCGGACCTCACCGCTGCACCACCGGCCGGCCCCTTTCATGTTCCATTGGCAACCTGCAGTTGAGTGCAATGGGGCTTGAATATGCTGCTTGAGCCCAGCTCTGGCACTGTGTAGATGAGGCCAGGTGGTTTGTCGGGGCCACTGTGACGTCAGAGGATTGGTCATAATTGTGTGTCTGCTGTCCCGGCAAGCTTCATGGACACAGGGCTTCAGAGCCCGCTTGGAGCAGTCTCATAACTCACCCTTCCCAGTGAGCCCAGGTTTGACCTTCGCTGCCGTGTTTTGGCTTGTGAATTTCTCTGACTTTCAAACGTTCCAGCAGAGCCTGTCTAAAGACTGACATCTTTCATTGTGGATTATTCAGGTGTGATATCTGTTCGCCTTGCATTTTCTGGGACCTTTTTTTCTTTTCCACAGTATCCTCGTCATGGTCTTTCTCAGCTATCTCCCTTAGATGTGCTTATCAGTCCGTTCTCCTTCAGTCCAGGGGATTAATTTTGTATTTCTTGAATGACCGTATGTTCTCTAGGCCGAGGTGTGAGTGCTTTCGTGATTCTTGGTTGCTGTCTTTGAATTTGCAGCGGTCACTTGTAGGACTCTTTGCTATCCTAGCCTAGGTCAAACGAAGCACTGAGAAGCCGTGGTCATCTGGGTTGGTTTGACATCCTGAGATCAGAAACTCCAAATTCGAGGTGGTCCTGGCAACCCCCTTCATGGACATCATGTTTTTCCGAGACAAATTAGACAAATCTGATGAATTCCTCGCTCCAGGAAAGATATTTTTCTTTCTCTTTTGTGGATTTGGGAAGTTTCGAACTTGACCCCTGACCCTTGGACGTTGCCCTAGATTCCGTCTAGATGCGGGCTTACTTTATTTCTATAGGCTGTGCCATTTGTTTGACCTACATCCTCAGCCCTGGCATGTTTATTTTTCTGGAAACAGAATTGTAATGTTCTAATTTTCAGCCAGCTTCCTTCCATATGGCGTCAAAGCACATAATCAATAATCCTTCTATGGCAAGAGGTCGGGGGAGGGAATTTCATTGGAGCCAAAGTGAGCACTCTAGCCTGGGAGGGCAGCCTTCACAAAGGAACCAAGCCCTCTGGAAAAGGGTGATTTTCAGCACACTTGTAGAGCCCTTCCCAACAAAGAGACCTACCCCAAGCATGACAGGGCTCCATTCCTTCGAGGCTTCCAAGACATCTCTTGGGACGCATTAGCATGTGGCCAGTGGGCCCCCGTGACGCCAGAGCTATAGAAAGTGAGACTGATCTTCCAAGAACGCTAGGGGCCTAGGAAAGGAGGCATCGACTCTTCTCTTCAATGTCCTCAAGAGATCCTTCTTGACTTTGGATTATGCTTAAGGCAGAAGGACACTGTAGGTCTGATAAGGCCCAAGTGCGGCCTCGTGTTTCCAGTCAAGTTTCAAGCTTGAATCAGCATGGCCTCCCCATAGACTTGAATAGATGACAATGTTCTCCTCTCAGTGCTTGTCCCTCTATTCTGGCTTCTTGCCAAGGATTCCTTTCTTATCCCTGGCATCAGAGTCTGTTTGATCTCTTCCAGTTTCTGTGCCCGCTTTCTGTTTGTCAAAGCTGTTTCTGGGTATGTCTCCCTTTAATAGCCCAGCCTAGGCCAATCCTCAGACTGTAACCATGCGGCCATCTTGGGGGACATGTTCACCGTGATGTCATAAAGAACCTCAGAAGGCTAAGTTGTCCTGACAACCTCCAAGCACACAGAGTTTCAGAGCCATCTCAGACCAGTCTGACTCCTCCCCCTTTCCAGGTAGGATAGTTTTCCTTTTTCTGGATTTCTTGTCGGTTTCTAACTTTCTCCTCGAACTTGGAAAGGCCTGCTCCATTCTCTCTAGACACTGGTCTCTTTCCTGTAAGATTACCCTGGGTGTTATCTCTTATGTCGTGGGTAGATGGCCAAGTGGGTGGACCTTCCCCAGAGAAAGTCCTGGACTCCCTCCCAAGTTGAAGTTGCCCGGGCAATCCTCTGATGCGCAATGATCGTGTCATCTCCTAGCACTCTGCCAATTCCCCCTTGGCAGGTCCCATGTTTTCCTTCCTTCTTCCTTTGGGGAAGTGTACCAGATGCCTTCCTAGATTGGAATATTCTCACGGTGCTTTTTCTGGTGCGTATTGATAAGGGACCCTCACAATTGCTACTTCTTTAGGACCTCTGTCCGCACCGTACCATGAAATCTCTATTCCCTAACAGTGCTAATGTGATCTGCACCCGTGCTGTGAAAGAGTGAGGCCCGGGCCACCCAAGCGGAACGTGGGCACTTGCCCGCTCCACCACAGGCCCGGCCCTGACTTGTACTTTTGGACCAACCTGTGGCCTGAACTTGGGAAGATGTGGGCCTGTTTGGATTATTCGTGAAGCTGATTAGTAGGAACATCATGGACGGTAACGTTTTCCGTTGGTTCCTGGGCTTAGCACGGATCAGGTTCTCTTGGTAGGATTCCTCTTCATGTATTTGGAATGGTCTACCTTTCTGTAGCATCAGTAAGCCTTTTGAGGTGATTTTCCATCCTTGGAAGTTCACCTTCTCTAATCTCTTTCAGCCCCCAAAGCTGTATGCCGTCATTCTGGACCCCTTTTTGGATTTTTGCTTTTAGGTGGATTTATTGCCATAACCCTGCATTCGAACATCCTATGTCTTTCAGATTTACATCCTCATCGATTTAGACTTCCGTGTAGGTTCCATCCTCTTCACCAGCGTAAGCCGAATCACAGGCCCTCACCACACACTTGTGCCTCATCATCTCTTCCACCCTCCCCCACCGCCCCGCTTTGCCTCTGGGCACCCCCGATCAAATGTCCAGTGCCGCCTGTTGGTCAGTGCTTGCTTTTTCTTCTCCTTGTAAGTGAGACCCTACGGTATTTGACTTTGTCCCTGGGGCTTGTTTCCCTACCCCTAAAACCCTCCCAGCCATTCTGGTGGTCACAAATGGCTGGATTGCATCCTTTGTTCCCGCTGAGTGGTATGCCATTGTGTGGCTATAGCCCATGTTCCTTCTCCATTCGTCCCTTGCTGGGCACCAGGGCGGCTTCCAAGTCTTGGAGAGCGGGAGTAAGGCTGTGCTGAACTCAGCGGTGCACATGTCTTTAGACGGTAGTGTTTCCGAGTTCTTTGGCTAAACGCGCCCCAGAGGAATAGCTGGATCATATGGGACATGGATTCTTAAATTTCGGAGGCAGTTCCACACCGCTTGGCCTAGTGGCTGCACCGGTTTCCACTGCCACCAGCAGTGCAGGAGGCTTCCCTTCTCTCCGCCTCCTCTCTGACGCTTGTTGTTTCCTGTCTGCCTCCTTATAGCCATTCTGTCCACGGTGAGCTGCTATGTCCTTCCGGTTTGGATTTGCCTTGGCCTCAGGCTTAATGAGGGTGAACAAGTTTTCATGCACCTGTTGGCCCTCTTTAGATCTTCTTGGGAGAAATCTCTGTGTCCATCTTTGGCCCAGGTTTTCATTGGCTTGTTCTTTTTCTTGTGGAGACGTGTGAGTTGATTGTATCTTTGGGCTTTTCACCCCTTGTCCGATGTGTGCTTTGCAAACATCCACTCCCAGTTGTTGTGCTGTCTTTGCATTGAGTCGATGGTTTCCTTGACTGGGCAGAAGCGTCTGCATGTGAGGTGGTCCCGTTTGCTTCTTGTCTCCTTTGCTGCCCTTGCCCAGTCAGACAGGCTTCTTCCAAATAGGCGGCTCAGACAGATGGCAAAGAGCACTCTGCCTAGGTCTTCTCCTACAAGTTTCACGGTTTCAAGTGTGCCATTCAGGGCTTTAATCCATTCCAGGTGGTGCGTGTGCCAGGTGGAACATCATGGTCTACTCTCGTTGTGTTCCATGTGGCTGTGCAGGCTTCCCAGCACCGTTTATCGGAGAGACTCTCCTTTGTCCACTGTCTCCTCTTGGCTCCCTGGTCGCAAATGGGCTGTCCATGTATGTTTGAGTTGGGCTCTGGGCTCTCGATTCTGTTGCATGGGTCTGTGTGCCTGTTTTTGGGCCCGGACTGGGCCGTTTCGGTACCCAGCGCTTCGTCCTCTAGGTTGAAATCAGAAAGTGTGATACGTCCTGCTTTGTTCATTTTCCTGAGGATTCCTTGGCCTATTCAGGGTCTCTTGTTGCTCGCCGGAAACTTTAGGATTCTCTCTTCTATCTCTCTGGCAAATATGGCTGCAACTTTGACTGGGATTGCATGGAATCCAGAGATTCCTTTCTCCGCTATGGACGTTTCAAGTGTGTTAATTCTTCCATTCCTAGGTCCCGGAATATCCTTCTTTTTCCTTGTGTCGTCTTGAATTTCTTTCCCCAAACGTTTGCTAGTTTTCGGTTGACATAGCTTTCACCTGTTTTGCTAAGGCTCTTCATAGACATCTTCTTCTTCGTACTGGCAAGCTGTGTTTTTTGTTCGTTTGTGTTTAGCTTCCGTTTTTCTATTCTTTGCAACTTGTAATTGGTTCTGTTTTGGCAGAAGTGCATCGCTGTGCTCACATCTGCTGGCAACGCTCCTGTATTTGCTGTGGAAGTCTGGCCCTATCTAACGTCCCTTCCCATCTGCCTCTACACCCCCTCGGACGCCTGCCCCAGAATGACTGAAGCAGTGGTGAGGAGGCTCACCCCCAGGATTCCACCCGGCCCACCCCGGGCCACCGACCCAGAAGCTGCGGACCTCACCGCTGCACCACCGGCCGGCCCCTTTCATGTTCCATTGGCAACCTGCAGTTGAGTGCAATGGGGCTTGAATATGCTGCTTGAGCCCAGCTCTGGCACTGTGTAGATGAGGCCAGGTGGTTTGTCGGGGCCACTGTGACGTCAGAGGATTGGTCATAATTGTGTGTCTGCTGTCCCGGCAAGCTTCATGGACACAGGGCTTCAGAGCCCGCTTGGAGCAGTCTCATAACTCACCCTTCCCAGTGAGCCCAGGTTTGACCTTCGCTGCCGTGTTTTGGCTTGTGAATTTCTCTGACTTTCAAACGTTCCAGCAGAGCCTGTCTAAAGACTGACATCTTTCATTGTGGATTATTCAGGTGTGATATCTGTTCGCCTTGCATTTTCTGGGACCTTTTTTTCTTTTCCACAGTATCCTCGTCATGGTCTTTCTCAGCTATCTCCCTTAGATGTGCTTATCAGTCCGTTCTCCTTCAGTCCAAGGGATTAATTTTGTATTTCTTGAATGACCGTATGTTCTCTAGGCCGAGGTGTGAGTGCTTTCGTGATTCTTGGTTGCTGTCTTTGAATTTGCAGCGGTCACTTGTAGGACTCTTTGCTATCCTAGCCTAGGTCAAACGAAGCACTGAGAAGCCGTGGTCATCTGGGTTGGTTTGACATCCTGAGATCAGAAACTCCAAATTCGAGGTGGTCCTGGCAACCCCCTTCATGGACATCATGTTTTTCCGAGACAAATTAGACAAATCTGATGAATTCCTCGCTCCAGGAAAGATATTTTTCTTTCTCTTTTGTGGATTTGGGAAGTTTCGAACTTGACCCCTGACCCTTGGACGTTGCCCTAGATTCCGTCTAGATGCGGGCTTACTTTATTTCTATAGGCTGTGCCATTTGTTTGACCTACATCCTCAGCCCTGGCATGTTTATTTTTCTGGAAACAGAATTGTAATGTTCTAATTTTCAGCCAGCTTCCTTCCATATGGCGTCAAAGCACATAATCAATAATCCTTCTACGGCAAGAGGTCGGGGGAGGGCATTTCATTGGAGCCAAAGTGAGCACTCTAGCCTGGGAGGGCAGCCTTCACAAAGGAACCAAGCCCTCTGGAAAAGGGTGATTTTCAGCACACTTGTAGAGCCCTTCCCAACAAAGAGACCTACCCCAAGCATGACAGGGCTCCATTCCTTCGAGGCTTCCAAGACATCTCTTGGGACGCATTAGCATGTGGCCAGTGGGCCCCCGTGACGCCAGAGCTATAGAAAGTGAGACTGATCTTCCAAGAACGCTAGGGGCCTAGGAAAGGAGGCATCGACTCTTCTCTTCAATGTCCTCAAGAGATCCTTCTTGACTTTGGATTATGCTTAAGGCAGAAGGACACTGTAGGTCTGATAAGGCCCAAGTGCGGCCTCGTGTTTCCAGTCAAGTTTCAAGCTTGAATCAGCATGGCCTCCCCATAGACTTGAATAGATGACAATGTTCTCCTCTCAGTGCTTGTCCCTCTATTCTGGCTTCTTGCCAAGGATTCCTTTCTTATCCCTGGCATCAGAGTCTGTTTGATCTCTTCCAGTTTCTGTGCCCGCTTTCTGTTTGTCAAAGCTGTTTCTGGGTATGTCTCCCTTTAATAGCCCAGCCTAGGCCAATCCTCAGACTGTAACCATGCGGCCATCTTGGGGGACATGTTCACCGTGATGTCATAAAGAACCTCAGAAGGCTAAGTTGTCCTGACAACCTCCAAGCACACAGAGTTTCAGAGCCATCTCAGACCAGTCTGACTCCTCCCCCTTTCCAGGTAGGATAGTTTTCCTTTTTCTGGATTTCTTGTCGGTTTCTAACTTTCTCCTCGAACTTGGAAAGGCCTGCTCCATTCTCTCTAGACACTGGTCTCTTTCCTGTAAGATTACCCTGGGTGTTATCTCTTATGTCGTGGGTAGATGGCCAAGTGGGTGGACCTTCCCCAGAGAAAGTCCTGGACTCCCTCCCAAGTTGAAGTTGCCCGGGCAATCCTCTGATGCGCAATGATCGTGTCATCTCCTAGCACTCTGCCAATTCCGCCTTGGCAGGTCCCATGTTTTCCTTCCTTCTTCCTTTGGGGAAGTGTACCAGATGCCTTCCTAGATTGGAATATTCTCACGGTGCTTTTTCTGGTGCGTATTGATAAGGGACCCTCACAATTGCTACTTCTTTAGGACCTCTGTCCGCACCGTACCATGAAATCTCTATTCCCTAACAGTGCTAATGTGATCTGCACCCGTGCTGTGAAAGAGTGAGGCCCGGGCCACCCAAGCGGAACGTGGGCACTTGCCCGCTCCACCACAGGCCCGGCCCTGACTTGTACTTTTGGACCAACCTGTGGCCTGAACTTGGGAAGATGTGGGCCTGTTTGGATTATTCGTGAAGCTGATTAGTAGGAACATCATGGACGGTAACGTTTTCCGTTGGTTCCTGGGCTTAGCACGGATCAGGTTCTCTTGGTAGGATTCCTCTTCATGTATTTGGAATCGTCTACCTTTCTGTAGCATCAGTAAGCCTTTTGAGGTGATTTTCCATCCTTGGAAGTTCACCTTCTCTAATCTCTTTCAGCCCCCAAAGCTGTATGCCGTCATTCTGGACCCCTTTTTGGATTTTTGCTTTTAGGTGGATTTATTGCCATAACCCTGCATTCGAACATCCTATGTCTTTCAGATTTACATCCTCATCGATTTAGACTTCCGTGTAGGTTCCATCCTCTTCACCAGCGTACGCCGAATCACAGGCCCTCACCACACACTTGTGCCTCATCATCTCTTCCACCCTCCCCCACCGCCCCGCTTTGCCTCTGGGCACCCCCGATCAAATGTCCAGTGCCGCCTGTTGGTCAGTGCTTGCTTTTTCTTCTCCTTGTAAGTGAGATCCTACGGTATTTGACTTTGTCCCTGGGGCTTGTTTCCCTACCCCTAAAACCCTCCCAGCCATTCTGGTGGTCACAAATGGCTGGATTGCATCCTTTGTTCCCGCTGAGTGGTATGCCATTGTGTGGCTATAGCCCATGTTCCTTCTCCATTCGTCCCTTGCTGGGCACCAGGGCGGCTTCCAAGTCTTGGAGAGCGGGAGTAAGGCTGTGCTGAACTCAGCGGTGCACATGTCTTTAGGCGGTAGTGTTTCCGAGTTCTTTGGCTAAACGCGCCCCAGAGGAATAGCTGGATCATATGGGACATGGATTCTTAAATTTCGGAGGCAGTTCCACACCGCTTGGCCTAGTGGCTGCACCGGTTTCCACTGCCACCAGCAGTGCAGGAGGCTTCCCTTCTCTCCGCCTCCTCTCTGACGCTTGTTGTTTCCTGTCTGCCTCCTTATAGCCATTCTGTCCACGGTGAGCTGCTATGTCCTTCCGGTTTGGATTTGCCTTGGCCTCAGGCTTAATGAGGGTGAACAAGTTTTCATGCACCTGTTGGCCCTCTTTAGATCTTCTTGGGAGAAATCTCTGTGTCCATCTTTGGCCCAGGTTTTCATTGGCTTGTTCTTTTTCTTGTGGAGACGTGTGAGTTGATTGTGTCTTTGGGCTTTTCACCCCTTGTCCGATGTGTGCTTTGCAAACATCCACTCCCAGTTGTTGTGCTGTCTTTGCATTGAGTCGATGGTTTCCTTGACTGGGCAGAAGCGTCTGCATGTGAGGTGGTCCCGTTTGTTTCTTGTCTCCTTTGCTGCCCTTGCCCAGTCAGACAGGCTTCTTCCCAATAGGCGGCTCAGACAGATGGCAAAGAGCACTCTGCCTAGGTCTTCTCCTACAAGTTTCACGGTTTCAAGTGTGCCATTCAGGGCTTTAATCCATTCCAGGTGGTGCGTGTGCCAGGTGGAACATCATGGTCTACTCTCGTTGTGTTCCATGTGGCTGTGCAGGCTTCCCAGCACCGTTTATCGGAGAGACTCTCCTTTGTCCACTGTCTCCTCTTGGCTCCCTGGTCGTAAATGGGCTGTCCATGTATGTTTGAGTTGGGCTCTGGGCTCTCGATTCTGTTGCATGGGTCTGTGTGCCTGTTTTTGGGCCCGGACTGGGCCGTTTCGGTACCCAGCGCTTCGTCCTCTAGGTTGAAATCAGAAAGTGTGATACGTCCTGCTTTGTTCGTTTTCCTGAGGATTCCTTGGCCTATTCAGGGTCTCTTGTTGCTCGCCGGAAACTTTAGGATTCTCTCTTCTATCTCTCTGGCAAATATGGCTGCAACTTTGACTGGGATTGCATGGAATCCAGAGATTCCTTTCTCCGCTATGGACGTTTCAAGTGTGTTAATTCTTCCATTCCTAGGTCCCGGAATATCCTTCTTTTTCCTTGTGTCGTCTTGAATTTCTTTCCCCAAACGTTTGCTAGTTTTCGGTTGACATAGCTTTCACCTGTTTTGCTAAGGCTCTTCATAGACATCTTCTTCTTCGTACTGGCAAGCTGTGTTTTTTGTTCGTTTGTGTTTAGCTTCCGTTTTTCTATTCTTTGCAACTTGTAATTGGTTCTGTTTTGGCAGAAGTGCATCGCTGTGCTCACATCTGCTGGCAACGCTCCTGTATTTGCTGTGGAAGTCTGGCCCTATCTAACGTCCCTTCCCATCTGCCTCTACACCCCCTCGGACGCCTGCCCCAGAATGACTGAAGCAGTGGTGAGGAGGCTCACCCCCAGGATTCCACCCGGCCCACCCCGGGCCACCGACCCAGAAGCTGCGGACCTCACCGCTGCACCACCGGCCGGCCCCTTTCATGTTCCATTGGCAACCTGCAGTTGAGTGCAATGGGGCTTGAATATGCTGCTTGAGCCCAGCTCTGGCACTGTGTAGATGAGGCCAGGTGGTTTGTCGGGGCCACTGTGACGTCAGAGGATTGGTCATAATTGTGTGTCTGCTGTCCCGGCAAGCTTCATGGACACAGGGCTTCAGAGCCCGCTTGGAGCAGTCTCATAACTCACCCTTCCCAGTGAGCCCAGGTTTGACCTTCGCTGCCGTGTTTTGGCTTGTGAATTTCTCTGACTTTCAAACGTTCCAGCAGAGCCTGTCTAAAGACTGACATCTTTCATTGTGGATTATTCAGGTGTGATATCTGTTCGCCTTGCATTTTCTGGGACCTTTTTTTCTTTTCCACAGTATCCTCGTCATGGTCTTTCTCAGCTATCTCCCTTAGATGTGCTTATCAGTCCGTTCTCCTTCAGTCCAAGGGATTAATTTTGTATTTCTTGAATGACCGTATGTTCTCTAGGCCGAGGTGTGAGTGCTTTCGTGATTCTTGGTTGCTGTCTTTGAATTTGCAGCGGTCACTTGTAGGACTCTTTGCTATCCTAGCCTAGGTCAAACGAAGCACTGAGAAGCCGTGGTCATCTGGGTTGGTTTGACATCCTGAGATCAGAAACTCCAAATTCGAGGTGGTCCTGGCAACCCCCTTCATGGACATCATGTTTTTCCGAGACAAATTAGACAAATCTGATGAATTCCTCGCTCCAGGAAAGATATTTTTCTTTCTCTTTTGTGGATTTGGGAAGTTTCGAACTTGACCCCTGACCCTTGGACGTTGCCCTAGATTCCGTCTAGATGCGGGCTTACTTTATTTCTATAGGCTGTGCCATTTGTTTGACCTACATCCTCAGCCCTGGCATGTTTATTTTTCTGGAAACAGAATTGTAATGTTCTAATTTTCAGCCAGCTTCCTTCCATATGGCATCAAAGCACATAATCAATAATCCTTCTACGGCAAGAGGTCGGGGGAGGGAATTTCATTGGAGCCAAAGTGAGCACTCTAGCCTGGGAGGGCAGCCTTCACAAAGGAACCAAGCCCTCTGGAAAAGGGTGATTTTCAGCACACTTGTAGAGCCCTTGCCAACAAAGAGACCTACCCCAAGCATGACAGGGCTCCATTCCTTCGAGGCTTCCAAGACATCTCTTGGGACGCATTAGCATGTGGCCAGTGGGCCCCCGTGACGCCAGAGCTATAGAAAGTGAGACTGATCTTCCAAGAACGCTAGGGGCCTAGGAAAGGAGGCATCGACTCTTCTCTTCAACGTCCTCAAGAGATCCTTCTTGACTTTGGATTATGCTTAAGGCAGAAGGACACTGTAGGTCTGATAAGGCCCAAGTGCGGCCTCGTGTTTCCAGTCAAGTTTCAAGCTTGAATCAGCATGGCCTCCCCATAGACTTGAATAGATGACAATGTTCTCCTCTCAGTGCTTGTCTCTCTATTCTGGCTTCTTGCCAAGGATTCCTTTCTTATCCCTGGCATCAGAGTCTGTTTGATCTCTTCCAGTTTCTGTGCCCGCTTTCTGTTTGTCAAAGCTGTTTCTGGGTATGTCTCCCTTTAATAGCCCAGCCTAGGCCAATCCTCAGACTGTAACCATGCGGCCATCTTGGGGGACATGTTCACCGTGATGTCATAAAGAACCTCAGAAGGCTAAGTTGTCCTGACAACCTCCAAGCACACAGAGTTTCAGAGCCATCTCAGACAAGTCTGACTCCTCCCTCTTTCCAGGTAGGATAGTTTTCCTTTTTCTGGATTTCTTGTCGGTTTCTAACTTTCTCCTCGAACTTGGAAAGGCCTGCTCCATTCTCTCTAGACACTGGTCTCTTTCCTGTAAGATTACCCTGGGTGTTATCTCTTATGTCGTGGGTAGATGGCCAAGTGGGTGGACCTTCCCCAGAGAAAGTCCTGGACTCCCTCCCAAGTTGAAGTTGCCCGGGCAATCCTCTGATGCGCAATGATCGTGTCATCTCCTAGCACTCTGCCAATTCCGCCTTGGCAGGTCCCATGTTTTCCTTCCTTCTTCCTTTGGGGAAGTGTACCAGATGCCTTCCTAGATTGGAATATTCTCACGGTGCTTTTTCTGGTGCGTATTGATAAGGGACCCTCACAATTGCTACTTCTTTAGGACCTCTGTCCGCACCGTACCATGAAATCTCTATTCCCTAACAGTGCTAATGTGATCTGCACCCGTGCTGTGAAAGAGTGAGGCCCGGGCCACCCAAGTGGAACGTGGGCACTTGCCCGCTCCACCACAGGGCCGGCCCTGACTTGTACTTTTGGACCAACCTGTGGCCTGAACTTGGGAAGATGTGGGCCTGTTTGGATTATTCGTGAAGCTGATTAGTAGGAACATCATGGACGGTAACGTTTTCCGTTGGTTCCTGGGCTTAGCACGGATCAGGTTCTCTTGGTAGGATTCCTCTTCATGTATTTGGAATGGTCTACCTTTCTGTAGCATCAGTAAGCCTTTTGAGGTGATTTTCCATCCTTGGAAGTTCACCTTCTCTAATCTCTTTCAGCCCCCAAAGCTGTATGCCGTCATTCTGGACCCCTTTGTGGATGTTTGATTTTAGGTGGATTTATTGCCATAACCCTGCATTCGAACATCCTATGTCTTTCAGATCTGCATCCTCATCGATTTAGACTTCCGTGTAGGTTCCATCCTCTTCACCAGCGTAAGCCGAATCGCAGGCCCTCACCACACACTTGTGCCTCATCATCTCTTTCACCCTCCCCCACTGCCCCGCTTTGCCTCTGGGCATCCCCGATCAAATGTCCAGTGCCGCCTGTTGGTCAGTGCTTGCTTTTTCTTCTCCTTGTAAGTGAGATCCTACGGTATTTGACTTTGTCCCTGGGGCTTGTTTCCCTACCCCTAAAACCCTCCCAGCCATTCTGGTGGTCACAAATGGCTGGATTGCATCCTTTGTTCCCGCTGAGTGGTATGCCATTGTGTGGCTATAGCCCATGTTCCTTCTCCATTCGTCCCTTGCTGGGCACCAGGGCGGCTTCCAAGTCTTGGAGAGCGGGAGTAAGGCTGTGCTGAACTCAGCGGTGCACATGTCTTTAGACGGTAGTGTTTCCGAGTTCTTTGGCTAAACGCGCCCCAGAGGAATAGCTGGATCATATGGGACATGGATTCTTAAATTTCGGAGGCAGTTCCACACCGCTTGGCCTAGTGGCTGCACCGGTTTCCACTGCCACCAGCAGTGCAGGAGGCTTCCCTTCTCTCCGCCTCCTCTCTGACGCTTGTTGTTTCCTGTCTGCCTCCTTATAGCCATTCTGACCACGGTGAGCTGCTATGTCCTTGCGGTTTGCATTTGCCTTGGCCTCAGGCTTAATGAGGGTGAACAAGTTTTCATGCACCTGTTGGCCCTCTTTAGATCTTCTTGGGAGAAATCTCTGTGTCCATCTTTGGCCCAGGTTTTCATTGGCTTGTTCTTTTTCTTGTGGAGACGTGTGAGTTGAGTGTATCTTTGGGCTTTTCACCCCTTGTCCGATGTGTGCTTTGCAAACATCCACTCCCAGTTGTTGTGCTGTCTTTGCATTGAGTCGATGGTTTCCTTGACTGGGCAGAAGCGTCTGCATGTGAGGTGGTCCCGTTTGTTTCTTGTCTCCTTTGCTGCCCTTGCCCAGTCAGACAGGCTTCTTCCCAATAGGCGGCTCAGACAGATGGCAAAGAGCACTCTGCCTAGGTCTTCTCCTACAAGTTTCACGGTTTCAAGTGTGCCATTCAGGGCTTTAATCCATTCCAGGTGGTGCGTGTGCCAGGTGGAACATCATGGTCTACTCTCGTTGTGTTCCATGTGGCTGTGCAGGCTTCCCAGCACCGTTTATCGGAGAGACTCTCCTTTGTCCACTGTCTCCTCTTGGCTCCCTGGTCGCAAATGGGCTGTCCATGTATGTTTGAGTTGGGCTCTGGGCTCTCGATTCTGTTGCATGGGTCTGTGTGCCTGTTTTTGGGCCCGGACTGGGCCGTTTCGGTACCCAGCGCTTCGTCCTCTATGTTGAAATCAGAAAGTGTGATACGTCCTGCTTTGTTCGTTTTCCTGAGGATTCCTTGGCCTATTCAGGGTCTCTTGTTGCTGGCCGGAAACTTTAGGATTCTCTCTTCTATCTCTCTGGCAAATATGGCTGCAACTTTGACTGGGATTGCATGGAATCCAGAGATTCCTTTCTCCGCTATGGACGTTTCAAGTGTGTTAATTCTTCCATTCCTAGGTCCCGGAATATCCTTCTTTTTCCTTGTGTCGTCTTGAATTTCTTTCCCCAAACGTTTGCTAGTTTTCGGTTGACATAGCTTTCACCTGTTTTGCTAAGGCTCTTCATAGACATCTTCTTCTTCGTACTGGCAAGCTGTGTTTTTTGTTCGTTTGTGTTTAGCTTCCGTTTTTCTATTCTTTGCAACTTGTAATTGGTTCTGTTTTGGCAGAAGTGCATCGCTGTGCTCACATCTGCTGGCAACGCTCCTGTATTTGCTGTGGAAGTCTGGCCCTATCTAACGTCCCTTCCCATCTGCCTCTACACCCCCTCGGACGCCTGCCCCAGAATGACTGAAGCAGTGGTGAGGAGGCTCACCCCCAGGATTCCACCCGGCCCACCCCGGGCCACCGACCCAGAAGCTGCGGACCTCACCGCTGCACCACCGGCCGGCCCCTTTCATGTTCCATTGGCAACCTGCAGTTGAGTGCAATGGGGCTTGAATATGCTGCTTGAGCCCAGCTCTGGCACTGTGTAGATGAGGCCAGGTGGTTTGTCGGGGCCACTGTGACGTCAGAGGATTGGTCATAATTGTGTGTCTGCTGTCCCGGCAAGCTTCATGGACACAGGGCTTCAGAGCCCGCTTGGAGCAGTCTCATAACTCACCCTTCCCAGTGAGCCCAGGTTTGACCTTCGCTGCCGTGTTTTGGCTTGTGAATTTCTCTGACTTTCAAACGTTCCAGCAGAGCCTGTCTAAAGACTGACATCTTTCATTGTGGATTATTCAGGTGTGATATCTGTTCGCCTTGCATTTTCTGGGACCTTTTTTTCTTTTCCACAGTATCCTCGTCATGGTCTTTCTCAGCTATCTCCCTTAGATGTGCTTATCAGTCCGTTCTCCTTCAGTCCAAGGGATTAATTTTGTATTTCTTGAATCACCGTATGTTCTCTAGGCCGAGGTGTGAGTGCTTTCGTGATTCTTGGTTGCTGTCTTTGAATTTGCAGCGGTCACTTGTAGGACTCTTTGCTATCCTAGCCTAGGTCAAACGAAGCACTGAGAAGCCGTGGTCATCTGGGTTGGTTTGACATCCTGAGATCAGAAACTCCAAATTCGAGGTGGTCCTGGCAACCCCCTTCATGGACATCATGTTTTTCCGAGACAAATTAGACAAATCTGATGAATTCCTCGCTCCAGGAAAGATATTTTTCTTTCTCTTTTGTGGATTTGGGAAGTTTCGAACTTGACCCCTGACCCTTGGACGTTGCCCTAGATTCCATCTAGATGCGGGCTTACTTTATTTCTATAGGCTGTGCCATTTGTTTGACCTACATCCTCAGCCCTGGCATGTTTATTTTTCTGGAAACAGAATTGTAATGTTCTAATTTTCAGCCAGCTTCCTTCCATATGGCGTCAAAGCACATAATCAATAATCCTTCTACGGCAAGAGGTCGGGGGAGGGAATTTCATTGGAGCCAAAGTGAGCACTCTAGCCTGGGAGGGCAGCCTTCACAAAGGAACCAAGCCCTCTGGAAAAGGGTGATTTTCAGCACACTTGTAGAGCCCTTCCCAACAAAGAGACCTACCCCAAGCATGACAGGGCTCCATTCCTTCGAGGCTTCCAAGACATCTCTTGGGACGCATTAGCATGTGGCCAGTGGGCCCCCGTGACGCCAGAGCTATAGAAAGTGAGACTGATCTTCCAAGAACGCTAGGGGCCTAGGAAAGGAGGCATCGACTCTTCTCTTCAATGTCCTCAAGAGATCCTTCTTGACTTTGGATTATGCTTAAGGCAGAAGGACACTGTAGGTCTGATAAGGCCCAAGTGCGGCCTCGTGTTTCCAGTCAAGTTTCAAGCTTGAATCAGCATGGCCTCCCCATAGACTTGAATAGATGACAATGTTCTCCTCTCAGTGCTTGTCCCTCTATTCTGGCTTCTTGCCAAGGATTCCTTTCTTATCCCTGGCATCAGAGTCTGTTTGATCTCTTCCAGATTCTGTGCCCGCTTTCTGTTTGTCAAAGCCGTTTCTGGGTATGTCTCCCTTTAATAGCCCAGCCTAGGCCAATCCTCAGACTGTAACCATGCGGCCATCTTGGGGGACATGTTCACCGTGATGTCATAAAGAACCTCAGAAGGCCAAGTTGTCCTGACAACCTCCAAGCACACAGAGTTTCAGAGCCATCTCAGACCAGTCTGACTCCTCCCCCTTTCCAGGTAGGATAGTTTTCCTTTTTCTGGATTTCTTGTCGGTTTCTAACTTTCTCCTCGAACTTGGAAAGGCCTGCTCCATTCTCTCTAGACACTGGTCTCTTTCCTGTAAGATTACCCTGGGTGTTATCTCTTATGTCGTGGGTAGATGGCCAAGTGGGTGGACCTTCCCCAGAGAAAGTCCTGGACTCCCTCCCAAGTTGAAGTTGCCCGGGCAATCCTCTGATGCGCAATGATCGTGTCATCTCCTAGCACTCTGCCAATTCCGCCTTGGCAGGTCCCATGTTTTCCTTCCTTCTTCCTTTGGGGAAGTGTACCAGATGCCTTCCTAGATTGGAATATTCTCACGGTGCTTTTTCTGGTGCGTATTGATAAGGGACCCTCACAATTGCTACTTCTTTAGGACCTCTGTCCGCACCGTACCATGAAATCTCTATTCCCTAACAGTGCTAATGTGATCTGCACCCGTGCTGTGAAAGAGTGAGGCCCGGGCCACCCAAGTGGAACGTGGGCACTTGCCCGCTCCACCACAGGGCCGGCCCTGACTTGTACTTTTGGACCAACCTGTGGCCTGAACTTGGGAAGATGTGGGCCTGTTTGGATTATTCGTGAAGCTGATTAGTAGGAACATCATGGACGGTAACGTTTTCCGTTGGTTCCTGGGCTTAGCACGGATCAGGTTCTCTTGGTAGGATTCCTCTTCATGTATTTGGAATCGTCTACCTTTCTGTAGCATCAGTAAGCCTTTTGAGGTGATTTTCCATCCTTGGAAGTTCACCTTCTCTAATCTCTTTCAGCCCCCAAAGCTGTATGCCGTCTTTCTGGACCCCTTTTTGGATTTTTGCTTTTAGGTGGATTTATTGCCATAACCCTGCATTCGAACATCCTATGTCTTTCAGATTTACATCCTCATCGATTTAGACTTCCGTGTAGGTTCCATCCTCTTCACCAGCGTAAGCCGAATCACAGGCCCTCACCACACACTTGTGCCTCATCATCTCTTCCACCCTCCCCCACCGCCCCGCTTTGCCTCTGGGCACCCCCGATCAAATGTCCAGTGCCGCCTGTTGGTCAGTGCTTGCTTTTTCTTCTCCTTGTAAGTGAGATCCTACGGTATCTGACTTTGTCCCTGGGGCTTGTTTCCCTACCCCTAAAACCCTCCCAGCCATTCTGGTGGTCACAAATGGCTGGATTGCATCCTTTGTTCCCGCTGAGTGGTATGCCATTGTGTGGCTATAGCCCATGTTCCTTCTCCATTCGTCCCTTGCTGGGCACCAGGGCGGCTTCCAAGTCTTGGAGAGCGGGAGTAAGGCTGTGCTGAACTCAGCGGTGCACATGTCTTTAGACGGTAGTGTTTCCGAGTTCTTTGGCTAAACGCGCCCCAGAGGAATAGCTGGATCATATGGGACATGGATTCTTAAATTTCGGAGGCAGTTCCACACCGCTTGGCCTAGTGGCTGCACCGGTTTCCACTGCCACCAGCAGTGCAGGAGGCTTCCCTTCTCTCCGCCTCCTCTCTGACGCTTGTTGTTTCCTGTCTGCCTCCTTATAGCCATTCTGACCACGGTGAGCTGCTATGTCCTTGCGGTTTGGATTTGCCTTGGCCTCAGGCTTAATGAGGGTGAACAAGTTTTCATGCACCTGTTGGCCCTCTTTAGATCTTCTTGGGAGAAATCTCTGTGTCCATCTTTGGCCCAGGTTTTCATTGGCTTGTTCTTTTTCTTGTGGAGACGTGTGAGTTGATTGTATCTTTGGGCTTTTCACCCCTTTTCCGATGTGTGCTTTGCAAACATCCACTCCCAGTTCTTGTGCTGTCTTTGCATTGAGTCGATGGTTTCCTTGACTGGGCAGAAGCGTCTGCATGTGAGGTGGTCCCGTTTGTTTCTTGTCTCCTTTGCTGCCCTTGCCCAGTCAGACAGGCTTCTTCCCAATAGGCGGCTCAGACAGATGGCAAAGAGCACTCTGCCTAGGTCTTCTCCTACAAGTTTCACTGTTTCAAGTGTGCCATTCAGGGCTTTAATCCATTCCAGGTGGTGCGTGTGCCAGGTGGAACATCATGGTCTACTCTCGTTGTGTTCCATGTGGCTGTGCAGGCTTCCCAGCACCGTTTATCGGAGAGACTCTCCTTTGTCCACTGTCTCCTCTTGGCTCCCTGGTCGCAAATGGGCTGTCCATGTATGTTTGAGTTGGGCTCTGGGCTCTCGATTCTGTTGCATGGGTCTGTGTGCCTGTTTTTGGGCCCGGACTGGGCCGTTTCGGTACCCAGCGCTTCGTCCTCTAGGTTGAAATCAGAAAGTGTGATACGTCCTGCTTTGTTCGTTTTCCTGAGGATTCCTTGGCCTATTCAGGGTCTCTTGTTGCTGGCCGGAAACTTTAGGATTCTCTCTTCTATCTCTCTGGCAAATATGGCTGCAACTTTGACTGGGATTGCATGGAATCCAGAGATTCCTTTCTCCGCTATGGACGTTTCAAGTGTGTTAATTCTTCCATTCCTAGGTCCCGGAATATCCTTCTTTTTCCTTGTGTCGTCTTGAATTTCTTTCCCCAAACGTTTGCTAGTTTTCGGTTGACATAGCTTTCACCTGTTTTGCTAAGGCTCTTCATAGACATCTTCTTCTTCGTACTGGCAAGCTGTGTTTTTTGTTCGTTTGTGTTTAGCTTCCGTTTTTCTATTCTTTGCAACTTGTAATTGGTTCTGTTTTGGCAGAAGTGCATCGCTGTGCTCACATCTGCTGGCAACGCTCCTGTATTTGCTGTGGAAGTCTGGCCCTATCTAACGTCCCTTCCCATCTGCCTCTACACCCCCTCGGACGCCTGCCCCAGAATGACTGAAGCAGTGGTGAGGAGGCTCACCCCCAGGATTCCACCCGGCCCACCCCGGGCCACCGACCCAGAAGCTGCGGACCTCACCGCTGCACCACCGGCCGGCCCCTTTCATGTTCCATTGGCAACCTGCAGTTGAGTGCAATGGGGCTTGAATATGCTGCTTGAGCCCAGCTCTGGCACTGTGTAGATGAGGCCAGGTGGTTTGTCGGGGCCACTGTGACGTCAGAGGATTGGTCATAATTGTGTGTCTGCTGTCCCGGCAAGCTTCATGGACACAGGGCTTCAGAGCCCACTTGGAGCAGTCTCATAACTCACCCTTCCCAGTGAGCCCAGGTTTGACCTTCGCTGCCGTGTTTTGGCTTGTGAATTTCTCTGACTTTCAAACGTTCCAGCAGAGCCTGTCTAAAGACTGACATCTTTCATTGTGGATTATTCAGGTGTGATATCTGTTCGCCTTGCATTTTCTGGGACCTTTTTTTCTTTTCCACAGTATCCTCGTCATGGTCTTTCTCAGCTATCTCCCTTAGATGTGCTTATCAGTCCGTTCTCCTTCAGTCCAAGGGATTAATTTTGTATTTCTTGAATCACCGTATGTTCTCTAGGCCGAGGTGTGAGTGCTTTCGTGATTCTTGGTTGCTGTCTTTGAATTTGCAGCGGTCACTTGTAGGACTCTTTGCTATCCTAGCCTAGGTCAAACGAAGCACTGAGAAGCCGTGGTCATCTGGGTTGGTTTGACATCCTGAGATCAGAAACTCCAAATTCGAGGTGGTCCTGGCAACCCCCTTCATGGACATCATGTTTTTCCGAGACAAATTAGACAAATCTGATGAATTCCTCGCTCCAGGAAAGATATTTTTCTTTCTCTTTTGTGGATTTGGGAAGTTTCGAACTTGACCCCTGACCCTTGGACGTTGCCCTAGATTCCGTCTAGATGCGGGCTTACTTTATTTCTATAGGCTGTGCCATTTGTTTGACCTACATCCTCAGCCCTGGCATGTTTATTTTTCTGGAAACAGAATTGTAATGTTCTAATTTTCAGCCAGCTTCCTTCCATATGGCGTCAAAGCACATAATCAATAATCCTTCTACGGCAAGAGGTCGGGGGAGGGAATTTCATTGGAGCCAAAGTGAGCACTCTAGCCTGGGAGGGCAGCCTTCACAAAGGAACCAAGCCCTCTGGAAAAGGGTGATTTTCAGCACACTTGTAGAGCCCTTCCCAACAAAGAGACCTACCCCAAGCATGACAGGGCTCCATTCCTTCGAGGCTTCCAAGACATCTCTTGGGACGCATTAGCATGTGGCCAGTGGGCCCCCGTGACGCCAGAGCTATAGAAAGTGAGACTGATCTTCCAAGAACGCTAGGGGCCTAGGAAAGGAGGCATCGACTCTTCTCTTCAATGTCCTCAAGAGATCCTTCTTGACTTTGGATTATGCTTAAGGCAGAAGGACACTGTAGGTCTGATAAGGCCCAAGTGCGGCCTCGTGTTTCCAGTCAAGTTTCAAGCTTGAATCAGCATGGCCTCCCCATAGACTTGAATAGATGACAATGTTCTCCTCTCAGTGCTTGTCCCTCTATTCTGGCTTCTTGCCAAGGATTCCTTTCTTATCCCTGGCATCAGAGTCTGTTTGATCTCTTCCAGTTTCTGTGCCCGCTTTCTGTTTGTCAAAGCCGTTTCTGGGTATGTCTCCCTTTAATAGCCCAGCCTAGGCCAATCCTCAGACTGTAACCATGCGGCCATCTTGGGGGACATGTTCACCGTGATGTCATAAAGAACCTCAGAAGGCCAAGTTGTCCTGACAACCTCCAAGCACACAGAGTTTCAGAGCCATCTCAGACCAGTCTGACTCCTCCCCCTTTCCAGGTAGGATAGTTTTCCTTTTTCTGGATTTCTTGTCGGTTTCTAACTTTCTCCTCGAACTTGGAAAGGCCTGCTCCATTCTCTCTAGACACTGGTCTCTTTCCTGTAAGATTACCCTGGGTGTTATCTCTTATGTCGTGGGTAGATGGCCAAGTGGGTGGACCTTCCCCAGAGAAAGTCCTGGACTCCCTCCCAAGTTGAAGTTGCCCGGGCAATCCTCTGATGCGCAATGATCGTGTCATCTCCTAGCACTCTGCCAATTCCGCCTTGGCAGGTCCCATGTTTTCCTTCCTTCTTCCTTTGGGGAAGTGTACCAGATGCCTTCCTAGATTGGAATATTCTCACGGTGCTTTTTCTGGTGCGTATTGATAAGGGACCCTCACAATTGCTACTTCTTTAGGACCTCTGTCCGCACCGTACCATGAAATCTCTATTCCCTAACAGTGCTAATGTGATCTGCACCCGTGCTGTGAAAGAGTGAGGCCCGGGCCACCCAAGCGGAACGTGGGCACTTGCCCGCTCCACCACAGGCCCGGCCCTGACTTGTACTTTTGGACCAACCTGTGGCCTGAACTTGGGAAGATGTGGGCCTGTTTGGATTATTCGTGAAGCTGATTAGTAGGAACATCATGGACGGTAACGTTTTCCGTTGGTTCCTGGGCTTAGCACGGATCAGGTTCTCTTGGTAGGATTCCTCTTCATGTATTTGGAATGGTCTACCTTTCTGTAGCATCAGTAAGCCTTTTGAGGTGATTTTCCATCCTTGGAAGTTCACCTTCTCTAATCTCTTTCAGCCCCCAAAGCTGTATGCCGTCATTCTGGACCCCTTTTTGGATTTTTGCTTTTAGGTGGATTTATTGCCATAACCCTGCATTCGAACATCCTATGTCTTTCAGATTTACATCCTCATCGATTTAGACTTCCGTGTAGGTTCCATCCTCTTCACCAGCGTAAGCCGAATCACAGGCCCTCACCACACACTTGTGCCTCATCATCTCTTCCACCCTCCCCCACCGCCCCGCTTTGCCTCTGGGCACCCCCGATCAAATGTCCAGTGCCGCCTGTTGGTCAGTGCTTGCTTTTTCTTCTCCTTGTAAGTGAGATCCTACGGTATCTGACTTTGTCCCTGGGGCTTGTTTCCCTACCCCTAAAACCCTCCCAGCCATTCTGGTGGTCACAAATGGCTGGATTGCATCCTTTGTTCCCGCTGAGTGGTATGCCATTGTGTGGCTATAGCCCATGTTCCTTCTCCATTCGTCCCTTGCTGGGCACCAGGGCGGCTTCCAAGTCTTGGAGAGCGGGAGTAAGGCTGTGCTGAACTCAGCGGTGCACATGTCTTTAGACGGTAGTGTTTCCGAGTTCTTTGGCTAAACGCGCCCCAGAGGAATAGCTGGATCATATGGGACATGGATTCTTAAATTTCGGAGGCAGTTCCACACCGCTTGGCCTAGTGGCTGCACCGGTTTCCACTGCCACCAGCAGTGCAGGAGGCTTCCCTTCTCTCCGCCTCCTCTCTGACGCTTGTTGTTTCCTGTCTGCCTCCTTATAGCCATTCTGACCACGGTGAGCTGCTATGTCCTTGCGGTTTGGATTTGCCTTGGCCTCAGGCTTAATGAGGGTGAACAAGTTTTCATGCACCTGTTGGCCCTCTTTAGATCTTCTTGGGAGAAATCTCTGTGTCCATCTTTGGCCCAGGTTTTCATTGGCTTGTTCTTTTTCTTGTGGAGACGTGTGAGTTGATTGTATCTTTGGGCTTTTCACCCCTTGTCCGATGTGTGCTTTGCAAACATCCACTCCCAGTTGTTGTGCTGTCTTTGCATTGAGTCGATGGTTTCCTTGACTGGGCAGAAGCGTCTGCATGTGAGGTGGTCCCGTTTGTTTCTTGTCTCCTTTGCTGCCCTTGCCCAGTCAGACAGGCTTCTTCCCAATAGGCGGCTCAGACAGATGGCAAAGAGCACTCTGCCTAGGTCTTCTCCTACAAGTTTCACGGTTTCAAGTGTGCCATTCAGGGCTTTAATCCATTCCAGGTGGTGCGTGTGCCAGGTGGAACATCATGGTCTACTCTCGTTGTGTTCCATGTGGCTGTGCAGGCTTCCCAGCACCGTTTATCGGAGAGACTCTCCTTTGTCCACTGTCTCCTCTTGGCTCCCTGGTCGCAAATGGGCTGTCCATGTATGTTTGAGTTGGGCTCTGGGCTCTCGATTCTGTTGCATGGGTCTGTGTGCCTGTTTTTGGGCCCGGACTGGGCCGTTTCGGTACCCAGCGCTTCGTCCTCTATGTTGAAATCAGAAAGTGTGATACGTCCTGCTTTGTTCGTTTTCCTGAGGATTCCTTGGCCTATTCAGGGTCTCTTGTTGCTGGCCGGAAACTTTAGGATTCTCTCTTCTATCTCTCTGGCAAATATGGCTGCAACTTTGACTGGGATTGCATGGAATCCAGAGATTCCTTTCTCCGCTATGGACGTTTCAAGTGTGTTAATTCTTCCATTCCTAGGTCCCGGAATATCCTTCTTTTTCCTTGTGTCGTCTTGAATTTCTTTCCCCAAACGTTTGCTAGTTTTCGGTTGACATAGCTTTCACCTGTTTTGCTAAGGCTCTTCATAGACATCTTCTTCTTCGTACTGGCAAGCTGTGTTTTTTGTTCGTTTGTGTTTAGCTTCCGTTTTTCTATTCTTTGCAACTTGTAATTGGTTCTGTTTTGGCAGAAGTGCATCGCTGTGCTCACATCTGCTGGCAACGCTCCTGTATTTGCTGTGGAAGTCTGGCCCTATCTAACGTCCCTTCCCATCTGCCTCTACACCCCCTCGGACGCCTGCCCCAGAATGACTGAAGCAGTGGTGAGGAGGCTCACCCCCAGGATTCCACCCGGCCCACCCCGGGCCACCGACCCAGAAGCTGCGGACCTCACCGCTGCACCACCGGCCGGCCCCTTTCATGTTCCATTGGCAACCTGCAGTTGAGTGCAATGGGGCTTGAATATGCTGCTTGAGCCCAGCTCTGGCACTGTGTAGATGAGGCCAGGTGGTTTGTCGGGGCCACTGTGACGTCAGAGGATTGGTCATAATTGTGTGTCTGCTGTCCCGGCAAGCTTCATGGACACAGGGCTTCAGAGCCCACTTGGAGCAGTCTCATAACTCACCCTTCCCAGTGAGCCCAGGTTTGACCTTCGCTGCCGTGTTTTGGCTTGTGAATTTCTCTGACTTTCAAACGTTCCAGCAGAGCCTGTCTAAAGACTGACATCTTTCATTGTGGATTATTCAGGTGTGATATCTGTTCGCCTTGCATTTTCTGGGACCTTTTTTTCTTTTCCACAGTATCCTCGTCATGGTCTTTCTCAGCTATCTCCCTTAGATGTGCTTATCAGTCCGTTCTTCTTCAGTCCAAGGGATTAATTTTGTATTTCTTGAATCACCGTATGTTCTCTAGGCCGAGGTGTGAGTGCTTTCGTGATTCTTGGTTGCTGTCTTTGAATTTGCAGCGGTCACTTGTAGGACTCTTTGCTATCCTAGCCTAGGTCAAACGAAGCACTGAGAAGCCGTGGTCATCTGGGTTGGTTTGACATCCTGAGATCAGAAACTCCAAATTCGAGGTGGTCCTGGCAACCCCCTTCATGGACATCATGTTTTTCCGAGACAAATTAGACAAATCTGATGAATTCCTCGCTCCAGGAAAGATATTTTTCTTTCTCTTTTGTGGATTTGGGAAGTTTCGAACTTGACCCCTGACCCTTGGACGTTGCCCTAGATTCCGTCTAGATGCGGGCTTACTTTATTTCTATAGGCTGTGCCATTTGTTTGACCTACATCCTCAGCCCTGGCATGTTTATTTTTCTGGAAACAGAATTGTAATGTTCTAATTTTCAGCCAGCTTCCTTCCATATGGCGTCAAAGCACATAATCAATAATCCTTCTACGGCAAGAGGTCGGGGGAGGGAATTTCATTGGAGCCAAAGTGAGCACTCTAGCCTGGGAGGGCAGCCTTCACAAAGGAACCAAGCCCTCTGGAAAAGGGTGATTTTCAGCACACTTGTAGAGCCCTTCCCAACAAAGAGACCTACCCCAAGCATGACAGGGCTCCATTCCTTCGAGGCTTCCAAGACATCTCTTGGGACGCATTAGCATGTGGCCAGTGGGCCCCCGTGACGCCAGAGCTATAGAAAGTGAGACTGATCTTCCAAGAACGCTAGGGGCCTAGGAAAGGAGGCATCGACTCTTCTCTTCAATGTCCTCAAGAGATCCTTCTTGACTTTGGATTATGCTTAAGGCAGAAGGACACTGTAGGTCTGATAAGGCCCAAGTGCGGCCTCGTGTTTCCAGTCAAGTTTCAAGCTTGAATCAGCATGGCCTCCCCATAGACTTGAATAGATGACAATGTTCTCCTCTCAGTGCTTGTCCCTCTATTCTGGCTTCTTGCCAAGGATTCCTTTCTTATCCCTGGCATCAGAGTCTGTTTGATCTCTTCCAGATTCTGTGCCCGCTTTCTGTTTGTCAAAGCCGTTTCTGGGTATGTCTCCCTTTAATAGCCCAGCCTAGGCCAATCCTCAGACTGTAACCATGCGGCCATCTTGGGGGACATGTTCACCGTGATGTCATAAAGAACCTCAGAAGGCCAAGTTGTCCTGACAACCTCCAAGCACACAGAGTTTCAGAGCCATCTCAGACCAGTCTGACTCCTCCCCCTTTCCAGGTAGGATAGTTTTCCTTTTTCTGGATTTCTTGTCGGTTTCTAACTTTCTCCTCGAACTTGGAAAGGCCTGCTCCATTCTCTCTAGACACTGGTCTCTTTCCTGTAAGATTACCCTGGGTGTTATCTCTTATGTCGTGGGTAGATGGCCAAGTGGGTGGACCTTCCCCAGAGAAAGTCCTGGACTCCCTCCCAAGTTGAAGTTGCCCGGGCAATCCTCTGATGCGCAATGATCGTGTCATCTCCTAGCACTCTGCCAATTCCGCCTTGGCAGGTCCCATGTTTTCCTTCCTTCTTCCTTTGGGGAAGTGTACCAGATGCCTTCCTAGATTGGAATATTCTCACGGTGCTTTTTCTGGTGCGTATTGATAAGGGACCCTCACAATTGCTACTTCTTTAGGACCTCTGTCCGCACCGTACCATGAAATCTCTATTCCCTAACAGTGCTAATGTGATCTGCACCCGTGCTGTGAAAGAGTGAGGCCCGGGCCACCCAAGTGGAACGTGGGCACTTGCCCGCTCCACCACAGGGCCGGCCCTGACTTGTACTTTTGGACCAACCTGTGGCCTGAACTTGGGAAGATGTGGGCCTGTTTGGATTATTCGTGAAGCTGATTAGTAGGAACATCATGGACGGTAACGTTTTCCGTTGGTTCCTGGGCTTAGCACGGATCAGGTTCTCTTGGTAGGATTCCTCTTCATGTATTTGGAATCGTCTACCTTTCTGTAGCATCAGTAAGCCTTTTGAGGTGATTTTCCATCCTTGGAAGTTCACCTTCTCTAATCTCTTTCAGCCCCCAAAGCTGTATGCCGTCTTTCTGGACCCCTTTTTGGATTTTTGCTTTTAGGTGGATTTATTGCCATAACCCTGCATTCGAACATCCTATGTCTTTCAGATTTACATCCTCATCGATTTAGACTTCCGTGTAGGTTCCATCCTCTTCACCAGCGTAAGCCGAATCACAGGCCCTCACCACACACTTGTGCCTCATCATCTCTTCCACCCTCCCCCACCGCCCCGCTTTGCCTCTGGGCACCCCCGATCAAATGTCCAGTGCCGCCTGTTGGTCAGTGCTTGCTTTTTCTTCTCCTTGTAAGTGAGATCCTACGGTATCTGACTTTGTCCCTGGGGCTTGTTTCCCTACCCCTAAAACCCTCCCAGCCATTCTGGTGGTCACAAATGGCTGGATTGCATCCTTTGTTCCCGCTGAGTGGTATGCCATTGTGTGGCTATAGCCCATGTTCCTTCTCCATTCGTCCCTTGCTGGGCACCAGGGCGGCTTCCAAGTCTTGGAGAGCGGGAGTAAGGCTGTGCTGAACTCAGCGGTGCACATGTCTTTAGACGGTAGTGTTTCCGAGTTCTTTGGCTAAACGCGCCCCAGAGGAATAGCTGGATCATATGGGACATGGATTCTTAAATTTCGGAGGCAGTTCCACACCGCTTGGCCTAGTGGCTGCACCGGTTTCCACTGCCACCAGCAGTGCAGGAGGCTTCCCTTCTCTCCGCCTCCTCTCTGACGCTTGTTGTTTCCTGTCTGCCTCCTTATAGCCATTCTGACCACGGTGAGCTGCTATGTCCTTGCGGTTTGGATTTGCCTTGGCCTCAGGCTTAATGAGGGTGAACAAGTTTTCATGCACCTGTTGGCCCTCTTTAGATCTTCTTGGGAGAAATCTCTGTGTCCATCTTTGGCCCAGGTTTTCATTGGCTTGTTCTTTTTCTTGTGGAGACGTGTGAGTTGATTGTATCTTTGGGCTTTTCACCCCTTTTCCGATGTGTGCTTTGCAAACATCCACTCCCAGTTCTTGTGCTGTCTTTGCATTGAGTCGATGGTTTCCTTGACTGGGCAGAAGCGTCTGCATGTGAGGTGGTCCCGTTTGTTTCTTGTCTCCTTTGCTGCCCTTGCCCAGTCAGACAGGCTTCTTCCCAATAGGCGGCTCAGACAGATGGCAAAGAGCACTCTGCCTAGGTCTTCTCCTACAAGTTTCACTGTTTCAAGTGTGCCATTCAGGGCTTTAATCCATTCCAGGTGGTGCGTGTGCCAGGTGGAACATCATGGTCTACTCTCGTTGTGTTCCATGTGGCTGTGCAGGCTTCCCAGCACCGTTTATCGGAGAGACTCTCCTTTGTCCACTGTCTCCTCTTGGCTCCCTGGTCGCAAATGGGCTGTCCATGTATGTTTGAGTTGGGCTCTGGGCTCTCGATTCTGTTGCATGGGTCTGTGTGCCTGTTTTTGGGCCCGGACTGGGCCGTTTCGGTACCCAGCGCTTCGTCCTCTAGGTTGAAATCAGAAAGTGTGATACGTCCTGCTTTGTTCGTTTTCCTGAGGATTCCTTGGCCTATTCAGGGTCTCTTGTTGCTGGCCGGAAACTTTAGGATTCTCTCTTCTATCTCTCTGGCAAATATGGCTGCAACTTTGACTGGGATTGCATGGAATCCAGAGATTCCTTTCTCCGCTATGGACGTTTCAAGTGTGTTAATTCTTCCATTCCTAGGTCCCGGAATATCCTTCTTTTTCCTTGTGTCGTCTTGAATTTCTTTCCCCAAACGTTTGCTAGTTTTCGGTTGACATAGCTTTCACCTGTTTTGCTAAGGCTCTTCATAGACATCTTCTTCTTCGTACTGGCAAGCTGTGTTTTTTGTTCGTTTGTGTTTAGCTTCCGTTTTTCTATTCTTTGCAACTTGTAATTGGTTCTGTTTTGGCAGAAGTGCATCGCTGTGCTCACATCTGCTGGCAACGCTCCTGTATTTGCTGTGGAAGTCTGGCCCTATCTAACGTCCCTTCCCATCTGCCTCTACACCCCCTCGGACGCCTGCCCCAGAATGACTGAAGCAGTGGTGAGGAGGCTCACCCCCAGGATTCCACCCGGCCCACCCCGGGCCACCGACCCAGAAGCTGCGGACCTCACCGCTGCACCACCGGCCGGCCCCTTTCATGTTCCATTGGCAACCTGCAGTTGAGTGCAATGGGGCTTGAATATGCTGCTTGAGCCCAGCTCTGGCACTGTGTAGATGAGGCCAGGTGGTTTGTCGGGGCCACTGTGACGTCAGAGGATTGGTCATAATTGTGTGTCTGCTGTCCCGGCAAGCTTCATGGACACAGGGCTTCAGAGCCCACTTGGAGCAGTCTCATAACTCACCCTTCCCAGTGAGCCCAGGTTTGACCTTCGCTGCCGTGTTTTGGCTTGTGAATTTCTCTGACTTTCAAACGTTCCAGCAGAGCCTGTCTAAAGACTGACATCTTTCATTGTGGATTATTCAGGTGTGATATCTGTTCGCCTTGCATTTTCTGGGACCTTTTTTTCTTTTCCACAGTATCCTCGTCATGGTCTTTCTCAGCTATCTCCCTTAGATGTGCTTATCAGTCCGTTCTCCTTCAGTCCAAGGGATTAATTTTGTATTTCTTGAATCACCGTATGTTCTCTAGGCCGAGGTGTGAGTGCTTTCGTGATTCTTGGTTGCTGTCTTTGAATTTGCAGCGGTCACTTGTAGGACTCTTTGCTATCCTAGCCTAGGTCAAACGAAGCACTGAGAAGCCGTGGTCATCTGGGTTGGTTTGACATCCTGAGATCAGAAACTCCAAATTCGAGGTGGTCCTGGCAACCCCCTTCATGGACATCATGTTTTTCCGAGACAAATTAGACAAATCTGATGAATTCCTCGCTCCAGGAAAGATATTTTTCTTTCTCTTTTGTGGATTTGGGAAGTTTCGAACTTGACCCCTGACCCTTGGACGTTGCCCTAGATTCCGTCTAGATGCGGGCTTACTTTATTTCTATAGGCTGTGCCATTTGTTTGACCTACATCCTCAGCCCTGGCATGTTTATTTTTCTGGAAACAGAATTGTAATGTTCTAATTTTCAGCCAGCTTCCTTCCATATGGCGTCAAAGCACATAATCAATAATCCTTCTACGGCAAGAGGTCGGGGGAGGGAATTTCATTGGAGCCAAAGTGAGCACTCTAGCCTGGGAGGGCAGCCTTCACAAAGGAACCAAGCCCTCTGGAAAAGGGTGATTTTCAGCACACTTGTAGAGCCCTTCCCAACAAAGAGACCTACCCCAAGCATGACAGGGCTCCATTCCTTCGAGGCTTCCAAGACATCTCTTGGGACGCATTAGCATGTGGCCAGTGGGCCCCCGTGACGCCAGAGCTATAGAAAGTGAGACTGATCTTCCAAGAACGCTAGGGGCCTAGGAAAGGAGGCATCGACTCTTCTCTTCAATGTCCTCAAGAGATCCTTCTTGACTTTGGATTATGCTTAAGGCAGAAGGACACTGTAGGTCTGATAAGGCCCAAGTACGGCCTCGTGTTTCCAGTCAAGTTTCAAGCTTGAATCAGCATGGCCTCCCCATAGACTTGAATAGATGACAATGTTCTCCTCTCAGTGCTTGTCCCTCTATTCTGGCTTCTTGCCAAGGATTCCTTTCTTATCCCTGGCATCAGAGTCTGTTTGATCTCTTCCAGTTTCTGTGCCCGCTTTCTGTTTGTCAAAGCCGTTTCTGGGTATGTCTCCCTTTAATAGCCCAGCCTAGGCCAATCCTCAGACTGTAACCATGCGGCCATCTTGGGGGACATGTTCACCGTGATGTCATAAAGAACCTCAGAAGGCCAAGTTGTCCTGACAACCTCCAAGCACACAGAGTTTCAGAGCCATCTCAGACCAGTCTGACTCCTCCCCCTTTCCAGGTAGGATAGTTTTCCTTTTTCTGGATTTCTTGTCGGTTTCTAACTTTCTCCTCGAACTTGGAAAGGCCTGCTCCATTCTCTCTAGACACTGGTCTCTTTCCTGTAAGATTACCCTGGGTGTTATCTCTTATGTCGTGGGTAGATGGCCAAGTGGGTGGACCTTCCCCAGAGAAAGTCCTGGACTCCCTCCCAAGTTGAAGTTGCCCGGGCAATCCTCTGATGCGCAATGATCGTGTCATCTCCTAGCACTCTGCCAATTCCGCCTTGGCAGGTCCCATGTTTTCCTTCCTTCTTCCTTTGGGGAAGTGTACCAGATGCCTTCCTAGATTGGAATATTCTCACGGTGCTTTTTCTGGTGCGTATTGATAAGGGACCCTCACAATTGCTACTTCTTTAGGACCTCTGTCCGCACCGTACCATGAAATCTCTATTCCCTAACAGTGCTAATGTGATCTGCACCCGTGCTGTGAAAGAGTGAGGCCCGGGCCACCCAAGCGGAACGTGGGCACTTGCCCGCTCCACCACAGGCCCGGCCCTGACTTGTACTTTTGGACCAACCTGTGGCCTGAACTTGGGAAGATGTGGGCCTGTTTGGATTATTCGTGAAGCTGATTAGTAGGAACATCATGGACGGTAACGTTTTCCGTTGGTTCCTGGGCTTAGCACGGATCAGGTTCTCTTGGTAGGATTCCTCTTCATGTATTTGGAATGGTCTACCTTTCTGTAGCATCAGTAAGCCTTTTGAGGTGATTTTCCATCCTTGGAAGTTCACCTTCTCTAATCTCTTTCAGCCCCCAAAGCTGTATGCCGTCTTTCTGGACCCCTTTTTGGATTTTTGCTTTTAGGTGGATTTATTGCCATAACCCTGCATTCGAACATCCTATGTCTTTCAGATTTACATCCTCATCGATTTAGACTTCCGTGTAGGTTCCATCCTCTTCACCAGCGTAAGCCGAATCACAGGCCCTCACCACACACTTGTGCCTCATCATCTCTTCCACCCTCCCCCACCGCCCCGCTTTGCCTCTGGGCACCCCCGATCAAATGTCCAGTGCCGCCTGTTGGTCAGTGCTTGCTTTTTCTTCTCCTTGTAAGTGAGATCCTACGGTATCTGACTTTGTCCCTGGGGCTTGTTTCCCTACCCCTAAAACCCTCCCAGCCATTCTGGTGGTCACAAATGGCTGGATTGCATCCTTTGTTCCCGCTGAGTGGTATGCCATTGTGTGGCTATAGCCCATGTTCCTTCTCCATTCGTCCCTTGCTGGGCACCAGGGCGGCTTCCAAGTCTTGGAGAGCGGGAGTAAGGCTGTGCTGAACTCAGCGGTGCACATGTCTTTAGACGGTAGTGTTTCCGAGTTCTTTGGCTAAACGCGCCCCAGAGGAATAGCTGGATCATATGGGACATGGATTCTTAAATTTCGGAGGCAGTTCCACACCGCTTGGCCTAGTGGCTGCACCGGTTTCCACTGCCACCAGCAGTGCAGGAGGCTTCCCTTCTCTCCGCCTCCTCTCTGACGCTTGTTGTTTCCTGTCTGCCTCCTTATAGCCATTCTGACCACGGTGAGCTGCTATGTCCTTGCGGTTTGGATTTGCCTTGGCCTCAGGCTTAATGAGGGTGAACAAGTTTTCATGCACCTGTTGGCCCTCTTTAGATCTTCTTGGGAGAAATCTCTGTGTCCATCTTTGGCCCAGGTTTTCATTGGCTTGTTCTTTTTCTTGTGGAGACGTGTGAGTTGATTGTATCTTTGGGCTTTTCACCCCTTGTCCGATGTGTGCTTTGCAAACATCCACTCCCAGTTGTTGTGCTGTCTTTGCATTGAGTCGATGGTTTCCTTGACTGGGCAGAAGCGTCTGCATGTGAGGTGGTCCCGTTTGTTTCTTGTCTCCTTTGCTGCCCTTGCCCAGTCAGACAGGCTTCTTCCCAATAGGCGGCTCAGACAGATGGCAAAGAGCACTCTGCCTAGGTCTTCTCCTACAAGTTTCACGGTTTCAAGTGTGCCATTCAGGGCTTTAATCCATTCCAGGTGGTGCGTGTGCCAGGTGGAACATCATGGTCTACTCTCGTTGTGTTCCATGTGGCTGTGCAGGCTTCCCAGCACCGTTTATCGGAGAGACTCTCCTTTGTCCACTGTCTCCTCTTGGCTCCCTGGTCGCAAATGGGCTGTCCATGTATGTTTGAGTTGGGCTCTGGGCTCTCGATTCTGTTGCATGGGTCTGTGTGCCTGTTTTTGGGCCCGGACTGGGCCGTTTCGGTACCCAGCGCTTCGTCCTCTATGTTGAAATCAGAAAGTGTGATACGTCCTGCTTTGTTCGTTTTCCTGAGGATTCCTTGGCCTATTCAGGGTCTCTTGTTGCTGGCCGGAAACTTTAGGATTCTCTCTTCTATCTCTCTGGCAAATATGGCTGCAACTTTGACTGGGATTGCATGGAATCCAGAGATTCCTTTCTCCGCTATGGACGTTTCAAGTGTGTTAATTCTTCCATTCCTAGGTCCCGGAATATCCTTCTTTTTCCTTGTGTCGTCTTGAATTTCTTTCCCCAAATGTTTGCTAGTTTTCGGTTGACATAGCTTTCACCTGTTTTGCTAAGGCTCTTCATAGACATCTTCTTCTTCGTACTGGCAAGCTGTGTTTTTTGTTCGTTTGTGTTTAGCTTCCGTTTTTCTATTCTTTGCAACTTGTAATTGGTTCTGTTTTGGCAGAAGTGCATCGCTGTGCTCACATCTGCTGGCAACGCTCCTGTATTTGCTGTGGAAGTCTGGCCCTATCTAACGTCCCTTCCCATCTGCCTCTACACCCCCTCGGACGCCTGCCCCAGAATGACTGAAGCAGTGGTGAGGAGGCTCACCCCCAGGATTCCACCCGGCCCACCCCGGGCCACCGACCCAGAAGCTGCGGACCTCACCGCTGCACCACCGGCCGGCCCCTTTCATGTTCCATTGGCAACCTGCAGTTGAGTGCAATGGGGCTTGAATATGCTGCTTGAGCCCAGCTCTGGCACTGTGTAGATGAGGCCAGGTGGTTTGTCGGGGCCACTGTGACGTCAGAGGATTGGTCATAATTGTGTGTCTGCTGTCCCGGCAAGCTTCATGGACACAGGGCTTCAGAGCCCGCTTGGAGCAGTCTCATAACTCACCCTTCCCAGTGAGCCCAGGTTTGACCTTCGCTGCCGTGTTTTGGCTTGTGAATTTCTCTGACTTTCAAACGTTCCAGCAGAGCCTGTCTAAAGACTGACATCTTTCATTGTGGATTATTCAGGTGTGATATCTGTTCGCCTTGCATTTTCTGGGACCTTTTTTTCTTTTCCACAGTATCCTCGTCATGGTCTTTCTCAGCTATCTCCCTTAGATGTGCTTATCAGTCCGTTCTCCTTCAGTCCAAGGGATTAATTTTGTATTTCTTGAATGACCGTATGTTCTCTAGGCCGAGGTGTGAGTGCTTTCGTGATTCTTGGTTGCTGTCTTTGAATTTGCAGCGGTCACTTGTAGGACTCTTTGCTATCCTAGCCTAGGTCAAACGAAGCACTGAGAAGCCGTGGTCATCTGGGTTGGTTTGACATCCTGAGATCAGAAACTCCAAATTCGAGGTGGTCCTGGCAACCCCCTTCATGGACATCATGTTTTTCCGAGACAAATTAGACAAATCTGATGAATTCCTCGCTCCAGGAAAGATATTTTTCTTTCTCTTTTGTGGATTTGGGAAGTTTCGAACTTGACCCCTGACCCTTGGACGTTGCCCTAGATTCCGTCTAGATGCGGGCTTACTTTATTTCTATAGGCTGTGCCATTTGTTTGACCTACATCCTCAGCCCTGGCATGTTTATTTTTCTGGAAACAGAATTGTAATGTTCTAATTTTCAGCCAGCTTCCTTCCATATGGCGTCAAAGCACATAATCAATAATCCTTCTACGGCAAGAGGTCGGGGGAGGGAATTTCATTGGAGCCAAAGTGAGCACTCTAGCCTGGGAGGGCAGCCTTCACAAAGGAACCAAGCCCTCTGGAAAAGGGTGATTTTCAGCACACTTGTAGAGCCCTTCCCAACAAAGAGACCTACCCCAAGCATGACAGGGCTCCATTCCTTCGAGGCTTCCAAGACATCTCTTGGGACGCATTAGCATGTGGCCAGTGGGCCCCCGTGACGCCAGAGCTATAGAAAGTGAGACTGATCTTCCAAGAACGCTAGGGGCCTAGGAAAGGAGGCATCGACTCTTCTCTTCAATGTCCTCAAGAGATCCTTCTTGACTTTGGATTATGCTTAAGGCAGAAGGACACTGTAGGTCTGATAAGGCCCAAGTACGGCCTCGTGTTTCCAGTCAAGTTTCAAGCTTGAATCAGCATGGCCTCCCCATAGACTTGAATAGATGACAATGTTCTCCTCTCAGTGCTTGTCCCTCTATTCTGGCTTCTTGCCAAGGATTCCTTTCTTATCCCTGGCATCAGAGTCTGTTTGATCTCTTCCAGTTTCTGTGCCCGCTTTCTGTTTGTCAAAGCCGTTTCTGGGTATGTCTCCCTTTAATAGCCCAGCCTAGGCCAATCCTCAGACTGTAACCATGCGGCCATCTTGGGGGACATGTTCACCGTGATGTCATAAAGAACCTCAGAAGGCCAAGTTGTCCTGACAACCTCCAAGCACACAGAGTTTCAGAGCCATCTCAGACCAGTCTGACTCCTCCCCCTTTCCAGGTAGGATAGTTTTCCTTTTTCTGGATTTCTTGTCGGTTTCTAACTTTCTCCTCGAACTTGGAAAGGCCTGCTCCATTCTCTCTAGACACTGGTCTCTTTCCTGTAAGATTACCCTGGGTGTTATCTCTTATGTCGTGGGTAGATGGCCAAGTGGGTGGACCTTCCCCAGAGAAAGTCCTGGACTCCCTCCCAAGTTGAAGTTGCCCGGGCAATCCTCTGATGCGCAATGATCGTGTCATCTCCTAGCACTCTGCCAATTCCGCCTTGGCAGGTCCCATGTTTTCCTTCCTTCTTCCTTTGGGGAAGTGTACCAGATGCCTTCCTAGATTGGAATATTCTCACGGTGCTTTTTCTGGTGCGTATTGATAAGGGACCCTCACAATTGCTACTTCTTTAGGACCTCTGTCCGCACCGTACCATGAAATCTCTATTCCCTAACAGTGCTAATGTGATCTGCACCCGTGCTGTGAAAGAGTGAGGCCCGGGCCACCCAAGCGGAACGTGGGCACTTGCCCGCTCCACCACAGGCCCGGCCCTGACTTGTACTTTTGGACCAACCTGTGGCCTGAACTTGGGAAGATGTGGGCCTGTTTGGATTATTCGTGAAGCTGATTAGTAGGAACATCATGGACGGTAACGTTTTCCGTTGGTTCCTGGGCTTAGCACGGATCAGGTTCTCTTGGTAGGATTCCTCTTCATGTATTTGGAATGGTCTACCTTTCTGTAGCATCAGTAAGCCTTTTGAGGTGATTTTCCATCCTTGGAAGTTCACCTTCTCTAATCTCTTTCAGCCCCCAAAGCTGTATGCCGTCTTTCTGGACCCCTTTTTGGATTTTTGCTTTTAGGTGGATTTATTGCCATAACCCTGCATTCGAACATCCTATGTCTTTCAGATTTACATCCTCATCGATTTAGACTTCCGTGTAGGTTCCATCCTCTTCACCAGCGTAAGCCGAATCACAGGCCCTCACCACACACTTGTGCCTCATCATCTCTTCCACCCTCCCCCACCGCCCCGCTTTGCCTCTGGGCACCCCCGATCAAATGTCCAGTGCCGCCTGTTGGTCAGTGCTTGCTTTTTCTTCTCCTTGTAAGTGAGATCCTACGGTATCTGACTTTGTCCCTGGGGCTTGTTTCCCTACCCCTAAAACCCTCCCAGCCATTCTGGTGGTCACAAATGGCTGGATTGCATCCTTTGTTCCCGCTGAGTGGTATGCCATTGTGTGGCTATAGCCCATGTTCCTTCTCCATTCGTCCCTTGCTGGGCACCAGGGCGGCTTCCAAGTCTTGGAGAGCGGGAGTAAGGCTGTGCTGAACTCAGCGGTGCACATGTCTTTAGACGGTAGTGTTTCCGAGTTCTTTGGCTAAACGCGCCCCAGAGGAATAGCTGGATCATATGGGACATGGATTCTTAAATTTCGGAGGCAGTTCCACACCGCTTGGCCTAGTGGCTGCACCGGTTTCCACTGCCACCAGCAGTGCAGGAGGCTTCCCTTCTCTCCGCCTCCTCTCTGACGCTTGTTGTTTCCTGTCTGCCTCCTTATAGCCATTCTGACCACGGTGAGCTGCTATGTCCTTGCGGTTTGGATTTGCCTTGGCCTCAGGCTTAATGAGGGTGAACAAGTTTTCATGCACCTGTTGGCCCTCTTTAGATCTTCTTGGGAGAAATCTCTGTGTCCATCTTTGGCCCAGGTTTTCATTGGCTTGTTCTTTTTCTTGTGGAGACGTGTGAGTTGATTGTATCTTTGGGCTTTTCACCCCTTGTCCGATGTGTGCTTTGCAAACATCCACTCCCAGTTGTTGTGCTGTCTTTGCATTGAGTCGATGGTTTCCTTGACTGGGCAGAAGCGTCTGCATGTGAGGTGGTCCCGTTTGTTTCTTGTCTCCTTTGCTGCCCTTGCCCAGTCAGACAGGCTTCTTCCCAATAGGCGGCTCAGACAGATGGCAAAGAGCACTCTGCCTAGGTCTTCTCCTACAAGTTTCACGGTTTCAAGTGTGCCATTCAGGGCTTTAATCCATTCCAGGTGGTGCGTGTGCCAGGTGGAACATCATGGTCTACTCTCGTTGTGTTCCATGTGGCTGTGCAGGCTTCCCAGCACCGTTTATCGGAGAGACTCTCCTTTGTCCACTGTCTCCTCTTGGCTCCCTGGTCGCAAATGGGCTGTCCATGTATGTTTGAGTTGGGCTCTGGGCTCTCGATTCTGTTGCATGGGTCTGTGTGCCTGTTTTTGGGCCCGGACTGGGCCGTTTCGGTACCCAGCGCTTCGTCCTCTATGTTGAAATCAGAAAGTGTGATACGTCCTGCTTTGTTCGTTTTCCTGAGGATTCCTTGGCCTATTCAGGGTCTCTTGTTGCTGGCCGGAAACTTTAGGATTCTCTCTTCTATCTCTCTGGCAAATATGGCTGCAACTTTGACTGGGATTGCATGGAATCCAGAGATTCCTTTCTCCGCTATGGACGTTTCAAGTGTGTTAATTCTTCCATTCCTAGGTCCCGGAATATCCTTCTTTTTCCTTGTGTCGTCTTGAATTTCTTTCCCCAAATGTTTGCTAGTTTTCGGTTGACATAGCTTTCACCTGTTTTGCTAAGGCTCTTCATAGACATCTTCTTCTTCGTACTGGCAAGCTGTGTTTTTTGTTCGTTTGTGTTTAGCTTCCGTTTTTCTATTCTTTGCAACTTGTAATTGGTTCTGTTTTGGCAGAAGTGCATCGCTGTGCTCACATCTGCTGGCAACGCTCCTGTATTTGCTGTGGAAGTCTGGCCCTATCTAACGTCCCTTCCCATCTGCCTCTACACCCCCTCGGACGCCTGCCCCAGAATGACTGAAGCAGTGGTGAGGAGGCTCACCCCCAGGATTCCACCCGGCCCACCCCGGGCCACCGACCCAGAAGCTGCGGACCTCACCGCTGCACCACCGGCCGGCCCCTTTCATGTTCCATTGGCAACCTGCAGTTGAGTGCAATGGGGCTTGAATATGCTGCTTGAGCCCAGCTCTGGCACTGTGTAGATGAGGCCAGGTGGTTTGTCGGGGCCACTGTGACGTCAGAGGATTGGTCATAATTGTGTGTCTGCTGTCCCGGCAAGCTTCATGGACACAGGGCTTCAGAGCCCGCTTGGAGCAGTCTCATAACTCACCCTTCCCAGTGAGCCCAGGTTTGACCTTCGCTGCCGTGTTTTGGCTTGTGAATTTCTCTGACTTTCAAACGTTCCAGCAGAGCCTGTCTAAAGACTGACATCTTTCATTGTGGATTATTCAGGTGTGATATCTGTTCGCCTTGCATTTTCTGGGACCTTTTTTTCTTTTCCACAGTATCCTCGTCATGGTCTTTCTCAGCTATCTCCCTTAGATGTGCTTATCAGTCCGTTCTCCTTCAGTCCAAGGGATTAATTTTGTATTTCTTGAATGACCGTATGTTCTCTAGGCCGAGGTGTGAGTGCTTTCGTGATTCTTGGTTGCTGTCTTTGAATTTGCAGCGGTCACTTGTAGGACTCTTTGCTATCCTAGCCTAGGTCAAACGAAGCACTGAGAAGCCGTGGTCATCTGGGTTGGTTTGACATCCTGAGATCAGAAACTCCAAATTCGAGGTGGTCCTGGCAACCCCCTTCATGGACATCATGTTTTTCCGAGACAAATTAGACAAATCTGATGAATTCCTCGCTCCAGGAAAGATATTTTTCTTTCTCTTTTGTGGATTTGGGAAGTTTCGAACTTGACCCCTGACCCTTGGACGTTGCCCTAGATTCCGTCTAGATGCGGGCTTACTTTATTTCTATAGGCTGTGCCATTTGTTTGACCTACATCCTCAGCCCTGGCATGTTTATTTTTCTGGAAACAGAATTGTAATGTTCTAATTTTCAGCCAGCTTCCTTCCATATGGCGTCAAAGCACATAATCAATAATCCTTCTACGGCAAGAGGTCGGGGGAGGGAATTTCATTGGAGCCAAAGTGAGCACTCTAGCCTGGGAGGGCAGCCTTCACAAAGGAACCAAGCCCTCTGGAAAAGGGTGATTTTCAGCACACTTGTAGAGCCCTTCCCAACAAAGAGACCTACCCCAAGCATGACAGGGCTCCATTCCTTCGAGGCTTCCAAGACATCTCTTGGGACGCATTAGCATGTGGCCAGTGGGCCCCCGTGACGCCAGAGCTATAGAAAGTGAGACTGATCTTCCAAGAACGCTAGGGGCCTAGGAAAGGAGGCATCGACTCTTCTCTTCAATGTCCTCAAGAGATCCTTCTTGACTTTGGATTATGCTTAAGGCAGAAGGACACTGTAGGTCTGATAAGGCCCAAGTGCGGCCTCGTGTTTCCAGTCAAGTTTCAAGCTTGAATCAGCATGGCCTCCCCATAGACTTGAATAGATGACAATGTTCTCCTCTCAGTGCTTGTCCCTCTATTCTGGCTTCTTGCCAAGGATTCCTTTCTTATCCCTGGCATCAGAGTCTGTTTGATCTTTTCCAGTTTCTGTGCCCGCTTTCTGTTTGTCAAAGCCGTTTCTGGGTATGTCTCCCTTTAATAGCCCAGCCTAGGCCAATCCTCAGACTGTAACCATGCGGCCATCTTGGGGGACATGTTCACCGTGATGTCATAAAGAACCTCAGAAGGCCAAGTTGTCCTGACAACCTCCAAGCACACAGAGTTTCAGAGCCATCTCAGACCAGTCTGACTCCTCCCCCTTTCCAGGTAGGATAGTTTTCCTTTTTCTGGATTTCTTGTCGGTTTCTAACTTTCTCCTCGAACTTGGAAAGGCCTGCTCCATTCTCTCTAGACACTGGTCTCTTTCCTGTAAGATTACCCTGGGTGTTATCTCTTATGTCGTGGGTAGATGGCCAAGTGGGTGGACCTTCCCCAGAGAAAGTCCTGGACTCCCTCCCAAGTTGAAGTTGCCCGGGCAATCCTCTGATGCGCAATGATCGTGTCATCTCCTAGCACTCTGCCAATTCCGCCTTGGCAGGTCCCATGTTTTCCTTCCTTCTTCCTTTGGGGAAGTGTACCAGATGCCTTCCTAGATTGGAATATTCTCACGGTGCTTTTTCTGGTGCGTATTGATAAGGGACCCTCACAATTGCTACTTCTTTAGGACCTCTGTCCGCACCGTACCATGAAATCTCTATTCCCTAACAGTGCTAATGTGATCTGCACCCGTGCTGTGAAAGAGTGAGGCCCGGGCCACCCAAGCGGAACGTGGGCACTTGCCCGCTCCACCACAGGGCCGGCCCTGACTTGTACTTTTGGACCAACCTGTGGCCTGAACTTGGGAAGATGTGGGCCTGTTTGGATTATTCGTGAAGCTGATTAGTAGGAACATCATGGACGGTAACGTTTTCCGTTGGTTCCTGGGCTTAGCACGGATCAGGTTCTCTTGGTAGGATTCCTCTTCATGTATTTGGAATGGTCTACCTTTCTGTAGCATCAGTAAGCCTTTTGAGGTGATTTTCCATCCTTGGAAGTTCACCTTCTCTAATCTCTTTCAGCCCCCAAAGCTGTATGCCGTCATTCTGGACCCCTTTTTGGATTTTTGCTTTTAGGTGGATTTATTGCCATAACCCTGCATTCGAACATCCTATGTCTTTCAGATTTACATCCTCATCGATTTAGACTTCCGTGTAGGTTCCATCCTCTTCACCAGCGTAAGCCGAATCACAGGCCCTCACCACACACTTGTGCCTCATCATCTCTTCCACCCTCCCCCACCGCCCCGCTTTGCCTCTGGGCACCCCCGATCAAATGTCCAGTGCCGCCTGTTGGTCAGTGCTTGCTTTTTCTTCTCCTTGTAAGTGAGATCCTACGGTATTTGACTTTGTCCCTGGGGCTTGTTTCCCTACCCCTAAAACCCTCCCAGCCATTCTGGTGTTCACAAATGGCTGGATTGCATCCTTTGTTCCCACTGAGTGGTATGCCATTGTGTGGCTATAGCCCATGCTCCTTCTCCATTCGTCCCTTGCTGGGCACCAGGGCGGCTTCCAAGTCTTGGAGAGCGGGAGTAAGGCTGTGCTGAACTCAGCGGTGCACATGTCTTTAGACGGTAGTGTTTCCGAGTTCTTTGGCTAAACGCGCCCCAGAGGAATAGCTGGATCATATGGGACATGGATTCTTAAATTTCGGAGGCAGTTCCACACCGCTTGGCCTAGTGGCTGCACCGGTTTCCACTGCCACCAGCAGTGCAGGAGGCTTCCCTTCTCTCCGCCTCCTCTCTGACGCTTGTTGTTTCCTGTCTGCCTCCTTATAGCCATTCTGTCCACGGTGAGCTGCTATGTCCTTGCGGTTTGGATTTGCCTTGGCCTCAGGCTTAATGAGGGTGAACAAGTTTTCATGCACCTGTTGACCCTCTTTAGATCTTCTTGGGAGAAATCTCTGTGCCCATCTTTGGCGCAGGTTTTCATTGGCTTGTTCTTTTTCTTGTGGAGACGTGTGAGTTGATTGTATCTTTGGGCTTTTCACCCCTTGTCCGATGTGTGCTTTGCAAACATCCACTCCCAGTTGTTGTGCTGTCTTTGCATTGAGTCGATGGTTTCCTTGACTGGGCAGAAGCGTCTGCATGTGAGGTGGTCCCGTTTGTTTCTTGTCTCCTTTGCTGCCCTTGCCCAGTCAGACAGGCTTCTTCCCAATAGGCGGCTCAGACAGATGGCAAAGAGCACTCTGCCTAGGTCTTCTCCTACAAGTTTCACGGTTTCAAGTGTGCCATTCAGGGCTTTAATCCATTCCAGGTGGTGCGTGTGCCAGGTGGAACATCATGGTCTACTCTCGTTGTGTTCCATGTGGCTGTGCAGGCTTCCCAGCACCGTTTATCGGAGAGACTCTCCTTTGTCCACTGTCTCCTCTTGGCTCCCTGGTCGCAAATGGGCTGTCCATGTATGTTTGAGTTGGGCTCTGGGCTCTCGATTCTGTTGCATGGGTCTGTGTGCCTGTTTTTGGGCCCGGACTGGGCCGTTTCGGTACCCAGCGCTTCGTCCTCTATGTTGAAATCAGAAAGTGTGATACGTCCTGCTTTGTTCGTTTTCCTGAGGATTCCTTGGCCTATTCAGGGTCTCTTGTTGCTGGCCGGAAACTTTAGGATTCTCTCTTCTATCTCTCTGGCAAATATGGCTGCAACTTTGACTGGGATTGCATGGAATCCAGAGATTCCTTTCTCCGCTATGGACGTTTCAAGTGTGTTAATTCTTCCATTCCTAGGTCCCGGAATATCCTTCTTTTTCCTTGTGTCGTCTTGAATTTCTTTCCCCAAACGTTTGCTAGTTTTCGGTTGACATAGCTTTCACCTGTTTTGCTAAGGCTCTTCATAGACATCTTCTTCTTCGTACTGGCAAGCTGTGTTTTTTTGTTCGTTTGTGTTTAGCTTCCGTTTTTCTATTCTTTGCAACTTGTAATTGGTTCTGTTTTGGCAGAAGTGCATCGCTGTGCTCACATCTGCTGGCAACGCTCCTGTATTTGCTGTGGAAGTCTGGCCCTATCTAACGTCCCTTCCCATCTGCCTCTACACCCCCTCGGACGCCTGCCCCAGAATGACTGAAGCAGTGGTGAGGAGGCTCACCCCCAGGATTCCACCCGGCCCACCCCGGGCCACCGACCCAGAAGCTGCGGACCTCACCGCTGCACCACCGGCCGGCCCCTTTCATGTTCCATTGGCAACCTGCAGTTGAGTGCAATGGGGCTTGAATATGCTGCTTGAGCCCAGCTCTGGTACTGTGTAGATGAGGCCAGGTGGTTTGTCGGGGCCACTGTGACGTCAGAGGATTGGTCATAATTGTGTGTCTGCTGTCCCGGCAAGCTTCATGGACACAGGGCTTCAGAGCCCGCTTGGAGCAGTCTCATAACTCACCCTTCCCAGTGAGCCCAGGTTTGACCTTCGCTGCCGTGTTTTGGCTTGTGAATTTCTCTGACTTTCAAACGTTCCAGCAGAGCCTGTCTAAAGACTGACATCTTTCATTGTGGATTATTCAGGTGTGATATCTGTTCGCCTTGCATTTTCTGGGACCTTTTTTTCTTTTCCACAGTATCCTCGTCATGGTCTTTCTCAGCTATCTCCCTTAGATGTGCTTATCAGTCCGTTCTCCTTCAGTCCAAGGGATTAATTTTGTATTTCTTGAATCACCGTATGTTCTCTAGGCCGAGGTGTGAGTGCTTTCGTGATTCTTGGTTGCTGTCTTTGAATTTGCAGCGGTCACTTGTAGGACTCTTTGCTATCCTAGCCTAGGTCAAACGAAGCACTGAGAAGCCGTGGTCATCTGGGTTGGTTTGACATCCTGAGATCAGAAACTCCAAATTCGAGGTGGTCCTGGCAACCCCCTTCATGGACATCATGTTTTTCCGAGACAAATTAGACAAATCTGATGAATTCCTCGCTCCAGGAAAGATATTTTTCTTTCTCTTTTGTGGATTTGGGAAGTTTCAAACTTGACCCCTGACCCTTGGACGTTGCCCTAGATTCCGTCTAGATGCGGGCTTACTTTATTTCTATAGGCTGTGCCATTTGTTTGACCTACATCCTCAGCCCTGGCATGTTTATTTTTCTGGAAACAGAATTGTAATGTTCTAATTTTCAGCCAGCTTCCTTCCATATGGCGTCAAAGCACATAATCAATAATCCTTCTACGGCAAGAGGTCGGGGGAGGGAATTTCATTGGAGCCAAAGTGAGCACTCTAGCCTGGGAGGGCAGCCTTCACAAAGGAACCAAGCCCTCTGGAAAAGGGTGATTTTCAGCACACTTGTAGAGCCCTTCCCAACAAAGAGACCTACCCCAAGCATGACAGGGCTCCATTCCTTCGAGGCTTCCAAGACATCTCTTGGGACGCATTAGCATGTGGCCAGTGGGCCCCCGTGACGCCAGAGCTATAGAAAGTGAGACTGATCTTCCAAGAACGCTAGGGGCCTAGGAAAGGAGGCATCGACTCTTCTCTTCAATGTCCTCAAGAGATCCTTCTTGACTTTGGATTATGCTTAAGGCAGAAGGACACTGTAGGTCTGATAAGGCCTAAGTGCGGCCTCGTGTTTCCAGTCAAGTTTCAAGCTTGAATCAGCATGGCCTCCCCATAGACTTGAATAGATGACAATGTTCTCCTCTCAGTGCTTGTCCCTCTATTCTGGCTTCTTGCCAAGGATTCCTTTCTTATCCCTGGCATCAGAGTCTGTTTGATCTCTTCCAGTTTCTGTGCCTGCTTTCTGTTTGTCAAAGCCGTTTCTGGGTATGTCTCCCTTTAATAGCCCAGCCTAGGCCAATCCTCAGACTGTAACCATGCGGCCATCTTGGGGGACATGTTCACCGTGATGTCATAAAGAACCTCAGAAGGCCAAGTTGTCCTGACAACCTCCAAGCACACAGAGTTTCAGAGCCATCTCAGACCAGTCTGACTCCTCCCCCTTTCCAGGTAGGATAGTTTTCCTTTTTCTGGATTTCTTGTCGGTTTCTAACTTTCTCCTCGAACTTGGAAAGGCCTGCTCCATTCTCTCTAGACACTGGTCTCTTTCCTGTAAGATTACCCTGGGTGTTATCTCTTATGTCGTGGGTAGATGGCCAAGTGGGTGGACCTTCCCCAGAGAAAGTCCTGGACTCCCTCCCAAGTTGAAGTTGCCCGGGCAATCCTCTGATGCGCAATGATCGTGTCATCTCCTAGCACTCTGCCAATTCCGCCTTGGCAGGTCCCATGTTTTCCTTCCTTCTTCCTTTGGGGAAGTGTACCAGATGCCTTCCTAGATTGGAATATTCTCACGGTGATTTTTCTGGTGCGTATTGATAAGGGACCCTCACAATTGCTACTTCTTTAGGACCTCTGTCCGCACCGTACCATGAAATCTCTATTCCCTAACAGTGCTAATGTGATCTGCACCCGTGCTGTGAAAGAGTGAGGCCTGGGCCACCCAAGCGGAACGTGGGCACTTGCCCGCTCCACCACAGGGCCGGCCCTGACTTGTACTTTTGGACCAACCTGTGGCCTGAACTTGGGAAGATGTGGGCCTGTTTGGATTATTCGTGAAGCTGATTAGTAGGAACATCATGGACGGTAACGTTTTCCGTTGGTTCCTGGGCTTAGCACGGATCAGGTTCTCTTGGTAGGATTCCTCTTCATGTATTTGGAATGGTCTACCTTTCTGTAGCATCAGTAAGCCTTTTGAGGTGATTTTCCATCCTTGGAAGTTCACCTTCTCTAATCTCTTTCAGCCCCCAAAGCTGTATGCCGTCATTCTGGACCCCTTTTTGGATTTTTGCTTTTAGGTGGATTTATTGCCATAACCCTGCATTCGAACATCCTATGTCTTTCAGATTTACATCCTCATCGATTTAGACTTCCGTGTAGGTTCCATCCTCTTCACCAGCGTAAGCCGAATCACAGGCCCTCACCACACACTTGTGCCTCATCATCTCTTCCACCCTCCCCCACCGCCCCGCTTTGCCTCTGGGCACCCCCGATCAAATGTCCAGTGCCGCCTGTTGGTCAGTGCTTGCTTTTTCTTCTCCTTGTAAGTGAGATCCTACGGTATTTGACTTTGTCCCTGGGGCTTGTTTTCCTACCCCTAAAACCCTCCCAGCCATTCTGGTGGTCACAAATGGCTGGATTGCATCCTTTGTTCCCGCTGAGTGGTATGCCATTGTGTGGCTATAGCCTATGTTCCTTCTCCATTCGTCCCTTGCTGGGCACCAGGGCGGCTTCCAAGTCTTGGAGAGCGGGAGTAAGGCTGTGCTGAACTCAGCGGTGCACATGTCTTTAGACGGTAGTGTTTCCGAGTTCGTTGGCTAAACGCGCCCCAGAGGAATAGCTGGATCATATGGGACATGGATTCTTAAATTTCGGAGGCAGTTCCACACCGCTTGGCCTAGTGGCTGCACCGGTTTCCACTGCCAGCAGCAGTGCAAGAGGCTTCCCTTCTCTCCACCTCCTCTCTGACGCTTGTTGTTTCCTGTCTGCCTCCTTATAGCCATTCTGACCACGGTGAGCTGCTATGTCCTTGCGGTTTGGATTTGCCTTGAACTCAGGCTTAATGAGGGTGAACAAGTTTTCATGCACCTGTTGGCCCTCTTTAGATCTTCTTGGGAGAAATCTCTGTGTCCATCTTTGGCCCAGGTTTTCATTGGCTTGTTCTTTTTCTTGTGGAGACGTGTGAGTTGATTGTATCTTTGGGCTTTTCACCCCTTGTCCGATGTGTGCTTTGCAAACATCCACTCCCAGTTGTTGTGCTGTCTTTGCATTGAGTCGATGGTTTCCTTGACTGGGCAGAAGCGTCTGCATGTGAGGTGGTCCCGTTTGTTTCTTGTCTCCTTTGCTGCCCTTGCCCAGTCAGACAGGCTTCTTCCCAATAGGCGGCTCAGACAGATGGCAAAGAGCACTCTGCCTAGGTCTTCTCCTACAAGTTTCACGGTTTCAAGTGTGCCATTCAGGGCTTTAATCCATTCCAGGTGGTGCGTGTGCCAGGTGGAACATCATGGTCTACTCTCGTTGTGTTCCATGTGGCTGTGCAGGCTTCCCAGCACCGTTTATCGGAGAGACTCTCCTTTGTCCACTGTCTCCTCTTGGCTCCCTGGTCGCAAATGGGCTGTCCATGTATGTTTGAGTTGGGCTCTGGGCTCTCGATTCTGTTGCATGGGTCTGTGTGCCTGTTTTTGGGCCCGGACTGGGCCGTTTCGGTACCCAGCGCTTCGTCCTCTAGGTTGAAATCAGAAAGTGTGATACGTCCTGCTTTGTTCGTTTTCCTGAGGATTCCTTGGCCTATTCAGGGTCTCTTGTTGCTGGCCGGAAACTTTAGGATTCTCTCTTCTATCTCTCTGGCAAATATGGCTGCAACTTTGACTGGGATTGCATGGAATCCAGAGATTCCTTTCTCCGCTATGGACGTTTCAAGTGTGTTAATTCTTCCATTCCTAGGTCCCGGAATATCCTTCTTTTTCCTTGTGTCGTCTTGAATTTCTTTCCCCAAACGTTTGCTAGTTTTCGGTTGACATAGCTTTCACCTGTTTTGCTAAGGCTCTTCATAGACATCTTCTTCTTCGTACTGGCAAGCTGTGTTTTTTTGTTCGTTTGTGTTTAGCTTCCGTTTTTCTATTCTTTGCAACTTGTAATTGGTTCTGTTTTGGCAGAAGTGCATCGCTGTGATCACATCTGCTGGCAACGCTCCTGTATTTGCTGTGGAAGTCTGGCCCTATCTAACGTCCCTTCCCATCTGCCTCTACACCCCCTCGGACGCCTGCCCCAGAATGACTGAAGCAGTGGTGAGGAGGCTCACCCCCAGGATTCCACCCGGCCCACCCCGGGCCACCGACCCAGAAGCTGCGGACCTCACCGCTGCACCACCGGCCGGCCCCTTTCATGTTCCATTGGCAACCTGCAGTTGAGTGCAATGGGGCTTGAATATGCTGCTTGAGCCCAGCTCTGGCACTGTGTAGATGAGGCCAGGTGGTTTGTCGGGGCCACTGTGACGTCAGAGGATTGGTCATAATTGTGTGTCTGCTGTCCCGGCAAGCTTCATGGACACAGGGCTTCAGAGCCCGCTTGGAGCAGTCTCATAACTCACCCTTCCCAGTGAGCCCAGGTTTGACCTTCGCTGCCGTGTTTTGGCTTGTGAATTTCTCTGACTTTCAAACGTTCCAGCAGAGCCTGTCTAAAGACTGACATCTTTCATTGTGGATTATTCAGGTGTGATATCTGTTCGCCTTGCATTTTCTGGGACCTTTTTTTCTTTTCCACAGTATCCTCGTCATGGTCTTTCTCAGCTATCTCCCTTAGATGTGCTTATCAGTCCGTTCTCCTTCAGTCCAAGGGATTAATTTTGTATTTCTTGAATCACCGTATGTTCTCTAGGCCGAGGTGTGAGTGCTTTCGTGATTCTTGGTTGCTGTCTTTGAATTTGCAGCGGTCACTTGTAGGACTCTTTGCTATCCTAGCCTAGGTCAAACGAAGCACTGAGAAGCCGTGGTCATCTGGGTTGGTTTGACATCCTGAGATCAGAAACTCCAAATTCGAGGTGGTCCTGGCAACCCCCTTCATGGACATCATGTTTTTCCGAGACAAATTAGACAAATCTGATGAATTCCTCGCTCCAGGAAAGATATTTTTCTTTCTCTTTTGTGGATTTGGGAAGTTTCAAACTTGACCCCTGACCCTTGGACGTTGCCCTAGATTCCGTCTAGATGCGGGCTTACTTTATTTCTATAGGCTGTGCCATTTGTTTGACCTACATCCTCAGCCCTGGCATGTTTATTTTTCTGGAAACAGAATTGTAATGTTCTAATTTTCAGCCAGCTTCCTTCCATATGGCGTCAAAGCACATAATCAATAATCCTTCTACGGCAAGAGGTCGGGGGAGGGAATTTCATTGGAGCCAAAGTGAGCACTCTAGCCTGGGAGGGCAGCCTTCACAAAGGAACCAAGCCCTCTGGAAAAGGGTGATTTTCAGCACACTTGTAGAGCCCTTCCCAACAAAGAGACCTACCCCAAGCATGACAGGGCTCCATTCCTTCGAGGCTTCCAAGACATCTCTTGGGACGCATTAGCATGTGGCCAGTGGGCCCCCGTGACGCCAGAGCTATAGAAAGTGAGACTGATCTTCCAAGAACGCTAGGGGCCTAGGAAAGGAGGCATCGACTCTTCTCTTCAATGTCCTCAAGAGATCCTTCTTGACTTTGGATTATGCTTAAGGCAGAAGGACACTGTAGGTCTGATAAGGCCCAAGTGCGGCCTCGTGTTTCCAGTCAAGTTTCAAGCTTGAATCAGCATGGCCTCCCCATAGACTTGAATAGATGACAATGTTCTCCTCTCAGTGCTTGTCCCTCTATTCTGGCTTCTTGCCAAGGATTCCTTTCTTATCCCTGGCATCAGAGTCTGTTTGATCTCTTCCAGTTTCTGTGCCCGCTTTCTGTTTGTCAAAGCCGTTTCTGGGTATGTCTCCCTTTAATAGCCCAGCCTAGGCCAATCCTCAGACTGTAACCATGCGGCCATCTTGGGGGACATGTTCACCGTGATGTCATAAAGAACCTCAGAAGGCCAAGTTGTCCTGACAACCTCCAAGCACACAGAGTTTCAGAGCCATCTCAGACCAGTCTGACTCCTCCCCCTTTCCAGGTAGGATAGTTTTCCTTTTTCTGGATTTCTTGTCGGTTTCTAACTTTCTCCTCGAACTTGGAAAGGCCTGCTCCATTCTCTCTAGACACTGGTCTCTTTCCTGTAAGATTACCCTGGGTGTTATCTCTTATGTCGTGGGTAGATGGCCAAGTGGGTGGACCTTCCCCAGAGAAAGTCCTGGACTCCCTCCCAAGTTGAAGTTGCCCGGGCAATCCTCTGATGCGCAATGATCGTGTCATCTCCTAGCACTCTGCCAATTCCGCCTTGGCAGGTCCCATGTTTTCCTTCCTTCTTCCTTTGGGGAAGTGTACCAGATGCCTTCCTAGATTGGAATATTCTCACGGTGCTTTTTCTGGTGCGTATTGATAAGGGACCCTCACAATTGCTACTTCTTTAGGACCTCTGTCCGCACCGTACCATGAAATCTCTATTCCCTAACAGTGCTAATGTGATCTGCACCCGTGCTGTGAAAGAGTGAGGCCTGGGCCACCCAAGCGGAACGTGGGCACTTGCCCGCTCCACCACAGGGCCGGCCCTGACTTGTACTTTTGGACCAAACTGTGGCCTGAACTTGGGAAGATGTGGGCCTGTTTGGATTATTCGTGAAGCTGATTAGTAGGAACATCATGGACGGTAACGTTTTCCGTTGCTTCCTGGGCTTAGCACGGATCAGGTTCTCTTGGTAGGATTCCTCTTCATGTATTTGGAATGGTCTACCTTTCTGTAGCATCAGTAAGCCTTTTGAGGTGATTTTCCATCCTTGGAAGTTCACCTTCTCTAATCTCTTTCAGCCCCCAAAGCTGTATGCCGTCATTCTGGACCCCTTTTTGGATTTTTGCTTTTAGGTGGATTTATTGCCATAACCCTGCATTCGAACATCCTATGTCTTTCAGATTTACATCCTCATCGATTTAGACTTCCGTGTAGGTTCCATCCTCTTCACCAGCGTAAGCCGAATCACAGGCCCTCACCACACACTTGTGCCTCATCATCTCTTCCACCCTCCCCCACCGCCCCGCTTTGCCTCTGGGCACCCCCGATCAAATGTCCAGTGCCGCCTGTTGGTCAGTGCTTGCTTTTTCTTCTCCTTGTAAGTGAGATCCTACGGTATTTGACTTTGTCCCTGGGGCTTGTTTTCCTACCCCTAAAACCCTCCCAGCCATTCTGGTGGTCACAAATGGCTGGATTGCATCCTTTGTTCCCGCTGAGTGGTATGCCATTGTGTGGCTATAGCCTATGTTCCTTCTCCATTCGTCCCTTGCTGGGCACCAGGGCGGCTTCCAAGTCTTGGAGAGCGGGAGTAAGGCTGTGCTGAACTCAGCGGTGCACATGTCTTTAGACGGTAGTGTTTCCGAGTTCTTTGGCTAAACGCGCCCCAGAGGAATAGCTGGATCATATGGGACATGGATTCTTAAATTTCGGAGGCAGTTCCACACCGCTTGGCCTAGTGGCTGCACCGGTTTCCACTGCCAGCAGCAGTGCAAGAGGCTTCCCTTCTCTCCACCTCCTCTCTGACGCTTGTTGTTTCCTGTCTGCCTCCTTATAGCCATTCTGACCACAGTGAGCTGCTATGTCCTTGCGGTTTGGATTTGCCTTGGCCTCAGGCTTAATGAGGGTGAACAAGTTTTCATGCACCTGTTGGCCCTCTTTAGATCTTCTTGGGAGAAATCTCTGTGCCCATCTTTGGCGCAGGTTTTCATTGGCTTGTTCTTTTTCTTGTGGAGACGTGTGAGTTGATTGTATCTTTGGGCTTTTCACCCCTTGTCCGATGTGTGCTTTGCAAACATCCACTCCCAGTTGTTGTGCTGTCTTTGCATTGAGTCGATGGTTTCCTTGACTGGGCAGAAGCGTCTGCATGTGAGGTGGTCCCGTTTGTTTCTTGTCTCCTTTGCTGCCCTTGCCCAGTCAGACAGGCTTCTTCCCAATAGGCGGCTCAGACAGATGGCAAAGAGCACTCTGCCTAGGTCTTCTCCTACAAGTTTCACGGTTTCAAGTGTGCCATTCAGGGCTTTAATCCATTCCAGGTGGTGCGTGTGCCAGGTGGAACATCATGGTCTACTCTCGTTGTGTTCCATGTGGCTGTGCAGGCTTCCCAGCACCGTTTATCGGAGAGACTCTCCTTTGTCCACTGTCTCCTCTTGGCTCCCTGGTCGCAAATGGGCTGTCCATGTATGTTTGAGTTGGGCTCTGGGCTCTCGATTCTGTAGCATGGGTCTGTGTGCCTGTTTTTGGGCCCGGACTGGGCCGTTTCGGTACCCAGCGCTTCGTCCTCTAGGTTGAAATCAGAAAGTGTGATACGTCCTGCTTTGTTCGTTTTCCTGAGGATTCCTTGGCCTATTCAGGGTCTCTTGTTGCTGGCCGGAAACTTTAGGATTCTCTCTTCTATCTCTCTGGCAAATATGGCTGCAACTTTGACTGGGATTGCATGGAATCCAGAGATTCCTTTCTCCGCTATGGACGTTTCAAGTGTGTTAATTCTTCCATTCCTAGGTCCCGGAATATCCTTCTTTTTCCTTGTGTCGTCTTGAATTTCTTTCCCCAAACGTTTGCTAGTTTTCGGTTGACATAGCTTTCACCTGTTTTGCTAAGGCTCTTCATAGACATCTTCTTCTTCGTACTGGCAAGCTGTGTTTTTTGTTCGTTTGTGTTTAGCTTCCGTTTTTCTATTCTTTGCAACTTGTAATTGGTTCTGTTTTGGCAGAAGTGCATCGCTGTGCTCACATCTGCTGGCAACGCTCCTGTATTTGCTGTGGAAGTCTGGCCCTATCTAACGTCCCTTCCCATCTGCCTCTACACCCCCTCGGACGCCTGCCCCAGAATGACTGAAGCAGTGGTGAGGAGGCTCACCCCCAGGATTCCACCCGGCCCACCCCGGGCCACCGACCCAGAAGCTGCGGACCTCACCGCTGCACCACCGGCCGGCCCCTTTCATGTTCCATTGGCAACCTGCAGTTGAGTGCAATGGGGCTTGAATATGCTGCTTGAGCCCAGCTCTGGCACTGTGTAGATGAGGCCAGGTGGTTTGTCGGGGCCACTGTGACGTCAGAGGATTGGTCATAATTGTGTGTCTGCTATCCCGGCAAGCTTCATGGACACAGGGCTTCAGAGCCTGCTTGGAGCAGTCTCATAACTCACCCTTCCCAGTGAGCCCAGGTTTGACCTTCGCTGCCGTGTTTTGGCTTGTGAATTTCTCTGACTTTCAAACGTTCCAGCAGAGCCTGTCTAAAGACTGACATCTTTCATTGTGGATTATTCAGGTGTGATATCTGTTCGCCTTGCATTTTCTGGGACCTTTTTTTCTTTTCCACAGTATCCTCGTCATGGTCTTTCTCAACTATCTCCCTTAGATGTGCTTATCAGTCCGTTCTCCTTCAGTCCAAGGGATTAATTTTGTATTTCTTGAATGACCGTATGTTCTCTAGGCCGAGGTGTGAGTGCTTTCGTGATTCTTGGTTGCTGTCTTTGAATTTGCAGCGGTCACTTGTAGGACTCTTTGCTATCCTAGCCTAGGTCAAACGAAGCACTGAGAAGCCGTGGTCATCTGGGTTGGTTTGACATCCTGAGATCAGAAACTCCAAATTCGAGGTGGTCCTGGCAACCCCCTTCATGGACATCATGTTTTTCCGAGACAAATTAGACAAATCTGATGAATTCCTCGCTCCAGGAAAGATATTTTTCTTTCTCTTTTGTGGATTTGGGAAGTTTCGAACTTGACCCCTGACCCTTGGACGTTGCCCTAGATTCCGTCTAGATGCGGGCTTACTTTATTTCTATAGGCTGTGCCATTTGTTTGACCTACATCCTCAGCCCTGGCATGTTTATTTTTCTGGAAACAGAATTGTAATGTTCTAATTTTCAGCCAGCTTCCTTCCATATGGCGTCAAAGCACATAATCAATAATCCTTCTACGGCAAGAGGTCGGGGGAGAGAATTTCATTGGAGCCAAAGTGAGCACTCTAGCCTGGGAGGGCAGCCTTCACAAAGGAACCAAGCCCTCTGGAAAAGGGTGATTTTCAGCACACTTGTAGAGCCCTTGCCAACAAAGAGACCTACCCCAAGCATGACAGGGCTCCATTCCTTCGAGGCTTCCAAGACATCTCTTGGGACGCATTAGCATGTGGCCAGTGGGCCCCCGTGACGCCAGAGCTATAGAAAGTGAGACTGATCTTCCAAGAACGCTATGGGCCTAGGAAAGGAGGCATCGACTCTTCTCTTCAATGTCCTCAAGAGATCCTTCTTGACTTTGGATTATGCTTAAGGCAGAAGGACACTGTAAGTCTGATAAGGCCCAAGTGCGGCCTCGTGTTTCCAGTCAAGTTTCAAGCTTGAATCAGCATGGCCTCCCCATAGCCTTGAATAGATGACAATGTTCTCCTCTCGGTGCTTGTCCCTCTATTCTGGCTTCTTGCCAAGGATTCCTTTCTTATCCCTGGCATCAGAGTCTGTTTGATCTCTTCCAGTTTCTGTGCCCGCTTTCTGTTTGTCAAAGCTGTTTCTGGGTATGTCTCCCTTTAATAGCCCAGCCTAGGCCAATCCTCAGACTGTAACCATGCGGCCATCTTGGGGGACATGTTCACCGTGATGTCATAAAGAACCTCAGAAGGCCAAGTTGTCCTGACAACCTCCAAGCACACAGAGTTTCAGAGCCATCTCAGACCAGTCTGACTCCTCCCCCTTTCCAGGTAGGATAGTTTTCCTTTTTCTGGATTTCTTGTCGGTTTCTAACTTTCTCCTCGAACTTGGAAAGGCCTGCTCCATTCTCTCTAGACACTGGTCTCTTTCCTGTAAGATTACCCTGGGTGTTATCTCTTATGTCGTGGGTAGATGGCCAAGTGGGTGGACCTTCCCCAGAGAAAGTCCTGGACTCCCTCCCAAGTTGAAGTTGCCCGGGCAATCCTCTGATGCGCAATGATCGTGTCATCTCCTAGCACTCTGCCAATTCCGCCTTGGCAGGTCCCATGTTTTCCTTCCTTCTTCCTTTGGGGAAGTGTACCAGATGCCTTCCTAGATTGGAATATTCTCACGGTGCTTTTTCTGGTGCGTATTGATAAGGGACCCTCACAATTGCTACTTCTTTAGGACCTCTGTCCGCACCGTACCATGAAATCTCTATTCCCTAACAGTGCTAATGTGATCTGCACCCGTGCTGTGAAAGAGTGAGGCCCGGGCCACCCAAGCGGAACGTGGGCACTTGCCCGCTCCACCACAGGGCCGGCCCTGACTTGTACTTTTGGACCAACCTGTGGCCTGAACTTGGGAAGATGTGGGCCTGTTTGGATTATTCGTGAAGCTGATTAGTAGGAACATCATGGACGGTAACGTTTTCCGTTGGTTCCTGGGCTTAGCACGGATCAGGTTCTCTTGGTAGGATTCCTCTTCATGTATTTGGAATGGTCTACCTTTCTGTAGCATCAGTAAGCCTTTTGAGGTGATTTTCCATAGTTGGAAGTTCACCTTCTCTAATCTCTTTCAGCCCCCAAAGCTGTATGCCGTCATTCTGGACCCCTATTTGGATTTTTGCTTTTAGGTGGATTTATTGCCATAACCCTGCATTCGAACATCCTATGTCTTTCAGATTTACATCCTCATCGATTTAGACTTCCGTGTAGGTTCCATCCTCTTCACCAGCGTAAGCCGAATCACAGGCCCTCACCACACACTTGTGCCTCATCATCTCTTCCACCCTCCCCCACCGCCCCGCTTTGCCTCTGGGCACCCCCGATCAAATGTCCAGTGCCGCCTGTTGGTCAGTGCTTGCTTTTTCTTCTCCTTGTAAGTGAGATCCTACGGTATTTGACTTTGTCCCTGGGGCTTGTTTCCCTACCCCTAAAACCCTCCCAGCCATTCTGGTGGTCACAAATGGCTGGATTGCATCCTTTGTTCCCGCTGAGTGGTCTGCCATTGTGTGGCTATAGCCCATGCTCCTTCTCCATTCGTCCCTTGCTGGGCACCAGGGCGGCTTCCAAGTCTTGGAGAGCGGGAGTAAGGCTGTGCTGAACTCAGCGGTGCACATGTCTTTAGACGGTAGTGTTTCCGAGTTCTTTGGCTAAACGCGCCCCAGAGGAATAGCTGGATCATATGGGACATGGATTCTTAAATTTCGGAGGCAGTTCCACACCGCTTGGCCTAGTGGCTGCACCGGTTTCCACTGCCAGCAGCAGTGCAGGAGGCTTCCCTTCTCTCCACCTCCTCTCTGACGCTTGTTGTTTCCTGTCTGCCTCCTTATAGCCATTCTGACCACAGTGAGCTGCTATGTCCTTGCGGTTTGGATTTGCCTTGGCCTCAGGCTTAATGAGGGTGAACAAGTTTTCATGCACCTGTTGGCCCTCTTTAGATCTTCTTGGGAGAAATCTCTGTGCCCATCTTTGGCGCAGGTTTTCATTGGCTTGTTCTTTTTCTTGTGGAGACGTGTGAGTTGATTGTATCTTTGGGCTTTTCACCCCTTGTCCGATGTGTGCTTTGCAAACATCCACTCCCAGTTGTTGTGCTGTCTTTGCATTGAGTCGATGGTTTCCTTGACTGGGCAGAAGCGTCTGCATGTGAGGTGGTCCCGTTTGTTTCTTGTCTCCTTTGCTGCCCTTGCCCAGTCAGACAGGCTTCTTCCCAATAGGCGGCTCAGACAGATGGCAAAGAGCACTCTGCCTAGGTCTTCTCCTACAAGTTTCACGGTTTCAAGTGTGCCATTCAGGGCTTTAATCCATTCCAGGTGGTGCGTGTGCCAGGTGGAACATCATGGTCTACTCTCGTTGTGTTCCATGTGGCTGTGCAGGCTTCCCAGCACCGTTTATCGGAGAGACTCTCCTTTGTCCACTGTCTCCTCTTGGCTCCCTGGTCGCAAATGGGCTGTCCATGTATGTTTGAGTTGGGCTCTGGGCTCTCGATTCTGTAGCATGGGTCTGTGTGCCTGTTTTTGGGCCCGGACTGGGCCGTTTCGGTACCCAGCGCTTCGTCCTCTAGGTTGAAATCAGAAAGTGTGATACGTCCTGCTTTGTTCGTTTTCCTGAGGATTCCTTGGCCTATTCAGGGTCTCTTGTTGCTGGCCGGAAACTTTAGGATTCTCTCTTCTATCTCTCTGGCAAATATGGCTGCAACTTTGACTGGGATTGCATGGAATCCAGAGATTCCTTTCTCCGCTATGGACGTTTCAAGTGTGTTAATTCTTCCATTCCTAGGTCCCGGAATATCCTTCTTTTTCCTTGTGTCGTCTTGAATTTCTTTCCCCAAACGTTTGCTAGTTTTCGGTTGACATAGCTTTCACCTGTTTTGCTAAGGCTCTTCATAGACATCTTCTTCTTCGTACTGGCAAGCTGTGTTTTTTGTTCGTTTGTGTTTAGCTTCCGTTTTTCTATTCTTTGCAACTTGTAATTGGTTCTGTTTTGGCAGAAGTGCATCGCTGTGCTCACATCTGCTGGCAACGCTCCTGTATTTGCTGTGGAAGTCTGGCCCTATCTAACGTCCCTTCCCATCTGCCTCTACACCCCCTCGGACGCCTGCCCCAGAATGACTGAAGCAGTGGTGAGGAGGCTCACCCCCAGGATTCCACCCGGCCCACCCCGGGCCACCGACCCAGAAGCTGCAGACCTCACCGCTGCACCACCGGCCGGCCCCTTTCATGTTCCATTGGCAACCTGCAGTTGAGTGCAATGGGGCTTGAATATGCTGCTTGAGCCCAGCTCTGGCACTGTGTAGATGAGGCCAGGTGGTTTGTCGGGGCCACTGTGACGTCAGAGGATTGGTCATAATTGTGTGTCTGCTATCCCGGCAAGCTTCATGGACACAGGGCTTCAGAGCCTGCTTGGAGCAGTCTCATAACTCACCCTTCCCAGTGAGCCCAGGTTTGACCTTCGCTGCCGTGTTTTGGCTTGTGAATTTCTCTGACTTTCAAACGTTCCAGCAGAGCCTGTCTAAAGACTGACATCTTTCATTGTGGATTATTCAGGTGTGATATCTGTTCGCCTTGCATTTTCTGGGACCTTTTTTTCTTTTCCACAGTATCCTCGTCATGGTCTTTCTCAACTATCTCCCTTAGATGTGCTTATCAGTCCGTTCTCCTTCAGTCCAAGGGATTAATTTTGTATTTCTTGAATGACCGTATGTTCTCTAGGCCGAGGTGTGAGTGCTTTCGTGATTCTTGGTTGCTGTCTTTGAATTTGCAGCGGTCACTTGTAGGACTCTTTGCTATCCTAGCCTAGGTCAAACGAAGCACTGAGAAGCCGTGGTCATCTGGGTTGGTTTGACATCCTGAGATCAGAAACTCCAAATTCGAGGTGGTCCTGGCAACCCCCTTCATGGACATCATGTTTTTCCGAGACAAATTAGACAAATCTGATGAATTCCTCGCTCCAGGAAAGATATTTTTCTTTCTCTTTTGTGGATTTGGGAAGTTTCGAACTTGACCCCTGACCCTTGGACGTTGCCCTAGATTCCGTCTAGATGCGGGCTTACTTTATTTCTATAGGCTGTGCCATTTGTTTGACCTACATCCTCAGCCCTGGCATGTTTATTTTTCTGGAAACAGAATTGTAATGTTCTAATTTTCAGCCAGCTTCCTTCCATATGGCGTCAAAGCACATAATCAATAATCCTTCTACGGCAAGAGGTCGGGGGAGAGAATTTCATTGGAGCCAAAGTGAGCACTCTAGCCTGGGAGGGCAGCCTTCACAAAGGAACCAAGCCCTCTGGAAAAGGGTGATTTTCAGCACACTTGTAGAGCCCTTGCCAACAAAGAGACCTACCCCAAGCATGACAGGGCTCCATTCCTTCGAGGCTTCCAAGACATCTCTTGGGACGCATTAGCATGTGGCCAGTGGGCCCCCGTGACGCCAGAGCTATAGAAAGTGAGACTGATCTTCCAAGAACGCTATGGGCCTAGGAAAGGAGGCATCGACTCTTCTCTTCAATGTCCTCAAGAGATCCTTCTTGACTTTGGATTATGCTTAAGGCAGAAGGACACTGTAAGTCTGATAAGGCCCAAGTGCGGCCTCGTGTTTCCAGTCAAGTTTCAAGCTTGAATCAGCATGGCCTCCCCATAGCCTTGAATAGATGACAATGTTCTCCTCTCGGTGCTTGTCCCTCTATTCTGGCTTCTTGCCAAGGATTCCTTTCTTATCCCTGGCATCAGAGTCTGTTTGATCTCTTCCAGTTTCTGTGCCCGCTTTCTGTTTGTCAAAGCTGTTTCTGGGTATGTCTCCCTTTAATAGCCCAGCCTAGGCCAATCCTCAGACTGTAACCATGCGGCCATCTTGGGGGACATGTTCACCGTGATGTCATAAAGAACCTCAGAAGGCCAAGTTGTCCTGACAACCTCCAAGCACACAGAGTTTCAGAGCCATCTCAGACCAGTCTGACTCCTCCCCCTTTCCAGGTAGGATAGTTTTCCTTTTTCTGGATTTCTTGTCGGTTTCTAACTTTCTCCTCGAACTTGGAAAGGCCTGCTCCATTCTCTCTAGACACTGGTCTCTTTCCTGTAAGATTACCCTGGGTGTTATCTCTTATGTCGTGGGTAGATGGCCAAGTGGGTGGACCTTCCCCAGAGAAAGTCCTGGACTCCCTCCCAAGTTGAAGTTGCCCGGGCAATCCTCTGATGCGCAATGATCGTGTCATCTCCTAGCACTCTGCCAATTCCGCCTTGGCAGGTCCCATGTTTTCCTTCCTTCTTCCTTTGGGGAAGTGTACCAGATGCCTTCCTAGATTGGAATATTCTCACGGTGCTTTTTCTGGTGCGTATTGATAAGGGACCCTCACAATTGCTACTTCTTTAGGACCTCTGTCCGCACCGTACCATGAAATCTCTATTCCCTAACAGTGCTAATGTGATCTGCACCCGTGCTGTGAAAGAGTGAGGCCCGGGCCACCCAAGCGGAACGTGGGCACTTGCCCGCTCCACCACAGGGCCGGCCCTGACTTGTACTTTTGGACCAACCTGTGGCCTGAACTTGGGAAGATGTGGGCCTGTTTGGATTATTCGTGAAGCTGATTAGTAGGAACATCATGGACGGTAACGTTTTCCGTTGGTTCCTGGGCTTAGCACGGATCAGGTTCTCTTGGTAGGATTCCTCTTCATGTATTTGGAATGGTCTACCTTTCTGTAGCATCAGTAAGCCTTTTGAGGTGATTTTCCATAGTTGGAAGTTCACCTTCTCTAATCTCTTTCAGCCCCCAAAGCTGTATGCCGTCATTCTGGACCCCTTTTTGGATTTTTGCTTTTAGGTGGATTTATTGCCATAACCCTGCATTCGAACATCCTATGTCTTTCAGATTTACATCCTCATCGATTTAGACTTCCGTGTAGGTTCCATCCTCTTCACCAGCGTAAGCCGAATCACAGGCCCTCACCACACACTTGTGCCTCATCATCTCTTCCACCCTCCCCCACCGCCCCGCTTTGCCTCTGGGCACCCCCGATCAAATGTCCAGTGCCGCCTGTTGGTCAGTGCTTGCTTTTTCTTCTCCTTGTAAGTGAGATCCTACGGTATTTGACTTTGTCCCTGGGGCTTGTTTCCCTACCCCTAAAACCCTCCCAGCCATTCTGGTGGTCACAAATGGCTGGATTGCATCCTTTGTTCCCGCTGAGTGGTCTGCCATTGTGTGGCTATAGCCCATGCTCCTTCTCCATTCGTCCCTTGCTGGGCACCAGGGCGGCTTCCAAGTCTTGGAGAGCGGGAGTAAGGCTGTGCTGAACTCAGCGGTGCACATGTCTTTAGACGGTAGTGTTTCCGAGTTCTTTGGCTAAACGCGCCCCAGAGGAATAGCTGGATCATATGGGACATGGATTCTTAAATTTCGGAGGCAGTTCCACACCGCTTGGCCTAGTGGCTGCACCGGTTTCCACTGCCAGCAGCAGTGCAGGAGGCTTCCCTTCTCTCCACCTCCTCTCTGACGCTTGTTCTTTCCTGTCTGCCTCCTTATAGCCATTCTGACCACAGTGAGCTGCTATGTCCTTGCGGTTTGGATTTGCCTTGGGTTCAGGCTTAATGAGGGTGAACAAGTTTTCATGCACCTGTTGGCCCTCTTTAGATCTTCTTGGGAGAAATCTCTGTGTCCATCTTTGGCGCAGGTTTTCATTGGCTTGTTCTTTTTCTTGTGGAGACGTGTGAGTTGATTGTATCTTTGGGCTTTTCACCCCTTGTCCGATGTGTGCTTTGCAAACATCCACTCCCAGTTGTTGTGCTGTCTTTGCATTGAGTCGATGGTTTCCTTGACTGGGCAGAAGCGTCTGCATGTGAGGTGGTCCCGTTTGTTTCTTGTCTCCTTTGCTGCCCTTGCCCAGTCAGACAGGCTTCTTCCCAATAGGCGGCTCAGACAGATGGCAAAGAGCACTCTGCCTAGGTCTTCTCCTACAAGTTTCACGGTTTCAAGTGTGCCATTCAGGGCTTTAATCCATTCCAGGTGGTGCGTGTGCCAGGTGGAACATCATGGTCTACTCTCGTTGTGTTCCATGTGGCTGTGCAGGCTTCCCAGCACCGTTTATCGGAGAGACTCTCCTTTGTCCACTGTCTCCTCTTGGCTCCCTGGTCGCAAATGGGCTGTCCATGTATGTTTGAGTTGGGCTCTGGGCTCTCGATTCTGTTGCATGGGTCTGTGTGCCTGTTTTTGGGCCCGGACTGGGCCGTTTTGGTACCCAGCGCTTCGTCCTCTAGGTTGAAATCAGAAAGTGTGATACGTCCTGCTTTGTTCGTTTTCCTGAGGATTCCTTGGCCTATTCAGGGTCTCTTGTTGCTCGCCGGAAACTTTAGGATTCTCTCTTCTATCTCTCTGGCAAATATGGCTGCAACTTTGACTGGGATTGCATGGAATCCAGAGATTCCTTTCTCCGCTATGGACGTTTCAAGTGTGTTAATTCTTCCATTCCTAGGTCCCGGAATATCCTTCTTTTTCCTTGTGTCGTCTTGAATTTCTTTCCCCAAACGTTTGCTAGTTTTCGGTTGACATAGCTTTCACCTGTTTTGCTAAGGCTCTTCATAGACATCTTCTTCTTCGTACTGGCAAGCTGTGTTTTTTGTTCGTTTGTGTTTAGCTTCCGTTTTTCTATTCTTTGCAACTTGTAATTGGTTCTGTTTTGGCAGAAGTGCATCGCTGTGCTCACATCTGCTGGCAACGCTCCTGTATTTGCTGTGGAAGTCTGGCCCTATCTAACGTCCCTTCCCATCTGCCTCTACACCCCCTCGGACGCCTGCCCCAGAATGACTGAAGCAGTGGTGAGGAGGCTCACCCCCAGGATTCCACCCGGCCCACCCCGGGCCACCGACCCAGAAGCTGCGGACCTCACCGCTGCACCACCGGCCGGCCCCTTTCATGTTCCATTGGCAACCTGCAGTTGAGTGCAATGGGGCTTGAATATGCTGCTTGAGCCCAGCTCTGGCACTGTGTAGATGAGGCCAGGTGGTTTGTCGGGGCCACTGTGACGTCAGAGGATTGGTCATAATTGTGTGTCTGCTATCCCGGCAAGCTTCATGGACACAGGGCTTCAGAGCCTGCTTGGAGCAGTCTCATAACTCACCCTTCCCAGTGAGCCCAGGTTTGACCTTCGCTGCCGTGTTTTGGCTTGTGAATTTCTCTGACTTTCAAACGTTCCAGCAGAGCCTGTCTAAAGACTGACATCTTTCATTGTGGATTATTCAGGTGTGATATCTGTTCGCCTTGCATTTTCTGGGACCTTTTTTTCTTTTCCACAGTATCCTCGTCATGGTCTTTCTCAACTATCTCCCTTAGATGTGCTTATCAGTCCGTTCTCCTTCAGTCCAAGGGATTAATTTTGTATTTCTTGAATGACCGTATGTTCTCTAGGCCGAGGTGTGAGTGCTTTCGTGATTCTTGGTTGCTGTCTTTGAATTTGCAGCGGTCACTTGTAGGACTCTTTGCTATCCTAGCCTAGGTCAAACGAAGCACTGAGAAGCCGTGGTCATCTGGGTTGGTTTGACATCCTGAGATCAGAAACTCCAAATTCGAGGTGGTCCTGGCAACCCCCTTCATGGACATCATGTTTTTCCGAGACAAATTAGACAAATCTGATGAATTCCTCGCTCCAGGAAAGATATTTTTCTTTCTCTTTTGTGGATTTGGGAAGTTTCGAACTTGACCCCTGACCCTTGGACGTTGCCCTAGATTCCGTCTAGATGCGGGCTTACTTTATTTCTATAGGCTGTGCCATTTGTTTGACCTACATCCTCAGCCCTGGCATGTTTATTTTTCTGGAAACAGAATTGTAATGTTCTAATTTTCAGCCAGCTTCCTTCCATATGGCGTCAAAGCACATAATCACTAATCCTTCTACGGCAAGAGGTCGGGGGAGAGAATTTCATTGGAGCCAAAGTGAGCACTCTAGCCTGGGAGGGCAGCCTTCACAAAGGAACCAAGCCCTCTGGAAAAGGGTGATTTTCAGCACACTTGTAGAGCCCTTGCCAACAAAGAGACCTACCCCAAGCATGACAGGGCTCCATTCCTTCGAGGCTTCCAAGACATCTCTTGGGACGCATTAGCATGTGGCCAGTGGGCCCCCGTGACGCCAGAGCTATAGAAAGTGAGACTGATCTTCCAAGAACGCTATGGGCCTAGGAAAGGAGGCATCGACTCTTCTCTTCAATGTCCTCAAGAGATCCTTCTTGACTTTGGATTATGCTTAAGGCAGAAGGACACTGTAAGTCTGATAAGGCCCAAGTGCGGCCTCGTGTTTCCAGTCAAGTTTCAAGCTTGAATCAGCATGGCCTCCCCATAGCCTTGAATAGATGACAATGTTCTCCTCTCGGTGCTTGTCCCTCTATTCTGGCTTCTTGCCAAGGATTCCTTTCTTATCCCTGGCATCAGAGTCTGTTTGATCTCTTCCAGTTTCTGTGCCCGCTTTCTGTTTGTCAAAGCTGTTTCTGGGTATGTCTCCCTTTAATAGCCCAGCCTAGGCCAATCCTCAGACTGTAACCATGCGGCCATCTTGGGGGACATGTTCACCGTGATGTCATAAAGAACCTCAGAAGGCCAAGTTGTCCTGACAACCTCCAAGCACACAGAGTTTCAGAGCCATCTCAGACCAGTCTGACTCCTCCCCCTTTCCAGGTAGGATAGTTTTCCTTTTTCTGGATTTCTTGTCGGTTTCTAACTTTCTCCTCGAACTTGGAAAGGCCTGCTCCATTCTCTCTAGACACTGGTCTCTTTCCTGTAAGATTACCCTGGGTGTTATCTCTTATGTCGTGGGTAGATGGCCAAGTGGGTGGACCTTCCCCAGAGAAAGTCCTGGACTCCCTCCCAAGTTGAAGTTGCCCGGGCAATCCTCTGATGCGCAATGATCGTGTCATCTCCTAGCACTCTGCCAATTCCGCCTTGGCAGGTCCCATGTTTTCCTTCCTTCTTCCTTTGGGGAAGTGTACCAGATGCCTTCCTAGATTGGAATATTCTCACGGTGCTTTTTCTGGTGCGTATTGATAAGGGACCCTCACAATTGCTACTTCTTTAGGACCTCTGTCCGCACCGTACCATGAAATCTCTATTCCCTAACAGTGCTAATGTGATCTGCACCCGTGCTGTGAAAGAGTGAGGCCCGGGCCACCCAAGCGGAACGTGGGCACTTGCCCGCTCCACCACAGGGCCGGCCCTGACTTGTACTTTTGGACCAACCTGTGGCCTGAACTTGGGAAGATGTGGGCCTGTTTGGATTATTCGTGAAGCTGATTAGTAGGAACATCATGGACGGTAACGTTTTCCGTTGGTTCCTGGGCTTAGCACGGATCAGGTTCTCTTGGTAGGATTCCTCTTCATGTATTTGGAATGGTCTACCTTTCTGTAGCATCAGTAAGCCTTTTGAGGTGATTTTCCATAGTTGGAAGTTCACCTTCTCTAATCTCTTTCAGCCCCCAAAGCTGTATGCCGTCATTCTGGACCCCTTTTTGGATTTTTGCTTTTAGGTGGATTTATTGCCATAACCCTGCATTCGAACATCCTATGTCTTTCAGATTTACATCCTCATCGATTTAGACTTCCGTGTAGGTTCCATCCTCTTCACCAGCGTAAGCCGAATCACAGGCCCTCACCACACACTTGTGCCTCATCATCTCTTCCACCCTCCCCCACCGCCCCGCTTTGCCTCTGGGCACCCCCGATCAAATGTCCAGTGCCGCCTGTTGGTCAGTGCTTGCTTTTTCTTCTCCTTGTAAGTGAGATCCTACGGTATTTGACTTTGTCCCTGGGGCTTGTTTCCCTACCCCTAAAACCCTCCCAGCCATTCTGGTGGTCACAAATGGCTGGATTGCATCCTTTGTTCCCGCTGAGTGGTCTGCCATTGTGTGGCTATAGCCCATGCTCCTTCTCCATTCGTCCCTTGCTGGGCACCAGGGCGGCTTCCAAGTCTTGGAGAGCGGGAGTAAGGCTGTGCTGAACTCAGCGGTGCACATGTCTTTAGACGGTAGTGTTTCCGAGTTCTTTGGCTAAACGCGCCCCAGAGGAATAGCTGGATCATATGGGACATGGATTCTTAAATTTCGGAGGCAGTTCCACACCGCTTGGCCTAGTGGCTGCACCGGTTTCCACTGCCAGCAGCAGTGCAGGAGGCTTCCCTTCTCTCCACCTCCTCTCTGACGCTTGTTCTTTCCTGTCTGCCTCCTTATAGCCATTCTGACCACAGTGAGCTGCTATGTCCTTGCGGTTTGGATTTGCCTTGGGTTCAGGCTTAATGAGGGTGAACAAGTTTTCATGCACCTGTTGGCCCTCTTTAGATCTTCTTGGGAGAAATCTCTGTGTCCATCTTTGGCGCAGGTTTTCATTGGCTTGTTCTTTTTCTTGTGGAGACGTGTGAGTTGATTGTATCTTTGGGCTTTTCACCCCTTGTCCGATGTGTGCTTTGCAAACATCCACTCCCAGTTGTTGTGCTGTCTTTGCATTGAGTCGATGGTTTCCTTGACTGGGCAGAAGCGTCTGCATGTGAGGTGGTCCCGTTTGTTTCTTGTCTCCTTTGCTGCCCTTGCCCAGTCAGACAGGCTTCTTCCCAATAGGCGGCTCAGACAGATGGCAAAGAGCACTCTGCCTAGGTCTTCTCCTACAAGTTTCACGGTTTCAAGTGTGCCATTCAGGGCTTTAATCCATTCCAGGTGGTGCGTGTGCCAGGTGGAACATCATGGTCTACTCTCGTTGTGTTCCATGTGGCTGTGCAGGCTTCCCAGCACCGTTTATCGGAGAGACTCTCCTTTGTCCACTGTCTCCTCTTGGCTCCCTGGTCGCAAATGGGCTGTCCATGTATGTTTGAGTTGGGCTCTGGGCTCTCGATTCTGTTGCATGGGTCTGTGTGCCTGTTTTTGGGCCCGGACTGGGCCGTTTCGGTACCCAGCGCTTCGTCCTCTAGGTTGAAATCAGAAAGTGTGATACGTCCTGCTTTGTTCGTTTTCCTGAGGATTCCTTGGCCTATTCAGGGTCTCTTGTTGCTCGCCGGAAACTTTAGGATTCTCTCTTCTATCTCTCTGGCAAATATGGCTGCAACTTTGACTGGGATTGCATGGAATCCAGAGATTCCTTTCTCCGCTATGGACGTTTCAAGTGTGTTAATTCTTCCATTCCTAGGTCCCGGAATATCCTTCTTTTTCCTTGTGTCGTCTTGAATTTCTTTCCCCAAACGTTTGCTAGTTTTCGGTTGACATAGCTTTCACCTGTTTTGCTAAGGCTCTTCATAGACATCTTCTTCTTCGTACTGGCAAGCTGTGTTTTTTGTTCGTTTGTGTTTAGCTTCCGTTTTTCTATTCTTTGCAACTTGTAATTGGTTCTGTTTTGGCAGAAGTGCATCGCTGTGCTCACATCTGCTGGCAACGCTCCTGTATTTGCTGTGGAAGTCTGGCCCTATCTAACGTCCCTTCCCATCTGCCTCTACACCCCCTCGGACGCCTGCCCCAGAATGACTGAAGCAGTGGTGAGGAGGCTCACCCCCAGGATTCCACCCGGCCCACCCCGGGCCACCGACCCAGAAGCTGCGGACCTCACCGCTGCACCACCGGCCGGCCCCTTTCATGTTCCATTGGCAACCTGCAGTTGAGTGCAATGGGGCTTGAATATGCTGCTTGAGCCCAGCTCTGGCACTGTGTAGATGAGGCCAGGTGGTTTGTCGGGGCCACTGTGACGTCAGAGGATTGGTCATAATTGTGTGTCTGCTATCCCGGCAAGCTTCATGGACACAGGGCTTCAGAGCCTGCTTGGAGCAGTCTCATAACTCACCCTTCCCAGTGAGCCCAGGTTTGACCTTCGCTGCCGTGTTTTGGCTTGTGAATTTCTCTGACTTTCAAACGTTCCAGCAGAGCCTGTCTAAAGACTGACATCTTTCATTGTGGATTATTCAGGTGTGATATCTGTTCGCCTTGCATTTTCTGGGACCTTTTTTTCTTTTCCACAGTATCCTCGTCATGGTCTTTCTCAACTATCTCCCTTAGATGTGCTTATCAGTCCGTTCTCCTTCAGTCCAAGGGATTAATTTTGTATTTCTTGAATGACCGTATGTTCTCTAGGCCGAGGTGTGAGTGCTTTCGTGATTCTTGGTTGCTGTCTTTGAATTTGCAGCGGTCACTTGTAGGACTCTTTGCTATCCTAGCCTAGGTCAAACGAAGCACTGAGAAGCCGTGGTCATCTGGGTTGGTTTGACATCCTGAGATCAGAAACTCCAAATTCGAGGTGGTCCTGGCAACCCCCTTCATGGACATCATGTTTTTCCGAGACAAATTAGACAAATCTGATGAATTCCTCGCTCCAGGAAAGATATTTTTCTTTCTCTTTTGTGGATTTGGGAAGTTTCGAACTTGACCCCTGACCCTTGGACGTTGCCCTAGATTCCGTCTAGATGCGGGCTTACTTTATTTCTATAGGCTGTGCCATTTGTTTGACCTACATCCTCAGCCCTGGCATGTTTATTTTTCTGGAAACAGAATTGTAATGTTCTAATTTTCAGCCAGCTTCCTTCCATATGGCGTCAAAGCACATAATCAATAATCCTTCTACGGCAAGAGGTCGGGGGAGAGAATTTCATTGGAGCCAAAGTGAGCACTCTAGCCTGGGAGGGCAGCCTTCACAAAGGAACCAAGCCCTCTGGAAAAGGGTGATTTTCAGCACACTTGTAGAGCCCTTGCCAACAAAGAGACCTACCCCAAGCATGACAGGGCTCCATTCCTTCGAGGCTTCCAAGACATCTCTTGGGACGCATTAGCATGTGGCCAGTGGGCCCCCGTGACGCCAGAGCTATAGAAAGTGAGACTGATCTTCCAAGAACGCTATGGGCCTAGGAAAGGAGGCATCGACTCTTCTCTTCAATGTCCTCAAGAGATCCTTCTTGACTTTGGATTATGCTTAAGGCAGAAGGACACTGTAAGTCTGATAAGGCCCAAGTGCGGCCTCGTGTTTCCAGTCAAGTTTCAAGCTTGAATCAGCATGGCCTCCCCATAGCCTTGAATAGATGACAATGTTCTCCTCTCGGTGCTTGTCCCTCTATTCTGGCTTCTTGCCAAGGATTCCTTTCTTATCCCTGGCATCAGAGTCTGTTTGATCTCTTCCAGTTTCTGTGCCCGCTTTCTGTTTGTCAAAGCTGTTTCTGGGTATGTCTCCCTTTAATAGCCCAGCCTAGGCCAATCCTCAGACTGTAACCATGCGGCCATCTTGGGGGACATGTTCACCGTGATGTCATAAAGAACCTCAGAAGGCCAAGTTGTCCTGACAACCTCCAAGCACACAGAGTTTCAGAGCCATCTCAGACCAGTCTGACTCCTCCCCCTTTCCAGGTAGGATAGTTTTCCTTTTTCTGGATTTCTTGTCGGTTTCTAACTTTCTCCTCGAACTTGGAAAGGCCTGCTCCATTCTCTCTAGACACTGGTCTCTTTCCTGTAAGATTACCCTGGGTGTTATCTCTTATGTCGTGGGTAGATGGCCAAGTGGGTGGACCTTCCCCAGAGAAAGTCCTGGACTCCCTCCCAAGTTGAAGTTGCCCGGGCAATCCTCTGATGCGCAATGATCGTGTCATCTCCTAGCACTCTGCCAATTCCCCCTTGGCAGGTCCCATGTTTTCCTTCCTTCTTCCTTTGGGGAAGTGTACCAGATGCCTTCCTAGATTGGAATATTCTCACGGTGCTTTTTCTGGTGCGTATTGATAAGGGACCCTCACAATTGCTACTTCTTTAGGACCTCTGTCCGCACCGTACCATGAAATCTCTATTCCCTAACAGTGCTAATGTGATCTGCACCCATGCTGTGAAAGAGTGAGGCCCGGGCCACCCAAGCGGAACGTGGGCACTTGCCCGCTCCACCACAGGGCCGGCCCTGACTTGTACTTTTGGACCAACCTGTGGCCTGAACTTGGGAAGATGTGGGCCTGTTTGGATTATTCGTGAAGCTGATTAGTAGGAACATCATGGACGGTAACGTTTTCCGTTGGTTCCTGGGCTTAGCACGGATCAGGTTCTCTTGGTAGGATTCCTCTTCATGTATTTGGAATGGTCTACCTTTCTGTAGCATCAGTAAGCCTTTTGAGGTGATTTTCCATAGTTGGAAGTTCACCTTCTCTAATCTCTTTCAGCCCCCAAAGCTGTATGCCGTCATTCTGGACCCCTTTTTGGATTTTTGCTTTTAGGTGGATTTATTGCCATAACCCTGCATTCGAACATCCTATGTCTTTCAGATTTACATCCTCATCGATTTAGACTTCCGTGTAGGTTCCATCCTCTTCACCAGCGTAAGCCGAATCACAGGCCCTCACCACACACTTGTGCCTCATCATCTCTTCCACCCTCCCCCACCGCCCCGCTTTGCCTCTGGGCACCCCCGATCAAATGTCCAGTGCCGCCTGTTGGTCAGTGCTTGCTTTTTCTTCTCCTTGTAAGTGAGATCCTACGGTATTTGACTTTGTCCCTGGGGCTTGTTTCCCTACCCCTAAAACCCTCCCAGCCATTCTGGTGGTCACAAATGGCTGGATTGCATCCTTTGTTCCCGCTGAGTGGTCTGCCATTGTGTGGCTATAGCCCATGCTCCTTCTCCATTCGTCCCTTGCTGGGCACCAGGGCGGCTTCCAAGTCTTGGAGAGCGGGAGTAAGGCTGTGCTGAACTCAGCGGTGCACATGTCTTTAGACGGTAGTGTTTCCGAGTTCTTTGGCTAAACGCGCCCCAGAGGAATAGCTGGATCATATGGGACATGGATTCTTAAATTTCGGAGGCAGTTCCACACCGCTTGGCCTAGTGGCTGCACCGGTTTCCACTGCCAGCAGCAGTGCAGGAGGCTTCCCTTCTCTCCACCTCCTCTCTGACGCTTGTTGTTTCCTGTCTGCCTCCTTATAGCCATTCTGACCACAGTGAGCTGCTATGTCCTTGCGGTTTGGATTTGCCTTGGGTTCAGGCTTAATGAGGGTGCACAAGTTTTCATGCACCTGTTGGCCCTCTTTAGATCTTCTTGGGAGAAATCTCTGTGTCCATCTTTGGCGCAGGTTTTCATTGGCTTGTTCTTTTTCTTGTGGAGACGTGTGAGTTGATTGTATCTTTGGGCTTTTCACCCCTTGTCCGATGTGTGCTTTGCAAACATCCACTCCCAGTTGTTGTGCTGTCTTTGCATTGAGTCGATGGTTTCCTTGACTGGGCAGAAGCGTCTGCATGTGAGGTGGTCCCGTTTGTTTCTTGTCTCCTTTGCTGCCCTTGCCCAGTCAGACAGGCTTCTTCCCAATAGGCGGCTCAGACAGATGGCAAAGAGCACTCTGCCTAGGTCTTCTCCTACAAGTTTCACGGTTTCAAGTGTGCCATTCAGGGCTTTAATCCATTCCAGGTGGTGCGTGTGCCAGGTGGAACATCATGGTCTACTCTCGTTGTGTTCCATGTGGCTGTGCAGGCTTCCCAGCACCGTTTATCGGAGAGACTCTCCTTTGTCCACTGTCTCCTCTTGGCTCCCTGGTCGCAAATGGGCTGTCCATGTATGTTTGAGTTGGGCTCTGGGCTCTCGATTCTGTTGCATGGGTCTGTGTGCCTGTTTTTGGGCCCGGACTGGGCCGTTTCGGTACCCAGCGCTTCGTCCTCTAGGTTGAAATCAGAAAGTGTGATACGTCCTGCTTTGTTCGTTTTCCTGAGGATTCCTTGGCCTATTCAGGGTCTCTTGTTGCTGGCCGGAAACTTTAGGATTCTCTCTTCTATCTCTCTGGCAAATATGGCTGCAACTTTGACTGGGATTGCATGGAATCCAGAGATTCCTTTCTCCGCTATGGACGTTTCAAGTGTGTTAATTCTTCCATTCCTAGGTCCCGGAATATCCTTCTTTTTCCTTGTGTCGTCTTGAATTTCTTTCCCCAAACGTTTGCTAGTTTTCGGTTGACATAGCTTTCACCTGTTTTGCTAAGGCTCTTCATAGACATCTTCTTCTTCGTACTGGCAAGCTGTGTTTTTTGTTCGTTTGTGTTTAGCTTCCGTTTTTCTATTCTTTGCAACTTGTAATTGGTTCTGTTTTGGCAGAAGTGCATCGCTGTGCTCACATCTGCTGGCAACGCTCCTGTATTTGCTGTGGAAGTCTGGCCCTATCTAACGTCCCTTCCCATCTGCCTCTACACCCCCTCGGACGCCTGCCCCAGAATGACTGAAGCAGTGGTGAGGAGGCTCACCCCCAGGATTCCACCCGGCCCACCCCGGGCCACCGACCCAGAAGCTGCGGACCTCACCGCTGCACCACCGGCCGGCCCCTTTCATGTTCCATTGGCAACCTGCAGTTGAGTGCAATGGGGCTTGAATATGCTGCTTGAGCCCAGCTCTGGCACTGTGTAGATGAGGCCAGGTGGTTTGTCGGGGCCACTGTGACGTCAGAGGATTGGTCATAATTGTGTGTCTGCTATCCCGGCAAGCTTCATGGACACAGGGCTTCAGAGCCTGCTTGGAGCAGTCTCATAACTCACCCTTCCCAGTGAGCCCAGGTTTGACCTTCGCTGCCGTGTTTTGGCTTGTGAATTTCTCTGACTTTCAAACGTTCCAGCAGAGCCTGTCTAAAGACTGACATCTTTCATTGTGGATTATTCAGGTGTGATATCTGTTCGCCTTGCATTTTCTGGGACCTTTTTTTCTTTTCCACAGTATCCTCGTCATGGTCTTTCTCAACTATCTCCCTTAGATGTGCTTATCAGTCCGTTCTCCTTCAGTCCAAGGGATTAATTTTGTATTTCTTGAATGACCGTATGTTCTCTAGGCCGAGGTGTGAGTGCTTTCGTGATTCTTGGTTGCTGTCTTTGAATTTGCAGCGGTCACTTGTAGGACTCTTTGCTATCCTAGCCTAGGTCAAACGAAGCACTGAGAAGCCGTGGTCATCTGGGTTGGTTTGACATCCTGAGATCAGAAACTCCAAATTCGAGGTGGTCCTGGCAACCCCCTTCATGGACATCATGTTTTTCCGAGACAAATTAGACAAATCTGATGAATTCCTCGCTCCAGGAAAGATATTTTTCTTTCTCTTTTGTGGATTTGGGAAGTTTCGAACTTGACCCCTGACCCTTGGACGTTGCCCTAGATTCCGTCTAGATGCGGGCTTACTTTATTTCTATAGGCTGTGCCATTTGTTTGACCTACATCCTCAGCCCTGGCATGTTTATTTTTCTGGAAACAGAATTGTAATGTTCTAATTTTCAGCCAGCTTCCTTCCATATGGCGTCAAAGCACATAATCAATAATCCTTCTACGGCAAGAAGTCGGGGGAGAGAATTTCATTGGAGCCAAAGTGAGCACTCTAGCCTGGGAGGGCAGCCTTCACAAAGGAACCAAGCCCTCTGGAAAAGGGTGATTTTCAGCACACTTGTAGAGCCCTTGCCAACAAAGAGACCTACCCCAAGCATGACAGGGCTCCATTCCTTCGAGGCTTCCAAGACATCTCTTGGGACGCATTAGCATGTGGCCAGTGGGCCCCCGTGACGCCAGAGCTATAGAAAGTGAGACTGATCTTCCAAGAACGCTATGGGCCTAGGAAAGGAGGCATCGACTCTTCTCTTCAATGTCCTCAAGAGATCCTTCTTGACTTTGGATTATGCTTAAGGCAGAAGGACACTGTAAGTCTGATAAGGCCCAAGTGCGGCCTCGTGTTTCCAGTCAAGTTTCAAGCTTGAATCAGCATGGCCTCCCCATAGCCTTGAATAGATGACAATGTTCTCCTCTCGGTGCTTGTCCCTCTATTCTGGCTTCTTGCCAAGGATTCCTTTCTTATCCCTGGCATCAGAGTCTGTTTGATCTCTTCCAGTTTCTGTGCCCGCTTTCTGTTTGTCAAAGCTGTTTCTGGGTATGTCTCCCTTTAATAGCCCAGCCTAGGCCAATCCTCAGACTGTAACCATGCGGCCATCTTGGGGGACATGTTCACCGTGATGTCATAAAGAACCTCAGAAGGCCAAGTTGTCCTGACAACCTCCAAGCACACAGAGTTTCAGAGCCATCTCAGACCAGTCTGACTCCTCCCCCTTTCCAGGTAGGATAGTTTTCCTTTTTCTGGATTTCTTGTCGGTTTCTAACTTTCTCCTCGAACTTGGAAAGGCCTGCTCCATTCTCTCTAGACACTGGTCTCTTTCCTGTAAGATTACCCTGGGTGTTATCTCTTATGTCGTGGGTAGATGGCCAAGTGGGTGGACCTTCCCCAGAGAAAGTCCTGGACTCCCTCCCAAGTTGAAGTTGCCCGGGCAATCCTCTGATGCGCAATGATCGTGTCATCTCCTAGCACTCTGCCAATTCCGCCTTGGCAGGTCCCATGTTTTCCTTCCTTCTTCCTTTGGGGAAGTGTACCAGATGCCTTCCTAGATTGGAATATTCTCACGGTGCTTTTTCTGGTGCGTATTGATAAGGGACCCTCACAATTGCTACTTCTTTAGGACCTCTGTCCGCACCGTACCATGAAATCTCTATTCCCTAACAGTGCTAATGTGATCTGCACCCGTGCTGTGAAAGAGTGAGGCCCGGGCCACCCAAGCGGAACGTGGGCACTTGCCCGCTCCACCACAGGGCCGGCCCTGACTTGTACTTTTGGACCAACCTGTGGCCTGAACTTGGGAAGATGTGGGCCTGTTTGGATTATTCGTGAAGCTGATTAGTAGGAACATCATGGACGGTAACGTTTTCCGTTGGTTCCTGGGCTTAGCACGGATCAGGTTCTCTTGGTAGGATTCCTCTTCATGTATTTGGAATGGTCTACCTTTCTGTAGCATCAGTAAGCCTTTTGAGGTGATTTTCCATAGTTGGAAGTTCACCTTCTCTAATCTCTTTCAGCCCCCAAAGCTGTATGCCGTCATTCTGGACCCCTTTTTGGATTTTTGCTTTTAGGTGGATTTATTGCCATAACCCTGCATTCGAACATCCTATGTCTTTCAGATTTACATCCTCATCGATTTAGACTTCCGTGTAGGTTCCATCCTCTTCACCAGCGTAAGCCGAATCACAGGCCCTCACCACACACTTGTGCCTCATCATCTCTTCCACCCTCCCCCACCGCCCCGCTTTGCCTCTGGGCACCCCCGATCAAATGTCCAGTGCCGCCTGTTGGTCAGTGCTTGCTTTTTCTTCTCCTTGTAAGTGAGATCCTACGGTATTTGACTTTGTCCCTGGGGCTTGTTTCCCTACCCCTAAAACCCTCCCAGCCATTCTGGTGGTCACAAATGGCTGGATTGCATCCTTTGTTCCCGCTGAGTGGTCTGCCATTGTGTGGCTATAGCCCATGCTCCTTCTCCATTCGTCCCTTGCTGGGCACCAGGGCGGCTTCCAAGTCTTGGAGAGCGGGAGTAAGGCTGTGCTGAACTCAGCGGTGCACATGTCTTTAGACGGTAGTGTTTCCGAGTTCTTTGGCTAAACGCGCCCCAGAGGAATAGCTGGATCATATGGGACATGGATTCTTAAATTTCGGAGGCAGTTCCACACCGCTTGGCCTAGTGGCTGCACCGGTTTCCACTGCCAGCAGCAGTGCAGGAGGCTTCCCTTCTCTCCACCTCCTCTCTGACGCTTGTTGTTTCCTGTCTGCCTCCTTATAGCCATTCTGACCACAGTGAGCTGCTATGTCCTTGCGGTTTGGATTTGCCTTGGGTTCAGGCTTAATGAGGGTGAACAAGTTTTCATGCACCTGTTGGCCCTCTTTAGATCTTCTTGGGAGAAATCTCTGTGTCCATCTTTGGCGCAGGTTTTCATTGGCTTGTTCTTTTTCTTGTGGAGACGTGTGAGTTGATTGTATCTTTGGGCTTTTCACCCCTTGTCCGATGTGTGCTTTGCAAACATCCACTCCCAGTTGTTGTGCTGTCTTTGCATTGAGTCGATGGTTTCCTTGACTGGGCAGAAGCGTCTGCATGTGAGGTGGTCCCGTTTGTTTCTTGTCTCCTTTGCTGCCCTTGCCCAGTCAGACAGGCTTCTTCCCAATAGGCGGCTCAGACAGATGGCAAAGAGCACTCTGCCTAGGTCTTCTCCTACAAGTTTCACGGTTTCAAGTGTGCCATTCAGGGCTTTAATCCATTCCAGGTGGTGCGTGTGCCAGGTGGAACATCATGGTCTACTCTCGTTGTGTTCCATGTGGCTGTGCAGGCTTCCCAGCACCGTTTATCGGAGAGACTCTCCTTTGTCCACTGTCTCCTCTTGGCTCCCTGGTCGCAAATGGGCTGTCCATGTATGTTTGAGTTGGGCTCTGGGCTCTCGATTCTGTTGCATGGGTCTGTGTGCCTGTTTTTGGGCCCGGACTGGGCCGTTTCGGTACCCAGCGCTTCGTCCTCTAGGTTGAAATCAGAAAGTGTGATACGTCCTGCTTTGTTCGTTTTCCTGAGGATTCCTTGGCCTATTCAGGGTCTCTTGTTGCTCGCCGGAAACTTTAGGATTCTCTCTTCTATCTCTCTGGCAAATATGGCTGCAACTTTGACTGGGATTGCATGGAATCCAGAGATTCCTTTCTCCGCTATGGACGTTTCAAGTGTGTTAATTCTTCCATTCCTAGGTCCCGGAATATCCTTCTTTTTCCTTGTGTCGTCTTGAATTTCTTTCCCCAAACGTTTGCTAGTTTTCGGTTGACATAGCTTTCACCTGTTTTGCTAAGGCTCTTCATAGACATCTTCTTCTTCGTACTGGCAAGCTGTGTTTTTTGTTCGTTTGTGTTTAGCTTCCGTTTTTCTATTCTTTGCAACTTGTAATTGGTTCTGTTTTGGCAGAAGTGCATCGCTGTGCTCACATCTGCTGGCAACGCTCCTGTATTTGCTGTGGAAGTCTGGCCCTATCTAACGTCCCTTCCCATCTGCCTCTACACCCCCTCGGACGCCTGCCCCAGAATGACTGAAGCAGTGGTGAGGAGGCTCACCCCCAGGATTCCACCCGGCCCACCCCGGGCCACCGACCCAGAAGCTGCGGACCTCACCGCTGCACCACCGGCCGGCCCCTTTCATGTTCCATTGGCAACCTGCAGTTGAGTGCAATGGGGCTTGAATATGCTGCTTGAGCCCAGCTCTGGCACTGTGTAGATGAGGCCAGGTGGTTTGTCGGGGCCACTGTGACGTCAGAGGATTGGTCATAATTGTGTGTCTGCTGTCCCGGCAAGCTTCATGGACACAGGGCTTCAGAGCCCGCTTGGAGCAGTCTCATAACTCACCCTTCCCAGTGAGCCCAGGTTTGACCTTCGCTGCCGTGTTTTGGCTTGTGAATTTCTCTGACTTTCAAACGTTCCAGCAGAGCCTGTCTAAAGACTGACATCTTTCATTGTGGATTATTCAGGTGTGATATCTGTTCGCCTTGCATTTTCTGGGACCTTTTTTTCTTTTCCACAGTATCCTCGTCATGGTCTTTCTCAACTATCTCCCTTAGATGTGCTTATCAGTCCGTTCTCCTTCAGTCCAAGGGATTAATTTTGTATTTCTTGAATGACCGTATGTTCTCTAGGCCGAGGTGTGAGTGCTTTCGTGATTCTTGGTTGCTGTCTTTGAATTTGCAGCGGTCACTTGTAGGACTCTTTGCTATCCTAGCCTAGGTCAAACGAAGCACTGAGAAGCCGTGGTCATCTGGGTTGGTTTGACATCCTGAGATCAGAAACTCCAAATTCGAGGTGGTCCTGGCAACCCCCTTCATGGACATCATGTTTTTCCGAGACAAATTAGACAAATCTGATGAATTCCTCGCTCCAGGAAAGATATTTTTCTTTCTCTTTTGTGGATTTGGGAAGTTTCGAACTTGACCCCTGACCCTTGGACGTTGCCCTAGATTCCGTCTAGATGCGGGCTTACTTTATTTCTATAGGCTGTGCCATTTGTTTGACCTACATCCTCAGCCCTGGCATGTTTATTTTTCTGGAAACAGAATTGTAATGTTCTAATTTTCAGCCAGCTTCCTTCCATATGGCGTCAAAGCACATAATCAATAATCCTTCTACGGCAAGAGGTCGGGGGAGAGAATTTCATTGGAGCCAAAGTGAGCACTCTAGCCTGGGAGGGCAGCCTTCACAAAGGAACCAAGCCCTCTGGAAAAGGGTGATTTTCAGCACACTTGTAGAGCCCTTGCCAACAAAGAGACCTACCCCAAGCATGACAGGGCTCCATTCCTTCGAGGCTTCCAAGACATCTCTTGGGACGCATTAGCATGTGGCCAGTGGGCCCCCGTGACGCCAGAGCTATAGAAAGTGAGACTGATCTTCCAAGAACGCTATGGGCCTAGGAAAGGAGGCATCGACTCTTCTCTTCAATGTCCTCAAGAGATCCTTCTTGACTTTGGATTATGCTTAAGGCAGAAGGACACTGTAAGTCTGATAAGGCCCAAGTGCGGCCTCGTGTTTCCAGTCAAGTTTCAAGCTTGAATCAGCATGGCCTCCCCATAGCCTTGAATAGATGACAATGTTCTCCTCTCGGTGCTTGTCCCTCTATTCTGGCTTCTTGCCAAGGATTCCTTTCTTATCCCTGGCATCAGAGTCTGTTTGATCTCTTCCAGTTTCTGTGCCCGCTTTCTGTTTGTCAAAGCTGTTTCTGGGTATGTCTCCCTTTAATAGCCCAGCCTAGGCCAATCCTCAGACTGTAACCATGCGGCCATCTTGGGGGACATGTTCACCGTGATGTCATAAAGAACCTCAGAAGGCCAAGTTGTCCTGACAACCTCCAAGCACACAGAGTTTCAGAGCCATCTCAGACCAGTCTGACTCCTCCCCCTTTCCAGGTAGGATAGTTTTCCTTTTTCTGCATTTCTTGTCGGTTTCTAACTTTCTCCTCGAACTTGGAAAGGCCTGCTCCATTCTCTCTAGACACTGGTCTCTTTCCTGTAAGATTACCCTGGGTGTTATCTCTTATGTCGTGGGTAGATGGCCAAGTGGGTGGACCTTCCCCAGAGAAAGTCCTGGACTCCCTCCCAAGTTGAACTTGCCCGGGCAATCCTCTGATGCGCAATGATCGTGTCATCTCCTAGCACTCTGCCAATTCCGCCTTGGCAGGTCCCATGTTTTCCTTCCTTCTTCCTTTTGGGAAGTGTACCAGATGCCTTCCTAGATTGGAATATTCTCACGGTGCTTTTTCTGGTGCGTATTGATAAGGGACCCTCACAATTGCTACTTCTTTAGGACCTCTGTCCGCACCGTACCATGAAATCTCTATTCCCTAACAGTGCTAATGTGATCTGCACCCGTGCTGTGAAAGAGTGAGGCCCGGGCCACCCAAGCGGAACGTGGGCACTTGCCCGCTCCACCACAGGGCCGGCCCTGACTTGTACTTTTGGACCAACCTGTGGCCTGAACTTGGGAAGATGTGGGCCTGTTTGGATTATTCGTGAAGCTGATTAGTAGGAACATCATGGACGGTAACGTTTTCCGTTGGTTCCTGGGCTTAGCACGGATCAGGTTCTCTTGGTAGGATTCCTCTTCATGTATTTGGAATGGTCTACCTTTCTGTAGCATCAGTAAGCCTTTTGAGGTGATTTTCCATAGTTGGAAGTTCACCTTCTCTAATCTCTTTCAGCCCCCAAAGCTGTATGCCGTCATTCTGGACCCCTTTTTGGATTTTTGCTTTTAGGTGGATTTATTGCCATAACCCTGCATTCGAACATCCTATGTCTTTCAGATTTACATCCTCATCGATTTAGACTTCCATGTAGGTTCCATCCTCTTCACCAGCGTAAGCCGAATCACAGGCCCTCACCACACACTTGTGCCTCATCATCTCTTCCACCCTCCCCCACCGCCCCGCTTTGCCTCTGGGCACCCCCGATCAAATGTCCAGTGCCGCCTGTTGGTCAGTGCTTGCTTTTTCTTCTCCTTGTAAGTGAGATCCTACGGTATTTGACTTTGTCCCTGGGGCTTGTTTCCCTACCCCTAAAACCCTCCCAGCCATTCTGGTGGTCACAAATGGCTGGATTGCATCCTTTGTTCCCGCTGAGTGGTATGCCATTGTGTGGCTATAGCCCATGCTCCTTCTCCATTCGTCCCTTGCTGGGCACCAGGGCGGCTTCCAAGTCTTGGAGAGCGGGAGTAAGGCTGTGCTGAACTCAGCGGTGCACATGTCTTTAGACGGTAGTGTTTCCGAGTTCTTTGGCTAAACGCGCCCCAGAGGAATAGCTGGATCATATGGGACATGGATTCTTAAATTTCGGAGGCAGTTCCACACCGCTTGGCCTAGTGGCTGCACCGGTTTCCACTGCCAGCAGCAGTGCAGGAGGCTTCCCTTCTCTCCACCTCCTCTCTGACGCTTGTTGTTTCCTGTCTGCCTCCTTATAGCCATTCTGACCACAGTGAGCTGCTATGTCATTGCGGTTTGGATTTGCCTTGGGTTCAGGCTTAATGAGGGTGAACAAGTTTTCATGCACCTGTTGGCCCTCTTTAGATCTTCTTGGGAGAAATCTCTGTGTCCATCTTTGGCGCAGGTTTTCATTGGCTTGTTCTTTTTCTTGTGGAGACGTGTGAGTTGATTGTATCTTTGGGCTTTTCACCCCTTGTCCGATGTGTGCTTTGCAAACATCCACTCCCAGTTGTTGTGCTGTCTTTGCATTGAGTCGATGGTTTCCTTGACTGGGCAGAAGCGTCTGCATGTGAGGTGGTCCCGTTTGTTTCTTGTCTCCTTTGCTGCCCTTGCCCAGTCAGACAGGCTTCTTCCCAATAGGCGGCTCAGACAGATGGCAAAGAGCACTCTGCCTAGGTCTTCTCCTACAAGTTTCACGGTTTCAAGTGTGCCATTCAGGACTTTAATCCATTCCAGGTGGTGCGTGTGCCAGGTGGAACATCATGGTCTACTCTCGTTGTGTTCCATGTGGCTGTGCAGGCTTCCCAGCACCGTTTATCGGAGAGACTCTCCTTTGTCCACTGTCTCCTCTTGGCTCCCTGGTCGCAAATGGGCTGTCCATGTATGTTTGAGTTGGGCTCTGGGCTCTCGATTCTGTTGCATGGGTCTGTGTGCCTGTTTTTGGGCCCGGACTGGGCCGTTTCGGTACCCAGCGCTTCGTCCTCTATGTTGAAATCAGAAAGTGTGATACGTCCTGCTTTGTTCGTTTTCCTGAGGATTCCTTGGCCTATTCAGGGTCTCTTGTTGCTGGCCGGAAACTTTAGGATTCTCTCTTCTATCTCTCTGGCAAATATGGCTGCAACTTTGACTGGGATTGCATGGAATCCAGAGATTCCTTTCTCCGCTATGGACGTTTCAAGTGTGTTAATTCTTCCATTCCTAGGTCCCGGAATATCCTTCTTTTTCCTTGTGTCGTCTTGAATTTCTTTCCCCAAACGTTTGCTAGTTTTCGGTTGACATAGCTTTCACCTGTTTTGCTAAGGCTCTTCATAGACATCTTCTTCTTCGTACTGGCAAGCTGTGTTTTTTGTTCGTTTGTGTTTAGCTTCCGTTTTTCTATTCTTTGCAACTTGTAATTGGTTCTGTTTTGGCAGAAGTGCATCGCTGTGCTCACATCTGCTGGCAACGCTCCTGTATTTGCTGTGGAAGTCTGGCCCTATCTTACGTCCCTTCCCATCTGCCTCTACACCCCCTCGGACGCCTGCCCCAGAATGACTGAAGCAGTGGTGAGGAGGCTCACCCCCAGGATTCCACCCGGCCCACCCCGGGCCACCGACCCAGAAGCTGCGGACCTCACCGCTGCACCACCGGCTGGCCCCTTTCATGTTCCATTGGCAACCTGCAGTTGAGTGCAATGGGGCTTGAATATGCTGCTTGAGCCCAGCTCTGGCACTGTGTAGATGAGGCCAGGTGGTTTGTCGGGGCCACTGTGACGTCAGAGGATTGGTCATAATTGTGTGTCTGCTGTCCCGGCAAGCTTCATGGACACAGGGCTTCAGAGCCCGCTTGGAGCAGTCTCATAACTCACCCTTCCCAGTGAGCCCAGGTTTGACCTTCGCTGCCGTGTTTTGGCTTGTGAATTTCTCTGACTTTCAAACGTTCCAGCAGACCCTGTCTAAAGACTGACATCTTTCATTGTGGATTATTCAGGTGTGATATCTGTTCGCCTTGCATTTTCTGGGACCTTTTTTTCTTTTCCACAGTATCCTCGTCATGGTCTTTCTCAACTATCTCCCTTAGATGTGCTTATCAGTCCGTTCTCCTTCAGTCCAAGGGATTAATTTTGTATTTCTTGAATGACCGTATGTTCTCTAGGCCGAGGTGTGAGTGCTTTCGTGATTCTTGGTTGCTGTCTTTGAATTTGCAGCGGTCACTTGTAGGACTCTTTGCTATCCTAGCCTAGGTCAAACGAAGCACTGAGAAGCCGTGGTCATCTGGGTTGGTTTGACATCCTGAGATCAGAAACTCCAAATTCGAGGTGGTCCTGGCAACCCCCTTCATGGACATCATGTTTTTCCGAGACAAATTAGACAAATCTGATGAATTCCTCGCTCCAGGAAAGATATTTTTCTTTCTCTTTTGTGGATTTGGGAAGTTTCGAACTTGACCCCTGACCCTTGGACGTTGCCCTAGATTCCGTCTAGATGCGGGCTTACTTTATTTCTATAGGCTGTGCCATTTGTTTGACCTACATCCTCAGCCCTGGCATGTTTATTTTTCTGGAAACAGAATTGTAATGTTCTAATTTTCAGCCAGCTTCCTTCCATATGGCGTCAAAGCACATAATCAATAATCCTTCTACGGCAAGAGGTCGGGGGAGAGAATTTCATTGGAGCCAAAGTGAGCACTCTAGCCTGGGAGGGCAGCCTTCACAAAGGAACCAAGCCCTCTGGAAAAGGGTGATTTTCAGCACACTTGTAGAGCCCTTGCCAACAAAGAGACCTACCCCAAGCATGACAGGGCTCCATTCCTTCGAGGCTTCCAAGACATCTCTTGGGACGCATTAGCATGTGGCCAGTGGGCCCCCGTGACGCCAGAGCTATAGAAAGTGAGACTGATCTTCCAAGAACGCTATGGGCCTAGGAAAGGAGGCATCGACTCTTCTCTTCAATGTCCTCAAGAGATCCTTCTTGACTTTGGATTATGCTTAAGGCAGAAGGACACTGTAAGTCTGATAAGGCCCAAGTGCGGCCTCGTGTTTCCAGTCAAGTTTCAAGCTTGAATCAGCATGGCCTCCCCATAGCCTTGAATAGATGACAATGTTCTCCTCTCGGTGCTTGTCCCTCTATTCTGGCTTCTTGCCAAGGATTCCTTTCTTATCCCTGGCATCAGAGTCTGTTTGATCTCTTCCAGTTTCTGTGCCCGCTTTCTGTTTGTCAAAGCTGTTTCTGGGTATGTCTCCCTTTAATAGCCCAGCCTAGGCCAATCCTCAGACTGTAACCATGCGGCCATCTTGGGGGACATGTTCACCGTGATGTCATAAAGAACCTCAGAAGGCCAAGTTGTCCTGACAACCTCCAAGCACACAGAGTTTCAGAGCCATCTCAGACCAGTCTGACTCCTCCCCCTTTCCAGGTAGGATAGTTTTCCTTTTTCTGCATTTCTTGTCGGTTTCTAACTTTCTCCTCGAACTTGGAAAGGCCTGCTCCATTCTCTCTAGACACTGGTCTCTTTCCTGTAAGATTACCCTGGGTGTTATCTCTTATGTCGTGGGTAGATGGCCAAGTGGGTGGACCTTCCCCAGAGAAAGTCCTGGACTCCCTCCCAAGTTGAACTTGCCCGGGCAATCCTCTGATGCGCAATGATCGTGTCATCTCCTAGCACTCTGCCAATTCCGCCTTGGCAGGTCCCATGTTTTCCTTCCTTCTTCCTTTTGGGAAGTGTACCAGATGCCTTCCTAGATTGGAATATTCTCACGGTGCTTTTTCTGGTGCGTATTGATAAGGGACCCTCACAATTGCTACTTCTTTAGGACCTCTGTCCGCACCGTACCATGAAATCTCTATTCCCTAACAGTGCTAATGTGATCTGCACCCGTGCTGTGAAAGAGTGAGGCCCGGGCCACCCAAGCGGAACGTGGGCACTTGCCCGCTCCACCACAGGGCCGGCCCTGACTTGTACTTTTGGACCAACCTGTGGCCTGAACTTGGGAAGATGTGGGCCTGTTTGGATTATTCGTGAAGCTGATTAGTAGGAACATCATGGACGGTAACGTTTTCCGTTGGTTCCTGGGCTTAGCACGGATCAGGTTCTCTTGGTAGGATTCCTCTTCATGTATTTGGAATGGTCTACCTTTCTGTAGCATCAGTAAGCCTTTTGAGGTGATTTTCCATAGTTGGAAGTTCACCTTCTCTAATCTCTTTCAGCCCCCAAAGCTGTATGCCGTCATTCTGGACCCCTTTTTGGATTTTTGCTTTTAGGTGGATTTATTGCCATAACCCTGCATTCGAACATCCTATGTCTTTCAGATTTACATCCTCATCGATTTAGACTTCCATGTAGGTTCCATCCTCTTCACCAGCGTAAGCCGAATCACAGGCCCTCACCACACACTTGTGCCTCATCATCTCTTCCACCCTCCCCCACCGCCCCGCTTTGCCTCTGGGCACCCCCGATCAAATGTCCAGTGCCGCCTGTTGGTCAGTGCTTGCTTTTTCTTCTCCTTGTAAGTGAGATCCTACGGTATTTGACTTTGTCCCTGGGGCTTGTTTCCCTACCCCTAAAACCCTCCCAGCCATTCTGGTGGTCACAAATGGCTGGATTGCATCCTTTGTTCCCGCTGAGTGGTATGCCATTGTGTGGCTATAGCCCATGCTCCTTCTCCATTCGTCCCTTGCTGGGCACCAGGGCGGCTTCCAAGTCTTGGAGAGCGGGAGTAAGGCTGTGCTGAACTCAGCGGTGCACATGTCTTTAGACGGTAGTGTTTCCGAGTTCTTTGGCTAAACGCGCCCCAGAGGAATAGCTGGATCATATGGGACATGGATTCTTAAATTTCGGAGGCAGTTCCACACCGCTTGGCCTAGTGGCTGCACCGGTTTCCACTGCCAGCAGCAGTGCAGGAGGCTTCCCTTCTCTCCACCTCCTCTCTGACGCTTGTTGTTTCCTGTCTGCCTCCTTATAGCCATTCTGACCACAGTGAGCTGCTATGTCATTGCGGTTTGGATTTGCCTTGGGTTCAGGCTTAATGAGGGTGAACAAGTTTTCATGCACCTGTTGGCCCTCTTTAGATCTTCTTGGGAGAAATCTCTGTGTCCATCTTTGGCGCAGGTTTTCATTGGCTTGTTCTTTTTCTTGTGGAGACGTGTGAGTTGATTGTATCTTTGGGCTTTTCACCCCTTGTCCGATGTGTGCTTTGCAAACATCCACTCCCAGTTGTTGTGCTGTCTTTGCATTGAGTCGATGGTTTCCTTGACTGGGCAGAAGCGTCTGCATGTGAGGTGGTCCCGTTTGTTTCTTGTCTCCTTTGCTGCCCTTGCCCAGTCAGACAGGCTTCTTCCCAATAGGCGGCTCAGACAGATGGCAAAGAGCACTCTGCCTAGGTCTTCTCCTACAAGTTTCACGGTTTCAAGTGTGCCATTCAGGACTTTAATCCATTCCAGGTGGTGCGTGTGCCAGGTGGAACATCATGGTCTACTCTCGTTGTGTTCCATGTGGCTGTGCAGGCTTCCCAGCACCGTTTATCGGAGAGACTCTCCTTTGTCCACTGTCTCCTCTTGGCTCCCTGGTCGCAAATGGGCTGTCCATGTATGTTTGAGTTGGGCTCTGGGCTCTCGATTCTGTTGCATGGGTCTGTGTGCCTGTTTTTGGGCCCGGACTGGGCCGTTTCGGTACCCAGCGCTTCGTCCTCTATGTTGAAATCAGAAAGTGTGATACGTCCTGCTTTGTTCGTTTTCCTGAGGATTCCTTGGCCTATTCAGGGTCTCTTGTTGCTGGCCGGAAACTTTAGGATTCTCTCTTCTATCTCTCTGGCAAATATGGCTGCAACTTTGACTGGGATTGCATGGAATCCAGAGATTCCTTTCTCCGCTATGGACGTTTCAAGTGTGTTAATTCTTCCATTCCTAGGTCCCGGAATATCCTTCTTTTTCCTTGTGTCGTCTTGAATTTCTTTCCCCAAACGTTTGCTAGTTTTCGGTTGACATAGCTTTCACCTGTTTTGCTAAGGCTCTTCATAGACATCTTCTTCTTCGTACTGGCAAGCTGTGTTTTTTGTTCGTTTGTGTTTAGCTTCCGTTTTTCTATTCTTTGCAACTTGTAATTGGTTCTGTTTTGGCAGAAGTGCATCGCTGTGCTCACATCTGCTGGCAACGCTCCTGTATTTGCTGTGGAAGTCTGGCCCTATCTTACGTCCCTTCCCATCTGCCTCTACACCCCCTCGGACGCCTGCCCCAGAATGACTGAAGCAGTGGTGAGGAGGCTCACCCCCAGGATTCCACCCGGCCCACCCCGGGCCACCGACCCAGAAGCTGCGGACCTCACCGCTGCACCACCGGCTGGCCCCTTTCATGTTCCATTGGCAACCTGCAGTTGAGTGCAATGGGGCTTGAATATGCTGCTTGAGCCCAGCTCTGGCACTGTGTAGATGAGGCCAGGTGGTTTGTCGGGGCCACTGTGACGTCAGAGGATTGGTCATAATTGTGTGTCTGCTATCCCGGCAAGCTTCATGGACACAGGGCTTCAGAGCCTGCTTGGAGCAGTCTCATAACTCACCCTTCCCAGTGAGCCCAGGTTTGACCTTCGCTGCCGTGTTTTGGCTTGTGAATTTCTCTGACTTTCAAACGTTCCAGCAGAGCCTGTCTAAAGACTGACATCTTTCATTGTGGATTATTCAGGTGTGATATCTGTTCGCCTTGCATTTTCTGGGACCTTTTTTTCTTTTCCACAGTATCCTCGTCATGGTCTTTCTCAACTATCTCCCTTAGATGTGCTTATCAGTCCGTTCTCCTTCAGTCCAAGGGATTAATTTTGTATTTCTTGAATGACCGTATGTTCTCTAGGCCGAGGTGTGAGTGCTTTCGTGATTCTTGGTTGCTGTCTTTGAATTTGCAGCGGTCACTTGTAGGACTCTTTGCTATCCTAGCCTAGGTCAAACGAAGCACTGAGAAGCCGTGGTCATCTGGGTTGGTTTGACATCCTGAGATCAGAAACTCCAAATTCGAGGTGGTCCTGGCAACCCCCTTCATGGACATCATGTTTTTCCGAGACAAATTAGACAAATCTGATGAATTCCTCGCTCCAGGAAAGATATTTTTCTTTCTCTTTTGTGGATTTGGGAAGTTTCGAACTTGACCCCTGACCCTTGGACGTTGCCCTAGATTCCGTCTAGATGCGGGCTTACTTTATTTCTATAGGCTGTGCCATTTGTTTGACCTACATCCTCAGCCCTGGCATGTTTATTTTTCTGGAAACAGAATTGTAATGTTCTAATTTTCAGCCAGCTTCCTTCCATATGGCGTCAAAGCACATAATCAATAATCCTTCTACGGCAAGAAGTCGGGGGAGAGAATTTCATTGGAGCCAAAGTGAGCACTCTAGCCTGGGAGGGCAGCCTTCACAAAGGAACCAAGCCCTCTGGAAAAGGGTGATTTTCAGCACACTTGTAGAGCCCTTGCCAACAAAGAGACCTACCCCAAGCATGACAGGGCTCCATTCCTTCGAGGCTTCCAAGACATCTCTTGGGACGCATTAGCATGTGGCCAGTGGGCCCCCGTGACGCCAGAGCTATAGAAAGTGAGACTGATCTTCCAAGAACGCTATGGGCCTAGGAAAGGAGGCATCGACTCTTCTCTTCAATGTCCTCAAGAGATCCTTCTTGACTTTGGATTATGCTTAAGGCAGAAGGACACTGTAAGTCTGATAAGGCCCAAGTGCGGCCTCGTGTTTCCAGTCAAGTTTCAAGCTTGAATCAGCATGGCCTCCCCATAGCCTTGAATAGATGACAATGTTCTCCTCTCGGTGCTTGTCCCTCTATTCTGGCTTCTTGCCAAGGATTCCTTTCTTATCCCTGGCATCAGAGTCTGTTTGATCTCTTCCAGTTTCTGTGCCCGCTTTCTGTTTGTCAAAGCTGTTTCTGGGTATGTCTCCCTTTAATAGCCCAGCCTAGGCCAATCCTCAGACTGTAACCATGCGGCCATCTTGGGGGACATGTTCACCGTGATGTCATAAAGAACCTCAGAAGGCCAAGTTGTCCTGACAACCTCCAAGCACACAGAGTTTCAGAGCCATCTCAGACCAGTCTGACTCCTCCCCCTTTCCAGGTAGGATAGTTTTCCTTTTTCTGCATTTCTTGTCGGTTTCTAACTTTCTCCTCGAACTTGGAAAGGCCTGCTCCATTCTCTCTAGACACTGGTCTCTTTCCTGTAAGATTACCCTGGGTGTTATCTCTTATGTCGTGGGTAGATGGCCAAGTGGGTGGACCTTCCCCAGAGAAAGTCCTGGGCTCCCTCCCAAGTTGAACTTGCCCGGGCAATCCTCTGATGCGCAATGATCGTGTCATCTCCTAGCACTCTGCCAATTCCGCCTTGGCAGGTCCCATGTTTTCCTTCCTTCTTCCTTTTGGGAAGTGTACCAGATGCCTTCCTAGATTGGAATATTCTCACGGTGCTTTTTCTGGTGCGTATTGATAAGGGACCCTCACAATTGCTACTTCTTTAGGACCTCTGTCCGCACCGTACCATGAAATCTCTATTCCCTAACAGTGCTAATGTGATCTGCACCCGTGCTGTGAAAGAGTGAGGCCCGGGCCACCCAAGCGGAACGTGGGCACTTGCCCGCTCCACCACAGGGCCGGCCCTGACTTGTACTTTTGGACCAACCTGTGGCCTGAACTTGGGAAGATGTGGGCCTGTTTGGATTATTCGTGAAGCTGATTAGTAGGAACATCATGGACGGTAACGTTTTCCGTTGGTTCCTGGGCTTAGCACGGATCAGGTTCTCTTGGTAGGATTCCTCTTCATGTATTTGGAATGGTCTACCTTTCTGTAGCATCAGTAAGCCTTTTGAGGTGATTTTCCATAGTTGGAAGTTCACCTTCTCTAATCTCTTTCAGCCCCCAAAGCTGTATGCCGTCATTCTGGACCCCTTTTTGGATTTTTGCTTTTAGGTGGATTTATTGCCATAACCCTGCATTCGAACATCCTATGTCTTTCAGATTTACATCCTCATCGATTTAGACTTCCATGTAGGTTCCATCCTCTTCACCAGCGTAAGCCGAATCACAGGCCCTCACCACACACTTGTGCCTCATCATCTCTTCCACCCTCCCCCACCGCCCCGCTTTGCCTCTGGGCACCCCCGATCAAATGTCCAGTGCCGCCTGTTGGTCAGTGCTTGCTTTTTCTTCTCCTTGTAAGTGAGATCCTACGGTATTTGACTTTGTCCCTGGGGCTTGTTTCCCTACCCCTAAAACCCTCCCAGCCATTCTGGTGGTCACAAATGGCTGGATTGCATCCTTTGTTCCCGCTGAGTGGTATGCCATTGTGTGGCTATAGCCCATGCTCCTTCTCCATTCGTCCCTTGCTGGGCACCAGGGCGGCTTCCAAGTCTTGGAGAGCGGGAGTAAGGCTGTGCTGAACTCAGCGGTGCACATGTCTTTAGACGGTAGTGTTTCCGAGTTCTTTGGCTAAACGCGCCCCAGAGGAATAGCTGGATCATATGGGACATGGATTCTTAAATTTCGGAGGCAGTTCCACACCGCTTGGCCTAGTGGCTGCACCGGTTTCCACTGCCAGCAGCAGTGCAGGAGGCTTCCCTTCTCTCCACCTCCTCTCTGACGCTTGTTGTTTCCTGTCTGCCTCCTTATAGCCATTCTGACCACAGTGAGCTGCTATGTCATTGCGGTTTGGATTTGCCTTGGGTTCAGGCTTAATGAGGGTGAACAAGTTTTCATGCACCTGTTGGCCCTCTTTAGATCTTCTTGGGAGAAATCTCTGTGTCCATCTTTGGCGCAGGTTTTCATTGGCTTGTTCTTTTTCTTGTGGAGACGTGTGAGTTGATTGTATCTTTGGGCTTTTCACCCCTTGTCCGATGTGTGCTTTGCAAACATCCACTCCCAGTTGTTGTGCTGTCTTTGCATTGAGTCGATGGTTTCCTTGACTGGGCAGAAGCGTCTGCATGTGAGGTGGTCCCGTTTGTTTCTTGTCTCCTTTGCTGCCCTTGCCCAGTCAGACAGGCTTCTTCCCAATAGGCGGCTCAGACAGATGGCAAAGAGCACTCTGCCTAGGTCTTCTCCTACAAGTTTCACGGTTTCAAGTGTGCCATTCAGGACTTTAATCCATTCCAGGTGGTGCGTGTGCCAGGTGGAACATCATGGTCTACTCTCGTTGTGTTCCATGTGGCTGTGCAGGCTTCCCAGCACCGTTTATCGGAGAGACTCTCCTTTGTCCACTGTCTCCTCTTGGCTCCCTGGTCGCAAATGGGCTGTCCATGTATGTTTGAGTTGGGCTCTGGGCTCTCGATTCTGTTGCATGGGTCTGTGTGCCTGTTTTTGGGCCCGGACTGGGCCGTTTCGGTACCCAGCGCTTCGTCCTCTATGTTGAAATCAGAAAGTGTGATACGTCCTGCTTTGTTCGTTTTCCTGAGGATTCCTTGGCCTATTCAGGGTCTCTTGTTGCTGGCCGGAAACTTTAGGATTCTCTCTTCTATCTCTCTGGCAAATATGGCTGCAACTTTGACTGGGATTGCATGGAATCCAGAGATTCCTTTCTCCGCTATGGACGTTTCAAGTGTGTTAATTCTTCCATTCCTAGGTCCCGGAATATCCTTCTTTTTCCTTGTGTCGTCTTGAATTTCTTTCCCCAAACGTTTGCTAGTTTTCGGTTGACATAGCTTTCACCTGTTTTGCTAAGGCTCTTCATAGACATCTTCTTCTTCGTACTGGCAAGCTGTGTTTTTTGTTCGTTTGTGTTTAGCTTCCGTTTTTCTATTCTTTGCAACTTGTAATTGGTTCTGTTTTGGCAGAAGTGCATCGCTGTGCTCACATCTGCTGGCAACGCTCCTGTATTTGCTGTGGAAGTCTGGCCCTATCTTACGTCCCTTCCCATCTGCCTCTACACCCCCTCGGACGCCTGCCCCAGAATGACTGAAGCAGTGGTGAGGAGGCTCACCCCCAGGATTCCACCCGGCCCACCCCGGGCCACCGACCCAGAAGCTGCGGACCTCACCGCTGCACCACCGGCTGGCCCCTTTCATGTTCCATTGGCAACCTGCAGTTGAGTGCAATGGGGCTTGAATATGCTGCTTGAGCCCAGCTCTGGCACTGTGTAGATGAGGCCAGGTGGTTTGTCGGGGCCACTGTGACGTCAGAGGATTGGTCATAATTGTGTGTCTGCTGTCCCGGCAAGCTTCATGGACACAGGGCTTCAGAGCCCGCTTGGAGCAGTCTCATAACTCACCCTTCCCAGTGAGCCCAGGTTTGACCTTCGCTGCCGTGTTTTGGCTTGTGAATTTCTCTGACTTTCAAACGTTCCAGCAGACCCTGTCTAAAGACTGACATCTTTCATTGTGGATTATTCAGGTGTGATATCTGTTCGCCTTGCATTTTCTGGGACCTTTTTTTCTTTTCCACAGTATCCTCGTCATGGTCTTTCTCAACTATCTCCCTTAGATGTGCTTATCAGTCCGTTCTCCTTCAGTCCAAGGGATTAATTTTGTATTTCTTGAATGACCGTATGTTCTCTAGGCCGAGGTGTGAGTGCTTTCGTGATTCTTGGTTGCTGTCTTTGAATTTGCAGCGGTCACTTGTAGGACTCTTTGCTATCCTAGCCTAGGTCAAACGAAGCACTGAGAAGCTGTGGTCATCTGGGTTGGTTTGACATCCTGAGATCAGAAACTCCAAATTCGAGGTGGTCCTGGCAACCCCCTTCATGGACATCATGTTTTTCCGAGACAAATTAGACAAATCTGATGAATTCCTCGCTCCAGGAAAGATATTTTTCTTTCTCTTTTGTGGATTTGGGAAGTTTCGAACTTGACCCCTGACCCTTGGACGTTGCCCTAGATTCCGTCTAGATGCGGGCTTACTTTATTTCTATAGGCTGTGCCATTTGTTTGACCTACATCCTCAGCCCTGGCATGTTTATTTTTCTGGAAACAGAATTGTAATGTTCTAATTTTCAGCCAGCTTCCTTCCATATGGCGTCAAAGCACATAATCAATAATCCTTCTACGGCAAGAGGTCGGGGGAGAGAATTTCATTGGAGCCAAAGTGAGCACTCTAGCCTGGGAGGGCAGCCTTCACAAAGGAACCAAGCCCTCTGGAAAAGGGTGATTTTCAGCACACTTGTAGAGCCCTTGCCAACAAAGAGACCTACCCCAAGCATGACAGGGCTCCATTCCTTCGAGGCTTCCAAGACATCTCTTGGGACGCATTAGCATGTGGCCAGTGGGCCCCCGTGACGCCAGAGCTATAGAAAGTGAGACTGATCTTCCAAGAACGCTATGGGCCTAGGAAAGGAGGCATCGACTCTTCTCTTCAATGTCCTCAAGAGATCCTTCTTGACTTTGGATTATGCTTAAGGCAGAAGGACACTGTAAGTCTGATAAGGCCCAAGTGCGGCCTCGTGTTTCCAGTCAAGTTTCAAGCTTGAATCAGCATGGCCTCCCCATAGCCTTGAATAGATGACAATGTTCTCCTCTCGGTGCTTGTCCCTCTATTCTGGCTTCTTGCCAAGGATTCCTTTCTTATCCCTGGCATCAGAGTCTGTTTGATCTCTTCCAGTTTCTGTGCCCGCTTTCTGTTTGTCAAAGCTGTTTCTGGGTATGTCTCCCTTTAATAGCCCAGCCTAGGCCAATCCTCAGACTGTAACCATGCGGCCATCTTGGGGGACATGTTCACCGTGATGTCATAAAGAACCTCAGAAGGCCAAGTTGTCCTGACAACCTCCAAGCACACAGAGTTTCAGAGCCATCTCAGACCAGTCTGACTCCTCCCCCTTTCCAGGTAGGATAGTTTTCCTTTTTCTGGATTTCTTGTCGGTTTCTAACTTTCTCCTCGAACTTGGAAAGGCCTGCTCCATTCTCTCTAGACACTGGTCTCTTTCCTGTAAGATTACCCTGGGTGTTATCTCTTATGTCGTGGGTAGATGGCCAAGTGGGTGGACCTTCCCCAGAGAAAGTCCTGGACTCCCTCCCAAGTTGAAGTTGCCCGGGCAATCCTCTGATGCGCAATGATCGTGTCATCTCCTAGCACTCTGCCAATTCCGCCTTGGCAGGTCCCATGTTTTCCTTCCTTCTTCCTTTGGGGAAGTGTACCAGATGCCTTCCTAGATTGGAATATTCTCACGGTGCTTTTTCTGGTGCGTATTGATAAGGGACCCTCACAATTGCTACTTCTTTAGGACCTCTGTCCGCACCGTACCATGAAATCTCTATTCCCTAACAGTGCTAATGTGATCTGCACCCGTGCTGTGAAAGAGTGAGGCCCGGGCCACCCAAGCGGAACGTGGGCACTTGCCCGCTCCACCACAGGGCCGGCCCTGACTTGTACTTTTGGACCAACCTGTGGCCTGAACTTGGGAAGATGTGGGCCTGTTTGGATTATTCGTGAAGCTGATTAGTAGGAACATCATGGACGGTAACGTTTTCCGTTGGTTCCTGGGCTTAGCACGGATCAGGTTCTCTTGGTAGGATTCCTCTTCATGTATTTGGAATGGTCTACCTTTCTGTAGCATCAGTAAGCCTTTTGAGGTGATTTTCCATAGTTGGAAGTTCACCTTCTCTAATCTCTTTCAGCCCCCAAAGCTGTATGCCGTCATTCTGGACCCCTTTTTGGATTTTTGCTTTTAGGTGGATTTATTGCCATAACCCTGCATTCGAACATCCTATGTCTTTCAGATTTACATCCTCATCGATTTAGACTTCCGTGTAGGTTCCATCCTCTTCACCAGCGTAAGCCGAATCACAGGCCCTCACCACACACTTGTGCCTCATCATCTCTTCCACCCTCCCCCACCGCCCCGCTTTGCCTCTGGGCACCCCCGATCAAATGTCCAGTGCCGCCTGTTGGTCAGTGCTTGCTTTTTCTTCTCCTTGTAAGTGAGATCCTACGGTATTTGACTTTGTCCCTGGGGCTTGTTTCCCTACCCCTAAAACCCTCCCAGCCATTCTGGTGGTCACAAATGGCTGGATTGCATCCTTTGTTCCCGCTGAGTGGTATGCCATTGTGTGGCTATAGCCCATGCTCCTTCTCCATTCGTCCCTTGCTGGGCACCAGGGCGGCTTCCAAGTCTTGGAGAGCGGGAGTAAGGCTGTGCTGAACTCAGCGGTGCACATGTCTTTAGACGGTAGTGTTTCCGAGTTCTTTGGCTAAACGCGCCCCAGAGGAATAGCTGGATCATATGGGACATGGATTCTTAAATTTCGGAGGCAGTTCCACACCGCTTGGCCTAGTGGCTGCACCGGTTTCCACTGCCAGCAGCAGTGCAGGAGGCTTCCCTTCTCTCCACCTCCTCTCTGACGCTTGTTGTTTCCTGTCTGCCTCCTTATAGCCATTCTGACCACAGTGAGCTGCTATGTCCTTGCGGTTTGGATTTGCCTTGGGTTCAGGCTTAATGAGGGTGAACAAGTTTTCATGCACCTGTTGGCCCTCTTTAGATCTTCTTGGGAGAAATCTCTGTGTCCATCTTTGGCGCAGGTTTTCATTGGCTTGTTCTTTTTCTTGTGGAGACGTGTGAGTTGATTGTATCTTTGGGCTTTTCACCCCTTGTCCGATGTGTGCTTTGCAAACATCCACTCCCAGTTGTTGTGCTGTCTTTGCATTGAGTCGATGGTTTCCTTGACTGGGCAGAAGCGTCTGCATGTGAGGTGGTCCCGTTTGTTTCTTGTCTCCTTTGCTGCCCTTGCCCAGTCAGACAGGCTTCTTCCCAATAGGCGGCTCAGACAGATGGCAAAGAGCACTCTGCCTAGGTCTTCTCCTACAAGTTTCACGGTTTCAAGTGTGCCATTCAGGGCTTTAATCCATTCCAGGTGGTGCGTGTGCCAGGTGGAACATCATGGTCTACTCTCGTTGTGTTCCATGTGGCTGTGCAGGCTTCCCAGCACCGTTTATCGGAGAGACTCTCCTTTGTCCACTGTCTCCTCTTGGCTCCCTGGTCGCAAATGGGCTGTCCATGTATGTTTGAGTTGGGCTCTGGGCTCTCGATTCTGTTGCATGGGTCTGTGTGCCTGTTTTTGGGCCCGGACTGGGCCGTTTCGGTACCCAGCGCTTCGTCCTCTATGTTGAAATCAGAAAGTGTGATACGTCCTGCTTTGTTCGTTTTCCTGAGGATTCCTTGGCCTATTCAGGGTCTCTTGTTGCTGGCCGGAAACTTTAGGATTCTCTCTTCTATCTCTCTGGCAAATATGGCTGCAACTTTGACTGGGATTGCATGGAATCCAGAGATTCCTTTCTCCGCTATGGACGTTTCAAGTGTGTTAATTCTTCCATTCCTAGGTCCCGGAATATCCTTCTTTTTCCTTGTGTCGTCTTGAATTTCTTTCCCCAAACGTTTGCTAGTTTTCGGTTGACATAGCTTTCACCTGTTTTGCTAAGGCTCTTCATAGACATCTTCTTCTTCGTACTGGCAAGCTGTGTTTTTTGTTCGTTTGTGTTTAGCTTCCGTTTTTCTATTCTTTGCAACTTGTAATTGGTTCTGTTTTGGCAGAAGTGCATCGCTGTGCTCACATCTGCTGGCAACGCTCCTGTATTTGCTGTGGAAGTCTGGCCCTATCTAACGTCCCTTCCCATCTGCCTCTACACCCCCTCGGACGCCTGCCCCAGAATGACTGAAGCAGTGGTGAGGAGGCTCACCCCCAGGATTCCACCCGGCCCACCCCGGGCCACCGACCCAGAAGCTGCGGACCTCACCGCTGCACCACCGGCTGGCCCCTTTCATGTTCCATTGGCAACCTGCAGTTGAGTGCAATGGGGCTTGAATATGCTGCTTGAGCCCAGCTCTGGCACTGTGTAGATGAGGCCAGGTGGTTTGTCGGGGCCACTGTGACGTCAGAGGATTGGTCATAATTGTGTGTCTGCTGTCCCGGCAAGCTTCATGGACACAGGGCTTCAGAGCCCGCTTGGAGCAGTCTCATAACTCACCCTTCCCAGTGAGCCCAGGTTTGACCTTCGCTGCCGTGTTTTGGCTTGTGAATTTCTCTGACTTTCAAACGTTCCAGCAGAGCCTGTCTAAAGACTGACATCTTTCATTGTGGATTATTCAGGTGTGATATCTGTTCGCCTTGCATTTTCTGGGACCTTTTTTTCTTTTCCACAGTATCCTCGTCATGGTCTTTCTCAGCTATCTCCCTTAGATGTGCTTATCAGTCCGTTCTCCTTCAGTCCAAGGGATTAATTTTGTATTTCTTGAATGACCGTATGTTCTCTAGGCCGAGGTGTGAGTGCTTTCGTGATTCTTGGTTGCTGTCTTTGAATTTGCAGCGGTCACTTGTAGGACTCTTTGCTATCCTAGCCTAGGTCAAACGAAGCACTGAGAAGCCGTGGTCATCTGGGTTGGTTTGACATCCTGAGATCAGAAACTCCAAATTCGAGGTGGTCCTGGCAACCCCCTTCATGGACATCATGTTTTTCCGAGACAAATTAGACAAATCTGATGAATTACTCGCTCCAGGAAAGATATTTTTCTTTCTCTTTTGTGGATTTGGGAAGTTTCGAACTTGACCCCTGACCCTTGGACGTTGCCCTAGATTCCGTCTAGATGCGGGCTTACTTTATTTCTATAGGCTGTGCCATTTGTTTGACCTACATCCTCAGCCCTGGCATGTTTATTTTTCTGGAAACAGAATTGTAATGTTCTAATTTTCAGCCAGCTTCCTTCCATATGGCGTCAAAGCACATAATCAATAATCCTTCTACGGCAAGAGGTCGGGGGAGGGAATTTCATTGGAGCCAAAGTGAGCACTCTAGCCTGGGAGGGCAGCCTTCACAAAGGAACCAAGCCCTCTGGAAAAGGGTGATTTTCAGCACACTTGTAGAGCCCTTCCCAACAAAGAGACCTACCCCAAGCATGACAGGGCTCCATTCCTTCGAGGCTTCCAAGACATCTCTTGGGACGCATTAGCATGTGGCCAGTGGGCCCCCGTGACGCCAGAGCTATAGAAAGTGAGACTGATCTTCCAAGAACGCTAGGGGCCTAGGAAAGGAGGCATCGACTCTTCTCTTCAATGTCCTCAAGAGATCCTTCTTGACTTTGGATTATGCTTAAGGCAGAAGGACACTGTAGGTCTGATAAGGCCCAAGTGCGGCCTCGTGTTTCCAGTCAAGTTTCAAGCTTGAATCAGCATGGCCTCCCCATAGACTTGAATAGATGACAATGTTCTCCTCTCAGTGCTTGTCCCTCTATTCTGGCTTCTTGCCAAGGATTCCTTTCTTATCCCTGGCATCAGAGTCTGTTTGATCTCTTCCAGTTTCTGTGCCCGCTTTCTGTTTGTCAAAGCTGTTTCTGGGTATGTCTCCCTTTAATAGCCCAGCCTAGGCCAATCCTCAGACTGTAACCATGCGGCCATCTTGGGGGACATGTTCACCGTGATGTCATAAAGAACCTCAGAAGGCCAAGTTGTCCTGACAACCTCCAAGAACACAGAGTTTCAGAGCCATCTCAGACCAGTCTGACTCCTCCCCCTTTCCAGGTAGGATAGTTTTCCTTTTTCTGGATTTCTTGTCGGTTTCTAACTTTCTCCTCGATCTTGGAAAGGCCTGCTCCATTCTCTCTAGACACTGGTCTCTTTCCTGTAAGATTACCCTGGGTGTTATCTCTTATGTCGTGGGTAGATGGCCAAGTGGGTGGACCTTCCCCAGAGAAAGTCCTGGACTCCCTCCCAAGTTGAAGTTGCCCGGGCAATCCTCTGATGCGCAATGATCGTGTCATCTCCTAGCACTCTGCCAATTCCGCCTTGGCAGGTCCCATGTTTTCCTTCCTTCTTCCTTTGGGGAAGTGTACCAGATGCCTTCCTAGATTGGAATATTCTCACGGTGCTTTTTCTGGTGCGTATTGATAAGGGACCCTCACAATTGCTACTTCTTTAGGACCTCTGTCCGCACCGTACCATGAAATCTCTATTCCCTAACAGTGCTAATGTGATCTGCACCCGTGCTGTGAAAGAGTGAGGCCTGGGCCACCCAAGCGGAACGTGGGCACTTGCCCGCTCCACCACAGGGCCGGCCCTGACTTGTACTTTTGGACCAAACTGTGGCCTGAACTTGGGAAGATGTGGGCCTGTTTGGATTATTCGTGAAGCTGATTAGTAGGAACATCATGGACGGTAACGTTTTCCGTTGGTTCCTGGGCTTAGCACGGGTCAGGTTCTCTTGGTAGGATTCCTCTTCATGTATTTGGAATGGTCTACCTTTCTGTAGCATCAGTAAGCCTTTTGAGGTGATTTTCCATCCTTGGAAGTTCACCTTCTCTAATCTCTTTCAGCCCCCAAAGCTGTATGCCGTCATTCTGGACCCCTTTTTGGATTTTTGCTTTTAGGTGGATTTATTGCCATAACCCTGCATTAGAACATCCTATGTCTTTCAGATTTACATCCTCATCGATTTAGACTTCCGTGTAGGTTCCATCCTCTTCACCAGCGTAAGCCGAATCACAGGCCCTCACCACACACTTGTGCCTCATCATCTCTTCCACCCTCCCCCACCGCCCCGCTTTGCCTCTGGGCACCCCCGATCAAATGTCCAGTGCCGCCTGTTGGTCAGTGCTTGCTTTTTCTTCTCCTTGTAAGTGAGATCCTACGGTATTTGACTTTGTCCCTGGGGCTTGTTTCCCTACCCCTAAAACCCTCCCAGCCATTCTGGTGGTCACAAATGGCTGGATTGCATCCTTTGTTCCCGCTGAGTGGTATGCCATTGTGTGGCTATAGCCCATGCTCCTTCTCCATTCGTCCCTTGCTGGGCACCAGGGCGGCTTCCAAGTCTTGGAGAGCGGGAGTAAGGCTGTGCTGAACTCAGCGGTGCACATGTCTTTAGACGGTAGTGTTTCCGAGTTCTTTGGCTAAACGCGCCCCAGAGGAATAGCTGGATCATATGGGACATGGATTCTTAAATTTCGGAGGCAGTTCCACACCGCTTGGCCTAGTGGCTGCACCGGTTTCCACTGCCACCAGCAGTGCAGGAGGCTTCCCTTCTCTCCACCTCCTCTCTGACGCTTGTTGTTTCCTGTCTGCCTCCTTATAGCCATTCTGACCACAGTGAGCTGCTATGTCCTTGCGGTTTGGATTTGCCTTGGGTTCAGGCTTAATGAGGGTGAACAAGTTTTCATGCACCTGTTGGCCCTCTTTAGATCTTCTTGGGAGAAATCTCTGTGTGCATCTTTGGCGCAGGTTTTCATTGGCTTGTTCTTTTTCTTGTGGAGACGTGTGAGTTGATTGTATCTTTGGGCTTTTCACCCCTTGTCCGATGTGTGCTTTGCAAACATCCACTCCCAGTTGTTGTGCTGTCTTTGCATTGAGTCGATGGTTTCCTTGACTGGGCAGAAGCGTCTGCATGTGAGGTGGTCCCGTTTGTTTCTTGTCTCCTTTGCTGCCCTTGCCCAGTCAGACAGGCTTCTTCCCAATAGGCGGCTCAGACAGATGGCAAAGAGCACTCTGCCTAGGTCTTCTCCTACAAGTTTCACGGTTTCAAGTGTGCCATTCAGGGCTTTAATCCATTCCAGGTGGTGCGTGTGCCAGGTGGAACATCATGGTCTACTCTCGTTGTGTTCCATGTGGCTGTGCAGGCTTCCCAGCACCGTTTATCGGAGAGACTCTCCTTTGTCCACTGTCTCCTCTTGGCTCCCTGGTCGCAAATGGGCTGTCCATGTATGTTTGAGTTGGGCTCTGGGCTCTCGATTCTGTTGCATGGGTCTGTGTGCCTGTTTTTGGGCCCGGACTGGGCCGTTTCGGTACCCAGCGCTTCGTCCTCTATGTTGAAATCAGAAAGTGTGATACGTCCTGCTTTGTTCGTTTTCCTGAGGATTCCTTGGCCTATTCAGGGTCTCTTGTTGCTGGCCGGAAACTTTAGGATTCTCTCTTCTATCTCTCTGGCAAATATGGCTGCAACTTTGACTGGGATTGCATGGAATCCAGAGATTCCTTTCTCCGCTATGGACGTTTCAAGTGTGTTAATTCTTCCATTCCTAGGTCCCGGAATATCCTTCTTTTTCCTTGTGTCGTCTTGAATTTCTTTCCCCAAACGTTTGCTAGTTTTCGGTTGACATAGCTTTCACCTGTTTTGCTAAGGCTCTTCATAGACATCTTCTTCTTCGTACTGGCAAGCTGTGTTTTTTGTTCGTTTGTGTTTAGCTTCCGTTTTTCTATTCTTTGCAACTTGTAATTGGTTCTGTTTTGGCAGAAGTGCATCGCTGTGCTCACATCTGCTGGCAACGCTCCTGTATTTGCTGTGGAAGTCTGGCCCTATCTAACGTCCCTTCCCATCTGCCTCTACACCCCCTCGGACGCCTGCCCCAGAATGACTGAAGCAGTGGTGAGGAGGCTCACCCCCAGGATTCCACCCGGCCCACCCCGGGCCACCGACCCAGAAGCTGCGGACCTCACCGCTGCACCACCGGCCGGCCCCTTTCATGTTCCATTGGCAACCTGCAGTTGAGTGCAATGGGGCTTGAATATGCTGCTTGAGCCCAGCTCTGGCACTGTGTAGATGAGGCCAGGTGGTTTGTCGGGGCCACTGTGACGTCAGAGGATTGGTCATAATTGTGTGTCTGCTATCCCGGCAAGCTTCATGGACACAGGGCTTCAGAGCCTGCTTGGAGCAGTCTCATAACTCACCCTTCCCAGTGAGCCCAGGTTTGACCTTCGCTGCCGTGTTTTGGCTTGTGAATTTCTCTGACTTTCAAACGTTCCAGCAGAGCCTGTCTAAAGACTGACATCTTTCATTGTGGATTATTCAGGTGTGATATCTGTTCGCCTTGCATTTTCTGGGACCTTTTTTTCTTTTCCACAGTATCCTCGTCATGGTCTTTCTCAACTATCTCCCTTAGATGTGCTTATCAGTCCGTTCTCCTTCAGTCCAAGGGATTAATTTTGTATTTCTTGAATGACCGTATGTTCTCTAGGCCGAGGTGTGAGTGCTTTCGTGATTCTTGGTTGCTGTCTTTGAATTTGCAGCGGTCACTTGTAGGACTCTTTGCTATCCTAGCCTAGGTCAAACGAAGCACTGAGAAGCCGTGGTCATCTGGGTTGGTTTGACATCCTGAGATCAGAAACTCCAAATTCGAGGTGGTCCTGGCAACCCCCTTCATGGACATCATGTTTTTCCGAGACAAATTAGACAAATCTGATGAATTCCTCGCTCCAGGAAAGATATTTTTCTTTCTCTTTTGTGGATTTGGGAAGTTTCGAACTTGACCCCTGACCCTTGGACGTTGCCCTAGATTCCGTCTAGATGCGGGCTTACTTTATTTCTATAGGCTGTGCCATTTGTTTGACCTACATCCTCAGCCCTGGCATGTTTATTTTTCTGGAAACAGAATTGTAATGTTCTAATTTTCAGCCAGCTTCCTTCCATATGGCGTCAAAGCACATAATCAATAATCCTTCTACGGCAAGAGGTCGGGGGAGAGAATTTCATTGGAGCCAAAGTGAGCACTCTAGCCTGGGAGGGCAGCCTTCACAAAGGAACCAAGCCCTCTGGAAAAGGGTGATTTTCAGCACACTTGTAGAGCCCTTCCCAACAAAGAGACCTACCCCAAGCATGACAGGGCTCCATTCCTTCGAGGCTTCCAAGACATCTCTTGGGACGCATTAGCATGTGGCCAGTGGGCCCCCGTGACGCCAGAGCTATAGAAAGTGAGACTGATCTTCCAAGAACGCTAGGGGCCTAGGAAAGGAGGCATCAACTCTTCTCTTCAATGTCCTCAAGAGATCCTTCTTGACTTTGGATTATGCTTAAGGCAGAAGGACACTGTAGGTCTGATAAGGCCCAAGTGCGGCCTCGTGTTTCCAGTCAAGTTTCAAGCTTGAATCAGCATGGCCTCCCCATAGCCTTGAATAGATGACAATGTTCTCCTCTCAGTGCTTGTCCCTCTATTCTGGCTTCTTGCCAAGGATTCCTTTCTTATCCCTGGCATCAGAGTCTGTTTGATCTCTTCCAGTTTCTGTGCCCGCTTTCTGTTTGTCAAAGCTGTTCTGGGTATGTCTCCCTTTAATAGCCCAGCCTAGGCCAATCCTCAGACTGTAACCATGCGGCCATCTTGGGGGACATGTTCACCGTGATGTCATAAAGAACCTCAGAAGGCTAAGTTGTCCTGACAACCTCCAAGCACACAGAGTTTCAGAGCCATCTCAGACCAGTCTGACTCCTCCCCCTTTCCAGGTAGGATAGTTTTCCTTTTTCTGGATTTCTTGTCGGTTTCTAACTTTCTCCTCGAACATGGAAAGGCCTGCTCCATTCTCTCTAGACACTGGTCTCTTTCCTGTAAGATTACCCTGGGTGTTATCTCTTATGTCGTGGGTAGAGGGCCAAGTGGGTGGACCTTCCCCAGAGAAAGTCCTGGACTCCCTCCCAAGTTGAAGTTGCCCGGGCAATCCTCTGATGCGCAATGATCGTGTCATCTCCTAGCACTCTGCCAATTCCGCCTTGGCAGGTCCCATGTTTTCCTTCCTTCTTCCTTTGGGGAAATGTACCAGATGCCTTCCTGGATTGGAGTATTCTCACGGTGCTTTTTCTGGTGCGTATTGATAAGGGACCCTCACAATTGCTACTTCTTTAGGACCTCTGTCCGCACCGTACCATGAAATCTCTATTCCCTAACAGTGCTAATGGGATCTGCACCCGTGCTGTGAAAGAGTGAGGCCTGGGCCACCCAAGCGGAACGTGGGCACTTGCCCGCTCCACCACAGGGCCGGCCCTGACTTGTACTTTTGGACCAACCTGTGGCCTGTACTTGGGAAGATGTGGGCCTGTTTGGATTATTCGTGAAGCTGATTAGTAGGAACATCATGGACGGTAACGTTTTCCGTTGGTTCCTGGGCTTAGCACGGATCAGGTTCTCTTGGTAGGATTCCTCTTCATGTATTTGGAATGGTCTACCTTTCTGTAGCATCAGTAAGCCTTTTGAGGTGATTTTCCATCCTTGGAAGTTCACCTTCTCTAATCTCTTTCAGCCCCCAAAGCTGTATGCCGTCATTCTGGACCCCTTTTTGGATTTTTGCTTTTAGGTGGATTTATTGCCATAACCCTGCATTCGAACATCCTATGTCTTTCAGATTTACATCCTCATCGATTTAGACTTCCGTGTAGGTTCCATCCTCTTCACCAGCGTAAGCCGAATCACAGGCCCTCACCACACACTTGTGCCTCATCATCTCTTCCACCCTCCCCCACCGCCCCGCTTTGCCTCTGGGCACCCCCGCTAAAATGTCCAGTGCCGCCTGTTGGTCAGTGCTTGTTTTTTCTTCTCCTTGTAAGTGAGATCCTACGGTATTTGACTTTGTCCCTGGGGCTTGTTTCACTTCCCCTAAAACCCTCCCAGCCATTCTGGTGGTCACAAATGGCTGGATTGCATCCTTTGTTCCTGCTGAGTGGTATGCCATTGTGTGGCTATAGCCCATGTTCCTTCTCCATTCGTCCCTTGCTGGGCACCAGGGCGGCTTCCAAGTCTTGGAGAGCGGGAGTAAGGCTGTGGTGAACTCAGCGGTGCACATGTCTTTAGGTGGTAGTGTTTCCGAGTTCTTTGGCTAAACGCGCCCCAGAGGAATAGCTGGATCATATGGGACATGGATTCTTAAATTTCGGAGGCAGTTCCACACCGCTTGGCCTAGTGGCTGCACCGGTTTCCACTGCCAGCAGCAGTGCAGGAGGCTTCCCTTCTCTCCACCTCCTCTCTGACGCTTGTTGTTTCCTGTCTGCCTCCTTATAGCCATTCTGGCCACAGTGAGCTGCTATGTCCTTGCGGTTTGGATTTTCCTTGGCCTCAGGCTTAATGAGGGTGAACAAGTTTTCATGCACCTGTTGGCCCTCTTTAGATCTTCTTGGGAGAAATCTCTGTGTCCATCTTTGGCCCAGGTTTTCATTGGCTTGTTCTTTTTCTTGTGGAGACGTGTGAGTTGATTGTATCTTTGGGCTTTTCACCCCTTGTCCGATGTGTGCTTTGCAAACATCCACTCCCAGTTGTTGTGCTGTCTTTGCCTTGAGTCGATGGTTTCCTTGACTGGGCAGAAGCGTCTGCATTTGAGGTGGTCCCGTTTGTTTCTTGTCTCCTTTGCTGCCCTTGCCCAGTCAGACAGGCTTCTTCCCAATAGGCGGCTCAGACAGATGGCAAAGAGCACTCTGCCTAGGTCTTCTCCTACAAGTTTCACGGTTTCAAGTGTGCCATTCAGGGCTTTAATCCATTCCAGGTGGTGCGTGTGCCAGGTGGAACATCATGGTCTACTCTCGTTGTGTTCCATGTGGCTGTGCAGGCTTCCCAGCACCGTTTCTTGGAGAGACTCTCCTTTGTCCACTGTCTCCTCTTGGCTCTCCGGTCGCAAATGGGCTGTCCATGTATGTTTGAGTTGGGCTCTGGGCTCTCGATTCTGTTGCATGGGTCTGTGTGCCTGTTTTTGGGCACGGACTGTGCCGTTTCGGTACCTAGCGCTTCGTCCTCTATGTTGAAATCAGAAAGTGTGATACGTCCTGCTTTGTTCGTTTTCCTGAGGATTCCTTGGCCTATTCAGGGTCTCTTGTTGCTGGCTGGAAACTTTAGGATTCTCTCTTCTATCTCTCTGGCAAATATGGCTGCAACTTTGACTGGGATTGCATGGAATGCAGAGATTCCTTTCTCCGCTAGGGACGTTTCAAGTGTGTTAATTCTTCCATTCCTAGGTCCCGGAATATCCTTCTTTTTCCTTGTGTCGTCTTGAATTTCTTTCCCCAAACGTTTGCTAGTTTTCGGTTGACATAGCTTTCACCTGTTTTGCTAAGGTTCTTCATAGACATCTTCTTCTTCGTACTGGCAAGCTGTGTTTTTTGTTCGTTTGTGTTTAGCTTCCGTTTGTCTATTCTTTGCAACTTGTAATTGGTTCTGTTTTGGCAGAAGTGCATCGCTGTGCTCACATCTGCTGGCAATGCTCCTGTATTTGCTGTGGAAGTCTGGCCCTATCTAACGTCCCTTCCCATCTGCCTCTGCACCCCCTCGGACGCCTGCCCCAGAATGACTGAAGCAGTGGTGAGGAGGCTCACCCCCAGGATTCCACCCGGCCCACCCCGGGCCACCGACCCAGAAGCTGCGGACCTCACCGCTGCACCACCGGCCGGCCCCTTTCATGTTCCATTGGCAACCTGCAGTTGAGTGCAACGGGGCTTGAATATGCTGCTTGAGCCCAGCTCTGGCACTGTGTAGATGAGGCCAGGTTGTTTGTCGGGGCCACTGTGACGTCAGAGGATTGGTCATAGTTGTGCGTCTGCTGTCCCAGCAAACTTCATGGACACAGGGCTTCAGAGCCCGCTTGGAGCAGTCTCATAACGCACCCTTCCCAGTGAGCCCAGGTTTGACCTTCGTTGCCGTTTTTTGGCTTGTGAATTTCTCTGACTTTCAAACGTTCCAGCACAGTGTGTCTAAAGACTGACATCTTTCAGTGTGGATTATTCAGGTGTGATATCTGTTCGCCTTGCATTTTCTGGGACCTTTTTTTCTTTTCCACAGTATACTCGTCATGGTCTTTCTCAGCTATCTCCCTTAGATGTGCTCATCAGTCCGTTCTCCTTCAGTCCAAGTGATTAATTTTGTATTTCTTGAATCACCGTATGTTCTCTAGGCCGAGGTGTGAGTGCTTTCGTGATTCTTGGTTGCTGTCTTTGAATTTGCAGCGGTCACTTGTAGGACTCTTTGCTATCCTAGCCTAGGTCAAGCGAAGCACTGAGAACCCGTGGTCATCTGGCTTGGTTTGACATCCTGAGATCAGAAACTCCAAATTCGAGGTGGTCCTGGCAACCCCCTTCACGGACATAATGTTTTTCTGAGACAAATTAGACAAATCTGATGAATTCCTCGCTCCAGGAAAGATATTTTTCTTTCTCTTTTGTGGACTCGGGAAGTTTCGAACTTGACCCCTGACCCTTGAACATTGCCCTAGATTCCATCTAGATAAGGGCTGACTTTATTTCTATAGGCTGTGCCATTTGTTTGACCTACATCCTCAGCCCTGGCATGTTTATTTTTCTGGAAACAGAATTGTAATGTTCTAATTTTCAGCCAGCTTCCTTCCATATGGCGTCAAAGCACATAATCAATAATCCTTCTACGGCAAGAAGTCGGGGGAGAGAATTTCATTGGAGCCAAAGTGAGCACTCTAGCCTGGGAGGGCAGCCTTCACAAAGGAACCAAGCCCTCTGGAAAAGGGTGATTTTCAGCACACTTGTAGAGCCCTTCCCAACAAAGAGACCTACCCCAAGCATGGCAGGGCTCCATTCCTTCAAGGCTTCCAAGACATCTCTTGGGACGCATTAGCATGTGGCCAGTGGGCCCCCGTGACGCCAGAGCTATGGAAAGTGAGACTGATCTTCCAAGAACGCTAGCGGCCTAGGAAAGGAGGCATCGACTCTTCTCTTCAATGTCCTCAAGAGATCCTTCTTGACTTTGGATTATGCTTAAGGCAGAAGGACACTGTAGGTCTGATAAGGCCCAAGTGCGGCTTCGTGTTTCCAATCAAGTTTCAAGCTTGAATCAGCATGGCCTCCCCATAGCCTTGAATAGATGACAATGTTCTCCTCTCAGTGCTTGTCCCTCTATTCTGGCTTCTTGCCAAGGATTCCTTTCTTATCCCTGGCATCAGAGTCTGTTTGATCTCTTCCAGTTTCTGTGCCCGCTTTCTGTGTGTCAAAGCTGTTTCTGGGTATGTCTCCCTTTAATAGCCCAGCCTAGGCCAATCCTCAGACTGTAACCATGCGGCCATCTTGGGGGACATGTTCACCGTGATGTCATAAAGAACCTCAGAAGGCCAAGTTGTCCTGACAACCTCCAAGCACACAGAGTTTCAGAGCCATCTCAGACCAGTCTGACTCCTCCCCCTTTCCAGGTAGGATAGTTTTCCTTTTTCTGGATTTCTTGTCGGTTTCTAACTTTCTCCTTGAACTTGGAAAGGCCTGCTCCATTCTCTCTAGACACTGGTTTCTTTCCTGTAAGATTACCCTGGGTGTTATCTCTTATGTCTTGGGTAGATGGCCAAGTGGGTGGACCTTCCCCAGAGAAAGTCCTGGACTCCCTCCCAAGTTGAAGTTGCCCAGGCAATCCTCTGATGCGCAATGATCGTGTCATCTCCTAGCACTCTGCCAATTCCGCCTTGGCAGGTCCCATGTTTTCCTTCCTTCTTCCTTTGGGGAAGTGTACCAGATGCCTTCCTAGATTGGAATATTCTCACGGTTCTTTTTCTGGTGCGTATTGAGAACGGACCCTCACAATTGCTACTCCTTTATGACCTCTGTCCGCACCGTACCATGAAATCTCTATTCCCTAACAGTGCTAATGTGATCGGCACCCGCGCTGTGAAACAGTGAGGCCCGGGCCACCCAAGAGGAACGTGGGCACTTGCCCGCTCCACCACAGGGCCGGCCCTGACTTGTACTTTTGGACCAACCTGTGGCCTGAACTTGGGAAGATGTGGGCCTGTTTGGATTATTCGTGAAGGTGATTAGTAGGAACATCATGGACGGTAACGTTTTCCGTTGGTTCCTGGGCTTAGCACGGATCAGGTTCTCTTGGTAGGATTCCTCTTCATGTATTTGGAATGGTCTACCTTTCTGTAGCATCAGTAAGCCTTTTGAGGTGATTTTCCATCCTTGGAAGTTCACCTTCTCTAATCTCTTTCAGCCCCCAAAGCTGTATGCCGTCATTCTGGACCCCTTTGTGGATTTTTGATTTTATGTGGATTTATTGCCATAACCCTGCATTTGAACATCCTATGTGTTTCAGATTTACATCCTCATCGATTTAGACATCCGCGTAGGTTCCATCCTCTTCACCAGCGTAAGCCGAATCACAGGCCCTCACCACACACTTGTGCCTCATCATCTCTTTCACCCTCCCCCACCGCCCCGCTTTGCCTCAGGGCACCCATGATCAAATGTCCAGTGCCGCCTGTTGGTCAGTGCTTGTTTTTTCTTCTCCTTGTAAGTGAGATCCTACGGTATTTGACTTTGTCCCTGGGGCTTGTTTCACTTCCCCTAAAACCCTCCCAGCCATTCTGGTGGTCACAAATGGCTGGATTGCATCCTTTGTTCCCGCTGAGTGGTCTGCCATTGTGTGGCTATAGCCCATGTTCCTTCTCCATTCGTCCCTTGCTGGGCACCAGGGCGGCTTCCAAGTCTTGGAGAGCGGGAGTAAGGCTGTGGTGAACTCAGCGGTGCACATGTCTTTAGGTGGTAGTGTTTCCGAGTTCTTTGGCTAAACGCGCCCCAGAGGAATAGCTGGATCATATGGGACATGGATTCTTAAATTTCGGAGGCAGTTCCACACCGCTTGGCCTAGTGGCTGCACCGGTTTCCACTGCCAGCAGCAGTGCAGGAGGCTTCCCTTCTCTCCACCTCCTCTCTGACGCTTGTTGTTTCCTGTCTGCCTCCTTATAGCCATTCTGGCCACAGTGAGCTGCTATGTCCTTGCGGTTTGGATTTTCCTTGGCCTCAGGCTTAATGAGGGTGAACAAGTTTTCATGCACCTGTTGGCCCTCTTTAGATCTTCTTGGGAGAAATCTCTGTGTCCATCTTTGGCCCAGGTTTTCATTGGCTTGTTCTTTTTCTTGTGGAGACGTGTGAGTTGATTGTATCTTTGGGCTTTTCACCCCTTGTCCGATGTGTGCTTTGCAAACATCCACTCCCAGTTGTTGTGCTGTCTTTGCCTTGAGTCGATGGTTTCCTTGACTGGGCAGAAGCGTCTGCATTTGAGGTGGTCCCGTTTGTTTCTTGTCTCCTTTGCTGCCCTTGCCCAGTCAGACAGGCTTCTTCCCAATAGGCGGCTCAGACAGATGGCAAAGAGCACTCTGCCTAGGTCTTCTCCTACAAGTTTCACGGTTTCAAGTGTGCCATTCAGGGCTTTAATCCATTCCAGGTGGTGCGTGTGCCAGGTGGAACATCATGGTCTACTCTCTTTGTGTTCCATGTGGCTGTGCAGGCTTCCCAGCACCGTTTCTTGGAGAGACTCTCCTTTGTCCACTGTCTCCTCTTGGCTCTCCGGTCGCAAATGGGCTGTCCATGTATGTTTGAGTTGGGCTCTGGGCTCTCGATTCTGTTGCATGGGTCTGTGTGCCTGTTTTTGGGCACGGACTGTGCCGTTTCGGTACCTAGCGCTTCGTCCTCTATGTTGAAATCAGAAAGTGTGATACGTCCTGCTTTGTTCGTTTTCCTGAGGATTCCTTGGCCTATTCAGGGTCTCTTGTTGCTGGCTGGAAACTTTAGGATTCTCTCTTCTATCTCTCTGGCAAATATGGCTGCAACTTTGACTGGGATTGCATGGAATGCAGAGATTCCTTTCTCCGCTAGGGACGTTTCAAGTGTGTTAATTCTTCCATTCCTAGGTCCCGGAATATCCTTCTTTTTCCTTGTGTCGTCTTGAATTTCTTTCCCCAAACGTTTGCTAGTTTTCGGTTGACATAGCTTTCACCTGTTTTGCTAAGGTTCTTCATAGACATCTTCTTCTTCGTACTGGCAAGCTGTGTTTTTTGTTCGTTTGTGTTTAGCTTCCGTTTGTCTATTCTTTGCAACTTGTAATTGGTTCTGTTTTGGCAGAAGTGCATCGCTGTGCTCACATCTGCTGGCAATGCTCCTGTATTTGCTGTGGAAGTCTGGCCCTATCTAACGTCCCTTCCCATCTGCCTCTGCACCCCCTCGGACGCCTGCCCCAGAATGACTGAAGCAGTGGTGAGGAGGCTCACCCCCAGGATTCCACCCGGCCCACCCCGGGCCACCGACCCAGAAGCTGCGGACCTCACCGCTGCACCACCGGCCGGCCCCTTTCATGTTCCATTGGCAACCTGCAGTTGAGTGCAACGGGGCTTGAATATGCTGCTTGAGCCCAGCTCTGGCACTGTGTAGATGAGGCCAGGTTGTTTGTCGGGGCCACTGTGACGTCAGAGGATTGGTCATAGTTGTGCGTCTGCTGTCCCAGCAAACTTCATGGACACAGGGCTTCAGAGCCCGCTTGGAGCAGTCTCATAACGCACCCTTCCCAGTGAGCCCAGGTTTGACCTTCGTTGCCGTTTTTTGGCTTGTGAATTTCTCTGACTTTCAAACGTTCCAGCACAGTGTGTCTAAAGACTGACATCTTTCAGTGTGGATTATTCAGGTGTGATATCTGTTCGCCTTGCATTTTCTGGGACCTTTTTTTCTTTTCCACAGTATACTCGTCATGGTCTTTCTCAGCTATCTCCCTTAGATGTGCTCATCAGTCCGTTCTCCTTCAGTCCAAGTGATTAATTTTGTATTTCTTGAATCACCGTATGTTCTCTAGGCCGAGGTGTGAGTGCTTTCGTGATTCTTGGTTGCTGTCTTTGAATTTGCAGCGGTCACTTGTAGGACTCTTTGCTATCCTAGCCTAGGTCAAGCGAAGCACTGAGAACCCGTGGTCATCTGGCTTGGTTTGACATCCTGAGATCAGAAACTCCAAATTCGAGGTGGTCCTGGCAACCCCCTTCACGGACATAATGTTTTTCTGAGACAAATTAGACAAATCTGATGAATTCCTCGCTCCAGGAAAGATATTTTTCTTTCTCTTTTGTGGACTCGGGAAGTTTCGAACTTGACCCCTGACCCTTGAACATTGCCCTAGATTCCATCTAGATAAGGGCTGACTTTATTTCTATAGGCTGTGCCATTTGTTTGACCTACATCCTCAGCCCTGGCATGTTTATTTTTCTGGAAACAGAATTGTAATGTTCTAATTTTCAGCCAGCTTCCTTCCATATGGCGTCAAAGCACATAATCAATAATCCTTCTACGGCAAGAAGTCGGGGGAGAGAATTTCATTGGAGCCAAAGTGAGCACTCTAGCCTGGGAGGGCAGCCTTCACAAAGGAACCAAGCCCTCTGGAAAAGGGTGATTTTCAGCACACTTGTAGAGCCCTTCCCAACAAAGAGACCTACCCCAAGCATGGCAGGGCTCCATTCCTTCAAGGCTTCCAAGACATCTCTTGGGACGCATTAGCATGTGGCCAGTGGGCCCCCGTGACGCCAGAGCTATGGAAAGTGAGACTGATCTTCCAAGAACGCTAGCGGCCTAGGAAAGGAGGCATCGACTCTTCTCTTCAATGTCCTCAAGAGATCCTTCTTGACTTTGGATTATGCTTAAGGCAGAAGGACACTGTAGGTCTGATAAGGCCCAAGTGCGGCTTCGTGTTTCCAATCAAGTTTCAAGCTTGAATCAGCATGGCCTCCCCATAGCCTTGAATAGATGACAATGTTCTCCTCTCAGTGCTTGTCCCTCTATTCTGGCTTCTTGCCAAGGATTCCTTTCTTATCCCTGGCATCAGAGTCTGTTTGATCTCTTCCAGTTTCTGTGCCCGCTTTCTGTGTGTCAAAGCTGTTTCTGGGTATGTCTCCCTTTAATAGCCCAGCCTAGGCCAATCCTCAGACTGTAACCATGCGGCCATCTTGGGGGACATGTTCACCGTGATGTCATAAAGAACCTCAGAAGGCCAAGTTGTCCTGACAACCTCCAAGCACACAGAGTTTCAGAGCCATCTCAGACCAGTCTGACTCCTCCCCCTTTCCAGGTAGGATAGTTTTCCTTTTTCTGGATTTCTTGTCGGTTTCTAACTTTCTCCTTGAACTTGGAAAGGCCTGCTCCATTCTCTCTAGACACTGGTTTCTTTCCTGTAAGATTACCCTGGGTGTTATCTCTTATGTCTTGGGTAGATGGCCAAGTGGGTGGACCTTCCCCAGAGAAAGTCCTGGACTCCCTCCCAAGTTGAAGTTGCCCAGGCAATCCTCTGATGCGCAATGATCGTGTCATCTCCTAGCACTCTGCCAATTCCGCCTTGGCAGGTCCCATGTTTTCCTTCCTTCTTCCTTTGGGGAAGTGTACCAGATGCCTTCCTAGATTGGAATATTCTCACGGTTCTTTTTCTGGTGCGTATTGAGAACGGACCCTCACAATTGCTACTCCTTTATGACCTCTGTCCGCACCGTACCATGAAATCTCTATTCCCTAACAGTGCTAATGTGATCGGCACCCGCGCTGTGAAACAGTGAGGCCCGGGCCACCCAAGAGGAACGTGGGCACTTGCCCGCTCCACCACAGGGCCGGCCCTGACTTGTACTTTTGGACCAACCTGTGGCCTGAACTTGGGAAGATGTGGGCCTGTTTGGATTATTCGTGAAGGTGATTAGTAGGAACATCATGGACGGTAACGTTTTCCGTTGGTTCCTGGGCTTAGCACGGATCAGGTTCTCTTGGTAGGATTCCTCTTCATGTATTTGGAATGGTCTACCTTTCTGTAGCATCAGTAAGCCTTTTGAGGTGATTTTCCATCCTTGGAAGTTCACCTTCTCTAATCTCTTTCAGCCCCCAAAGCTGTATGCCGTCATTCTGGACCCCTTTGTGGATTTTTGATTTTATGTGGATTTATTGCCATAACCCTGCATTTGAACATCCTATGTGTTTCAGATTTACATCCTCATCGATTTAGACATCCGCGTAGGTTCCATCCTCTTCACCAGCGTAAGCCGAATCACAGGCCCTCACCACACACTTGTGCCTCATCATCTCTTTCACCCTCCCCCACCGCCCCGCTTTGCCTCAGGGCACCCATGATCAAATGTCCAGTGCCGCCTGTTGGTCAGTGCTTGTTTTTTCTTCTCCTTGTAAGTGAGATCCTACGGTATTTGACTTTGTCCCTGGGGCTTGTTTCACTTCCCCTAAAACCCTCCCAGCCATTCTGGTGGTCACAAATGGCTGGATTGCATCCTTTGTTCCCGCTGAGTGGTCTGCCATTGTGTGGCTATAGCCCATGTTCCTTCTCCATTCGTCCCTTGCTGGGCACCAGGGCGGCTTCCAAGTCTTGGAGAGCGGGAGTAAGGCTGTGGTGAACTCAGCGGTGCACATGTCTTTAGGTGGTAGTGTTTCCGAGTTCTTTGGCTAAACGCGCCCCAGAGGAATAGCTGGATCATATGGGACATGGATTCTTAAATTTCGGAGGCAGTTCCACACCGCTTGGCCTAGTGGCTGCACCGGTTTCCACTGCCAGCAGCAGTGCAGGAGGCTTCCCTTCTCTCCACCTCCTCTCTGACGCTTGTTGTTTCCTGTCTGCCTCCTTATAGCCATTCTGGCCACAGTGAGCTGCTATGTCCTTGCGGTTTGGATTTTCCTTGGCCTCAGGCTTAATGAGGGTGAACAAGTTTTCATGCACCTGTTGGCCCTCTTTAGATCTTCTTGGGAGAAATCTCTGTGTCCATCTTTGGCCCAGGTTTTCATTGGCTTGTTCTTTTTCTTGTGGAGACGTGTGAGTTGATTGTATCTTTGGGCTTTTCACCCCTTGTCCGATGTGTGCTTTGCAAACATCCACTCCCAGTTGTTGTGCTGTCTTTGCCTTGAGTCGATGGTTTCCTTGACTGGGCAGAAGCGTCTGCATTTGAGGTGGTCCCGTTTGTTTCTTGTCTCCTTTGCTGCCCTTGCCCAGTCAGACAGGCTTCTTCCCAATAGGCGGCTCAGACAGATGGCAAAGAGCACTCTGCCTAGGTCTTCTCCTACAAGTTTCACGGTTTCAAGTGTGCCATTCAGGGCTTTAATCCATTCCAGGTGGTGCGTGTGCCAGGTGGAACATCATGGTCTACTCTCTTTGTGTTCCATGTGGCTGTGCAGGCTTCCCAGCACCGTTTCTTGGAGAGACTCTCCTTTGTCCACTGTCTCCTCTTGGCTCTCCGGTCGCAAATGGGCTGTCCATGTATGTTTGAGTTGGGCTCTGGGCTCTCGATTCTGTTGCATGGGTCTGTGTGCCTGTTTTTGGGCACGGACTGTGCCGTTTCGGTACCTAGCGCTTCGTCCTCTATGTTGAAATCAGAAAGTGTGATACGTCCTGCTTTGTTCGTTTTCCTGAGGATTCCTTGGCCTATTCAGGGTCTCTTGTTGCTGGCTGGAAACTTTAGGATTCTCTCTTCTATCTCTCTGGCAAATATGGCTGCAACTTTGACTGGGATTGCATGGAATGCAGAGATTCCTTTCTCCGCTAGGGACGTTTCAAGTGTGTTAATTCTTCCATTCCTAGGTCCCGGAATATCCTTCTTTTTCCTTGTGTCGTCTTGAATTTCTTTCCCCAAACGTTTGCTAGTTTTCGGTTGACATAGCTTTCACCTGTTTTGCTAAGGTTCTTCATAGACATCTTCTTCTTCGTACTGGCAAGCTGTGTTTTTTGTTCGTTTGTGTTTAGCTTCCGTTTGTCTATTCTTTGCAACTTGTAATTGGTTCTGTTTTGGCAGAAGTGCATCGCTGTGCTCACATCTGCTGGCAATGCTCCTGTATTTGCTGTGGAAGTCTGGCCCTATCTAACGTCCCTTCCCATCTGCCTCTGCACCCCCTCGGACGCCTGCCCCAGAATGACTGAAGCAGTGGTGAGGAGGCTCACCCCCAGGATTCCACCCGGCCCACCCCGGGCCACCGACCCAGAAGCTGCGGACCTCACCGCTGCACCACCGGCCGGCCCCTTTCATGTTCCATTGGCAACCTGCAGTTGAGTGCAACGGGGCTTGAATATGCTGCTTGAGCCCAGCTCTGGCACTGTGTAGATGAGGCCAGGTTGTTTGTCGGGGCCACTGTGACGTCAGAGGATTGGTCATAGTTGTGCGTCTGCTGTCCCAGCAAACTTCATGGACACAGGGCTTCAGAGCCCGCTTGGAGCAGTCTCATAACGCACCCTTCCCAGTGAGCCCAGGTTTGACCTTCGTTGCCGTTTTTTGGCTTGTGAATTTCTCTGACTTTCAAACGTTCCAGCACAGTGTGTCTAAAGACTGACATCTTTCAGTGTGGATTATTCAGGTGTGATATCTGTTCGCCTTGCATTTTCTGGGACCTTTTTTTCTTTTCCACAGTATACTCGTCATGGTCTTTCTCAGCTATCTCCCTTAGATGTGCTCATCAGTCCGTTCTCCTTCAGTCCAAGTGATTAATTTTGTATTTCTTGAATCACCGTATGTTCTCTAGGCCGAGGTGTGAGTGCTTTCGTGATTCTTGGTTGCTGTCTTTGAATTTGCAGCGGTCACTTGTAGGACTCTTTGCTATCCTAGCCTAGGTCAAGCGAAGCACTGAGAACCCGTGGTCATCTGGCTTGGTTTGACATCCTGAGATCAGAAACTCCAAATTCGAGGTAGTCCTGGCAACCCCCTTCACGGACATAATGTTTTTCTGAGACAAATTAGACAAATCTGATGAATTCCTCGCTCCAGGAAAGATATTTTTCTTTCTCTTTTGTGGACTCGGGAAGTTTCGAACTTGACCCCTGACCCTTGAACATTGCCCTAGATTCCATCTAGATAAGGGCTGACTTTATTTCTATAGGCTGTGCCATTTGTTTGACCTACATCCTCAGCCCTGGCATGTTTATTTTTCTGGAAACAGAATTGTAATGTTCTAATTTTCAGCCAGCTTCCTTCCATATGGCGTCAAAGCACATAATCAATAATCCTTCTACGGCAAGAAGTCGGGGGAGAGAATTTCATTGGAGCCAAAGTGAGCACTCTAGCCTGGGAGGGCAGCCTTCACAAAGGAACCAAGCCCTCTGGAAAAGGGTGATTTTCAGCACACTTGTAGAGCCCTTCCCAACAAAGAGACCTACCCCAAGCATGGCAGGGCTCCATTCCTTCAAGGCTTCCAAGACATCTCTTGGGACGCATTAGCATGTGGCCAGTGGGCCCCCGTGACGCCAGAGCTATGGAAAGTGAGACTGATCTTCCAAGAACGCTAGCGGCCTAGGAAAGGAGGCATCGACTCTTCTCTTCAATGTCCTCAAGAGATCCTTCTTGACTTTGGATTATGCTTAAGGCAGAAGGACACTGTAGGTCTGATAAGGCCCAAGTGCGGCTTCGTGTTTCCAATCAAGTTTCAAGCTTGAATCAGCATGGCCTCCCCATAGCCTTGAATAGATGACAATGTTCTCCTCTCAGTGCTTGTCCCTCTATTCTGGCTTCTTGCCAAGGATTCCTTTCTTATCCCTGGCATCAGAGTCTGTTTGATCTCTTCCAGTTTCTGTGCCCGCTTTCTGTGTGTCAAAGCTGTTTCTGGGTATGTCTCCCTTTAATAGCCCAGCCTAGGCCAATCCTCAGACTGTAACCATGCGGCCATCTTGGGGGACATGTTCACCGTGATGTCATAAAGAACCTCAGAAGGCCAAGTTGTCCTGACAACCTCCAAGCACACAGAGTTTCAGAGCCATCTCAGACCAGTCTGACTCCTCCCCCTTTCCAGGTAGGATAGTTTTCCTTTTTCTGGATTTCTTGTCGGTTTCTAACTTTCTCCTCGAACTTGGAAAGGCCTGCTCCATTCTCTCTAGACACTGGTTTCTTTCCTGTAAGATTACCCTGGGTGTTATCTCTTATGTCTTGGGTAGATGGCCAAGTGGGTGGACCTTCCCCAGAGAAAGTCCTGGACTCCCTCCCAAGTTGAAGTTGCCCAGGCAATCCTCTGATGCGCAATGATCGTGTCATCTCCTAGCACTCTGCCAATTCCGCCTTGGCAGGTCCCATGTTTTCCTTCCTTCTTCCTTTGGGGAAGTGTACCAGATGCCTTCCTAGATTGGAATATTCTCACGGTTCTTTTTCTGGTGCGTATTGAGAACGGACCCTCACAATTGCTACTCCTTTATGACCTCTGTCCGCACCGTACCATGAAATCTCTATTCCCTAACAGTGCTAATGTGATTGGCACCCGCGCTGTGAAACAGTGAGGCCCGGGCCACCCAAGAGGAACGTGGGCACTTGCCCGGTCCACCACAGGGCCGGCCCTGACTTGTACTTTTGGACCAACCTGTGGCCTGAACTTGGGAAGATGTGGGCCTGTTTGGATTATTCGTGAAGGTGATTAGTAGGAACATCATGGACGGTAACGTTTTCCGTTGGTTCCTGGGCTTAGCACGGATCAGGTTCTCTTGGTAGGATTCCTCTTCATGTATTTGGAATGGTCTACCTTTCTGTAGCATCAGTAAGCCTTTTGAGGTGATTTTCCATCCTTGGAAGTTCACCTTCTCTAATCTCTTTCAGCCCCCAAAGCTGTATGCCGTCATTCTGGACCCCTTTGTGGATTTTTGATTTTATGTGGATTTATTGCCATAACCCTGCATTTGAACATCCTATGTGTTTCAGATTTACATCCTCATCGATTTAGACTTCCGCGTAGGTTCCATCCTCTTCACCAGCGTAAGCCGAATCACAGGCCCTCACCACACACTTGTGCCTCATCATCTCTTTCACCCTCCCCCACCGCCCCGCTTTGCCTCAGGGCACCCATGATCAAATGTCCAGTGCCGCCTGTTGGTCAGTGCTTGTTTTTTCTTCTCCTTGTAAGTGAGATCCTACGGTATTTGACTTTGTCCCTGGGGCTTGTTTCACTTCCCCTAAAACCCTCCCAGCCATTCTGGTGGTCACAAATGGCTGGATTGCATCCTTTGTTCCCGCTGAGTGGTCTGCCATTGTGTGGCTATAGCCCATGTTCCTTCTCCATTCGTCCCTTGCTGGGCACCAGGGCGGCTTCCAAGTCTTGGAGAGCGGGAGTAAGGCTGTGGTGAACTCAGCGGTGCACATGTCTTTAGGTGGTAGTGTTTCCGAGTTCTTTGGCTAAACGCGCCCCAGAGGAATAGCTGGATCATATGGGACATGGATTCTTAAATTTCGGAGGCAGTTCCACACCGCTTGGCCTAGTGGCTGCACCGGTTTCCACTGCCAGCAGCAGTGCAGGAGGCTTCCCTTCTCTCCACCTCCTCTCTGACGCTTGTTGTTTCCTGTCTGCCTCCTTATAGCCATTCTGGCCACAGTGAGCTGCTATGTCCTTGCGGTTTGGATTTTCCTTGGCCTCAGGCTTAATGAGGGTGAACAAGTTTTCATGCACCTGTTGGCCCTCTTTAGATCTTCTTGGGAGAAATCTCTGTGTCCATCTTTGGCCCAGGTTTTCATTGGCTTGTTCTTTTTCTTGTGGAGACGTGTGAGTTGATTGTATCTTTGGGCTTTTCGCCCCTTGTCCGATGTGTGCTTTGCAAACATCCACTCCCAGTTGTTGTGCTGTCTTTGCCTTGAGTCGATGGTTTCCTTGACTGGGCAGAAGCGTCTGCATTTGAGGTGGTCCCGTTTGTTTCTTGTCTCCTTTGCTGCCCTTGCCCAGTCAGACAGGCTTCTTCCCAATAGGCGGCTCAGACAGATGGCAAAGAGCACTCTGCCTAGGTCTTCTCCTACAAGTTTCACGGTTTCAAGTGTGCCATTCAGGGCTTTAATCCATTCCAGGTGGTGCGTGTGCCAGGTGGAACATCATGGTCTACTCTCGTTGTGTTCCATGTGGCTGTGCAGGCTTCCCAGCACCGTTTCTTGGAGAGACTCTCCTTTGTCCACTGTCTCCTCTTGGCTCTCCGGTCGCAAATGGGCTGTCCATGTATGTTTGAGTTGGGCTCTGGGCTCTCGATTCTGTTGCATGGGTCTGTGTGCCTGTTTTTGGGCACGGACTGTGCCGTTTCGGTACCTAGCGCTTCGTCCTCTATGTTGAAATCAGAAAGTGTGATACGTCCTGCTTTGTTCGTTTTCCTGAGGATTCCTTGGCCTATTCAGGGTCTCTTGTTGCTGGCTGGAAACTTTAGGATTCTCTCTTCTATCTCTCTGGCAAATATGGCTGCAACTTTGACTGGGATTGCATGGAATGCAGAGATTCCTTTCTCCGCTAGGGACGTTTCAAGTGTGTTAATTCTTCCATTCCTAGGTCCCGGAATATCCTTCTTTTTCCTTGTGTCGTCTTGAATTTCTTTCCCCAAACGTTTGCTAGTTTTCGGTTGACATAGCTTTCACCTGTTTTGCTAAGGCTCTTCATAGACATCTTCTTCTTCGTACTGGCAAGCTGTGTTTTTTGTTCGTTTGTGTTTAGCTTCCGTTTTTCTATTCTTTGCAACTTGTAATTGGTTCTGTTTTGGCAGAAGTGCATCGCTGTGCTCACATCTGCTGGCAACGCTCCTGTATTTGCTGTGGAAGTCTGGAACTATCTAACGTCCCTTCCCATCTGCCTCTACACCCCCTCGGACGCCTGCCCCAGAATGACTGAAGCAGTGGTGAGGAGGCTCACCCCCAGGATTCCACCCGGCCCACCCCGGGCCACCGACCCAGAAGCTGCGGACCTCACCGCTGCACCACCCGCCGGCCCCTTTCATGTTCCATTGGCAACCTGCAGTTGAGTGCAATGGGGCTTGAATATGCTGCTTGAGCCCAGCTCTGGCACTGTGTAGATGAGGCCAGGTGGTTTGTCGGGGCCACTGTGACGTCAGAGGATTGGTCATAATTCTGTGTCTGCTGTCCTGGCAAGCTTCATGGACACAGGGCTTCAGAGCCCGCTTGGAGCAGTCTCATAGCTCACCCTTCCCAGTGAGCCCAGGTTTTACCTTCGCTGCCGTGTTTTGGCTTGTGAATTTCTCTGACTTTCAAACCTTCCAGCAGAGCCTGTCTAAAGACTTACATCTTTCATTGTGGATTATTCAGGTGTGATATCTGTTCGCCTTGCATTTTCTGGGACCTTTTTTTCTTTTCCACAGTATACTCGTCATGGTCTTTCTCAGCTATCTCCCTTAGATGTGCTTATCAGTCCGTTCTCCTTCAGTCCAAGGGATTAATTTTGTATTTCTTGAATCACCGTATGTTCTCTAGGCCGAGGTGTGAGTGCTTTCGTGATTCTTGGTTGCTGTCTTTGAATTTGCACCGGTCACTTGTAGGACTCTTTGCTATCCTAGCCTAGGTCAAACGAAGCACTGAGAACCCGTGGTCATCTGGGTTGGTTTGACATCCTGAGATCAGAAACTCCAAATTCGACGTGGTCCTGGCAACCCCCTTCATGGACATAATGTTTTTCTGAGACAAATTAGACAAATCTGATGAATTCCTCGCTCCAGGAAAGATATTTTTCTTTCTCTTTTGTGGATTTGGGAAGTTTCGAACTTGACCCCTGACCCTTGGACGTTGCCCTAGATTCCGTCTAGATGCGGGCTTACTTTATTTCTATAGGCTGTGCCATTCGTTTGACCTACATCCTCAGCCCTGGCATGTTTATTTTTCTGGAAACAGAATTGTAATGTTCTAATTTTCAGCCAGCTTCCTTCCATATGGCGTCAAAGCACATAATCAATAATCCTTCTACGGCAAGAGGTCGGGGGAGAGAATTTCATTGGAGCCAAAGTGAGCACTCTAGCCTGGGAGGGCAGCCTTCACAAAGGAACCAAGCTCTCTGGAAAAGGGTGATTTTCAGCACACTTGTAGAGCCCTTCCCAACAAAGAGACCTACCCCAAGCATGACAGGGCTCCATTCCTTCAAGGCTTCCAAAACATCTCTTGGGACGCATTAGCATGTGGCCAGTGGGCCCCCGTGACGCCAGAGCTATGGAAAGTGAGACTGATCTTCCAAGAACGCTAGGGGCCTAGGAAAGGAGGCATCGACTCTTCTCTTCAATGTCCTCAAGAGATCCTTCTTGACTTTGGATTATGCTTAAAGCCGAAGGACACTGTAGGTCTGATAAGGCCCAAGTGCGGCCTCGTGTTTCCAATCAAGTTTCAAGCTTGAATCAGCATGGCCTCCCCATAGACTTGAATAGATGACAATGTTCTCCTCTCAGTGCTTGTCCCTCTATTCTGGCTTCTTGCCAAGGATTCCTTTCTTATCCCTGGCATCAGAGTCTGTTTGATCTCTTCCAGTTTCTGTGCCCGCTTTCTGTTTGTCAAAGCAGTTTCTGGGTATGTCTCCCTTTAATAGCCCAGCCTAGGCCAATCCTCAGACTGTAACCATGCGGCCATCTTGGGGGACATGTTCACCGTGATGTCATAAAGAACCTCAGAAGGCCAAGTTGTCCTGACAACCTCCAAGCACACAGAGTTTCAGAGCCATCTCACACCAGTCTGACTCCTCCCCCTTTCCAGGTAGGATAGTTTTCCTTTTTCTGGATGTCTTGTCGGTTTCTAACTTTCTCCTCGAACTTGGAAAGGCCTGCTCCCTTCTCTCTAGACACTGGTCTCTTTCCTGTAAGATTACCCTGGGTGTTATCTCTTATGTCGTGGGTAGATGGCCAAGTGGGTGGACCTTCCCCAGAGAAAGTCCTGGACTCCCTCCCAAGTTGAAGTTGCCCGGGCAATCCTCTGATGCGCAATGATCGTGTCATCTCCTAGCACTCTGCCAATTCCGCCTTGGCAGGTCCCATGTTTTCCTTCCTTCTTCCTTTGGGGAAGTGTACCAGATGCCTTCCTAGATTGGAATATTCTCACGGTGCTTTTTCTGGTGCGTATTGATAAGGGACCCTCACAATTGCTACTTCTTTAGGACCTCCGTCCGCACCGTACCATGAAATCTCTATTCCCTAACAGTGCTAATGTGATCTGCACCCGTGCTGTGAAAGAGTGAGGCCCGGGACACCCAAGCGGAACGTGGGCACTTGCCCGCTCCACCACAGGGCCGGCCCTGACTTGTACTTTTGGACCGACCTGTGGCCTGAACTTGGGAAGATGTGGGCCTGTTTGGATTATTCGGGAAGATGATTAGTAGGAACATCATGGACGGTAACGTTTTCCGTTGGTTCCTGGGCTTAGCACGGATCAGGTTCTCTTGGTAGGATTCCTCTTCATGTATTTGGAATCGTCTACCTTTCTGTAGCATCAGTAAGGCTTTTGAGGTGATTTTCCATCCTTGGAAGTTCACCTTCTCTAATCTCTTTCAGCCCCCAAAGCTGTATGCCGTCATTCTGGACCCCTTTTTGGATGTTTGATTTTAGGTGGATTTATTGCCATAACCCTGCATTCGAACATCCTATGTCTTTCAGATTTACATCCTCATCGATTTAGACTTCCGTGTAGGTTCCATCCTCTTCACCAGCGTAAGCCGAATCACAGGCCCTCACCACACACTTGTGCCTCATCATCTCTTTCACCCTCCCCCACCGCCCCGCTTTGCCTCTGGGCACCCCCGGTCAAATGTCCAGTGCCGCCTGTTGGTCAGTGCTTGTTTTTTCTTCTCCTTGTAAGTGAGATCCTACGGTATTTGACATTGTCCCTGGGCTTCTTTCACTTCCCCTAAAACCCTCCCAGCCATTCTGCTGGTCACAAATGGCTGGATTGCATCCTTTGTTCCCGCTGAGTGGTCTGCCATTGTGTGGCTATAGCCCATGTTCCTTCTCCATTCGTCCCTTGCTGGGCACCAGGGCGGCTTCCAAGTCTTGGAGAGCGGGAGTAATTCTGTGGTGAACTCAGCGGTGCACATGTCTTTAGGCGGTAGTGTTTCCGAGTTCTTTGGCTAAACGTGCCCCAGAGGAATAGCTGGATCATATGGGACATGGATTCTTAAATTTCGGAGGCAGTTCCACACCGCTTGGCCTAGTGGCTGCACCGGTTTCCACTGCCGCCAGCAGTGCAGGAGGCTTCCCTTCTCTCCACCTCCTCTCTGACGCTTGTTGTTTCCTGTCTGCCTCCTTATAGCCATTCTGACCACAGTGAGCTGCTATGTCCTTGCGGTTTGGATTTGCCTTGGCCTCAGGCTTAATGAGGGTGAACAAGTTTTCATGCACCTGTTGGCCCTCTTTAGATCTTCTTGGGAGAAATCTCTGTGTCCATCTTTGGCCCAGGTTTTCATTGGCTTGTTCTTTTTCTTGTGGAGACGTGTGAGTTGATTGTATCTTTGGGCTTTTCACCCCTTGTCCGATGTGTGCTTTGCAAACATCCACTCCCAGTTGTTGTGCTGTCTTTGCATTGAGTCGATGGTTTCCTTGACTGGGCAGAAGCGTCTGCATGTGAGGTGGTCCTGTTTGTTTCTTGTCTCCTTTGCTGCCCTTGCCCAGTCAGACATGCTTCTTCCAAATAGGCGGCTCAGACAGATGGCAAAGAGCACTCTGCCTAGGTCTTCTCCTACAAGTTTCACGGTTTCAAGTGTGCCATTCAGGGCTTTAATCCATTCCAGGTGGTGCGTGTGCCAGGTGGAACATCATGGTCTACTCTCGTTGTGTTCCATGTGGCTGTGCAGGCTTCCCAGCACCGTTTATCGGAGAGACTCTCCTTTGTCCACTGTCTCCTCTTGGCTCCCTGGTCGCAAATGGGCTGTCCATGTATGTTTGAGTTGGGCTCTGGGCTCTCGATTCTGTTGCATGGGTCTGTGTGCCTGTTTTTGGGCCCGGACTGTGCCATTTCGGTACCTAGCGCTTCGTCCTCTATGTTGAAATCAGAAAGTGTGATACGTCCTGCTTTGTTCGTTTTCCTGAGGATTCCTTGGCCTATTCAGGGTCTCTTGTTGCTGGCTGGAAACTGTAGGATTCTCTCTTCTATCTCTCTGGCAAATATGGCTGCAACTTTGACTGGGATTGCATGGAATCCAGAGATTCCTTTCTCCGCTATGGACGTTTCAAGTGTGTTAATTCTTCCATTCCTAGGTCCCGGAATATCCTTCTTTTTCCTTGTGTCGTCTTGAATTTCTTTCCCCAAACGTTTGCTAGTTTTCGGTTGACATAGCTTTCACCTGTTTTGCTAAGGTTCTTCATAGACATCTTCTTCTTCGTACTGGCAAGCTGTGTTTTTTGTTCGTTTGTGTTTAGCTTCCGTTTTTCTATTCTTTGCAACTTGTAATTGGTTCTGTTTTGGCAGAAGTGCATCGCTGTGCTCACATCTGGCAACGCTCCTGTATTTGCTGTGGAAGTCTGGCCCTATCTAACGTCCCTTCCCATCTGCCTCTACACCCCCTCGGACGCCTGCCCCAGAATGACTGAAGCAGTGGTGAGGAGGCTCACCCCCAGGATTCCACCCGGCCCACCCGGGGCCACCGTCCCAGAAGCTGCGGACCTCACCGCTGCACCACCGGCCGGCCCCTTTCATGTTCCATTGGCAACCTGCAGTTGAGTGCAATGGGGCTTGAATATGCTGCTTGAGCCCAGCTCTGGCACTGTGTAGATGAGGCCAGGTGGTTTGTCGGGGCCACTGTGACGTCAGAGGATTGGTCATAATTGTGTGTCTGCTGTCCCGGCAAGCTTCATGGACACAGGGCTTCAGAGCCCGCTTGGAGCAGTCTCATAACTCACCCTTCCCAGTGAGCCCAGGTTTGACCTTCACTGCCGTGTTTTGGCTTGTGAATTTCTCTGACTTTCAAACGTTCAAGCAGAGCCTGTCTAAAGACTGACATCTTTCATTGTGGATTATTCAGGTGTGATATCTGTTCGCCTTGCATTTTATGGGACCTTTTTTTCTTTTCCACAGTATACTCGTCATGGTCTTTCTCAGCTATCTCCCTTACATGTGCTTATCAGTCCGTTCTCCTTCAGTCCAAGGGATTAATTTTGTATTTCTTGAATCACCGTATGTTCTCTAGGCCGAGGTGTGAGTGCTTTCGTGATTCTTGGTTGCTGTCTTTGAATTTGCACCGGTCACTTGTAGGACTCTTTGCTATCCTAGCCTAGGTCAAACGAAGCACTGAGAACCCGTGGTCATCTGGCTTGGTTTGACATCCTGAGATCAGAAACTCCAAATTCGAGGTGGTCCTGGCAAACCCCTTCATGGACATCATGTTTTTCCGAGACAAATTAGACAAATCTGATGAATTCCCAGGTCCAGGAAACATATTTTTCTTTCTCTTTTGTGGATTTGTGAAGTTTCGAACTTGACCCCTGACCCTTGGACGTTGCCCTAGATTCCGTCTAGATACGGGCTTACTTTATTTCTATAGGCTGTGCCATTTGTTTGACCTACATCCTCAGCCCTGGCATGTTTATTTTTCTGGAAACAGAATTGTAATGTTCTAATTTTCAGCCAGCTTCCTTCCATATGGCGTCAAAGCACATAATCAATAATCCTTCTACGGCAAGAGGTCGGGGGAGAGAATTTCATTGGAGCCAAAGTGAGCACTCTAGCCTGGGAGGGCAGCCTTCACAAAGGAACCAAGCCCTCTGGAAAAGGGTGATTTTCAGCACACTTGTAGAGCCCTTCCCAACAAAGAGACCTACCCCAAGCATGACAGGGCTCCATTCCTTCAAGGCTTCCAAGACATCTCTTGGGACGCATTAGCATGTGGCCAGTGGGCCACCGTGACGCCAGAGCTATGGAAAGTGAGACTGATCTTCCAAGAACGCTAGGGGCCTAGGAAAGGAGGCATCGACTCTTCTCTTCAATGTCCTCAAGAGATCCTTCTTGACTTTGGATTATGCTTAAGGCAGAAGGACACTGTAGGTCTGATAAGGCCCAAGTGCGGCCTCATGTTTCCAGTCAAGTTTCAAGCTTGAATCAGCATGGCCTCCCCATAGACTTGAATAGATGACAATGTTCTCCTCTCAGTGCTTGTCCCTCTATTCTGGCTTCTTGCCAAGGATTCCTTTCTTATCCCTGGCATCAGAGTCTGTTTGATCTCTTCCAGTTTCTGTGCCCGCTTTCTGTTTGTCAAAGCAGTTTCTGGGTATGTCTCCCTTTAATAGCCCAGCCTAGGCCAATCCTCAGACTGTAACCATGCGGCCATCTTGGGGGACATGTTCACCGTGATGTCATAAAGAACCTCAGAAGGCCAAGTTGTCCTGACAACCTCCAAGCACACAGAGTTTCAGAGCCATCTCACACCAGTCTGACTCCTCCCCCTTTGCAGGGAGGATAGTTTTCCTTTTTCTGGATGTCTTGTCGGTTTCTAACTTTCTCCTCGAACTTGGAAAGGCCTGCTCCCTTCTCTCTAGACACTGGTCTCTTTCCTGTAAGATTACCCTGGGTGTTATCTCTTATGTCGTGGGTAGATGGCCAAGTGGGTGGACCTTCCCCAGAGAAAGTCCTGGACTCCCTCCCAAGTTGAAGTTGCCCGGGCAATCCTCTGATGCGCAATGATCGTGTCATCTCCTAGCACTCTGCCAATTCTGCCTTGGCAGGTCCCATGTTTTCCTTCCTTCTTCCTTTGGGGAAGTGTACCAGATGCCTTCCTAGATTGGAATATTCTCACGGTGCTTTTTCTGGTGCGTATTGATAAGGGACCCTCACAATTGCTACTACTTTAGGACCTCTGTCCGCACCGTACCATGAAATCTCTATTCCCTAACAGTGCTAATGTGATCTGCACCCGTGCTGTGAAAGAGTGAGGCCCGGGCCACCCAAGCGGAACGTGGGCACTTGCCCGCTCCACCACAGGCCCGGCCCTGACTTGTACTTTTGGACCGACCTGTGGCCTGAACTTGGGAAGATGTGGGCCTGTTTGGATTATTCGTGAAGGTGATTAGTAGGAACATCATGGACGGTAACGTTTTCCGTTGGTTCCTGGGCTTAGCACGGATCAGGTTCTCTTGGTAGGATTCCTCTTCATGTATTTGGAATGGTCTACCTTTCTGTAGCATCAGTCAGGCTTTTGAGGTGATTTTCCATCCTTGGAAGTTCACCTTCTCTAATCTCTTTCAGCCCCCAAAGCTGTATGCCGTCATTCTGGACCCCTTTTTGGATTTTTGATTTTAGGTGGATTTATTGCCATAACCCTGCATTCGAACATCCTATGTCTTTCAGATTTACATCCTCATCGATTTAGACTTCCGTGTAGGTTCCATCCTCTTCACCAGCGTAAGCCGAATCACAGGCCCTCACCACACACTTGTGCCTCATCATCTCTTTCACCCTCCCCCACCGCCCCGCTTTGCCTCTGGGCACCCCCGATCAAATGCCCAGTGCCGCCTGTTGGTCAGTGCTTGTTTTTTCTTCTCCTTGTAAGTGAGATCCTACGGTATTTGACTTTGTCCCTGGGGCTTGTTTCACTTCCCCTAAAACCCTCCCAGCCATACTGGTGGTCACAAATGGCTGGATTGCATCCTTTGTTCCCGCTGAGTGGTATGCCATTGTGTGGCTATAGCCCATGTTCCTTCTCCATTCGTCCCTTGCTGGGCACCAGGGCGGCTTCCAAGTCTTGGAGAGCGGGAGTAAGGCTGTGGTGAACTCAGCGGTGCACATGTCTTTAGGCGGTAGTGTTTCCGAGTTCTTTGGCTAAACGTGCCCCAGAGGAATAGCTGGATCATATGGGACATGGATTCTTAAATTTCGGAGGCAGTTCCACACCGCTTGGCCTAGTGGCTGCACCGGTTTCCACTGCCAGCAGCAGTGCAGGAGGCTTCCCTTCTCTCCACCTCCTCTCTGAGGCTTGTTGTTTCCTGTCTGCCTCCTTATAGCCATTCTGACCACAGTGAGCTGCTATGTCCATGCGGCTTGGATTTGCCTTGGCCTCAGGCTTAATGAGGGTGAACAAGTTTTCATGCACCTGTTGGCCCTCTTTAGATCTTCTTGGGAGAAATCTCTGTGTCCATCTTTGGCTCAGGTTTTCATTGGCTTGTTCTTTTTCTTGTGGAGACGTGTGAGTTGATTGTATCTTTGGGCTTTTCACCCCTTGTCCGATGTGTGCTTTGCAAACATCCACTCCCAGTTGTTGTGCTGTCTTTGCATTGAGTCGATGGTTTCCTTGACTGGGCAGAAGCGTCTGCATGTGAGGTGGTCCCGTTTGTTTCTTGTCTCCTTTGCTGCCCTTGCCCAGTCAGACATGCTTCTTCCCAATAGGCGGCTCAGACAGATGGCAAAGAGCACTCTGCCTAGGTCTTCTCCTACAAGTTTCACGGTTTCAAGTGTGCCATTCAGGGCTTTAATCCATTCCAGGTGGTGCGTGTGCCAGGTGGAACATCATGGTCTACTCTCGTTGTGTTCCATGTGGCTGTGCAGGCTTCCCAGCACCATTTATCGGAGAGACTCTCCTTTGTCCACTGTCTCCTCTTGGCTCCCTGGTCGCAAATGGGCTGTCCATGTATGAGTTGGGCTCTGGGCTCTCCATTCTGTTGCATGGGTCTGTGTGCCTGTTTTTGGGCCCGGACTGTGCCGTTTCGGTACCTAGCGCTTCGTCCTCTATTTTGAAATCAGAAAGTGTGATACGTCCTGCTTTGTTCGTTTTCCTGAGGATTCCTTGGCCTATTCAGGGTCTCTTGTTGCTGGCTGGACACTTTAGGATTCTCTCTTCTATCTCTCTGGCAAATATGGCTGCAACTTTGACTGGGATTGCATGGAATCCAGAGATTCCTTTCTCCGCTATGGACGTTTCAAGTGTGTTAATTCTTCCATTCCTAGGTCCCGGAATATCCTTCTTTTTCCTTGTGTCGTCTTGAATTTCTTTCCCCAAACGTTTGCTAGTTTTCGGTTGACATAGCTTTCACCTGTTTTGCTAAGGTTCTTCATAGACATCTTCTTCTTCGTACTGGCAAGCTGTGTTTTTTGTTCGTTTGTGTTTAGCTTCCGTTTGTCTACTCTTTGCAACTTGTAATTGGTTCTGTTTTGGCAGAAGTGCATCGCTGTGCTCACATCTGCTGGCAATGCTCCTGTATTTGCTGTGGAAGTCTGGCCCTATCTAACGTCCCTTCCCATCTGCCTCTGCACCCCCTCGGACGCCTGCCCCAGAATGACTGAAGCAGTGGTGAGGAGGCTCACCCCCAGGATTCCACCCGGCCCACCCCGGGCCACCGACCCAGAAGCTGCGGACCTCACCGCTGCACCACCGGCCGGCCCCTTTCATGTTCCATTGGCAACCTGCAGTTGAGTGCAATGGGGCTTGAATATGCTGCTTGAGCCCAACTCTGGCACTGTGTAGATGAGGCCAGGTTGTTTGTCGGGGCCACTGTGACGTCAGAGGATTGGTCATAGTTGTGCGTCTGCTGTCCCGGCAAACTTCACGGACACAGGGCTTCAGAGCCCGCTTGGAGCAGTCTCATAACGCACCCTTCCCAGTGAGCCCAGGTTTGACCTTCGTTGCCGTTTTTTGGCTTGTGAATTTCTCTGACTTTCAAACGTTCCAGCACAGTGTGTCTAAAGACTGACATCTTTCATTGTGGATTATTCAGGTGTGATATCTGTTCGCCTTGCATTTTCTGGGACCTTTTTTTCTTTTCCACAGTATACTCGTCATGGTCTTTCTCAGCTATCTCCCTTAGATGTGCTCATCAGTCCGTTCTCCTTCAGTCCAAGTGATTAATTTTGTATTTCTTGAATCACCGTATGTTCTCTAGGCCGAGGTGTGAGTGCTTTCGTGATTCTTGGTTGCTGTCTTTGAATTTGCAGCGGTCACTTGTAGGACTCTTTGCTATCCTAGCCTAGGTCAAGCGAAGCACTGACAACCCGTGGTCATCTGGCTTGGTTTGACATCCTGAGATCAGAAACTCCAAATTCGAGGTGGTCCTGGCAACCCCCTTCATGGACATAATGTTTTTCTGAGACAAATTAGACAAATATGATGAATTCCTCGCTCCAGGAAAGATATTTTTCTTTCTCTTTTGTGCATTCGGGAAGTTTCGAACTTGACCCCTGACCCTTGAACATTGCCCTAGATTCCATCTAGATAAGGGCTGACTTTATTTCCATAGGCTGTGCCATTTGTTTGACCTACATCCTCAGCCCTGGCATGTTTATTTTTCTGGAAACAGAATTGTAATGTTCTAATTTTCAGCCAGCTTCCTTCCATATGGCGTCAAAGCACATAATCAATAATCCTTCTACGGCAAGAAGTCGGGGGAGAGAATTTCATTGGAGCCAAAGTGAGCACTCTAGCCTGGGAGGGCAGCCTCCACAAAGGAACCAAGCCCTCTGGAAAAGGGTGATTTTCAGCACACTTGTAGAGCCCTTCCCAACAAAGAGACCTACCCCAAGCATGACAGGGCTCCATTCCTTCAAGGCTTCCAAGACATCTCTTGGGACGCATTAGCATGTGGCCAGTGGGCCCCCGTGACGCCAGAGCTATGGAAAGTGAGACTGATCTTCGAAGAATGCTAGGGGCCTAGGAAAGGAGGCATCGACTCTTCTCTTCAACGTCCTCAAGAGATCCTTCTTGACTTTGGATTATGCTTAAGGCAGAAGGACACTGTAGGTCTGATAAGGCCCAAGTGCGGCCTCGTGTTTCCAATCAAGTTTCAAGCTTGAATCAGCATGGCCTCCCCATAGACTTGAATAGATGACAATGTTCTCCTCTCAGTGCTTGTCCCTCTATTCTGGCTTCTTGCCAAGGATTCCTTTCTTATCCCTGGCATCAGAGTCTGTTTGATCTCTTCCAGTTTCTGTGCCCGCTTTCTGTTTGTCAAAGCAGTTTCTGGGTATGTCTCCCTTTAATAGCCCAGCCTAGGCCAATCCTCAGACTGTAACCATGCGGCCATCTTGGGGGACATGTTCACCGTGATGTCATAAAGAACCTCAGAAGGCCAAGTTGTCCTGACAACCTCCAAGCACACAGAGTTTCAGAGCCATCTCAGACCAGTCTGACTCCTCCCCCTTTCCAGGTAGGATAGTTTTCCTTTTTCTGGATTTCTTGTCGGTTTCTAACTTTCTCCTCGAACTTGGAAAGGCCTGCTCCCTTCTCTCTAGACACTGGTTTCTTTCCTGTAAGATTACCCTGGGTGTTATCTCTTATGTCTTGGGTAGATGGCCAAGTGGGTGGACCTTCCCCAGAGAAAGTCCTGGACTCCCTCCCAAGTTGAAGTTGCCCAGGCAATCCTCTGATGCGCAATGATCGTGTCATCTCCTAGCACTCTGCCAATTCCGCCTTGGCAGGTCCCATGTTTTCCTTCCTTCTTCCTTTGGGGAAGTGTACCAGATGCCTTCCTAGATTGGAATATTCTCACGGTTCTTTTTCTGGTGCGTATTGAGAACGGACCCTCACAATTGCTACTCCTTTATGACCTCTGTCCGCACCGTACCATGAAATCTCTATTCCCTAACAGTGCTAATGTGATCTGCACCCGCGCTGTGAAAGAGTGAGGCCCGGGCCACCCAAGAGGAACGTGGGCACTTGCCCGCTCCACCACAGGGCCGGCCCTGACTTGTACTTTTGGACCAACCTGTGGCCTGAACTTGGGAAGATGTGGGCCTGTTTGGATTATTCGTGAAGGGGATTAGTAGGAACATCATGGACGGTAACGTTTTCCGTTGGTTCCTGGGCTTAGCACGGATCAGGTTCTCTTGGTAGGATTCCTCTTCATGTATTTGGAATGGTCTACCTTTCTGTAGCATCAGTCAGGCTTTTGAGGTGATTTTCCATCCTTGGAAGTTCACCTTCTCTAATCTCTTTCAGCCCCCAAAGCTGTATGCCGTCATTCTGGACCCCTTTTTGGATGTTTGATTTTAGGTGGATTTATTGCCATAACCCTGCATTCGAACATCCTATGTCTTTCAGATTTACATCCTCATCGATTTAGACTTCCGTGTAGGTTCCATCCTCTTCACCAGCGTAAGCCGAATCACAGGCCCTCACCACACACTTGTGCCTCATCATCTCTTTCACCCTCCCCCACCGCCCCGCTTTGCCTCTGGGCGCCCCCGATCAAATGTCCAGTGCCACCTGTTGGTTAGTGCTTGTTTTTTCTTCTCCTTGTAAGTGAGATCCTACGGTATTTGACTTTGTCCCTGGGGCTTGTTTCACTTCCCCTAAAACCCTCCCAGCCATTCTGGTGGTCACAAATGGCTGGATTGCATCCTTTGTTCCCGCTGAGTGGTCTGCCATTGTGTGGCTATAGCCCATGTTCCTTCTCCATTCGTCCCTTGCTGGGCACCAGGGCGGCTTCCAAGTCTTGGAGAGCGGGAGTAAGGCTGTGGTGAACTCAGCGGTGCACGTCTTTAGGTGGTAGTGTTTCCGAGTTCTTTGGCTAAACGCCCCCCAGGGGAATAGCTGGATCATATGGGACATGGATTCTTAAATTTCGGAGGCAGTTCCACTTCGCTTGGCCTAGTGGCTGCACCGGTTTCCACTGCCAGCAGCAGTGCTGGAGGCTTCCCTTCTCTCCACCTCCTCTCTGACGCTTGTTCTTTCCTGTCTGCCTCCTTATAGCCATTCTGACCACAGTGAGCTGCTATGTCATTGCGGTTTGGATTTGCCTTGGCCTCAGACTTAATGAGGGTGAACAAGTTTTCATGCACCTGTTGGCCCTCTTTAGATCTTCTTGGGAGAAATCTCTGTGTCCATCTTTGGCCCAGGATTTCATTGGCTTGTTCTTTTTCTTGTGGAGACGTGTGAGTTGATTGTATCTTTGGGCTTTTCACCCCTTGTCCGATGTGTGCTTTGCAAACATCCACTCCCAGTTGTTGTGCTGTCTTTGCATTGAGTCGATGGTTTCCTTGACTGGGCAGAAGCGTCTGCATGTGAGGTGGTCCCGTTTGTTTCTTGTCTCCTTTGCTGCCCTTGCCCAGTCAGACAGGCTTCTTCCAAATAGGCGGCTCAGACAGATGGCAAAGAGCACTCTGCCTAGGTCTTCTCCTACAAGTTTCACGGTTTCAAGTGTGCCATTCAGGGCTTTAATCCATTCCAGGTGGTGCGTGTGCCAGGTGGCACATCATGGTCTACTCTCGTTGTGTTCCATGTGGCTGTGCAGGCTTCCCAGCACCGTTTCTTGGAGAGACTCTCCTTTGTCCACTGTCTCCTCTTGGCTCCCTGGTCGCAAATGGGCTGTCCTTGTATGTTTGAGTTGGGCTCTGGGCTCTCGATTCTGTTGCATGGGTCTGTGTGCCTGTTTTTGGGCCCGGACTGTGCCGTTTCGGTACCTAGCGCTTCGTCCTCTATGTTGAAATCAGAAAGTGTGATACGTCCTGCTTTGTTCATTTTCCTGAGGATTCCTTGGCCTATTCAGGGTCTCTTGTTGCTGGCTGGAAACTTTAGGATTCTCTCTTCTATCTCTCTGGCAAATATGGCTGCAACTTTGACTGGGATTGCATGGAATCCAGAGATTCCTTTCTCCGCTAGGGACGTTTCAAGTGTGTTAATTCTTCCATTCCTAGGTCCCGGAATATCCTTCTTTTTCCTTGTGTCGTCTTGAATTTCTTTCCCCAAACGTTTGCTAGTTTTCGGTTGACATAGCTTTCACCTGTTTTGCTAAGGTTCTTCATAGACATCTTCTTCTTCGTACTGGCAAGCTGTGTTTTTTGTTCGTTTGTGTTTAGCTTCCATTTGTCTACTCTTTGCAACTTGTAATTGGTTCTGTTTTGGCAGAAGTGCATCGCTGTGCTCACATCTGCTGGCAATGCTCCTGTATTTGCTGTGGAAGTCTGGCCCTATCTAACGTCCCTTCCCATCTGCCTCTGCACCCCCTCGGACGCCTGCCCCAGAATGACTGAAGCAGTGGTGAGGAGGCTCACCCCCAGGATTCCACCCGGCCCACCCCGGGCCACCGACCCAGAAGCTGCGGACCTCACCGCTGCACCACCGGCCGGCCCCTTTCATGTTCCATTGGCAACCTGCAGTTGAGTGCAATGGGGCTTGAATATGCTGCTTGAGCCCAACTCTGGCACTGTGTAGATGAGGCCAGGTTGTTTGTCGGGGCCACTGTGACGTCAGAGGATTGGTCATAGTTGTGCGTCTGCTGTCCCGGCAAACTTCACGGACACAGGGCTTCAGAGCCCGCTTGGAGCAGTCTCATAACGCACCCTTCCCAGTGAGCCCAGGTTTGACCTTCGTTGCCGTTTTTTGGCTTGTGAATTTCTCTGACTTTCAAACGTTCCAGCACAGTGTGTCTAAAGACTGACATCTTTCATTGTGGATTATTCAGGTGTGATATCTGTTCGCCTTGCATTTTCTGGGACCTTTTTTTCTTTTCCACAGTATACTCGTCATGGTCTTTCTCAGCTATCTCCCTTAGATGTGCTCATCAGTCCGTTCTCCTTCAGTCCAAGTGATTAATTTTGTATTTCTTGAATCACCGTATGTTCTCTAGGCCGAGGTGTGAGTGCTTTCGTGATTCTTGGTTGCTGTCTTTGAATTTGCAGCGGTCACTTGTAGGACTCTTTGCTATCCTAGCCTAGGTCAAGCGAAGCACTGACAACCCGTGGTCATCTGGCTTGGTTTGACATCCTGAGATCAGAAACTCCAAATTCGAGGTGGTCCTGGCAACCCCCTTCATGGACATAATGTTTTTCTGAGACAAATTAGACAAATATGATGAATTCCTCGCTCCAGGAAAGATATTTTTCTTTCTCTTTTGTGCATTCGGGAAGTTTCGAACTTGACCCCTGACCCTTGAACATTGCCCTAGATTCCATCTAGATAAGGGCTGACTTTATTTCCATAGGCTGTGCCATTTGTTTGACCTACATCCTCAGCCCTGGCATGTTTATTTTTCTGGAAACAGAATTGTAATGTTCTAATTTTCAGCCAGCTTCCTTCCATATGGCGTCAAAGCACATAATCAATAATCCTTCTACGGCAAGAAGTCGGGGGAGAGAATTTCATTGGAGCCAAAGTGAGCACTCTAGCCTGGGAGGGCAGCCTCCACAAAGGAACCAAGCCCTCTGGAAAAGGGTGATTTTCAGCACACTTGTAGAGCCCTTCCCAACAAAGAGACCTACCCCAAGCATGACAGGGCTCCATTCCTTCAAGGCTTCCAAGACATCTCTTGGGACGCATTAGCATGTGGCCAGTGGGCCCCCGTGACGCCAGAGCTATGGAAAGTGAGACTGATCTTCGAAGAATGCTAGGGGCCTAGGAAAGGAGGCATCGACTCTTCTCTTCAACGTCCTCAAGAGATCCTTCTTGACTTTGGATTATGCTTAAGGCAGAAGGACACTGTAGGTCTGATAAGGCCCAAGTGCGGCCTCGTGTTTCCAATCAAGTTTCAAGCTTGAATCAGCATGGCCTCCCCATAGACTTGAATAGATGACAATGTTCTCCTCTCAGTGCTTGTCCCTCTATTCTGGCTTCTTGCCAAGGATTCCTTTCTTATCCCTGGCATCAGAGTCTGTTTGATCTCTTCCAGTTTCTGTGCCCGCTTTCTGTTTGTCAAAGCAGTTTCTGGGTATGTCTCCCTTTAATAGCCCAGCCTAGGCCAATCCTCAGACTGTAACCATGCGGCCATCTTGGGGGACATGTTCACCGTGATGTCATAAAGAACCTCAGAAGGCCAAGTTGTCCTGACAACCTCCAAGCACACAGAGTTTCAGAGCCATCTCAGACCAGTCTGACTCCTCCCCCTTTCCAGGTAGGATAGTTTTCCTTTTTCTGGATTTCTTGTCGGTTTCTAACTTTCTCCTCGAACTTGGAAAGGCCTGCTCCCTTCTCTCTAGACACTGGTTTCTTTCCTGTAAGATTACCCTGGGTGTTATCTCTTATGTCTTGGGTAGATGGCCAAGTGGGTGGACCTTCCCCAGAGAAAGTCCTGGACTCCCTCCCAAGTTGAAGTTGCCCAGGCAATCCTCTGATGCGCAATGATCGTGTCATCTCCTAGCACTCTGCCAATTCCGGCTTGGCAGGTCCCATGTTTTCCTTCCTTCTTCCTTTGGGGAAGTGTACCAGATGCCTTCCTAGATTGGAATATTCTCACGGTTCTTTTTCTGGTGCGTATTGAGAACGGACCCTCACAATTGCTACTCCTTTATGACCTCTGTCCGCACCGTACCATGAAATCTCTATTCCCTAACAGTGCTAATGTGATCTGCACCCGCGCTGTGAAAGAGTGAGGCCCGGGCCACCCAAGAGGAACGTGGGCACTTGCCCGCTCCACCACAGGGCCGGCCCTGACTTGTACTTTTGGACCAACCTGTGGCCTGAACTTGGGAAGATGTGGGCCTGTTTGGATTATTCGTGAAGGGGATTAGTAGGAACATCATGGACGGTAACGTTTTCCGTTGGTTCCTGGGCTTAGCACGGATCAGGTTCTCTTGGTAGGATTCCTCTTCATGTATTTGGAATGGTCTACCTTTCTGTAGCATCAGTCAGGCTTTTGAGGTGATTTTCCATCCTTGGAAGTTCACCTTCTCTAATCTCTTTCAGCCCCCAAAGCTGTATGCCGTCATTCTGGACCCCTTTTTGGATGTTTGATTTTAGGTGGATTTATTGCCATAACCCTGCATTCGAACATCCTATGTCTTTCAGATTTACATCCTCATCGATTTAGACTTCCGTGTAGGTTCCATCCTCTTCACCAGCGTAAGCCGAATCACAGGCCCTCACCACACACTTGTGCCTCATCATCTCTTTCACCCTCCCCCACCGCCCCACTTTGCCTCTGGGCGCCCCCGATCAAATGTCCAGTGCCACCTGTTGGTTAGTGCTTGTTTTTTCTTCTCCTTGTAAGTGAGATCCTACGGTATTTGACTTTGTCCCTGGGGCTTGTTTCACTTCCCCTAAAACCCTCCCAGCCATTCTGGTGGTCACAAATGGCTGGATTGCATCCTTTGTTCCCGCTGAGTGGTCTGCCATTGTGTGGCTATAGCCCATGTTCCTTCTCCATTCGTCCCTTGCTGGGCACCAGGGCGGCTTCCAAGTCTTGGAGAGCGGGAGTAAGGCTGTGGTGAACTCAGCGGTGCACGTCTTTAGGTGGTAGTGTTTCCGAGTTCTTTGGCTAAACGCCCCCCAGGGGAATAGCTGGATCATATGGGACATGGATTCTTAAATTTCGGAGGCAGTTCCACTTCGCTTGGCCTAGTGGCTGCACCGGTTTCCACTGCCAGCAGCAGTGCTGGAGGCTTCCCTTCTCTCCACCTCCTCTCTGACGCTTGTTCTTTCCTGTCTGCCTCCTTATAGCCATTCTGACCACAGTGAGCTGCTATGTCATTGCGGTTTGGATTTGCCTTGGCCTCAGACTTAATGAGGGTGAACAAGTTTTCATGCAACTGTTGGCCCTCTTTAGATCTTCTTGGGAGAAATCTCTGTGTCCATCTTTGGCCCAGGATTTCATTGGCTTGTTCTTTTTCTTGTGGAGACGTGTGAGTTGATTGTATCTTTGGGCTTTTCACCCCTTGTCCGATGTGTGCTTTGCAAACATCCACTCCCAGTTGTTGTGCTGTCTTTGCATTGAGTCGATGGTTTCCTTGACTGGGCAGAAGCGTCTGCATGTGAGGTGGTCCCGTTTGTTTCTTGTCTCCTTTGCTGCCCTTGCCCAGTCAGACAGGCTTCTTCCAAATAGGCGGCTCAGACAGATGGCAAAGAGCACTCTGCCTAGGTCTTCTCCTACAAGTTTCACGGTTTCAAGTGTGCCATTCAGGGCTTTAATCCATTCCAGGTGGTGCGTGTGCCAGGTGGCACATCATGGTCTACTCTCGTTGTGTTCCATGTGGCTGTGCAGGCTTCCCAGCACCGTTTCTTGGAGAGACTCTCCTTTGTCCACTGTCTCCTCTTGGCTCCCTGGTCGCAAATGGGCTGTCCTTGTATGTTTGAGTTGGGCTCTGGGCTCTCGATTCTGTTGCATGGGTCTGTGTGCCTGTTTTTGGGCCCGGACTGTGCCGTTTCGGTACCTAGCGCTTCGTCCTCTATGTTGAAATCAGAAAGTGTGATACGTCCTGCTTTGTTCATTTTCCTGAGGATTCCTTGGCCTATTCAGGGTCTCTTGTTGCTGGCTGGAAACTTTAGGATTCTCTCTTCTATCTCTCTGGCAAATATGGCTGCAACTTTGACTGGGATTGCATGGAATCCAGAGATTCCTTTCTCCGCTAGGGACGTTTCAAGTGTGTTAATTCTTCCATTCCTAGGTCCCGGAATATCCTTCTTTTTCCTTGTGTCGTCTTGAATTTCTTTCCCCAAACGTTTGCTAGTTTTCGGTTGACATAGCTTTCACCTGTTTTGCTAAGGTTCTTCATAGACATCTTCTTCTTCGTACTGGCAAGCTGTGTTTTTTGTTCGTTTGTGTTTAGCTTCCATTTGTCTACTCTTTGCAACTTGTAATTGGTTCTGTTTTGGCAGAAGTGCATCGCTGTGCTCACATCTGCTGGCAATGCTCCTGTATTTGCTGTGGAAGTCTGGCCCTATCTAACGTCCCTTCCCATCTGCCTCTGCACCCCCTCGGACGCCTGCCCCAGAATGACTGAAGCAGTGGTGAGGAGGCTCACCCCCAGGATTCCACCCGGCCCACCCCGGGCCACCGACCCAGAAGCTGCGGACCTCACCGCTGCACCACCGGCCGGCCCCTTTCATGTTCCATTGGCAACCTGCAGTTGAGTGCAATGGGGCTTGAATATGCTGCTTGAGCCCAACTCTGGCACTGTGTAGATGAGGCCAGGTTGTTTGTCGGGGCCACTGTGACGTCAGAGGATTGGTCATAGTTGTGCGTCTGCTGTCCCGGCAAACTTCACGGACACAGGGCTTCAGAGCCCGCTTGGAGCAGTCTCATAACGCACCCTTCCCAGTGAGCCCAGGTTTGACCTTCGTTGCCGTTTTTTGGCTTGTGAATTTCTCTGACTTTCAAACGTTCCAGCACAGTGTGTCTAAAGACTGACATCTTTCATTGTGGATTATTCAGGTGTGATATCTGTTCGCCTTGCATTTTCTGGGACCTTTTTTTCTTTTCCACAGTATACTCGTCATGGTCTTTCTCAGCTATCTCCCTTAGATGTGCTCATCAGTCCGTTCTCCTTCAGTCCAAGTGATTAATTTTGTATTTCTTGAATCACCGTATGTTCTCTAGGCCGAGGTGTGAGTGCTTTCGTGATTCTTGGTTGCTGTCTTTGAATTTGCAGCGGTCACTTGTAGGACTCTTTGCTATCCTAGCCTAGGTCAAGCGAAGCACTGACAACCCGTGGTCATCTGGCTTGGTTTGACATCCTGAGATCAGAAACTCCAAATTCGAGGTGGTCCTGGCAACCCCCTTCATGGACATAATGTTTTTCTGAGACAAATTAGACAAATATGATGAATTCCTCGCTCCAGGAAAGATATTTTTCTTTCTCTTTTGTGCATTCGGGAAGTTTCGAACTTGACCCCTGACCCTTGAACATTGCCCTAGATTCCATCTAGATAAGGGCTGACTTTATTTCCATAGGCTGTGCCATTTGTTTGACCTACATCCTCAGCCCTGGCATGTTTATTTTTCTGGAAACAGAATTGTAATGTTCTAATTTTCAGCCAGCTTCCTTCCATATGGCGTCAAAGCACATAATCAATAATCCTTCTACGGCAAGAAGTCGGGGGAGAGAATTTCATTGGAGCCAAAGTGAGCACTCTAGCCTGGGAGGGCAGCCTCCACAAAGGAACCAAGCCCTCTGGAAAAGGGTGATTTTCAGCACACTTGTAGAGCCCTTCCCAACAAAGAGACCTACCCCAAGCATGACAGGGCTCCATTCCTTCAAGGCTTCCAAGACATCTCTTGGGACGCATTAGCATGTGGCCAGTGGGCCCCCGTGACGCCAGAGCTATGGAAAGTGAGACTGATCTTCGAAGAATGCTAGGGGCCTAGGAAAGGAGGCATCGACTCTTCTCTTCAACGTCCTCAAGAGATCCTTCTTGACTTTGGATTATGCTTAAGGCAGAAGGACACTGTAGGTCTGATAAGGCCCAAGTGCGGCCTCGTGTTTCCAATCAAGTTTCAAGCTTGAATCAGCATGGCCTCCCCATAGACTTGAATAGATGACAATGTTCTCCTCTCAGTGCTTGTCCCTCTATTCTGGCTTCTTGCCAAGGATTCCTTTCTTATCCCTGGCATCAGAGTCTGTTTGATCTCTTCCAGTTTCTGTGCCCGCTTTCTGTTTGTCAAAGCAGTTTCTGGGTATGTCTCCCTTTAATAGCCCAGCCTAGGCCAATCCTCAGACTGTAACCATGCGGCCATCTTGGGGGACATGTTCACCGTGATGTCATAAAGAACCTCAGAAGGCCAAGTTGTCCTGACAACCTCCAAGCACACAGAGTTTCAGAGCCATCTCAGACCAGTCTGACTCCTCCCCCTTTCCAGGTAGGATAGTTTTCCTTTTTCTGGATTTCTTGTCGGTTTCTAACTTTCTCCTCGAACTTGGAAAGGCCTGCTCCCTTCTCTCTAGACACTGGTTTCTTTCCTGTAAGATTACCCTGGGTGTTATCTCTTATGTCTTGGGTAGATGGCCAAGTGGGTGGACCTTCCCCAGAGAAAGTCCTGGACTCCCTCCCAAGTTGAAGTTGCCCAGGCAATCCTCTGATGCGCAATGATCGTGTCATCTCCTAGCACTCTGCCAATTCCGGCTTGGCAGGTCCCATGTTTTCCTTCCTTCTTCCTTTGGGGAAGTGTACCAGATGCCTTCCTAGATTGGAATATTCTCACGGTTCTTTTTCTGGTGCGTATTGAGAACAGACCCTCACAATTGCTACTCCTTTATGACCTCTGTCCGCACCGTACCATGAAATCTCTATTCCCTAACAGTGCTAATGTGATCTGCACCCGCGCTGTGAAAGAGTGAGGCCCGGGCCACCCAAGAGGAACGTGGGCACTTGCCCGCTCCACCACAGGGCCGGCCCTGACTTGTACTTTTGGACCAACCTGTGGCCTGAACTTGGGAAGATGTGGGCCTGTTTGGATTATTCGTGAAGGGGATTAGTAGGAACATCATGGACGGTAACGTTTTCCGTTGGTTCCTGGGCTTAGCACGGATCAGGTTCTCTTGGTAGGATTCCTCTTCATGTATTTGGAATGGTCTACCTTTCTGTAGCATCAGTCAGGCTTTTGAGGTGATTTTCCATCCTTGGAAGTTCACCTTCTCTAATCTCTTTCAGCCCCCAAAGCTGTATGCCGTCATTCTGGACCCCTTTTTGGATGTTTGATTTTAGGTGGATTTATTGCCATAACCCTGCATTCGAACATCCTATGTCTTTCAGATTTACATCCTCATCGATTTAGACTTCCGTGTAGGTTCCATCCTCTTCACCAGCGTAAGCCGAATCACAGGCCCTCACCACACACTTGTGCCTCATCATCTCTTTCACCCTCCCCCACCGCCCCGCTTTGCCTCTGGGCGCCCCCGATCAAATGTCCAGTGCCACCTGTTGGTTAGTGCTTGTTTTTTCTTCTCCTTGTAAGTGAGATCCTACGGTATTTGACTTTGTCCCTGGGGCTTGTTTCACTTCCCCTAAAACCCTCCCAGCCATTCTGGTGGTCACAAATGGCTGGATTGCATCCTTTGTTCCCGCTGAGTGGTCTGCCATTGTGTGGCTATAGCCCATGTTCCTTCTCCATTCGTCCCTTGCTGGGCACCAGGGCGGCTTCCAAGTCTTGGAGAGCGGGAGTAAGGCTGTGGTGAACTCAGCGGTGCACGTCTTTAGGTGGTAGTGTTTCCGAGTTCTTTGGCTAAACGCCCCCCAGGGGAATAGCTGGATCATATGGGACATGGATTCTTAAATTTCGGAGGCAGTTCCACTTCGCTTGGCCTAGTGGCTGCACCGGTTTCCACTGCCAGCAGCAGTGCTGGAGGCTTCCCTTCTCTCCACCTCCTCTCTGACGCTTGTTCTTTCCTGTCTGCCTCCTTATAGCCATTCTGACCACAGTGAGCTGCTATGTCATTGCGGTTTGGATTTGCCTTGGCCTCAGACTTAATGAGGGTGAACAAGTTTTCATGCACCTGTTGGCCCTCTTTAGATCTTCTTGGGAGAAATCTCTGTGTCCATCTTTGGCCCAGGATTTCATTGGCTTGTCCTTTTTCTTGTGGAGACGTGTGAGTTGATTGTATCTTTGGGCTTTTCACCCCTTGTCCGATGTGTGCTTTGCAAACATCCACTCCCAGTTGTTGTGCTGTCTTTGCATTGAGTCGATGGTTTCCTTGACTGGGCAGAAGCGTCTGCATGTGAGGTGGTCTCGTTTGTTTCTTGTCTCCTTTGCTGCCCTTGCCCAGTCAGACAGGCTTCTTCCAAATAGGCGGCTCAGACAGATGGCAAAGAGCACTCTGCCTAGGTCTTCTCCTACAAGTTTCACGGTTTCAAGTGTGCCATTCAGGGCTTTAATCCATTCCAGGTGGTGCGTGTGCCAGGTGGCACATCATGGTCTACTCTCGTTGTGTTCCATGTGGCTGTGCAGGCTTCCCAGCACCGTTTCTTGGAGAGACTCTCCTTTGTCCACTGTCTCCTCTTGGCTCCCTGGTCGCAAATGGGCTGTCCTTGTATGTTTGAGTTGGGCTCTGGGCTCTCGATTCTGTTGCATGGGTCTGTGTGCCTGTTTTTGGGCCCGGACTGTGCCGTTTCGGTACCTAGCGCTTCGTCCTCTATGTTGAAATCAGAAAGTGTGATACGTCCTGCTTTGTTCATTTTCCTGAGGATTCCTTGGCCTATTCAGGGTCTCTTGTTGCTGGCTGGAAACTTTAGGATTCTCTCTTCTATCTCTCTGGCAAATATGGCTGCAACTTTGACTGGGATTGCATGGAATCCAGAGATTCCTTTCTCCGCTAGGGACGTTTCAAGTGTGTTAATTCTTCCATTCCTAGGTCCCGGAATATCCTTCTTTTTCCTTGTGTCGTCTTGAATTTCTTTCCCCAAACGTTTGCTAGTTTTCGGTTGACATAGCTTTCACCTGTTTTGCTAAGGTTCTTCATAGACATCTTCTTCTTCGTACTGGCAAGCTGTGTTTTTTGTTCGTTTGTGTTTAGCTTCCATTTGTCTACTCTTTGCAACTTGTAATTGGTTCTGTTTTGGCAGAAGTGCATCGCTGTGCTCACATCTGCTGGCAATGCTCCTGTATTTGCTGTGGAAGTCTGGCCCTATCTAACGTCCCTTCCCATCTGCCTCTGCACCCCCTCGGACGCCTGCCCCAGAATGACTGAAGCAGTGGTGAGGAGGCTCACCCCCAGGATTCCACCCGGCCCACCCCGGGCCACCGACCCAGAAGCTGCGGACCTCACCGCTGCACCACCGGCCGGCCCCTTTCATGTTCCATTGGCAACCTGCAGTTGAGTGCAATGGGGCTTGAATATGCTGCTTGAGCCCAACTCTGGCACTGTGTAGATGAGGCCAGGTTGTTTGTCGGGGCCACTGTGACGTCAGAGGATTGGTCATAGTTGTGCGTCTGCTGTCCCGGCAAACTTCACGGACACAGGGCTTCAGAGCCCGCTTGGAGCAGTCTCATAACGCACCCTTCCCAGTGAGCCCAGGTTTGACCTTCGTTGCCGTTTTTTGGCTTGTGAATTTCTCTGACTTTCAAACGTTCCAGCACAGTGTGTCTAAAGACTGACATCTTTCATTGTGGATTATTCAGGTGTGATATCTGTTCGCCTTGCATTTTCTGGGACCTTTTTTTCTTTTCCACAGTATACTCGTCATGGTCTTTCTCAGCTATCTCCCTTAGATGTGCTCATCAGTCCGTTCTCCTTCAGTCCAAGTGATTAATTTTGTATTTCTTGAATCACCGTATGTTCTCTAGGCCGAGGTGTGAGTGCTTTCGTGATTCTTGGTTGCTGTCTTTGAATTTGCAGCGGTCACTTGTAGGACTCTTTGCTATCCTAGCCTAGGTCAAGCGAAGCACTGACAACCCGTGGTCATCTGGCTTGGTTTGACATCCTGAGATCAGAAACTCCAAATTCGAGGTGGTCCTGGCAACCCCCTTCATGGACATAATGTTTTTCTGAGACAAATTAGACAAATCTGATGAATTCCTCGCTCCAGGAAAGATATTTTTCTTTCTCTTTTGTGCATTCGGGAAGTTTCGAACTTGACCCCTGACCCTTGAACATTGCCCTAGATTCCATCTAGATAAGGGCTGACTTTATTTCCATAGGCTGTGCCATTTGTTTGACCTACATCCTCAGCCCTGGCATGTTTATTTTTCTGGAAACAGAATTGTAATGTTCTAATTTTCAGCCAGCTTCCTTCCATATGGCGTCAAAGCACATAATCAATAATCCTTCTACGGCAAGAAGTCGGGGGAGAGAATTTCATTGGAGCCAAAGTGAGCACTCTAGCCTGGGAGGGCAGCCTCCACAAAGGAACCAAGCCCTCTGGAAAAGGGTGATTTTCAGCACACTTGTAGAGCCCTTCCCAACAAAGAGACCTACCCCAAGCATGACAGGGCTCCATTCCTTCAAGGCTTCCAAGACATCTCTTGGGACGCATTAGCATGTGGCCAGTGGGCCCCCGTGACGCCAGAGCTATGGAAAGTGAGACTGATCTTCGAAGAATGCTAGGGGCCTAGGAAAGGAGGCATCGACTCTTCTCTTCAACGTCCTCAAGAGATCCTTCTTGACTTTGGATTATGCTTAAGGCAGAAGGACACTGTAGGTCTGATAAGGCCCAAGTGCGGCCTCGTGTTTCCAATCAAGTTTCAAGCTTGAATCAGCATGGCCTCCCCATAGACTTGAATAGATGACAATGTTCTCCTCTCAGTGCTTGTCCCTCTATTCTGGCTTCTTGCCAAGGATTCCTTTCTTATCCCTGGCATCAGAGTCTGTTTGATCTCTTCCAGTTTCTGTGCCCGCTTTCTGTTTGTCAAAGCAGTTTCTGGGTATGTCTCCCTTTAATAGCCCAGCCTAGGCCAATCCTCAGACTGTAACCATGCGGCCATCTTGGGGGACATGTTCACCGTGATGTCATAAAGAACCTCAGAAGGCCAAGTTGTCCTGACAACCTCCAAGCACACAGAGTTTCAGAGCCATCTCACACCAGTCTGACTCCTCCCCCTTTCCAGGTAGGATAGTTTTCCTTTTTCTGGATTTCTTGTCGGTTTCTAACTTTCTCCTCGAACTTGGAAAGGCCTGCTCCCTTCTCTCTAGACACTGGTTTCTTTCCTGTAAGATTACCCTGGGTGTTATCTCTTATGTCTTGGGTAGATGGCCAAGTGGGTGGACCTTCCCCAGAGAAAGTCCTGGACTCCCTCCCAAGTTGAAGTTGAACAGGCAATCCTCTGATGCGCAATGATCGTGTCATCTCCTAGCACTCTGCCAATTCCGCCTTGGCAGGTCCCATGTTTTCCTTCCTTCTTCCTTTGGGGAAGTGTACCAGATGCCTTCCTAGATTGGAATATTCTCACGGTTCTTTTTCTGGTGCGTATTGAGAACGGACCCTCACAATTGCTACTCCTTTATGACCTCTGTCCGCACCGTACCATGAAATCTCTATTCCCTAACAGTGCTAATGTGATCTGCACCCGCGCTGTGAAAGAGTGAGGCCCGGGCCACCCAAGAGGAACGTGGGCACTTGCCCGCTCCACCACAGGGCCGGCCCTGACTTGTACTTTTGGACCAACCTGTGGCCTGAACTTGGGAAGATGTGGGCCTGTTTGGATTATTCGTGAAGGGGATTAGTAGGAACATCATGGACGGTAACGTTTTCCGTTGTTTCCTGGGCTTAGCACGGATCAGGTTCTCTTGGTAGGATTCCTCTTCATGTATTTGGAATGGTCTACCTTTCTGTAGCATCAGTCAGGCTTTTGAGGTGATTTTCCATCCTTGGAAGTTCACCTTCTCTAATCTCTTTCAGCCCCCAAAGCTGTATGCCGTCATTCTGGACCCCTTTTTGGATGTTTGATTTTAGGTGGATTTATTGCCATAACCCTGCATTAGAACATGCTATGTCTTTCAGATTTACATCCTCATCGATTTAGACTTCCGTGTAGGTTCCATCCTCTTCACCAGCGTAAGCCGAATCACAGGCCCTCACCACACACTTGTGCCTCATCATCTCTTTCACCCTCCCCCACCGCCCCGCTTTGCCTCTGGGCGCCCCCGATCAAATGTCCAGTGCCACCTGTTGGTTAGTGCTTGTTTTTTCTTCTCCTTGTAAGTGAGATCCTACGGTATTTGACTTTGTCCCTGGGGCTTGTTTCACTTCCCCTAAAACCCTCCCAGCCATTCTGGTGGTCACAAATGGCTGGATTGCATCCTTTGTTCCCGCTGAGTGGTCTGCCATTGTGTGGCTATAGCCCATGTTCCTTCTCCATTCGTCCCTTGCTGGGCACCAGGGCGGCTTCCAAGTCTTGGAGAGCGGGAGTAAGGCTGTGGTGAACTCAGCGGTGCACGTCTTTAGGTGGTAGTGTTTCCGAGTTCTTTGGCTAAACGCCCCCCAGGGGAATAGCTGGATCATATGGGACATGGATTCTTAAATTTCGGAGGCAGTTCCACTTCGCTTGGCCTAGTGGCTGCACCGGTTTCCACTGCCAGCAGCAGTGCTGGAGGCTTCCCTTCTCTCCACCTCCTCTCTGACGCTTGTTCTTTCCTGTCTGCCTCCTTATAGCCATTCTGACCACAGTGAGCTGCTATGTCATTGCGGTTTGGATTTGCCTTGGCCTCAGACTTAATGAGGGTGAACAAGTTTTCATGCACCTGTTGGCCCTCTTTAGATCTTCTTGGGAGTAATCTCTGTGTCCATCTTTGGCCCAGGATTTCATTGGCTTGTTCTTTTTCTTGTGGAGACGTGTGAGTTGATTGTATCTTTGGGCTTTTCACCCCTTGTCCGATGTGTGCTTTGCAAACATCCACTCCCAGTTGTTGTGCTGTCTTTGCATTGAGTCGATGGTTTCCTTGACTGGGCAGAAGCGTCTGCATGTGAGGTGGTCCCGTTTGTTTCTTGTCTCCTTTGCTGCCCTTGCCCAGTCAGACAGGCTTCTTCCAAATAGGCGGCTCAGACAGATGGCAAAGAGCACTCTGCCTAGGTCTTCTCCTACAAGTTTCACGGTTTCAAGTGTGCCATTCAGGGCTTTAATCCATTCCAGGTGGTGCGTGTGCCAGGTGGCACATCATGGTCTACTCTCGTTGTGTTCCATGTGGCTGTGCAGGCTTCCCAGCACCGTTTCTTGGAGAGACTCTCCTTTGTCCACTGTCTCCTCTTGGCTCCCTGGTCGCAAATGGGCTGTCCTTGTATGTTTGAGTTGGGCTCTGGGCTCTCGATTCTGTTGCATGGGTCTGTGTGCCTGTTTTTGGGCCCGGACTGTGCCGTTTCGGTACCTAGCGCTTCGTCCTCTATGTTGAAATCAGAAAGTGTGATACGTCCTGCTTTGTTCATTTTCCTGAGGATTCCTTGGCCTATTCAGGGTCTCTTGTTGCTGGCTGGAAACTTTAGGATTCTCTCTTCTATCTCTCTGGCAAATATGGCTGCAACTTTGACTGGGATTGCATGGAATCCAGAGATTCCTTTCTCCGCTATGGACGTTTCAAGTGTGTTAATTCTTCCATTCCTAGGTCCCGGAATATCCTTCTTTTTCCTTGTGTCGTCTTGAATTTCTTTCCCCAAACGTTTGCTAGTTTTCGGTTGACATAGCTTTCACCTGTTTTGCTAAGGTTCTTCATAGACATCTTCTTCTTCGTACTGGCAAGCTGTGTTTTTTGTTCGTTTGTGTTTAGCTTCCATTTGTCTACTCTTTGCAACTTGTAATTGGTTCTGTTTTGGCAGAAGTGCATCGCTGTGCTCACATCTGCTGGCAATGCTCCTGTATTTGCTGTGGAAGTCTGGCCCTATCTAACGTCCCTTCCCATCTGCCTCTGCACCCCCTCGGACGCCTGCCCCAGAATGACTGAAGCAGTGGTGAGGAGGCTCACCCCCAGGATTCCACCCGGCCCACCCCGGGCCACCGACCCAGAAGCTGCGGACCTCACCGCTGCACCACCGGCCGGCCCCTTTCATGTTCCATTGGCAACCTGCAGTTGAGTGCAATGGGGCTTGAATATGCTGCTTGAGCCCAACTCTGGCACTGTGTAGATGAGGCCAGGTTGTTTGTCGGGGCCACTGTGACGTCAGAGGATTGGTCATAGTTGTGCGTCTGCTGTCCCGGCAAACTTCACGGACACAGGGCTTCAGAGCCCGCTTGGAGCAGTCTCATAACGCACCCTTCCCAGTGAGCCCAGGTTTGACCTTCGTTGCCGTTTTTTGGCTTGTGAATTTCTCTGACTTTCAAACGTTCCAGCACAGTGTGTCTAAAGACTGACATCTTTCATTGTGGATTATTCAGGTGTGATATCTGTTCGCCTTGCATTTTCTGGGACCTTTTTTTCTTTTCCACAGTATACTCGTCATGGTCTTTCTCAGCTATCTCCCTTAGATGTGCTCATCAGTCCGTTCTCCTTCAGTCCAAGTGATTAATTTTGTATTTCTTGAATCACCGTATGTTCTCTAGGCCGAGGTGTGAGTGCTTTCGTGATTCTTGGTTGCTGTCTTTGAATTTGCAGCGGTCACTTGTAGGACTCTTTGCTATCCTAGCCTAGGTCAAGCGAAGCACTGACAACCCGTGGTCATCTGGCTTGGTTTGACATCCTGAGATCAGAAACTCCAAATTCGAGGTGGTCCTGGCAACCCCCTTCATGGACATAATGTTTTTCTGAGACAAATTAGACAAATCTGATGAATTCCTCGCTCCAGGAAAGATATTTTTCTTTCTCTTTTGTGCATTCGGGAAGTTTCGAACTTGACCCCTGACCCTTGAACATTGCCCTAGATTCCATCTAGATAAGGGCTGACTTTATTTCCATAGGCTGTGCCATTTGTTTGACCTACATCCTCAGCCCTGGCATGTTTATTTTTCTGGAAACAGAATTGTAATGTTCTAATTTTCAGCCAGCTTCCTTCCATATGGCGTCAAAGCACATAATCAATAATCCTTCTACGGCAAGAAGTCGGGGGAGAGAATTTCATTGGAGCCAAAGTGAGCACTCTAGCCTGGGAGGGCAGCCTCCACAAAGGAACCAAGCCCTCTGGAAAAGGGTGATTTTCAGCACACTTGTAGAGCCCTTCCCAACAAAGAGACCTACCCCAAGCATGACAGGGCTCCATTCCTTCAAGGCTTCCAAGACATCTCTTGGGACGCATTAGCATGTGGCCAGTGGGCCCCCGTGACGCCCGAGCTATGGAAATTGAGACTGATCTTCGAAGAATGCTAGGGGCCTAGGAAAGGAGGCATCGACTCTTCTCTTCAACGTCCTCAAGAGATCCTTCTTGACTTTGGATTATGCTTAAGGCAGAAGGACACTGTAGGTCTGATAAGGCCCAAGTGCGGCCTCGTGTTTCCAATCAAGTTTCAAGCTTGAATCAGCATGGCCTCCCCATAGACTTGAATAGATGACAATGTTCTCCTCTCAGTGCTTGTCCCTCTATTCTGGCTTCTTGCCAAGGATTCCTTTCTTATCCCTGGCATCAGAGTCTGTTTGAGCTCTTCCAGTTTCTGTGCCCGCTTTCTGTTTGTCAAAGCAGTTTCTGGGTATGTCTCCCTTTAATAGCCCAGCCTAGGCCAATCCTCAGACTGTAACCATGCGGCCATCTTGGGGGACATGTTCACCGTGATGTCATAAAGAACCTCAGAAGGCCAAGTTGTCCTGACAACCTCCAAGCACACAGAGTTTCAGAGCCATCTCAGACCAGTCTGACTCCTCCCCCTTTCCAGGTAGGATAGTTTTCCTTTTTCTGGATTTCTTGTCGGTTTCTAACTTTCTCCTCGAACTTGGAAAGGCCTGCTCCCTTCTCTCTAGACACTGGTTTCTTTCCTGTAAGATTACCCTGGGTGTTATCTCTTATGTCTTGGGTAGATGGCCAAGTGGGTGGACCTTCCCCAGAGAAAGTCCTGGACTCCCTCCCAAGTTGAAGTTGCCCAGGCAATCCTCTGATGCGCAATGATCGTGTCATCTCCTAGCACTCTGCCAATTCCGCCTTGGCAGGTCCCATGTTTTCCTTCCTTCTTCCTTTGGGGAAGTGTACCAGATGCCTTCCTAGATTGGAATATTCTCACGGTTCTTTTTCTGGTGCGTATTGAGAACGGACCCTCACAATTGCTACTCCTTTATGACCTCTGTCCGCACCGTACCATGAAATCTCTATTCCCTAACAGTGCTAATGTGATCTGCACCCGCGCTGTGAAAGAGTGAGGCCCGGGCCACCCAAGAGGAACGTGGGCACTTGCCCGCTCCACCACAGGGCCGGCCCTGACTTGTACTTTTGGACCAACCTGTGGCCTGAACTTGGGAAGATGTGGGCCTGTTTGGATTATTCGTGAAGGGGATTAGTAGGAACATCATGGACGGTAACGTTTTCCGTTGGTTCCTGGGCTTAGCACGGATCAGGTTCTCTTGGTAGGATTCCTCTTCATGTATTTGGAATGGTCTACCTTTCTGTAGCATCAGTCAGGCTTTTGAGGTGATTTTCCATCCTTGGAAGTTCACCTTCTCTAATCTCTTTCAGCCCCCAAAGCTGTATGCCGTCATTCTGGACCCCTTTTTGGATGTTTGATTTTAGGTGGATTTATTGCCATAACCCTGCATTCGAACATCCTATGTCTTTCAGATTTACATCCTCATCGATTTAGACTTCCGTGTAGGTTCCATCCTCTTCACCAGCGTAAGCCGAATCACAGGCCCTCACCACACACTTGTGCCTCATCATCTCTTTCACCCTCCCCCACCGCCCCGCTTTGCCTCTGGGCGCCCCCGATCAAATGTCCAGTGCCACCTGTTGGTTAGTGCTTGTTTTTTCTTCTCCTTGTAAGTGAGATCCTACGGTATTTGACTTTGTCCCTGGGGCTTGTTTCACTTCCCCTAAAACCCTCCCAGCCATTCTGGTGGTCACAAATGGCTGGATTGCATCCTTTGTTCCCGCTGAGTGGTCTGCCATTGTGTGGCTATAGCCCATGTTCCTTCTCCATTCGTCCCTTGCTGGGCACCAGGGCGGCTTCCAAGTCTTGGAGAGCGGGAGTAAGGCTGTGGTGAACTCAGCGGTGCACGTCTTTAGGTGGTAGTGTTTCCGAGTTCTTTGGCTAAACGCCCCCCAGGGGAATAGCTGGATCATATGGGACATGGATTCTTAAATTTCGGAGGCAGTTCCACTTCGCTTGGCCTAGTGGCTGCACCGGTTTCCACTGCCAGCAGCAGTGCTGGAGGCTTCCCTTCTCTCCACCTCCTCTCTGACGCTTGTTCTTTCCTGTCTGCCTCCTTATAGCCATTCTGACCACAGTGAGCTGCTATGTCATTGCGGTTTGGATTTGCCTTGGCCTCAGACTTAATGAGGGTGAACAAGTTTTCATGCACCTGTTGGCCCTCTTTAGATCTTCTTGGGAGAAATCTCTGTGTCCATCTTTGGCCCAGGATTTCATTGGCTTGTTCTTTTTCTTGTGGAGACGTGTGAGTTGATTGTATCTTTGGGCTTTTCACCCCTTGTCCGATGTGTGCTTTGCAAACATCCACTCCCAGTTGTTGTGCTGTCTTTGCATTGAGTCGATGGTTTCCTTGACTGGGCAGAAGCGTCTGCATGTGAGGTGGTCCCGTTTGTTTCTTGTCTCCTTTGCTGCCCTTGCCCAGTCAGACAGGCTTCTTCCAAATAGGCGGCTCAGACAGATGGCAAAGAGCACTCTGCCTAGGTCTTCTCCTACAAGTTTCACGGTTTCAAGTGTGCCATTCAGGGCTTTAATCCATTCCAGGTGGTGCGTGTGCCAGGTGGCACATCATGGTCTACTCTCGTTGTGTTCCATGTGGCTGTGCAGGCTTCCCAGCACCGTTTCTTGGAGAGACTCTCCTTTGTCCACTGTCTCCTCTTGGCTCCCTGGTCGCAAATGGGCTGTCCTTGTATGTTTGAGTTGGGCTCTGGGCTCTCGATTCTGTTGCATGGGTCTGTGTGCCTGTTTTTGTGCCCGGACTGTGCCGTTTCGGTACCTAGCGCTTCGTCCTCTATGTTGAAATCAGAAAGTGTGATACGTCCTGCTTTGTTCATTTTCCTGAGGATTCCTTGGCCTATTCAGGGTCTCTTGTTGCTGGCTGGAAACTTTAGGATTCTCTCTTCTATCTCTCTGGCAAATATGGCTGCAACTTTGACTGGGATTGCATGGAATCCAGAGATTCCTTTCTCCGCTATGGACGTTTCAAGTGTGTTAATTCTTCCATTCCTAGGTCCCGGAATATCCTTCTTTTTCCTTGTGTCGTCTTGAATTTCTTTCCCCAAACGTTTGCTAGTTTTCGGTTGACATAGCTTTCACCTGTTTTGCTAAGGTTCTTCATAGACATCTTCTTCTTCGTACTGGCAAGCTGTGTTTTTTGTTCGTTTGTGTTTAGCTTCCATTTGTCTACTCTTTGCAACTTGTAATTGGTTCTGTTTTGGCAGAAGTGCATCGCTGTGCTCACATCTGCTGGCAATGCTCCTGTATTTGCTGTGGAAGTCTGGCCCTATCTAACGTCCCTTCCCATCTGCCTCTGCACCCCCTCGGACGCCTGCCCCAGAATGACTGAAGCAGTGGTGAGGAGGCTCACCCCCAGGATTCCACCCGGCCCACCCCGGGCCACCGACCCAGAAGCTGCGGACCTCACCGCTGCACCACCGGCCGGCCCCTTTCATGTTCCATTGGCAACCTGCAGTTGAGTGCAATGGGGCTTGAATATGCTGCTTGAGCCCAACTCTGGCACTGTGTAGATGAGGCCAGGTTGTTTGTCGGGGCCACTGTGACGTCAGAGGATTGGTCATAGTTGTGCGTCTGCTGTCCCGGCAAACTTCACGGACACAGGGCTTCAGAGCCCGCTTGGAGCAGTCTCATAACGCACCCTTCCCAGTGAGCCCAGGTTTGACCTTCGTTGCCGTTTTTTGGCTTGTGAATTTCTCTGACTTTCAAACGTTCCAGCACAGTGTGTCTAAAGACTGACATCTTTCATTGTGGATTATTCAGGTGTGATATCTGTTCGCCTTGCATTTTCTGGGACCTTTTTTTCTTTTCCACAGTATACTCGTCATGGTCTTTCTCAGCTATCTCCCTTAGATGTGCTCATCAGTCCGTTCTCCTTCAGTCCAAGTGATTAATTTTGTATTTCTTGAATCACCGTATGTTCTCTAGGCCGAGGTGTGAGTGCTTTCGTGATTCTTGGTTGCTGTCTTTGAATTTGCAGCGGTCACTTGTAGGACTCTTTGCTATCCTAGCCTAGGTCAAGCGAAGCACTGACAACCCGTGGTCATCTGGCTTGGTTTGACATCCTGAGATCAGAAACTCCAAATTCGAGGTGGTCCTGGCAACCCCCTTCATGGACATAATGTTTTTCTGAGACAAATTAGACAAATCTGATGAATTCCTCGCTCCAGGAAAGATATTTTTCTTTCTCTTTTGTGCATTCGGGAAGTTTCGAACTTGACCCCTGACCCTTGAACATTGCCCTAGATTCCATCTAGATAAGGGCTGACTTTATTTCCATAGGCTGTGCCATTTGTTTGACCTACATCCTCAGCCCTGGCATGTTTATTTTTCTGGAAACAGAATTGTAATGTTCTAATTTTCAGCCAGCTTCCTTCCATATGGCGTCAAAGCACATAATCAATAATCCTTCTACGGCAAGAAGTCGGGGGAGAGAATTTCATTGGAGCCAAAGTGAGCACTCTAGCCTGGGAGGGCAGCCTCCACAAAGGAACCAAGCCCTCTGGAAAAGGGTGATTTTCAGCACACTTGTAGAGCCCTTCCCAACAAAGAGACCTACCCCAAGCATGACAGGGCTCCATTCCTTCAAGGCTTCCAAGACATCTCTTGGGACGCATTAGCATGTGGCCAGTGGGCCCCCGTGACGCCAGAGCTATGGAAAGTGAGACTGATCTTCGAAGAATGCTAGGGGCCTAGGAAAGGAGGCATCGACTCTTCTCTTCAACGTCCTCAAGAGATCCTTCTTGACTTTGGATTATGCTTAAGGCAGAAGGACACTGTAGGTCTGATAAGGCCCAAGTGCGGCCTCGTGTTTCCAATCAAGTTTCAAGCTTGAATCAGCATGGCCTCCCCATAGACTTGAATAGATGACAATGTTCTCCTCTCAGTGCTTGTCCCTCTATTCTGGCTTCTTGCCAAGGATTCCTTTCTTATCCCTGGCATCAGAGTCTGTTTGAGCTCTTCCAGTTTCTGTGCCCGCTTTCTGTTTGTCAAAGCAGTTTCTGGGTATGTCTCCCTTTAATAGCCCAGCCTAGGCCAATCCTCAGACTGTAACCATGCGGCCATCTTGGGGGACATGTTCACCGTGATGTCATAAAGAACCTCAGAAGGCCAAGTTGTCCTGACAACCTCCAAGCACACAGAGTTTCAGAGCCATCTCAGACCAGTCTGACTCCTCCCCCTTTCCAGGTAGGATAGTTTTCCTTTTTCTGGATTTCTTGTCGGTTTCTAACTTTCTCCTCGAACTTGGAAAGGCCTGCTCCCTTCTCTCTAGACACTGGTTTCTTTCCTGTAAGATTACCCTGGGTGTTATCTCTTATGTCTTGGGTAGATGGCCAAGTGGGTGGACCTTCCCCAGAGAAAGTCCTGGACTCCCTCCCAAGTTGAAGTTGCCCAGGCAATCCTCTGATGCGCAATGATCGTGTCATCTCCTAGCACTCTGCCAATTCCGCCTTGGCAGGTCCCATGTTTTCCTTCCTTCTTCCTTTGGGGAAGTGTACCAGATGCCTTCCTAGATTGGAATATTCTCACGGTTCTTTTTCTGGTGCGTATTGAGAACGGACCCTCACAATTGCTACTCCTTTATGACCTCTGTCCGCACCGTACCATGAAATCTCTATTCCCTAACAGTGCTAATGTGATCTGCACCCGCGCTGTGAAAGAGTGAGGCCCGGGCCACCCAAGAGGAACGTGGGCACTTGCCCGCTCCACCACAGGGCCGGCCCTGACTTGTACTTTTGGACCAACCTGTGGCCTGAACTTGGGAAGATGTGGGCCTGTTTGGATTATTCGTGAAGGGGATTAGTAGGAACATCATGGACGGTAACGTTTTCCGTTGGTTCCTGGGCTTAGCACGGATCAGGTTCTCTTGGTAGGATTCCTCTTCATGTATTTGGAATGGTCTACCTTTCTGTAGCATCAGTCAGGCTTTTGAGGTGATTTTCCATCCTTGGAAGTTCACCTTCTCTAATCTCTTTCAGCCCCCAAAGCTGTATGCCGTCATTCTGGACCCCTTTTTGGATGTTTGATTTTAGGTGGATTTATTGCCATAACCCTGCATTCGAACATCCTATGTCTTTCAGATTTACATCCTCATCGATTTAGACTTCCGTGTAGGTTCCATCCTCTTCACCAGCGTAAGCCGAATCACAGGCCCTCACCACACACTTGTGCCTCATCATCTCTTTCACCCTCCCCCACCGCCCCGCTTTGCCTCTGGGCGCCCCCGATCAAATGTCCAGTGCCACCTGTTGGTTAGTGCTTGTTTTTTCTTCTCCTTGTAAGTGAGATCCTACGGTATTTGACTTTGTCCCTGGGGCTTGTTTCACTTCCCCTAAAACCCTCCCAGCCATTCTGGTGGTCACAAATGGCTGGATTGCATCCTTTGTTCCCGCTGAGTGGTCTGCCATTGTGTGGCTATAGCCCATGTTCCTTCTCCATTCGTCCCTTGCTGGGCACCAGGGCGGCTTCCAAGTCTTGGAGAGCGGGAGTAAGGCTGTGGTGAACTCAGCGGTGCACGTCTTTAGGTGGTAGTGTTTCCGAGTTCTTTGGCTAAACGCCCCCCAGGGGAATAGCTGGATCATATGGGACATGGATTCTTAAATTTCGGAGGCAGTTCCACTTCGCTTGGCCTAGTGGCTGCACCGGTTTCCACTGCCAGCAGCAGTGCTGGAGGCTTCCCTTCTCTCCACCTCCTCTCTGACGCTTGTTCTTTCCTGTCTGCCTCCTTATAGCCATTCTGACCACAGTGAGCTGCTATGTCATTGCGGTTTGGATTTGCCTTGGCCTCAGACTTAATGAGGGTGAACAAGTTTTCATGCACCTGTTGGCCCTCTTTAGATCTTCTTGGGAGAAATCTCTGTGTCCATCTTTGGCCCAGGATTTCATTGGCTTGTTCTTTTTCTTGTGGAGACGTGTGAGTTGATTGTATCTTTGGGCTTTTCACCCCTTGTCCGATGTGTGCTTTGCAAACATCCACTCCCAGTTGTTGTGCTGTCTTTGCATTGAGTCGATGGTTTCCTTGACTGGGCAGAAGCGTCTGCATGTGAGGTGGTCCCGTTTGTTTCTTGTCTCCTTTGCTGCCCTTGCCCAGTCAGACAGGCTTCTTCCAAATAGGCGGCTCAGACAGATGGCAAAGAGCACTCTGCCTAGGTCTTCTCCTACAAGTTTCACGGTTTCAAGTGTGCCATTCAGGGCTTTAATCCATTCCAGGTGGTGCGTGTGCCAGGTGGCACATCATGGTCTACTCTCGTTGTGTTCCATGTGGCTGTGCAGGCTTCCCAGCACCGTTTCTTGGAGAGACTCTCCTTTGTCCACTGTCTCCTCTTGGCTCCCTGGTCGCAAATGGGCTGTCCTTGTATGTTTGAGTTGGGCTCTGGGCTCTCGATTCTGTTGCATGGGTCTGTGTGCCTGTTTTTGGGCCCGGACTGTGCCGTTTCGGTACCTAGCGCTTCGTCCTCTATGTTGAAATCAGAAAGTGTGATACGTCCTGCTTTGTTCATTTTCCTGAGGATTCCTTGGCCTATTCAGGGTCTCTTGTTGCTGGCTGGAAACTTTAGGATTCTCTCTTCTATCTCTCTGGCAAATATGGCTGCAACTTTGACTGGGATTGCATGGAATCCAGAGATTCCTTTCTCCGCTATGGACGTTTCAAGTGTGTTAATTCTTCCATTCCTAGGTCCCGGAATATCCTTCTTTTTCCTTGTGTCGTCTTGAATTTCTTTCCCCAAACGTTTGCTAGTTTTCGGTTGACATAGCTTTCACCTGTTTTGCTAAGGTTCTTCATAGACATCTTCTTCTTCGTACTGGCAAGCTGTGTTTTTTGTTCGTTTGTGTTTAGCTTCCATTTGTCTACTCTTTGCAACTTGTAATTGGTTCTGTTTTGGCAGAAGTGCATCGCTGTGCTCACATCTGCTGGCAATGCTCCTGTATTTGCTGTGGAAGTCTGGCCCTATCTAACGTCCCTTCCCATCTGCCTCTGCACCCCCTCGGACGCCTGCCCCAGAATGACTGAAGCAGTGGTGAGGAGGCTCACCCCCAGGATTCCACCCGGCCCACCCCGGGCCACCGACCCAGAAGCTGCGGACCTCACCGCTGCACCACCGGCCGGCCCCTTTCATGTTCCATTGGCAACCTGCAGTTGAGTGCAATGGGGCTTGAATATGCTGCTTGAGCCCAACTCTGGCACTGTGTAGATGAGGCCAGGTTGTTTGTCGGGGCCACTGTGACGTCAGAGGATTGGTCATAGTTGTGCGTCTGCTGTCCCGGCAAACTTCACGGACACAGGGCTTCAGAGCCCGCTTGGAGCAGTCTCATAACGCACCCTTCCCAGTGAGCCCAGGTTTGACCTTCGTTGCCGTTTTTTGGCTTGTGAATTTCTCTGACTTTCAAACGTTCCAGCACAGTGTGTCTAAAGACTGACATCTTTCATTGTGGATTATTCAGGTGTGATATCTGTTCGCCTTGCATTTTCTGGGACCTTTTTTTCTTTTCCACAGTATACTCGTCATGGTCTTTCTCAGCTATCTCCCTTAGATGTGCTCATCAGTCCGTTCTCCTTCAGTCCAAGTGATTAATTTTGTATTTCTTGAATCACCGTATGTTCTCTAGGCCGAGGTGTGAGTGCTTTCGTGATTCTTGGTTGCTGTCTTTGAATTTGCAGCGGTCACTTGTAGGACTCTTTGCTATCCTAGCCTAGGTCAAGCGAAGCACTGACAACCCGTGGTCATCTGGCTTGGTTTGACATCCTGAGATCAGAAACTCCAAATTCGAGGTGGTCCTGGCAACCCCCTTCATGGACATAATGTTTTTCTGAGACAAATTAGACAAATCTGATGAATTCCTCGCTCCAGGAAAGATATTTTTCTTTCTCTTTTGTGCATTCGGGAAGTTTCGAACTTGACCCCTGACCCTTGAACATTGCCCTAGATTCCATCTAGATAAGGGCTGACTTTATTTCCATAGGCTGTGCCATTTGTTTGACCTACATCCTCAGCCCTGGCATGTTTATTTTTCTGGAAACAGAATTGTAATGTTCTAATTTTCAGCCAGCTTCCTTCCATATGGCGTCAAAGCACATAATCAATAATCCTTCTACGGCAAGAAGTCGGGGGAGAGAATTTCATTGGAGCCAAAGTGAGCACTCTAGCCTGGGAGGGCAGCCTCCACAAAGGAACCAAGCCCTCTGGAAAAGGGTGATTTTCAGCACACTTGTAGAGCCCTTCCCAACAAAGAGACCTACCCCAAGCATGACAGGGCTCCATTCCTTCAAGGCTTCCAAGACATCTCTTGGGACGCATTAGCATGTGGCCAGTGGGCCCCCGTGACGCCAGAGCTATGGAAAGTGAGACTGATCTTCGAAGAATGCTAGGGGCCTAGGAAAGGAGGCATCGACTCTTCTCTTCAACGTCCTCAAGAGATCCTTCTTGACTTGGATTATGCTTAAGGCAGAAGGACACTGTAGGTCTGATAAGGCCCAAGTGCGGCCTCGTGTTTCCAATCAAGTTTCAAGCTTGAATCAGCATGGCCTCCCCATAGACTTGAATAGATGACAATGTTCTCCTCTCAGTGCTTGTCCCTCTATTCTGGCTTCTTGCCAAGGATTCCTTTCTTATCCCTGGCATCAGAGTCTGTTTGAGCTCTTCCAGTTTCTGTGCCCGCTTTCTGTTTGTCAAAGCAGTTTCTGGGTATGTCTCCCTTTAATAGCCCAGCCTAGGCCAATCCTCAGACTGTAACCATGCGGCCATCTTGGGGGACATGTTCACCGTGATGTCATAAAGAACCTCAGAAGGCCAAGTTGTCCTGACAACCTCCAAGCACACAGAGTTTCAGAGCCATCTCAGACCAGTCTGACTCCTCCCCCTTTCCAGGTAGGATAGTTTTCCTTTTTCTGGATTTCTTGTCGGTTTCTAACTTTCTCCTCGAACTTGGAAAGGCCTGCTCCCTTCTCTCTAGACACTGGTTTCTTTCCTGTAAGATTACCCTGGGTGTTATCTCTTATGTCTTGGGTAGATGGCCAAGTGGGTGGACCTTCCCCAGAGAAAGTCCTGGACTCCCTCCCAAGTTGAAGTTGCCCAGGCAATCCTCTGATGCGCAATGATCGTGTCATCTCCTAGCACTCTGCCAATTCCGCCTTGGCAGGTCCCATGTTTTCCTTCCTTCTTCCTTTGGGGAAGTGTACCAGATGCCTTCCTAGATTGGAATATTCTCACGGTTCTTTTTCTGGTGCGTATTGAGAACGGACCCTCACAATTGCTACTCCTTTATGACCTCTGTCCGCACCGTACCATGAAATCTCTATTCCCTAACAGTGCTAATGTGATCTGCACCCGCGCTGTGAAAGAGTGAGGCCCGGGCCACCCAAGAGGAACGTGGGCACTTGCCCGCTCCACCACAGGGCCGGCCCTGACTTGTACTTTTGGACCAACCTGTGGCCTGAACTTGGGAAGATGTGGGCCTGTTTGGATTATTCGTGAAGGGGATTAGTAGGAACATCATGGACGGTAACGTTTTCCGTTGGTTCCTGGGCTTAGCACGGATCAGGTTCTCTTGGTAGGATTCCTCTTCATGTATTTGGAATGGTCTACCTTTCTGTAGCATCAGTCAGGCTTTTGAGGTGATTTTCCATCCTTGGAAGTTCACCTTCTCTAATCTCTTTCAGCCCCCAAAGCTGTATGCCGTCATTCTGGACCCCTTTTTGGATGTTTGATTTTAGGTGGATTTATTGCCATAACCCTGCATTCGAACATCCTATGTCTTTCAGATTTACATCCTCATCGATTTAGACTTCCGTGTAGGTTCCATCCTCTTCACCAGCGTAAGCCGAATCACAGGCCCTCACCACACACTTGTGCCTCATCATCTCTTTCACCCTCCCCCACCGCCCCGCTTTGCCTCTGGGCGCCCCCGATCAAATGTCCAGTGCCACCTGTTGGTTAGTGCTTGTTTTTTCTTCTCCTTGTAAGTGAGATCCTACGGTATTTGACTTTGTCCCTGGGGCTTGTTTCACTTCCCCTAAAACCCTCCCAGCCATTCTGGTGGTCACAAATGGCTGGATTGCATCCTTTGTTCCCGCTGAGTGGTCTGCCATTGTGTGGCTATAGCCCATGTTCCTTCTCCATTCGTCCCTTGCTGGGCACCAGGGCGGCTTCCAAGTCTTGGAGAGCGGGAGTAAGGCTGTGGTGAACTCAGCGGTGCACGTCTTTAGGTGGTAGTGTTTCCGAGTTCTTTGGCTAAACGCCCCCCAGGGGAATAGCTGGATCATATGGGACATGGATTCTTAAATTTCGGAGGCAGTTCCACTTCGCTTGGCCTAGTGGCTGCACCGGTTTCCACTGCCAGCAGCAGTGCTGGAGGCTTCCCTTCTCTCCACCTCCTCTCTGACGCTTGTTCTTTCCTGTCTGCCTCCTTATAGCCATTCTGACCACAGTGAGCTGCTATGTCCATGCGGCTTGGATTTGCCTTGGCCTCAGGCTTAATGAGGGTGAACAAGTTTTCATGCACCTGTTGGCCCTCTTTAGATCTTCTTGGGAGAAATCTCTGTGTCCATCTTTGGCCCAGGATTTCATTGGCTTGTTCTTTTTCTTGTGGAGACGTGTGAGTTGATTGTATCTTTGGGCTTTTCACCCCTTGTCCGATGTGTGCTTTGCAAACATCCACTCCCAGTTGTTGTGCTGTCTTTGCATTGAGTCGACGGTTTCCTTGACTGGGCAGAAGCGTCTGCATGTGAGGTGGTCCCGTTTGTTTCTTGTCTCCTTTGCTGCCCTTGCCCAGTCAGACAGGCTTCTTCCAAATAGGCGGCTCAGACAGATGGCAAAGAGCACTCTGCCTAGGTCTTCTCCTACAAGTTTCACGGTTTCAAGTGTGCCATTCAGGGCTTTAATCCATTCCAGGTGGTGCGTGTGCCAGGTGGCACATCATGGTCTACTCTCGTTGTGTTCCATGTGGCTGTGCAGGCTTCCCAGCACCGTTTCTTGGAGAGACTCTCCTTTGTCCACTGTCTCCTCTTGGCTCCCTGGTCGCAAATGGGCTGTCCTTGTATGTTTGAGTTGGGCTCTGGGCTCTCGATTCTGTTGCATGGGTCTGTGTGCCTGTTTTTGGGCCCGGACTGTGCCGTTTCGGTACCTAGCGCTTCGTCCTCTATGTTGAAATCAGAAAGTGTGATACGTCCTGCTTTGTTCATTTTCCTGAGGATTCCTTGGCCTATTCAGGGTCTCTTGTTGCTGGCTGGAAACTTTAGGATTCTCTCTTCTATCTCTCTGGCAAATATGGCTGCAACTTTGACTGGGATTGCATGGAATCCAGAGATTCCTTTCTCCGCTAGGGACGTTTCAAGTGTGTTAATTCTTCCATTCCTAGGTCCCGGAATATCCTTCTTTTTCCTTGTGTCGTCTTGAATTTCTTTCCCCAAACGTTTGCTAGTTTTCGGTTGACATAGCTTTCACCTGTTTTGCTAAGGTTCTTCATAGACATCTTCTTCTTCGTACTGGCAAGCTGTGTTTTTTGTTCGTTTGTGTTTAGCTTCCATTTGTCTACTCTTTGCAACTTGTAATTGGTTCTGTTTTGGCAGAAGTGCATCGCTGTGCTCACATCTGCTGGCAATGCTCCTGTATTTGCTGTGGAAGTCTGGCCCTATCTAACGTCCCTTCCCATCTGCCTCTGCACCCCCTCGGACGCCTGCCCCAGAATGACTGAAGCAGTGGTGAGGAGGCTCACCCCCAGGATTCCACCCGGCCCACCCCGGGCCACCGACCCAGAAGCTGCGGACCTCACCGCTGCACCACCGGCCGGCCCCTTTCATGTTCCATTGGCAACCTGCAGTTGAGTGCAATGGGGCTTGAATATGCTGCTTGAGCCCAACTCTGGCACTGTGTAGATGAGGCCAGGTTGTTTGTCGGGGCCACTGTGACGTCAGAGGATTGGTCATAGTTGTGCGTCTGCTGTCCCGGCAAACTTCACGGACACAGGGCTTCAGAGCCCGCTTGGAGCAGTCTCATAACGCACCCTTCCCAGTGAGCCCAGGTTTGACCTTCGTTGCCGTTTTTTGGCTTGTGAATTTCTCTGACTTTCAAACGTTCCAGCACAGTGTGTCTAAAGACTGACATCTTTCATTGTGGATTATTCAGGTGTGATATCTGTTCGCCTTGCATTTTCTGGGACCTTTTTTTCTTTTCCACAGTATACTCGTCATGGTCTTTCTCAGCTATCTCCCTTAGATGTGCTCATCAGTCCGTTCTCCTTCAGTCCAAGTGATTAATTTTGTATTTCTTGAATCACCGTATGTTCTCTAGGCCGAGGTGTGAGTGCTTTCGTGATTCTTGGTTGCTGTCTTTGAATTTGCAGCGGTCACTTGTAGGACTCTTTGCTATCCTAGCCTAGGTCAAGCGAAGCACTGACAACCCGTGGTCATCTGGCTTGGTTTGACATCCTGAGATCAGAAACTCCAAATTCGAGGTGGTCCTGGCAACCCCCTTCATGGACATAATGTTTTTCTGAGACAAATTAGACAAATCTGATGAATTCCTCGCTCCAGGAAAGATATTTTTCTTTCTCTTTTGTGCATTCGGGAAGTTTCGAACTTGACCCCTGACCCTTGAACATTGCCCTAGATTCCATCTAGATAAGGGCTGACTTTATTTCCATAGGCTGTGCCATTTGTTTGACCTACATCCTCAGCCCTGGCATGTTTATTTTTCTGGAAACAGAATTGTAATGTTCTAATTTTCAGCCAGCTTCCTTCCATATGGCGTCAAAGCACATAATCAATAATCCTTCTACGGCAAGAAGTCGGGGGAGAGAATTTCATTGGAGCCAAAGTGAGCACTCTAGCCTGGGAGGGCAGCCTCCACAAAGGAACCAAGCCCTCTGGAAAAGGGTGATTTTCAGCACACTTGTAGAGCCCTTCCCAACAAAGAGACCTACCCCAAGCATGACAGGGCTCCATTCCTTCAAGGCTTCCAAGACATCTCTTGGGACGCATTAGCATGTGGCCAGTGGGCCCCCGTGACGCCAGAGCTATGGAAAGTGAGACTGATCTTCGAAGAATGCTAGGGGCCTAGGAAAGGAGGCATCGACTCTTCTCTTCAACGTCCTCAAGAGATCCTTCTTGACTTTGGATTATGCTTAAGGCAGAAGGACACTGTAGGTCTGATAAGGCCCAAGTGCGGCCTCGTGTTTCCAATCAAGTTTCAAGCTTGAATCAGCATGGCCTCCCCATAGACTTGAATAGATGACAATGTTCTCCTCTCAGTGCTTGTCCCTCTATTCTGGCTTCTTGCCAAGGATTCCTTTCTTATCCCTGGCATCAGAGTCTGTTTGAGCTCTTCCAGTTTCTGTGCCCGCTTTCTGTTTGTCAAAGCAGTTTCTGGGTATGTCTCCCTTTAATAGCCCAGCCTAGGCCAATCCTCAGACTGTAACCATGCGGCCATCTTGGGGGACATGTTCACCGTGATGTCATAAAGAACCTCAGAAGGCCAAGTTGTCCTGACAACCTCCAAGCACACAGAGTTTCAGAGCCATCTCACACCAGTCTGACTCCTCCCCCTTTCCAGGTAGGATAGTTTTCCTTTTTCTGGATTTCTTGTCGGTTTCTAACTTTCTCCTCGAACTTGGAAAGGCCTGCTCCCTTCTCTCTAGACACTGGTTTCTTTCCTGTAAGATTACCCTGGGTGTTATCTCTTATGTCTTGGGTAGATGGCCAAGTGGGTGGACCTTCCCCAGAGAAAGTCCTGGACTCCCTCCCAAGTTGAAGTTGCCCAGGCAATCCTCTGATGCGCAATGATCGTGTCATCTCCTAGCACTCTGCCAATTCCGCCTTGGCAGGTCCCATGTTTTCCTTCCTTCTTCCTTTGGGGAAGTGTACCAGATGCCTTCCTAGATTGGAATATTCTCACGGTTCTTTTTCTGGTGCGTATTGAGAACGGACCCTCACAATTGCTACTCCTTTATGACCTCTGTCCGCACCGTACCATGAAATCTCTATTCCCTAACAGTGCTAATGTGATCTGCACCCGCGCTGTGAAAGAGTGAGGCCCGGGCCACCCAAGAGGAACGTGGGCACTTGCCCGCTCCACCACAGGGCCGGCCCTGACTTGTACTTTTGGACCAACCTGTGGCCTGAACTTGGGAAGATGTGGGCCTGTTTGGATTATTCGTGAAGGGGATTAGTAGGAACATCATGGACGGTAACGTTTTCCGTTGGTTCCTGGGCTTAGCACGGATCAGGTTCTCTTGCTAGGATTCCTCTTCATGTATTTGGAATGGTCTACCTTTCTGTAGCATCAGTCAGGCTTTTGAGGTGATTTTCCATCCTTGGAAGTTCACCTTCTCTAATCTCTTTCAGCCCCCAAAGCTGTATGCCGTCATTCTGGACCCCTTTTTGGATGTTTGATTTTAGGTGGATTTATTGCCATAGCCCTGCATTAGAACATCCTATGTCTTTCAGATTTACATCCTCATCGATTTAGACTTCCGTGTAGGTTCCATCCTCTTCACCAGCGTAAGCCGAATCACAGGCCCTCACCACACACTTGTGCCTCATCATCTCTTTCGCCCTCCCCCACCGCCCCGCTTTGCCTCTGGGCGCCCCCGATCAAATGTCCAGTGCCACCTGTTGGTTAGTGCTTGTTTTTTCTTCTCCTTGTAAGTGAGATCCTACGGTATTTGACTTTGTCCCTGGGGCTTGTTTCACTTCCCCTAAAACCCTCCCAGCCATTCTGGTGGTCACAAATGGCTGGATTGCATCCTTTGTTCCCGCTGAGTGGTCTGCCATTGTGTGGCTATAGCCCATGTTCCTTCTCCATTCGTCCCTTGCTGGGCACCAGGGCGGCTTCCAAGTCTTGGAGAGCGGGAGTAAGGCTGTGGTGAACTCAGCGGTGCACGTCTTTAGGTGGTAGTGTTTCCGAGTTCTTTGGCTAAACGCCCCCCAGAGGAATAGCTGGATCATATGGGACATGGATTCTTAAATTTCGGAGGCAGTTCCACACCGCTTGGCCTAGTGGCTGCACCGGTTTCCACTGCCAGCAGCAGTGCAGGAGGCTTCCCTTCTCTCCACCTCCTCTCTGACGCTTGTTCTTTCCTGTCTGCCTCCTTATAGCCATTCTGACCACAGTGAGCTGCTATGTCCATGCGGCTTGGATTTGCCTTGGCCACAGGCTTAATGAGGGTGAACAAGTTTTCATGCACCTGTTGGCCCTCTTTAGATCTTCTTGGGAGAAATCTCTGTGTCCATCTTTGGCCCTGGATTTCATTGGCTTGTTCTTTTTCTTGTGGAGACGTGTGAGTTGATTGTATCTTTGGGCTTTTCACCCCTTGTCCGATGTGTGCTTTGCAAACATCCACTCCCAGTTGTTGTGCTGTCTTTGCATTGAGTCGACGGTTTCCTTGACTGGGCAGAAGCGTCTGCATGTGAGGTGGTCCCGTTTGTTTCTTGTCTCCTTTGCTGCCCTTGCCCAGTCAGACAGGCTTCTTCCAAATAGGCGGCTCAGACAGATGGCAAAGAGCACTCTGCCTAGGTCTTCTCCTACAAGTTTCACGGTTTCAAGTGTGCCATTCAGGGCTTTAATCCATTCCAGGTGGTGCGTGTGCCAGGTGGCACATCATGGTCTACTCTCGTTGTGTTCCATGTGGCTGTGCAGGCTTCCCAGCACCGTTTCTTGGAGAGACTCTCCTTTGTCCACTGTCTCCTCTTGGCTCCCTGGTCGCAAATGGGCTGTCCTTGTATGTTTGAGTTGGGCTCTGGGCTCTCGATTCTGTTGCATGGGTCTGTGTGCCTGTTTTTGGGCCCGGACTGTGCCGTTTCGGTACCTAGCGCTTCGTCCTCTATGTTGAAATCAGAAAGTGTGATACGTCCTGCTTTGTTCATTTTCCTGAGGATTCCTTGGCCTATTCAGGGTCTCTTGTTGCTGGCTGGAAACTTTAGGATTCTCTCTTCTATCTCTCTGGCAAATATGGCTGCAACTTTGACTGGGATTGCATGGAATCCAGAGATTCCTTTCTCCGCTATGGACGTTTCAAGTGTGTTAATTCTTCCATTCCTAGGTCCCGGAATATCCTTCTTTTTCCTTGTGTCGTCTTGAATTTCTTTCCCCAAACGTTTGCTAGTTTTCGGTTGACATAGCTTTCACCTGTTTTGCTAAGGTTCTTCATAGACATCTTCTTCTTCGTACTGGCAAGCTGTGTTTTTTGTTCGTTTGTGTTTAGCTTCCATTTGTCTACTCTTTGCAACTTGTAATTGGTTCTGTTTTGGCAGAAGTGCATCGCTGTGCTCACATCTGCTGGCAATGCTCCTGTATTTGCTGTGGAAGTCTGGCCCTATCTAACGTCCCTTCCCATCTGCCTCTGCACCCCCTCGGACGCCTGCCCCAGAATGACTGAAGCAGTGGTGAGGAGGCTCACCCCCAGGATTCCACCCGGCCCACCCCGGGCCACCGACCCAGAAGCTGCGGACCTCACCGCTGCACCACCGGCCGGCCCCTTTCATGTTCCATTGGCAACCTGCAGTTGAGTGCAATGGGGCTTGAATATGCTGCTTGAGCCCAACTCTGGCACTGTGTAGATGAGGCCAGGTTGTTTGTCGGGGCCACTGTGACGTCAGAGGATTGGTCATAGTTGTGCGTCTGCTGTCCCGGCAAACTTCACGGACACAGGGCTTCAGAGCCCGCTTGGAGCAGTCTCATAACGCACCCTTCCCAGTGAGCCCAGGTTTGACCTTCGTTGCCGTTTTTTGGCTTGTGAATTTCTCTGACTTTCAAACGTTCCAGCACAGTGTGTCTAAAGACTGACATCTTTCATTGTGGATTATTCAGGTGTGATATCTGTTCGCCTTGCATTTTCTGGGACCTTTTTTTCTTTTCCACAGTATACTCGTCATGGTCTTTCTCAGCTATCTCCCTTAGATGTGCTCATCAGTCCGTTCTCCTTCAGTCCAAGTGATTAATTTTGTATTTCTTGAATCACCGTATGTTCTCTAGGCCGAGGTGTGAGTGCTTTCGTGATTCTTGGTTGCTGTCTTTGAATTTGCAGCGGTCACTTGTAGGACTCTTTGCTATCCTAGCCTAGGTCAAGCGAAGCACTGACAACCCGTGGTCATCTGGCTTGGTTTGACATCCTGAGATCAGAAACTCCAAATTCGAGGTGGTCCTGGCAACCCCCTTCATGGACATAATGTTTTTCTGAGACAAATTAGACAAATCTGATGAATTCCTCGCTCCAGGAAAGATATTTTTCTTTCTCTTTTGTGCATTCGGGAAGTTTCGAACTTGACCCCTGACCCTTGAACATTGCCCTAGATTCCATCTAGATAAGGGCTGACTTTATTTCCATAGGCTGTGCCATTTGTTTGACCTACATCCTCAGCCCTGGCATGTTTATTTTTCTGGAAACAGAATTGTAATGTTCTAATTTTCAGCCAGCTTCCTTCCATATGGCGTCAAAGCACATAATCAATAATCCTTCTACGGCAAGAAGTCGGGGGAGAGAATTTCATTGGAGCCAAAGTGAGCACTCTAGCCTGGGAGGGCAGCCTCCACAAAGGAACCAAGCCCTCTGGAAAAGGGTGATTTTCAGCACACTTGTAGAGCCCTTCCCAACAAAGAGACCTACCCCAAGCATGACAGGGCTCCATTCCTTCAAGGCTTCCAAGACATCTCTTGGGACGCATTAGCATGTGGCCAGTGGGCCCCCGTGACGCCAGAGCTATGGAAAGTGAGACTGATCTTCGAAGAATGCTAGGGGCCTAGGAAAGGAGGCATCGACTCTTCTCTTCAACGTCCTCAAGAGATCCTTCTTGACTTTGGATTATGCTTAAGGCAGAAGGACACTGTAGGTCTGATAAGGCCCAAGTGCGGCCTCGTGTTTCCAATCAAGTTTCAAGCTTGAATCAGCATGGCCTCCCCATAGACTTGAATAGATGACAATGTTCTCCTCTCAGTGCTTGTCCCTCTATTCTGGCTTCTTGCCAAGGATTCCTTTCTTATCCCTGGCATCAGAGTCTGTTTGATCTCTTCCAGTTTCTGTGCCCGCTTTCTGTTTGTCAAAGCAGTTTCTGGGTATGTCTCCCTTTAATAGCCCAGCCTAGGCCAATCCTCAGACTGTAACCATGCGGCCATCTTGGGGGACATGTTCACCGTGATGTCATAAAGAACCTCAGAAGGCCAAGTTGTCCTGACAACCTCCAAGCACACAGAGTTTCAGAGCCATCTCACACCAGTCTGACTCCTCCCCCTTTCCAGGTAGGATAGTTTTCCTTTTTCTGGATTTCTTGTCGGTTTCTAACTTTCTCCTCGAACTTGGAAAGGCCTGCTCCCTTCTCTCTAGACACTGGTTTCTTTCCTGTAAGATTACCCTGGGTGTTATCTCTTATGTCTTGGGTAGATGGCCAAGTGGGTGGACCTTCCCCAGAGAAAGTCCTGGACTCCCTCCCAAGTTGAAGTTGCCCAGGCAATCCTCTGATGCGCAATGATCGTGTCATCTCCTAGCACTCTGCCAATTCCGCCTTGGCAGGTCCCATGTTTTCCTTCCTTCTTCCTTTGGGGAAGTGTACCAGATGCCTTCCTAGATTGGAATATTCTCACGGTTCTTTTTCTGGTGCGTATTGAGAACGGACCCTCACAATTGCTACTCCTTTATGACCTCTGTCCGCACCGTACCATGAAATCTCTATTCCCTAACAGTGCTAATGTGATCTGCACCCGCGCTGTGAAAGAGTGAGGCCCGGGCCACCCAAGAGGAACGTGGGCACTTGCCCGCTCCACCACAGGGCCGGCCCTGACTTGTACTTTTGGACCAACCTGTGGCCTGAACTTGGGAAGATGTGGGCCTGTTTGGATTATTCGTGAAGGGGATTAGTAGGAACATCATGGACGGTAACGTTTTCCGTTGGTTCCTGGGCTTAGCACGGATCAGGTTCTCTTGCTAGGATTCCTCTTCATGTATTTGGAATGGTCTACCTTTCTGTAGCATCAGTCAGGCTTTTGAGGTGATTTTCCATCCTTGGAAGTTCACCTTCTCTAATCTCTTTCAGCCCCCAAAGCTGTATGCCGTCATTCTGGACCCCTTTTTGGATGTTTGATTTTAGGTGGATTTATTGCCATAGCCCTGCATTAGAACATCCTATGTCTTTCAGATTTACATCCTCATCGATTTAGACTTCCGTGTAGGTTCCATCCTCTTCACCAGCGTAAGCCGAATCACAGGCCCTCACCACACACTTGTGCCTCATCATCTCTTTCGCCCTCCCCCACCGCCCCGCTTTGCCTCTGGGCGCCCCCGATCAAATGTCCAGTGCCACCTGTTGGTTAGTGCTTGTTTTTTCTTCTCCTTGTAAGTGAGATCCTACGGTATTTGACTTTGTCCCTGGGGCTTGTTTCACTTCCCCTAAAACCCTCCCAGCCATTCTGGTGGTCACAAATGGCTGGATTGCATCCTTTGTTCCCGCTGAGTGGTCTGCCATTGTGTGGCTATAGCCCATGTTCCTTCTCCATTCGTCCCTTGCTGGGCACCAGGGCGGCTTCCAAGTCTTGGAGAGCGGGAGTAAGGCTGTGGTGAACTCAGCGGTGCACGTCTTTAGGTGGTAGTGTTTCCGAGTTCTTTGGCTAAACGCCCCCCAGAGGAATAGCTGGATCATATGGGACATGGATTCTTAAATTTCGGAGGCAGTTCCACACCGCTTGGCCTAGTGGCTGCACCGGTTTCCACTGCCAGCAGCAGTGCAGGAGGCTTCCCTTCTCTCCACCTCCTCTCTGACGCTTGTTCTTTCCTGTCTGCCTCCTTATAGCCATTCTGACCACAGTGAGCTGCTATGTCCATGCGGCTTGGATTTGCCTTGGCCTCAGGCTTAATGAGGGTGAACAAGTTTTCATGCACCTGTTGGCCCTCTTTAGATCTTCTTGGGAGAAATCTCTGTGTCCATCTTTGGCCCAGGATTTCATTGGCTTGTTCTTTTTCTTGTGGAGACGTGTGAGTTGATTGTATCTTTGGGCTTTTCACCCCTTGTCCGATGTGTGCTTTGCAAACATCCACTCCCAGTTGTTGTGCTGTCTTTGCATTGAGTCGATGGTTTCCTTGACTGGGCAGAAGCGTCTGCATGTGAGGTGGTCCCGTTTGTTTCTTGTCTCCTTTGCTGCCCTTGCCCAGTCAGACAGGCTTCTTCCAAATAGGCGGCTCAGACAGATGGCAAAGAGCACTCTGCCTAGGTCTTCTCCTACAAGTTTCACGGTTTCAAGTGTGCCATTCAGGGCTTTAATCCATTCCAGGTGGTGCGTGTGCCAGGTGGCACATCATGGTCTACTCTCGTTGTGTTCCATGTGGCTGTGCAGGCTTCCCAGCACCGTTTCTTGGAGAGACTCTCCTTTGTCCACTGTCTCCTCTTGGCTCCCTGGTCGCAAATGGGCTGTCCTTGTATGTTTGAGTTGGGCTCTGGGCTCTCGATTCTGTTGCATGGGTCTGTGTGCCTGTTTTTGGGCCCGGACTGTGCCGTTTCGGTACCTAGCGCTTCGTCCTCTATGTTGAAATCAGAAAGTGTGATACGTCCTGCTTTGTTCATTTTCCTGAGGATTCCTTGGCCTATTCAGGGTCTCTTGTTGCTGGCTGGAAACTTTAGGATTCTCTCTTCTATCTCTCTGGCAAATATGGCTGCAACTTTGACTGGGATTGCATGGAATCCAGAGATTCCTTTCTCCGCTATGGACGTTTCAAGTGTGTTAATTCTTCCATTCCTAGGTCCCGGAATATCCTTCTTTTTCCTTGTGTCGTCTTGAATTTCTTTCCCCAAACGTTTGCTAGTTTTCGGTTGACATAGCTTTCACCTGTTTTGCTAAGGTTCTTCATAGACATCTTCTTCTTCGTACTGGCAAGCTGTGTTTTTTGTTCGTTTGTGTTTAGCTTCCATTTGTCTACTCTTTGCAACTTGTAATTGGTTCTGTTTTGGCAGAAGTGCATCGCTGTGCTCACATCTGCTGGCAATGCTCCTGTATTTGCTGTGGAAGTCTGGCCCTATCTAACGTCCCTTCCCATCTGCCTCTGCACCCCCTCGGACGCCTGCCCCAGAATGACTGAAGCAGTGGTGAGGAGGCTCACCCCCAGGATTCCACCCGGCCCACCCCGGGCCACCGACCCAGAAGCTGCGGACCTCACCGCTGCACCACCGGCCGGCCCCTTTCATGTTCCATTGGCAACCTGCAGTTGAGTGCAATGGGGCTTGAATATGCTGCTTGAGCCCAACTCTGGCACTGTGTAGATGAGGCCAGGTTGTTTGTCGGGGCCACTGTGACGTCAGAGGATTGGTCATAGTTGTGCGTCTGCTGTCCCGGCAAACTTCACGGACACAGGGCTTCAGAGCCCGCTTGGAGCAGTCTCATAACGCACCCTTCCCAGTGAGCCCAGGTTTGACCTTCGTTGCCGTTTTTTGGCTTGTGAATTTCTCTGACTTTCAAACGTTCCAGCACAGTGTGTCTAAAGACTGACATCTTTCATTGTGGATTATTCAGGTGTGATATCTGTTCGCCTTGCATTTTCTGGGACCTTTTTTTCTTTTCCACAGTATACTCGTCATGGTCTTTCTCAGCTATCTCCCTTAGATGTGCTCATCAGTCCGTTCTCCTTCAGTCCAAGTGATTAATTTTGTATTTCTTGAATCACCGTATGTTCTCTAGGCCGAGGTGTGAGTGCTTTCGTGATTCTTGGTTGCTGTCTTTGAATTTGCAGCGGTCACTTGTAGGACTCTTTGCTATCCTAGCCTAGGTCAAGCGAAGCACTGACAACCCGTGGTCATCTGGCTTGGTTTGACATCCTGAGATCAGAAACTCCAAATTCGAGGTGGTCCTGGCAACCCCCTTCATGGACATAATGTTTTTCTGAGACAAATTAGACAAATATGATGAATTCCTCGCTCCAGGAAAGATATTTTTCTTTCTCTTTTGTGCATTCGGGAAGTTTCGAACTTGACCCCTGACCCTTGAACATTGCCCTAGATTCCATCTAGATAAGGGCTGACTTTATTTCCATAGGCTGTGCCATTTGTTTGACCTACATCCTCAGCCCTGGCATGTTTATTTTTCTGGAAACAGAATTGTAATGTTCTAATTTTCAGCCAGCTTCCTTCCATATGGCGTCAAAGCACATAATCAATAATCCTTCTACGGCAAGAAGTCGGGGGAGAGAATTTCATTGGAGCCAAAGTGAGCACTCTAGCCTGGGAGGGCAGCCTCCACAAAGGAACCAAGCCCTCTGGAAAAGGGTGATTTTCAGCACACTTGTAGAGCCCTTCCCAACAAAGAGACCTACCCCAAGCATGACAGGGCTCCATTCCTTCAAGGCTTCCAAGACATCTCTTGGGACGCATTAGCATGTGGCCAGTGGGCCCCCGTGACGCCAGAGCTATGGAAAGTGAGACTGATCTTCGAAGAATGCTAGGGGCCTAGGAAAGGAGGCATCGACTCTTCTCTTCAACGTCCTCAAGAGATCCTTCTTGACTTTGGATTATGCTTAAGGCAGAAGGACACTGTAGGTCTGATAAGGCCCAAGTGCGGCCTCGTGTTTCCAATCAAGTTTCAAGCTTGAATCAGCATGGCCTCCCCATAGACTTGAATAGATGACAATGTTCTCCTCTCAGTGCTTGTCCCTCTATTCTGGCTTCTTGCCAAGGATTCCTTTCTTATCCCTGGCATCAGAGTCTGTTTGATCTCTTCCAGTTTCTGTGCCCGCTTTCTGTTTGTCAAAGCAGTTTCTGGGTATGTCTCCCTTTAATAGCCCAGCCTAGGCCAATCCTCAGACTGTAACCATGCGGCCATCTTGGGGGACATGTTCACCGTGATGTCATAAAGAACCTCAGAAGGCCAAGTTGTCCTGACAACCTCCAAGCACACAGAGTTTCAGAGCCATCTCACACCAGTCTGACTCCTCCCCCTTTCCAGGTAGGATAGTTTTCCTTTTTCTGGATTTCTTGTCGGTTTCTAACTTTCTCCTCGAACTTGGAAAGGCCTGCTCCCTTCTCTCTAGACACTGGTTTCTTTCCTGTAAGATTACCCTGGGTGTTATCTCTTATGTCTTGGGTAGATGGCCAAGTGGGTGGACCTTCCCCAGAGAAAGTCCTGGACTCCCTCCCAAGTTGAAGTTGAACAGGCAATCCTCTGATGCGCAATGATCGTGTCATCTCCTAGCACTCTGCCAATTCCGCCTTGGCAGGTCCCATGTTTTCCTTCCTTCTTCCTTTGGGGAAGTGTACCAGATGCCTTCCTAGATTGGAATATTCTCACGGTTCTTTTTCTGGTGCGTATTGAGAACGGACCCTCACAATTGCTACTCCTTTATGACCTCTGTCCGCACCGTACCATGAAATCTCTATTCCCTAACAGTGCTAATGTGATCTGCACCCGCGCTGTGAAAGAGTGAGGCCCGGGCCACCCAAGAGGAACGTGGGCACTTGCCCGCTCCACCACAGGGCCGGCCCTGACTTGTACTTTTGGACCAACCTGTGGCCTGAACTTGGGAAGATGTGGGCCTGTTTGGATTATTCGTGAAGGGGATTAGTAGGAACATCATGGACGGTAACGTTTTCCGTTGGTTCCTGGGCTTAGCACGGATCAGGTTCTCTTGGTAGGATTCCTCTTCATGTATTTGGAATGGTCTACCTTTCTGTAGCATCAGTCAGGCTTTTGAGGTGATTTTCCATCCTTGGAAGTTCACCTTCTCTAATCTCTTTCAGCCCCCAAAGCTGTATGCCGTCATTCTGGACCCCTTTTTGGATGTTTGATTTTAGGTGGATTTATTGCCATAGCCCTGCATTAGAACATCCTATGTCTTTCAGATTTACATCCTCATCGATTTAGACTTCCGTGTAGGTTCCATCCTCTTCACCAGCGTAAGCCGAATCACAGGCCCTCACCACACACTTGTGCCTCATCATCTCTTTCGCCCTCCCCCACCGCCCCGCTTTGCCTCTGGGCGCCCCCGATCAAATGTCCAGTGCCACCTGTTGGTTAGTGCTTGTTTTTTCTTCTCCTTGTAAGTGAGATCCTACGGTATTTGACTTTGTCCCTGGGGCTTGTTTCACTTCCCCTAAAACCCTCCCAGCCATTCTGGTGGTCACAAATGGCTGGATTGCATCCTTTGTTCCCGCTGAGTGGTCTGCCATTGTGTGGCTATAGCCCATGTTCCTTCTCCATTCGTCCCTTGCTGGGCACCAGGGCGGCTTCCAAGTCTTGGAGAGCGGGAGTAAGGCTGTGGTGAACTCAGCGGTGCACGTCTTTAGGTGGTAGTGTTTCCGAGTTCTTTGGCTAAACGCCCCCCAGAGGAATAGCTGGATCATATGGGACATGGATTCTTAAATTTCGGAGGCAGTTCCACACCGCTTGGCCTAGTGGCTGCACCGGTTTCCACTGCCAGCAGCAGTGCAGGAGGCTTCCCTTCTCTCCACCTCCTCTCTGACGCTTGTTGTTTCCTGTCTGCCTCCTTATAGCCATTCTGACCACAGTGAGCTGCTATGTCCATGCGGCTTGGATTTGCCTTGGCCACAGGCTTAATGAGGGTGAACAAGTTTTCATGCACCTGTTGGCCCTCTTTAGATCTTCTTGGGAGAAATCTCTGTGTCCATCTTTGGCCCTGGATTTCATTGGCTTGTTCTTTTTCTTGTGGAGACGTGTGAGTTGATTGTATCTTTGGGCTTTTCACCCCTTGTCCGATGTGTGCTTTGCAAACATCCACTCCCAGTTGTTGTGCTGTCTTTGCATTGAGTCGATGGTTTCCTTGACTGGGCAGAAGCGTCTGCATGTGAGGTGGTCCCGTTTGTTTCTTGTCTCCTTTGCTGCCCTTGCCCAGTCAGACAGGCTTCTTCCAAATAGGCGGCTCAGACAGATGGCAAAGAGCACTCTGCCTAGGTCTTCTCCTACAAGTTTCACGGTTTCAAGTGTGCCATTCAGGGCTTTAATCCATTCCAGGTGGTGCGTGTGCCAGGTGGCACATCATGGTCTACTCTCGTTGTGTTCCATGTGGCTGTGCAGGCTTCCCAGCACCGTTTCTTGGAGAGACTCTCCTTTGTCCACTGTCTCCTCTTGGCTCCCTGGTCGCAAATGGGCTGTCCTTGTATGTTTGAGTTGGGCTCTGGGCTCTCGATTCTGTTGCATGGGTCTGTGTGCCTGTTTTTGGGCCCGGACTGTGCCGTTTCGGTACCTAGCGCTTCGTCCTCTATGTTGAAATCAGAAAGTGTGATACGTCCTGCTTTGTTCATTTTCCTGAGGATTCCTTGGCCTATTCAGGGTCTCTTGTTGCTGGCTGGAAACTTTAGGATTCTCTCTTCTATCTCTCTGGCAAATATGGCTGCAACTTTGACTGGGATTGCATGGAATCCAGAGATTCCTTTCTCCGCTATGGACGTTTCAAGTGTGTTAATTCTTCCATTCCTAGGTCCCGGAATATCCTTCTTTTTCCTTGTGTCGTCTTGAATTTCTTTCCCCAAACGTTTGCTAGTTTTCGGTTGACATAGCTTTCACCTGTTTTGCTAAGGTTCTTCATAGACATCTTCTTCTTCGTACTGGCAAGCTGTGTTTTTTGTTCGTTTGTGTTTAGCTTCCATTTGTCTACTCTTTGCAACTTGTAATTGGTTCTGTTTTGGCAGAAGTGCATCGCTGTGCTCACATCTGCTGGCAATGCTCCTGTATTTGCTGTGGAAGTCTGGCCCTATCTAACGTCCCTTCCCATCTGCCTCTGCACCCCCTCGGACGCCTGCCCCAGAATGACTGAAGCAGTGGTGAGGAGGCTCACCCCCAGGATTCCACCCGGCCCACCCCGGGCCACCGACCCAGAAGCTGCGGACCTCACCGCTGCACCACCGGCCGGCCCCTTTCATGTTCCATTGGCAACCTGCAGTTGAGTGCAATGGGGCTTGAATATGCTGCTTGAGCCCAACTCTGGCACTGTGTAGATGAGGCCAGGTTGTTTGTCGGGGCCACTGTGACGTCAGAGGATTGGTCATAGTTGTGCGTCTGCTGTCCCGGCAAACTTCACGGACACAGGGCTTCAGAGCCCGCTTGGAGCAGTCTCATAACGCACCCTTCCCAGTGAGCCCAGGTTTGACCTTCGTTGCCGTTTTTTGGCTTGTGAATTTCTCTGACTTTCAAACGTTCCAGCACAGTGTGTCTAAAGACTGACATCTTTCATTGTGGATTATTCAGGTGTGATATCTGTTCGCCTTGCATTTTCTGGGACCTTTTTTTCTTTTCCACAGTATACTCGTCATGGTCTTTCTCAGCTATCTCCCTTAGATGTGCTCATCAGTCCGTTCTCCTTCAGTCCAAGTGATTAATTTTGTATTTCTTGAATCACCGTATGTTCTCTAGGCCGAGGTGTGAGTGCTTTCGTGATTCTTGGTTGCTGTCTTTGAATTTGCAGCGGTCACTTGTAGGACTCTTTGCTATCCTAGCCTAGGTCAAGCGAAGCACTGACAACCCGTGGTCATCTGGCTTGGTTTGACATCCTGAGATCAGAAACTCCAAATTCGAGGTGGTCCTGGCAACCCCCTTCATGGACATAATGTTTTTCTGAGACAAATTAGACAAATCTGATGAATTCCTCGCTCCAGGAAAGATATTTTTCTTTCTCTTTTGTGCATTCGGGAAGTTTCGAACTTGACCCCTGACCCTTGAACATTGCCCTAGATTCCATCTAGATAAGGGCTGACTTTATTTCCATAGGCTGTGCCATTTGTTTGACCTACATCCTCAGCCCTGGCATGTTTATTTTTCTGGAAACAGAATTGTAATGTTCTAATTTTCAGCCAGCTTCCTTCCATATGGCGTCAAAGCACATAATCAATAATCCTTCTACGGCAAGAAGTCGGGGGAGAGAATTTCATTGGAGCCAAAGTGAGCACTCTAGCCTGGGAGGGCAGCCTCCACAAAGGAACCAAGCCCTCTGGAAAAGGGTGATTTTCAGCACACTTGTAGAGCCCTTCCCAACAAAGAGACCTACCCCAAGCATGACAGGGCTCCATTCCTTCAAGGCTTCCAAGACATCTCTTGGGACGCATTAGCATGTGGCCAGTGGGCCCCCGTGACGCCAGAGCTATGGAAAGTGAGACTGATCTTCGAAGAATGCTAGGGGCCTAGGAAAGGAGGCATCGACTCTTCTCTTCAACGTCCTCAAGAGATCCTTCTTGACTTTGGATTATGCTTAAGGCAGAAGGACACTGTAGGTCTGATAAGGCCCAAGTGCGGCCTCGTGTTTCCAATCAAGTTTCAAGCTTGAATCAGCATGGCCTCCCCATAGACTTGAATAGATGACAATGTTCTCCTCTCAGTGCTTGTCCCTCTATTCTGGCTTCTTGCCAAGGATTCCTTTCTTATCCCTGGCATCAGAGTCTGTTTGATCTCTTCCAGTTTCTGTGCCCGCTTTCTGTTTGTCAAAGCAGTTTCTGGGTATGTCTCCCTTTAATAGCCCAGCCTAGGCCAATCCTCAGACTGTAACCATGCGGCCATCTTGGGGGACATGTTCACCGTGATGTCATAAAGAACCTCAGAAGGCCAAGTTGTCCTGACAACCTCCAAGCACACAGAGTTTCAGAGCCATCTCACACCAGTCTGACTCCTCCCCCTTTCCAGGTAGGATAGTTTTCCTTTTTCTGGATTTCTTGTCGGTTTCTAACTTTCTCCTCGAACTTGGAAAGGCCTGCTCCCTTCTCTCTAGACACTGGTTTCTTTCCTGTAAGATTACCCTGGGTGTTATCTCTTATGTCTTGGGTAGATGGCCAAGTGGGTGGACCTTCCCCAGAGAAAGTCCTGGACTCCCTCCCAAGTTGAAGTTGCCCAGGCAATCCTCTGATGCGCAATGATCGTGTCATCTCCTAGCACTCTGCCAATTCCGCCTTGGCAGGTCCCATGTTTTCCTTCCTTCTTCCTTTGGGGAAGTGTACCAGATGCCTTCCTAGATTGGAATATTCTCACGGTTCTTTTTCTGGTGCGTATTGAGAACGGACCCTCACAATTGCTACTCCTTTATGACCTCTGTCCGCACCGTACCATGAAATCTCTATTCCCTAACAGTGCTAATGTGATCTGCACCCGCGCTGTGAAAGAGTGAGGCCCGGGCCACCCAAGAGGAACGTGGGCACTTGCCCGCTCCACCACAGGGCCGGCCCTGACTTGTACTTTTGGACCAACCTGTGGCCTGAACTTGGGAAGATGTGGGCCTGTTTGGATTATTCGTGAAGGGGATTAGTAGGAACATCATGGACGGTAACGTTTTCCGTTGGTTCCTGGGCTTAGCACGGATCAGGTTCTCTTGCTAGGATTCCTCTTCATGTATTTGGAATGGTCTACCTTTCTGTAGCATCAGTCAGGCTTTTGAGGTGATTTTCCATCCTTGGAAGTTCACCTTCTCTAATCTCTTTCAGCCCCCAAAGCTGTATGCCGTCATTCTGGACCCCTTTTTGGATGTTTGATTTTAGGTGGATTTATTGCCATAGCCCTGCATTAGAACATCCTATGTCTTTCAGATTTACATCCTCATCGATTTAGACTTCCGTGTAGGTTCCATCCTCTTCACCAGCGTAAGCCGAATCACAGGCCCTCACCACACACTTGTGCCTCATCATCTCTTTCGCCCTCCCCCACCGCCCTGCTTTGCCTCTGGGCGCCCCCGATCAAATGTCCAGTGCCACCTGTTGGTTAGTGCTTGTTTTTTCTTCTCCTTGTAAGTGAGATCCTACGGTATTTGACTTTGTCCCTGGGGCTTGTTTCACTTCCCCTAAAACCCTCCCAGCCATTGTGGTGGTCACAAATGGCTGGATTGCATCCTTTGTTCCCGCTGAGTGGTCTGCCATTGTGTGGCTATAGCCCATGTTCCTTCTCCATTCGTCCCTTGCTGGGCACCAGGGCGGCTTCCAAGTCTTGGAGAGCGGGAGTAAGGCTGTGGTGAACTCAGCGGTGCACGTCTTTAGGTGGTAGTGTTTCCGAGTTCTTTGGCTAAACGCCCCCCAGAGGAATAGCTGGATCATATGGGACATGGATTCTTAAATTTCGGAGGCAGTTCCACACCGCTTGGCCTAGTGGCTGCACCGGTTTCCACTGCCAGCAGCAGTGCAGGAGGCTTCCCTTCTCTCCACCTCCTCTCTGACGCTTGTTCTTTCCTGTCTGCCTCCTTATAGCCATTCTGACCACAGTGAGCTGCTATGTCATTGCGGTTTGGATTTGCCTTGGCCTCAGACTTAATGAGGGTGAACAAGTTTTCATGCACCTGTTGGCCCTCTTTAGATCTTCTTGGGAGAAATCTCTGTGTCCATCTTTGGCCCAGGATTTCATTGGCTTGTTCTTTTTCTTGTGGAGACGTGTGAGTTGATTGTATCTTTGGGCTTTTCACCCCTTGTCCGATGTGTGCTTTGCAAACATCCACTCCCAGTTGTTGTGCTGTCTTTGCATTGAGTCGATGGTTTCCTTGACTGGGCAGAAGCGTCTGCATGTGAGGTGGTCCCGTTTGTTTCTTGTCTCCTTTGCTGCCCTTGCCCAGTCAGACAGGCTTCTTCCAAATAGGCGGCTCAGACAGATGGCAAAGAGCACTCTGCCTAGGTCTTCTCCTACAAGTTTCACGGTTTCAAGTGTGCCATTCAGGGCTTTAATCCATTCCAGGTGGTGCGTGTGCCAGGTGGCACATCATGGTCTACTCTCGTTGTGTTCCATGTGGCTGTGCAGGCTTCCCAGCACCGTTTCTTGGAGAGACTCTCCTTTGTCCACTGTCTCCTCTTGGCTCCCTGGTCGCAAATGGGCTGTCCTTGTATGTTTGAGTTGGGCTCTGGGCTCTCGATTCTGTTGCATGGGTCTGTGTGCCTGTTTTTGGGCCCGGACTGTGCCGTTTCGGTACCTAGCGCTTCGTCCTCTATGTTGAAATCAGAAAGTGTGATACGTCCTGCTTTGTTCATTTTCCTGAGGATTCCTTGGCCTATTCAGGGTCTCTTGTTGCTGGCTGGAAACTTTAGGATTCTCTCTTCTATCTCTCTGGCAAATATGGCTGCAACTTTGACTGGGATTGCATGGAATCCAGAGATTCCTTTCTCCGCTATGGACGTTTCAAGTGTGTTAATTCTTCCATTCCTAGGTCCCGGAATATCCTTCTTTTTCCTTGTGTCGTCTTGAATTTCTTTCCCCAAACGTTTGCTAGTTTTCGGTTGACATAGCTTTCACCTGTTTTGCTAAGGTTCTTCATAGACATCTTCTTCTTCGTACTGGCAAGCTGTGTTTTTTGTTCGTTTGTGTTTAGCTTCCATTTGTCTACTCTTTGCAACTTGTAATTGGTTCTGTTTTGGCAGAAGTGCATCGCTGTGCTCACATCTGCTGGCAATGCTCCTGTATTTGCTGTGGAAGTCTGGCCCTATCTAACGTCCCTTCCCATCTGCCTCTGCACCCCCTCGGACGCCTGCCCCAGAATGACTGAAGCAGTGGTGAGGAGGCTCACCCCCAGGATTCCACCCGGCCCACCCCGGGCCACCGACCCAGAAGCTGCGGACCTCACCGCTGCACCACCGGCCGGCCCCTTTCATGTTCCATTGGCAACCTGCAGTTGAGTGCAATGGGGCTTGAATATGCTGCTTGAGCCCAACTCTGGCACTGTGTAGATGAGGCCAGGTTGTTTGTCGGGGCCACTGTGACGTCAGAGGATTGGTCATAGTTGTGCGTCTGCTGTCCCGGCAAACTTCACGGACACAGGGCTTCAGAGCCCGCTTGGAGCAGTCTCATAACGCACCCTTCCCAGTGAGCCCAGGTTTGACCTTCGTTGCCGTTTTTTGGCTTGTGAATTTCTCTGACTTTCAAACGTTCCAGCACAGTGTGTCTAAAGACTGACATCTTTCATTGTGGATTATTCAGGTGTGATATCTGTTCGCCTTGCATTTTCTGGGACCTTTTTTTCTTTTCCACAGTATACTCGTCATGGTCTTTCTCAGCTATCTCCCTTAGATGTGCTCATCAGTCCGTTCTCCTTCAGTCCAAGTGATTAATTTTGTATTTCTTGAATCACCGTATGTTCTCTAGGCCGAGGTGTGAGTGCTTTCGTGATTCTTGGTTGCTGTCTTTGAATTTGCAGCGGTCACTTGTAGGACTCTTTGCTATCCTAGCCTAGGTCAAGCGAAGCACTGACAACCCGTGGTCATCTGGCTTGGTTTGACATCCTGAGATCAGAAACTCCAAATTCGAGGTGGTCCTGGCAACCCCCTTCATGGACATAATGTTTTTCTGAGACAAATTAGACAAATCTGATGAATTCCTCGCTCCAGGAAAGATATTTTTCTTTCTCTTTTGTGCATTCGGGAAGTTTCGAACTTGACCCCTGACCCTTGAACATTGCCCTAGATTCCATCTAGATAAGGGCTGACTTTATTTCCATAGGCTGTGCCATTTGTTTGACCTACATCCTCAGCCCTGGCATGTTTATTTTTCTGGAAACAGAATTGTAATGTTCTAATTTTCAGCCAGCTTCCTTCCATATGGCGTCAAAGCACATAATCAATAATCCTTCTACGGCAAGAAGTCGGGGGAGAGAATTTCATTGGAGCCAAAGTGAGCACTCTAGCCTGGGAGGGCAGCCTCCACAAAGGAACCAAGCCCTCTGGAAAAGGGTGATTTTCAGCACACTTGTAGAGCCCTTCCCAACAAAGAGACCTACCCCAAGCATGACAGGGCTCCATTCCTTCAAGGCTTCCAAGACATCTCTTGGGACGCATTAGCATGTGGCCAGTGGGCCCCCGTGACGCCAGAGCTATGGAAAGTGAGACTGATCTTCGAAGAATGCTAGGGGCCTAGGAAAGGAGGCATCGACTCTTCTCTTCAACGTCCTCAAGAGATCCTTCTTGACTTTGGATTATGCTTAAGGCAGAAGGACACTGTAGGTCTGATAAGGCCCAAGTGCGGCCTCGTGTTTCCAATCAAGTTTCAAGCTTGAATCAGCATGGCCTCCCCATAGACTTGAATAGATGACAATGTTCTCCTCTCAGTGCTTGTCCCTCTATTCTGGCTTCTTGCCAAGGATTCCTTTCTTATCCCTGGCATCAGAGTCTGTTTGATCTCTTCCAGTTTCTGTGCCCGCTTTCTGTTTGTCAAAGCAGTTTCTGGGTATGTCTCCCTTTAATAGCCCAGCCTAGGCCAATCCTCAGACTGTAACCATGCGGCCATCTTGGGGGACATGTTCACCGTGATGTCATAAAGAACCTCAGAAGGCCAAGTTGTCCTGACAACCTCCAAGCACACAGAGTTTCAGAGCCATCTCAGACCAGTCTGACTCCTCCCCCTTTCCAGGTAGGATAGTTTTCCTTTTTCTGGATTTCTTGTCGGTTTCTAACTTTCTCCTCGAACTTGGAAAGGCCTGCTCCCTTCTCTCTAGACACTGGTTTCTTTCCTGTAAGATTACCCTGGGTGTTATCTCTTATGTCTTGGGTAGATGGCCAAGTGGGTGGACCTTCCCCAGAGAAAGTCCTGGACTCCCTCCCAAGTTGAAGTTGCCCAGGCAATCCTCTGATGCGCAATGATCGTGTCATCTCCTAGCACTCTGCCAATTCCGCCTTGGCAGGTCCCATGTTTTCCTTCCTTCTTCCTTTGGGGAAGTGTACCAGATGCCTTCCTAGATTGGAATATTCTCACGGTTCTTTTTCTGGTGCGTATTGAGAACGGACCCTCACAATTGCTACTCCTTTATGACCTCTGTCCGCACCGTACCATGAAATCTCTATTCCCTAACAGTGCTAATGTGATCTGCACCCGCGCTGTGAAAGAGTGAGGCCCGGGCCACCCAAGAGGAACGTGGGCACTTGCCCGCTCCACCACAGGGCCGGCCCTGACTTGTACTTTTGGACCAACCTGTGGCCTGAACTTGGGAAGATGTGGGCCTGTTTGGATTATTCGTGAAGGGGATTAGTAGGAACATCATGGACGGTAACGTTTTCCGTTGGTTCCTGGGCTTAGCACGGATCAGGTTCTCTTGCTAGGAATCCTCTTCATGTATTTGGAATGGTCTACCTTTCTGTAGCATCAGTCAGGCTTTTGAGGTGATTTTCCATCCTTGGAAGTTCACCTTCTCTAATCTCTTTCAGCCCCCAAAGCTGTATGCCGTCATTCTGGACCCCTTTTTGGATGTTTGATTTTAGGTGGATTTATTGCCATAGCCCTGCATTAGAACATCCTATGTCTTTCAGATTTACATCCTCATCGATTTAGACTTCCGTGTAGGTTCCATCCTCTTCACCAGCGTAAGCCGAATCACAGGCCCTCACCACACACTTGTGCCTCATCATCTCTTTCGCCCTCCCCCACCGCCCTGCTTTGCCTCTGGGCGCCCCCGATCAAATGTCCAGTGCCACCTGTTGGTTAGTGCTTGTTTTTTCTTCTCCTTGTAAGTGAGATCCTACGGTATTTGACTTTGTCCCTGGGGCTTGTTTCACTTCCCCTAAAACCCTCCCAGCCATTGTGGTGGTCACAAATGGCTGGATTGCATCCTTTGTTCCCGCTGAGTGGTCTGCCATTGTGTGGCTATAGCCCATGTTCCTTCTCCATTCGTCCCTTGCTGGGCACCAGGGCGGCTTCCAAGTCTTGGAGAGCGGGAGTAAGGCTGTGGTGAACTCAGCGGTGCACGTCTTTAGGTGGTAGTGTTTCCGAGTTCTTTGGCTAAACGCCCCCCAGAGGAATAGCTGGATCATATGGGACATGGATTCTTAAATTTCGGAGGCAGTTCCACACCGCTTGGCCTAGTGGCTGCACCGGTTTCCACTGCCAGCAGCAGTGCAGGAGGCTTCCCTTCTCTCCACCTCCTCTCTGACGCTTGTTCTTTCCTGTCTGCCTCCTTATAGCCATTCTGACCACAGTGAGCTGCTATGTCCATGCGGCTTGGATTTGCCTTGGCCTCAGGCTTAATGAGGGTGAACAAGTTTTCATGCACCTGTTGGCCCTCTTTAGATCTTCTTGGGAGAAATCTCTGTGTCCATCTTTGGCCCAGGATTTCATTGGCTTGTTCTTTTTCTTGTGGAGACGTGTGAGTTGATTGTATCTTTGGGCTTTTCACCCCTTGTCCGATGTGTGCTTTGCAAACATCCACTCCCAGTTGTTGTGCTGTCTTTGCATTGAGTCGATGGTTTCCTTGACTGGGCAGAAGCGTCTGCATGTGAGGTGGTCCCGTTTGTTTCTTGTCTCCTTTGCTGCCCTTGCCCAGTCAGACAGGCTTCTTCCAAATAGGCGGCTCAGACAGATGGCAAAGAGCACTCTGCCTAGGTCTTCTCCTACAAGTTTCACGGTTTCAAGTGTGCCATTCAGGGCTTTAATCCATTCCAGGTGGTGCGTGTGCCAGGTGGCACATCATGGTCTACTCTCGTTGTGTTCCATGTGGCTGTGCAGGCTTCCCAGCACCGTTTCTTGGAGAGACTCTCCTTTGTCCACTGTCTCCTCTTGGCTCCCTGGTCGCAAATGGGCTGTCCTTGTATGTTTGAGTTGGGCTCTGGGCTCTCGATTCTGTTGCATGGGTCTGTGTGCCTGTTTTTGGGCCCGGACTGTGCCGTTTCGGTACCTAGCGCTTCGTCCTCTATGTTGAAATCAGAAAGTGTGATACGTCCTGCTTTGTTCATTTTCCTGAGGATTCCTTGGCCTATTCAGGGTCTCTTGTTGCTGGCTGGAAACTTTAGGATTCTCTCTTCTATCTCTCTGGCAAATATGGCTGCAACTTTGACTGGGATTGCATGGAATCCAGAGATTCCTTTCTCCGCTATGGACGTTTCAAGTGTGTTAATTCTTCCATTCCTAGGTCCCGGAATATCCTTCTTTTTCCTTGTGTCGTCTTGAATTTCTTTCCCCAAACGTTTGCTAGTTTTCGGTTGACATAGCTTTCACCTGTTTTGCTAAGGTTCTTCATAGACATCTTCTTCTTCGTACTGGCAAGCTGTGTTTTTTGTTCGTTTGTGTTTAGCTTCCATTTGTCTACTCTTTGCAACTTGTAATTGGTTCTGTTTTGGCAGAAGTGCATCGCTGTGCTCACATCTGCTGGCAATGCTCCTGTATTTGCTGTGGAAGTCTGGCCCTATCTAACGTCCCTTCCCATCTGCCTCTGCACCCCCTCGGACGCCTGCCCCAGAATGACTGAAGCAGTGGTGAGGAGGCTCACCCCCAGGATTCCACCCGGCCCACCCCGGGCCACCGACCCAGAAGCTGCGGACCTCACCGCTGCACCACCGGCCGGCCCCTTTCATGTTCCATTGGCAACCTGCAGTTGAGTGCAATGGGGCTTGAATATGCTGCTTGAGCCCAACTCTGGCACTGTGTAGATGAGGCCAGGTTGTTTGTCGGGGCCACTGTGACGTCAGAGGATTGGTCATAGTTGTGCGTCTGCTGTCCCGGCAAACTTCACGGACACAGGGCTTCAGAGCCCGCTTGGAGCAGTCTCATAACGCACCCTTCCCAGTGAGCCCAGGTTTGACCTTCGTTGCCGTTTTTTGGCTTGTGAATTTCTCTGACTTTCAAACGTTCCAGCACAGTGTGTCTAAAGACTGACATCTTTCATTGTGGATTATTCAGGTGTGATATCTGTTCGCCTTGCATTTTCTGGGACCTTTTTTTCTTTTCCACAGTATACTCGTCATGGTCTTTCTCAGCTATCTCCCTTAGATGTGCTCATCAGTCCGTTCTCCTTCAGTCCAAGTGATTAATTTTGTATTTCTTGAATCACCGTATGTTCTCTAGGCCGAGGTGTGAGTGCTTTCGTGATTCTTGGTTGCTGTCTTTGAATTTGCAGCGGTCACTTGTAGGACTCTTTGCTATCCTAGCCTAGGTCAAGCGAAGCACTGACAACCCGTGGTCATCTGGCTTGGTTTGACATCCTGAGATCAGAAACTCCAAATTCGAGGTGGTCCTGGCAACCCCCTTCATGGACATAATGTTTTTCTGAGACAAATTAGACAAATCTGATGAATTCCTCGCTCCAGGAAAGATATTTTTCTTTCTCTTTTGTGCATTCGGGAAGTTTCGAACTTGACCCCTGACCCTTGAACATTGCCCTAGATTCCATCTAGATAAGGGCTGACTTTATTTCCATAGGCTGTGCCATTTGTTTGACCTACATCCTCAGCCCTGGCATGTTTATTTTTCTGGAAACAGAATTGTAATGTTCTAATTTTCAGCCAGCTTCCTTCCATATGGCGTCAAAGCACATAATCAATAATCCTTCTACGGCAAGAAGTCGGGGGAGAGAATTTCATTGGAGCCAAAGTGAGCACTCTAGCCTGGGAGGGCAGCCTCCACAAAGGAACCAAGCCCTCTGGAAAAGGGTGATTTTCAGCACACTTGTAGAGCCCTTCCCAACAAAGAGACCTACCCCAAGCATGACAGGGCTCCATTCCTTCAAGGCTTCCAAGACATCTCTTGGGACGCATTAGCATGTGGCCAGTGGGCCCCCGTGATGCCAGAGCTATGGAAAGTGAGACTGATCTTCGAAGAATGCTAGGGGCCTAGGAAAGGAGGAATCGACTCTTCTCTTCAACGTCCTCAAGAGATCCTTCTTGACTTTGGATTATGCTTAAGGCAGAAGGACACTGTAGGTCTGATAAGGCCCAAGTGCGGCCTCGTGTTTCCAATCAAGTTTCAAGCTTGAATCAGCATGGCCTCCCCATAGACTTGAATAGATGACAATGTTCTCCTCTCAGTGCTTGTCCCTCTATTCTGGCTTCTTGCCAAGGATTCCTTTCTTATCCCTGGCATCAGAGTCTGTTTGATCTCTTCCAGTTTCTGTGCCCGCTTTCTGTTTGTCAAAGCAGTTTCTGGGTATGTCTCCCTTTAATAGCCCAGCCTAGGCCAATCCTCAGACTGTAACCATGCGGCCATCTTGGGGGACATGTTCACCGTGATGTCATAAAGAACCTCAGAAGGCCAAGTTGTCCTGACAACCTCCAAGCACACAGAGTTTCAGAGCCATCTCAGACCAGTCTGACTCCTCCCCCTTTCCAGGCAGGATAGTTTTCCTTTTTCTGGATTTCTTGTCGGTTTCTAACTTTCTCCTCGAACTTGGAAAGGCCTGCTCCCTTCTCTCTAGACACTGGTTTCTTTCCTGTAAGATTACCCTGGGTGTTATCTCTTATGTCTTGGGTAGATGGCCAAGTGGGTGGACCTTCCCCAGAGAAAGTCCTGGACTCCCTCCCAAGTTGAAGTTGAACAGGCAATCCTCTGATGCGCAATGATCGTGTCATCTCCTAGCACTCTGCCAATTCCGCCTTGGCAGGTCCCATGTTTTCCTTCCTTCTTCCTTTGGGGAAGTGTACCAGATGCCTTCCTAGATTGGAATATTCTCACGGTTCTTTTTCTGGTGCGTATTGAGAACGGACCCTCACAATTGCTACTCCTTTATGACCTCTGTCCGCACCGTACCATGAAATCTCTATTCCCTAACAGTGCTAATGTGATCTGCACCCGCGCTGTGAAAGAGTGAGGCCCGGGCCACCCAAGAGGAACGTGGGCACTTGCCCGCTCCACCACAGGGCCGGCCCTGACTTGTACTTTTGGACCAACCTGTGGCCTGAACTTGGGAAGATGTGGGCCTGTTTGGATTATTCGTGAAGGGGATTAGTAGGAACATCATGGACGGTAACGTTTTCCGTTGGTTCCTGGGCTTAGCACGGATCAGGTTCTCTTGGTAGGATTCCTCTTCATGTATTTGGAATGGTCTACCTTTCTGTAGCATCAGTCAGGCTTTTGAGGTGATTTTCCATCCTTGGAAGTTCACCTTCTCTAATCTCTTTCAGCCCCCAAAGCTGTATGCCGTCATTCTGGACCCCTTTTTGGATGTTTGATTTTAGGTGGATTTATTGCCATAGCCCTGCATTAGAACATCCTATGTCTTTCAGATTTACATCCTCATCGATTTAGACTTCCGTGTAGGTTCCATCCTCTTCACCAGCGTAAGCCGAATCACAGGCCCTCACCACACACTTGTGCCTCATCATCTCTTTCGCCCTCCCCCACCGCCCCGCTTTGCCTCTGGGCGCCCCCGATCAAATGTCCAGTGCCACCTGTTGGTTAGTGCTTGTTTTTTCTTCTCCTTGTAAGTGAGATCCTACGGTATTTGACTTTGTCCCTGGGGCTTGTTTCACTTCCCCTAAAACCCTCCCAGCCATTCTGGTGGTCACAAATGGCTGGATTGCATCCTTTGTTCCCGCTGAGTGGTCTGCCATTGTGTGGCTATAGCCCATGTTCCTTCTCCATTCGTCCCTTGCTGGGCACCAGGGCGGCTTCCAAGTCTTGGAGAGCGGGAGTAAGGCTGTGGTGAACTCAGCGGTGCACGTCTTTAGGTGGTAGTGTTTCCGAGTTCTTTGGCTAAACGCCCCCCAGAGGAATAGCTGGATCATATGGGACATGGATTCTTAAATTTCGGAGGCAGTTCCACACCGCTTGGCCTAGTGGCTGCACCGGTTTCCACTGCCAGCAGCAGTGCAGGAGGCTTCCCTTCTCTCCACCTCCTCTCTGACGCTTGTTGTTTCCTGTCTGCCTCCTTATAGCCATTCTGACCACAGTGAGCTGCTATGTCCATGCGGCTTGGATTTGCCTTGGCCACAGGCTTAATGAGGGTGAACAAGTTTTCATGCACCTGTTGGCCCTCTTTAGATCTTCTTGGGAGAAATCTCTGTGTCCATCTTTGGCCCTGGATTTCATTGGCTTGTTCTTTTTCTTGTGGAGACGTGTGAGTTGATTGTATCTTTGGGCTTTTCACCCCTTGTCCGATGTGTGCTTTGCAAACATCCACTCCCAGTTGTTGTGCTGTCTTTGCATTGAGTCGATGGTTTCCTTGACTGGGCAGAAGCGTCTGCATGTGAGGTGGTCCCGTTTGTTTCTTGTCTCCTTTGCTGCCCTTGCCCAGTCAGACAGGCTTCTTCCAAATAGGCGGCTCAGACAGATGGCAAAGAGCACTCTGCCTAGGTCTTCTCCTACAAGTTTCACGGTTTCAAGTGTGCCATTCAGGGCTTTAATCCATTCCAGGTGGTGCGTGTGCCAGGTGGCACATCATGGTCTACTCTCGTTGTGTTCCATGTGGCTGTGCAGGCTTCCCAGCACCGTTTCTTGGAGAGACTCTCCTTTGTCCACTGTCTCCTCTTGGCTCCCTGGTCGCAAATGGGCTGTCCTTGTATGTTTGAGTTGGGCTCTGGGCTCTCGATTCTGTTGCATGGGTCTGTGTGCCTGTTTTTGGGCCCGGACTGTGCCGTTTCGGTACCTAGCGCTTCGTCCTCTATGTTGAAATCAGAAAGTGTGATACGTCCTGCTTTGTTCATTTTCCTGAGGATTCCTTGGCCTATTCAGGGTCTCTTGTTGCTGGCTGGAAACTTTAGGATTCTCTCTTCTATCTCTCTGGCAAATATGGCTGCAACTTTGACTGGGATTGCATGGAATCCAGAGATTCCTTTCTCCGCTATGGACGTTTCAAGTGTGTTAATTCTTCCATTCCTAGGTCCCGGAATATCCTTCTTTTTCCTTGTGTCGTCTTGAATTTCTTTCCCCAAACGTTTGCTAGTTTTCGGTTGACATAGCTTTCACCTGTTTTGCTAAGGTTCTTCATAGACATCTTCTTCTTCGTACTGGCAAGCTGTGTTTTTTGTTCGTTTGTGTTTAGCTTCCATTTGTCTACTCTTTGCAACTTGTAATTGGTTCTGTTTTGGCAGAAGTGCATCGCTGTGCTCACATCTGCTGGCAATGCTCCTGTATTTGCTGTGGAAGTCTGGCCCTATCTAACGTCCCTTCCCATCTGCCTCTGCACCCCCTCGGACGCCTGCCCCAGAATGACTGAAGCAGTGGTGAGGAGGCTCACCCCCAGGATTCCACCCGGCCCACCCCGGGCCACCGACCCAGAAGCTGCGGACCTCACCGCTGCACCACCGGCCGGCCCCTTTCATGTTCCATTGGCAACCTGCAGTTGAGTGCAATGGGGCTTGAATATGCTGCTTGAGCCCAACTCTGGCACTGTGTAGATGAGGCCAGGTTGTTTGTCGGGGCCACTGTGACGTCAGAGGATTGGTCATAGTTGTGCGTCTGCTGTCCCGGCAAACTTCACGGACACAGGGCTTCAGAGCCCGCTTGGAGCAGTCTCATAACGCACCCTTCCCAGTGAGCCCAGGTTTGACCTTCGTTGCCGTTTTTTGGCTTGTGAATTTCTCTGACTTTCAAACGTTCCAGCACAGTGTGTCTAAAGACTGACATCTTTCATTGTGGATTATTCAGGTGTGATATCTGTTCGCCTTGCATTTTCTGGGACCTTTTTTTCTTTTCCACAGTATACTCGTCATGGTCTTTCTCAGCTATCTCCCTTAGATGTGCTCATCAGTCCGTTCTCCTTCAGTCCAAGTGATTAATTTTGTATTTCTTGAATCACCGTATGTTCTCTAGGCCGAGGTGTGAGTGCTTTCGTGATTCTTGGTTGCTGTCTTTGAATTTGCAGCGGTCACTTGTAGGACTCTTTGCTATCCTAGCCTAGGTCAAGCGAAGCACTGACAACCCGTGGTCATCTGGCTTGGTTTGACATCCTGAGATCAGAAACTCCAAATTCGAGGTGGTCCTGGCAACCCCCTTCATGGACATAATGTTTTTCTGAGACAAATTAGACAAATCTGATGAATTCCTCGCTCCAGGAAAGATATTTTTCTTTCTCTTTTGTGCATTCGGGAAGTTTCGAACTTGACCCCTGACCCTTGAACATTGCCCTAGATTCCATCTAGATAAGGGCTGACTTTATTTCCATAGGCTGTGCCATTTGTTTGACCTACATCCTCAGCCCTGGCATGTTTATTTTTCTGGAAACAGAATTGTAATGTTCTAATTTTCAGCCAGCTTCCTTCCATATGGCGTCAAAGCACATAATCAATAATCCTTCTACGGCAAGAAGTCGGGGGAGAGAATTTCATTGGAGCCAAAGTGAGCACTCTAGCCTGGGAGGGCAGCCTCCACAAAGGAACCAAGCCCTCTGGAAAAGGGTGATTTTCAGCACACTTGTAGAGCCCTTCCCAACAAAGAGACCTACCCCAAGCATGACAGGGCTCCATTCCTTCAAGGCTTCCAAGACATCTCTTGGGACGCATTAGCATGTGGCCAGTGGGCCCCCGTGACGCCAGAGCTATGGAAAGTGAGACTGATCTTCGAAGAATGCTAGGGGCCTAGGAAAGGAGGCATCGACTCTTCTCTTCAACGTCCTCAAGAGATCCTTCTTGACTTTGGATTATGCTTAAGGCAGAAGGACACTGTAGGTCTGATAAGGCCCAAGTGCGGCCTCGTGTTTCCAATCAAGTTTCAAGCTTGAATCAGCATGGCCTCCCCATAGACTTGAATAGATGACAATGTTCTCCTCTCAGTGCTTGTCCCTCTATTCTGGCTTCTTGCCAAGGATTCCTTTCTTATCCCTGGCATCAGAGTCTGTTTGATCTCTTCCAGTTTCTGTGCCCGCTTTCTGTTTGTCAAAGCAGTTTCTGGGTATGTCTCCCTTTAATAGCCCAGCCTAGGCCAATCCTCAGACTGTAACCATGCGGCCATCTTGGGGGACATGTTCACCGTGATGTCATAAAGAACCTCAGAAGGCCAAGTTGTCCTGACAACCTCCAAGCACACAGAGTTTCAGAGCCATCTCAGACCAGTCTGACTCCTCCCCCTTTCCAGGTAGGATAGTTTTCCTTTTTCTGGATTTCTTGTCGGTTTCTAACTTTCTCCTCGAACTTGGAAAGGCCTGCTCCCTTCTCTCTAGACACTGGTTTCTTTCCTGTAAGATTACCCTGGGTGTTATCTCTTATGTCTTGGGTAGATGGCCAAGTGGGTGGACCTTCCCCAGAGAAAGTCCTGGACTCCCTCCCAAGTTGAAGTTGCCCAGGCAATCCTCTGATGCGCAATGATCGTGTCATCTCCTAGCACTCTGCCAATTCCGCCTTGGCAGGTCCCATGTTTTCCCTCCTTCTTCCTTTGGGGAAGTGTACCAGATGCCTTCCTAGATTGGAATATTCTCACGGTTCTTTTTCTGGTGCGTATTGAGAACGGACCCTCACAATTGCTACTCCTTTATGACCTCTGTCCGCACCGTACCATGAAATCTCTATTCCCTAACAGTGCTAATGTGATCTGCACCCGCGCTGTGAAAGAGTGAGGCCCGGGCCACCCAAGAGGAACGTGGGCACTTGCCCGCTCCACCACAGGGCCGGCCCTGACTTGTACTTTTGGACCAACCTGTGGCCTGAACTTGGGAAGATGTGGGCCTGTTTGGATTATTCGTGAAGGGGATTAGTAGGAACATCATGGACGGTAACGTTTTCCGTTGGTTCCTGGGCTTAGCACGGATCAGGTTCTCTTGCTAGGATTCCTCTTCATGTATTTGGAATGGTCTACCTTTCTGTAGCATCAGTCAGGCTTTTGAGGTGATTTTCCATCCTTGGAAGTTCACCTTCTCTAATCTCTTTCAGCCCCCAAAGCTGTATGCCGTCATTCTGGACCCCTTTTTGGATGTTTGATTTTAGGTGGATTTATTGCCATAGCCCTGCATTAGAACATCCTATGTCTTTCAGATTTACATCCTCATCGATTTAGACTTCCGTGTAGGTTCCATCCTCTTCACCAGCGTAAGCCGAATCACAGGCCCTCACCACACACTTGTGCCTCATCATCTCTTTCGCCCTCCCCCACCGCCCTGCTTTGCCTCTGGGCGCCCCCGATCAAATGTCCAGTGCCACCTGTTGGTTAGTGCTTGTTTTTTCTTCTCCTTGTAAGTGAGATCCTACGGTATTTGACTTTGTCCCTGGGGCTTGTTTCACTTCCCCTAAAACCCTCCCAGCCATTGTGGTGGTCACAAATGGCTGGATTGCATCCTTTGTTCCCGCTGAGTGGTCTGCCATTGTGTGGCTATAGCCCATGTTCCTTCTCCATTCGTCCCTTGCTGGGCACCAGGGCGGCTTCCAAGTCTTGGAGAGCGGGAGTAAGGCTGTGGTGAACTCAGCGGTGCACGTCTTTAGGTGGTAGTGTTTCCGAGTTCTTTGGCTAAACGCCCCCCAGAGGAATAGCTGGATCATATGGGACATGGATTCTTAAATTTCGGAGGCAGTTCCACACCGCTTGGCCTAGTGGCTGCACCGGTTTCCACTGCCAGCAGCAGTGCAGGAGGCTTCCCTTCTCTCCACCTCCTCTCTGACGCTTGTTCTTTCCTGTCTGCCTCCTTATAGCCATTCTGACCACAGTGAGCTGCTATGTCCATGCGGCTTGGATTTGCCTTGGCCTCAGGCTTAATGAGGGTGAACAAGTTTTCATGCACCTGTTGGCCCTCTTTAGATCTTCTTGGGAGAAATCTCTGTGTCCATCTTTGGCCCAGGATTTCATTGGCTTGTTCTTTTTCTTGTGGAGACGTGTGAGTTGATTGTATCTTTGGGCTTTTCACCCCTTGTCCGATGTGTGCTTTGCAAACATCCACTCCCAGTTGTTGTGCTGTCTTTGCATTGAGTCGATGGTTTCCTTGACTGGGCAGAAGCGTCTGCATGTGAGGTGGTCCCGTTTGTTTCTTGTCTCCTTTGCTGCCCTTGCCCAGTCAGACAGGCTTCTTCCAAATAGGCGGCTCAGACAGATGGCAAAGAGCACTCTGCCTAGGTCTTCTCCTACAAGTTTCACGGTTTCAAGTGTGCCATTCAGGGCTTTAATCCATTCCAGGTGGTGCGTGTGCCAGGTGGCACATCATGGTCTACTCTCGTTGTGTTCCATGTGGCTGTGCAGGCTTCCCAGCACCGTTTCTTGGAGAGACTCTCCTTTGTCCACTGTCTCCTCTTGGCTCCCTGGTCGCAAATGGGCTGTCCTTGTATGTTTGAGTTGGGCTCTGGGCTCTCGATTCTGTTGCATGGGTCTGTGTGCCTGTTTTTGGGCCCGGACTGTGCCGTTTCGGTACCTAGCGCTTCGTCCTCTATGTTGAAATCAGAAAGTGTGATACGTCCTGCTTTGTTCATTTTCCTGAGGATTCCTTGGCCTATTCAGGGTCTCTTGTTGCTGGCTGGAAACTTTAGGATTCTCTCTTCTATCTCTCTGGCAAATATGGCTGCAACTTTGACTGGGATTGCATGGAATCCAGAGATTCCTTTCTCCGCTATGGACGTTTCAAGTGTGTTAATTCTTCCATTCCTAGGTCCCGGAATATCCTTCTTTTTCCTTGTGTCGTCTTGAATTTCTTTCCCCAAACGTTTGCTAGTTTTCGGTTGACATAGCTTTCACCTGTTTTGCTAAGGTTCTTCATAGACATCTTCTTCTTCGTACTGGCAAGCTGTGTTTTTTGTTCGTTTGTGTTTAGCTTCCATTTGTCTACTCTTTGCAACTTGTAATTGGTTCTGTTTTGGCAGAAGTGCATCGCTGTGCTCACATCTGCTGGCAATGCTCCTGTATTTGCTGTGGAAGTCTGGCCCTATCTAACGTCCCTTCCCATCTGCCTCTGCACCCCCTCGGACGCCTGCCCCAGAATGACTGAAGCAGTGGTGAGGAGGCTCACCCCCAGGATTCCACCCGGCCCACCCCGGGCCACCGACCCAGAAGCTGCGGACCTCACCGCTGCACCACCGGCCGGCCCCTTTCATGTTCCATTGGCAACCTGCAGTTGAGTGCAATGGGGCTTGAATATGCTGCTTGAGCCCAACTCTGGCACTGTGTAGATGAGGCCAGGTTGTTTGTCGGGGCCACTGTGACGTCAGAGGATTGGTCATAGCTGTGCGTCTGCTGTCCCGGCAAACTTCACGGACACAGGGCTTCAGAGCCCGCTTGGAGCAGTCTCATAACGCACCCTTCCCAGTGAGCCCAGGTTTGACCTTCGTTGCCGTTTTTTGGCTTGTGAATTTCTCTGACTTTCAAACGTTCCAGCACAGTGTGTCTAAAGACTGACATCTTTCATTGTGGATTATTCAGGTGTGATATCTGTTCGCCTTGCATTTTCTGGGACCTTTTTTTCTTTTCCACAGTATACTCGTCATGGTCTTTCTCAGCTATCTCCCTTAGATGTGCTCATCAGTCCGTTCTCCTTCAGTCGAAGGGATTAATTTTGTATTTCTTGAATCACCGTATGTTCTCTAGGCCGAGGTGTGAGTGCTTTCGTGATTCTTGGTTGCTGTCTTTGAATTTGCAGCGGTCACTTGTAGGACTCTTTGCTATCCTAGCCTAGGTCAAGCGAAGCACTGACAACCCGTGGTCATCTGGCTTGGTTTGACATCCTGAGATCAGAAACTCCAAATTCGAGGTGGTCCTGGCAACCCCCTTCATGGACATAATGTTTTTCTGAGACAAATTAGACAAATCTGATGAATTCCTCGCTCCAGGAAAGATATTTTTCTTTCTCTTTTGTGGAGTCGGGAAGTTTCGAACTTGACCCCTGACCCTTGAACATTGCCCTAGATTCCATCTAGATAAGGGCTGACTTTATTTCTATAGGCTGTGCCATTTGTTTGACCTACATCCTCAGCCCTGGCATGTTTATTTTTCTGGAAACAGAATTGTAATGTTCTAATTTTCAGCCAGCTTCCTTCCATATGGCGTCAAAGCACATAATCAATAATCCTTCTACGGCAAGAAGTCGGGGGAGAGAATTTCATTGGAGCCAAAGTGAGCACTCTAGCCTGGGAGGGCAGCCTCCACAAAGGAACCAAGCCCTCTGGAAAAGGGTGATTTTCAGCACACTTGTAGAGCCCTTCCCAACAAAGAGACCTACCCCAAGCATGACAGGGCTCCATTCCTTCAAGGCTTCCAAGACATCTCTTGGGACGCATTAGCATGTGGCCAGTGGGCCCCCGTGACGCCAGAGCTATGGAAAGTGAGACTGATCTTCGAAGAATGCTAGGGGCCTAGGAAAGGAGGCATCGACTCTTCTCTTCAACGTCCTCAAGAGATCCTTCTTGACTTTGGATTATGCTTAAGGCAGAAGGACACTGTAGGTCTGATAAGGCCCAAGTGCGGCCTCGTGTTTCCAATCAAGTTTCAAGCTTGAATCAGCATGGCCTCCCCATAGACTTGAATAGATGACAATGTTCTCCTCTCAGTGCTTGTCCCTCTATTCTGGCTTCTTGCCAAGGATTCCTTTCTTATCCCTGGCATCAGAGTCTGTTTGATCTCTTCCAGTTTCTGTGCCCGCTTTCTGTTTGTCAAAGCAGTTTCTGGGTATGTCTCCCTTTAATAGCCCAGCCTAGGCCAATCCTCAGACTGTAACCATGCGGCCATCTTGGGGGACATGTTCACCGTGATGTCATAAAGAACCTCAGAAGGCCAAGTTGTCCTGACAACCTCCAAGCACACAGAGTTTCAGAGCCATCTCAGACCAGTCTGACTCCTCCCCCTTTCCAGGTAGGATAGTTTTCCTTTTTCTGGATTTCTTGTCGGTTTCTAACTTTCTCCTCGAACTTGGAAAGGCCTGCTCCCTTCTCTCTAGACACTGGTTTCTTTCCTGTAAGATTACCCTGGGTGTTATCTCTTATGTCTTGGGTAGATGGCCAAGTGGGTGGACCTTCCCCAGAGAAAGTCCTGGACTCCCTCCCAAGTTGAAGTTGAACAGGCAATCCTCTGATGCGCAATGATCGTGTCATCTCCTAGCACTCTGCCAATTCCGCCTTGGCAGGTCCCATGTTTTCCTTCCTTCTTCCTTTGGGGAAGTGTACCAGATGCCTTCCTAGATTGGAATATTCTCACGGTTCTTTTTCTGGTGCGTATTGAGAACGGACCCTCACAATTGCTACTCCTTTATGACCTCTGTCCGCACCGTACCATGAAATCTCTATTCCCTAACAGTGCTAATGTGATCTGCACCCGCGCTGTGAAAGAGTGAGGCCCGGGCCACCCAAGAGGAACGTGGGCACTTGCCCGCTCCACCACAGGGCCGGCCCTGACTTGTACTTTTGGACCAACCTGTGGCCTGAACTTGGGAAGATGTGGGCCTGTTTGGATTATTCGTGAAGGGGATTAGTAGGAACATCATGGACGGTAACGTTTTCCGTTGGTTCCTGGGCTTAGCACGGATCAGGTTCTCTTGGTAGGATTCCTCTTCATGTATTTGGAATGGTCTACCTTTCTGTAGCATCAGTCAGGCTGTTGAGGTGATTTTCCATCCTTGGAAGTTCACCTTCTCTAATCTCTTTCAGCCCCCAAAGCTGTATGCCGTCATTCTGGACCCCTTTTTGGATGTTTGATTTTAGGTGGATTTATTGCCATAACCCTGCTTTCGAACATCCTATGTCTTTCAGATTTACATCCTCATCGATTTAGACTTCCGTGTAGGTTCCATCCTCTTCACCAGCGTAAGCCGAATCACAGGCCCTCACCACACACTTGTGCCTCATCATCTCTTTCACCCTCCCCCACCGCCCCGCTTTGCCTCTGGGCGCCCCCGATCAAATGTCCAGTGCCACCTGTTGGTTAGCGCTTGTTTTTTCTTCTCCTAGTAAGTGAGATCCTACGGTATTTGACTTTGTCCCTGGGGCTTGTTTCACTTCCCCTAAAACCCTCCCAGCCATTCTGGTGGTCACAAATGGCTGGATTGCATCCTTTGTTCCCGCTGAGTGGTCTGCCATTGTGTGGCTATAGACCATGTTCCTTCTCCATTCGTCCCTTGCTGGGCACCAGGGCGGCTTCCAAGTCTTGGAGAGCGGGAGTAAGGCTGTGGTGAACTCAGCGGTGCACGTCTTTAGGTGGTAGTGTTTCCGAGTTCTTTGGCTAAACGCCCCCCAGAGGAATAGCTGGATCATATGGGACATGGATTCTTAAATTTCGGAGGCAGTTCCACACCGCTTGGCCTAGTGGCTGCACCGGTTTCCACTGCCAGCAGCAGTGCTGGAGGCTTCCCTTCTCTCCACCTCCTCTCTGACGCTTGTTGTTTCCTGTCTGCCTCCTTATAGCCATTCTGACCACAGTGAGCTGCTATGTCATTGCGGTTTGGATTTGCCTTGGCCTCAGACTTAATGAGGGTGAACAAGTTTTCATGCACCTGTTGGCCCTCTTTAGATCTTCTTGGGAGAAATCTCTGTGTCCATCTTTGGCCCAGGATTTCATTGGCTTGTTCTTTTTCTTGTGGAGACGTGTGAGTTGATTGTATCTTTGGGCTTTTCACCCCTTGTCCGATGTGTGCTTTGCAAACATCCACTCCCAGTTGTTGTGCTGTCTTTGCATTGAGTCGATGGTTTCCTTGACTGGGCAGAAGCGTCTGCATGTGAGGTGGTCCCGTTTGTTTCTTGTCTCCTTTGCTGCCCTTGCCCAGTCAGACAGGCTTCTTCCCAATAGGCGGCTCAGACAGATGGCAAAGAGCACTCTGCCTAGGTCTTCTCCTACAAGTTTCACGGTTTCAAGTGTGCCATTCAGGGCTTTAATCCATTCCAGGTGGTGCGTGTGCCAGGTGGCACATCATGGTCTACTCTCGTTGTGTTCCATGTGGCTGTGCAGGCTTCCCAGCACCGTTTCTTGGAGAGACTCTCCTTTGTCCACTGTCTCCTCTTGGCTCCCTGGTCGCAAATGGGCTGTCCTTGTATGTTTGAGTTGGGCTCTGGGCTCTCGATTCTGTTGCATGGGTCTGTGTGCCTGTTTTTGGGCCCGGACTGTGCCGTTTCGGTACCTAGCACTTCGTCCCCTATGTTGAAATCAGAAAGTGTGATACGTCCTGCTTTGTTCATTTTCCTGAGGATTCCTTGGCCTATTCAGGGTCTCTTGTTGCTGGCTGGAAACTTTAGGATTCTCTCTTCTATCTCTCTGGCAAATATGGCTGCAACTTTGACTGGGATTGCATGGAATCCAGAGATTCCTTTCTCCGCTATGGACGTTTCAAGTGTGTTAATTCTTCCATTCCTAGGTCCCGGAATATCCTTCTTTTTCCTTGTGTCGTCTTGAATTTCTTTCCCCAAACGTTTGCTAGTTTTCGGTTGACATAGCTTTCACCTGTTTTGCTAAGGTTCTTCATAGACATCTTCTTCTTCGTACTGGCAAGCTGTGTTTTTTGTTCGTTTGTGTTTAGCTTCCATTTGTCTACTCTTTGCAACTTGTAATTGGTTCTGTTTTGGCAGAAGTGCATCGCTGTGCTCACATCTGCTGGCAATGCTCCTGTATTTGCTGTGGAAGTCTGGCCCTATCTAACGTCCCTTCCCATCTGCCTCTGCACCCCCTCGGACGCCTGCCCCAGAATGACTGAAGCAGTGGTGAGGAGGCTCACCCCCAGGATTCCACCCGGCCCACCCCGGGCCACCGACCCAGAAGCTGCGGACCTCACCGCTGCACCACCGGCCGGCCCCTTTCATGTTCCATTGGCAACCTGCAGTTGAGTGCAATGGGGCTTGAATATGCTGCTTGAGCCCAACTCTGGCACTGTGTAGATGAGGCCAGGTTGTTTGTCGGGGCCACTGTGACGTCAGAGGATTGGTCATAGTTGTGCGTGTGCTGTCCCGGCAAACTTCACGGACACAGGGCTTCAGAGCCCGCTTGGAGCAGTCTCATAACGCACCCTTCCCAGTGAGCCCAGGTTTGACCTTCGTTGCCGTTTTTTGGCTTGTGAATTTCTCTGACTTTCAAACGTTCCAGCACAGTGTGTCTAAAGACTGACATCTTTCATTGTGGATTATTCAGGTGTGATATCTGTTCGCCTTGCATTTTCTGGGACCTTTTTTTCTTTTCCACAGTATACTCGTCATGGTCTTTCTCAGCTATCTCCCTTAGATGTGCTCATCAGTCCGTTCTCCTTCAGTCCAAGGGATTAATTTTGTATTTCTTGAATCATCGTATGTTCTCTAGGCCGAGGTGTGAGTGCTTTCGTGATTCTTGGTTGCTGTCTTTGAATTTGCAGCGGTCACTTGTAGGACTCTTTGCTATCCTAGCCTAGGTCAAGCGAAGCACTGACAACCCGTGGTCATCTGGCTTGGTGTGACATCCTGAGATCAGAAACTCCAAATTCGAGGTGGTCCTGGCAACCCCCTTCATGGACATAATGTTTTTCTGAGACAAATTAGACAAATATGATGAATTCCTCGCTCCAGGAAAGATATTTTCCTTTCTCTTTTGTGCATTCGGGAAGTTTCGAACTTGACCCCTGACCCTTGAACATTGCCCTTGATTCCATCTAGATAAGGGCTGACTTTATTTCTATAGGCTGTGCCATTCGTTTGACCTACATCCTCAGCCCTGGCATGTTTATTTTTCTGGAAACAGAATTGTAATGTTCTAATTTTCAGCCAGCTTCCCTCCATATGGCGTCAAAGCACATAATCAATAATCCTTCTACGGCAAGAAGTCGGGGGAGAGAATTTCATTGGAGCCAAAGTGAGCACTCTAGCCTGGGAGGGCAGCCTTCACAAAGGAACCAAGCCCTCTGGAAAAGGGTGATTTTCAGCACACTTGTAGAGCCCTTCCCAACAAAGAGACCTACCCCAAGCATGACAGGGCTCCATTCCTTCAAGGCTTCCAAGACATCTCTTGGGACGCATTAGCATGTGGCCAGTGGGCCCCCATGACGCCAGAGCTATGGAAAGTGAGACTGATCTTCCAAGAATGCTAGGGGCCTAGGAAAGGAGGCATCGACTCTTCTCTTCAACGTCCTCAAGAGATCCTTCTTGACTTTGGATTATGCTTAAGGCAGAAGGACACTGTAGGTCTGATAAGGCCCAAGTGCGGCCTCGTGTTTCCAATCAAGTTTCAAGCTTGAATCAGCATGGCCTCCCCATAGACTTGAATAGATGACAATGTTCTCCTCTCAGTGCTTGTCCCTCTACTCTGGCTTCTTGCCAAGGATTCCTTTCTTATCCCTGGAATCAGAGTCTGTTTGATCTCTTCCAGTTTCTGTGCCCGCTTTCTGTTTGTCAAAGCAGTTTCTGGGTATGTCTCCCTTTAATAGCCCAGCCTAGGCCAATCCTCAGACTGTAACCATGCGGCCATCTTGGGGGACATGTTCACCGTGATGTCATAAAGAACCTCAGAAGGCCAAGTTGTCCTGACAACCTCCAAGCACACAGAGTTTCAGAGCCATCTCAGACCAGTCTGACTCCTCCCCTTTCAAGGTAGGATAGTTTTCCTTTTTCTGGATTTCTTGTCGGTTTCTAACTTTCTCCTCGAACTTGGAAAGGCCTGCTCCATTCTCTCTAGACACTGGTTTCTTTCCTGTAAGATTACCCTGGGTGTTATCTCTTATGTCTTGGGTAGATGGCCAAGTGGGTGGACCTTCCCCAGAGAAAGTCCTGGACTCCCTCCCAAGTTGAAGTTGCCCAGGCAATCCTCTGATGCGCAATGATCGTGTCATCTCCTAGCACTCTGCCAATTCCGCCTTGGCAGGTCCCATGTTTTCCTTCCTTCTTCCTTTGGGGAAGTGTACCAGATGCCTTCCTAGATTGGAATATTCTCACGGTGCTTTTTCTGGTGCGTATTGATAAGGGACCCTCACAATTGCTACTTCTTTAGGACCTCTGTCCGCACCGTACCATGAAATCTCTATTCCCTAACAGTGCTAATGTGATCTGCACCCGTGCTGTGAAAGAGCGAGGCCCGGGCCACCCAAGCGGAACGTGGGCACTTGCCCGCTCCACCACAGGGCCGGCCCTGACTTGTACTTTTGGACCAACCTGTGGCCTGAACTTGGGAAGATGTGGGCCTGTTTGGATTATTCGTGAAGGGGATTAGTAGGAACATCATGGACGGTAACGTTTTCCGTTGGTTCCTGGGCTTAGCACGGATCAGGTTCTCTTGGTAGGATTCCTCTTCATGTATTTGGAATGGTCTACCTTTCTGTAGCATCAGTCAGGCTTTTGAGGTGATTTTCCATCCTTGGAAGTTCACCTTCTCTAATCTCTTTCAGCCCCCAAAGCTGTATGCCGTCATTCTGGACCCCTTTTTGGATGTTTGATTTTAGGTGGATTTATTGCCATAACCCTGCATTAGAACATCCTATGTCTTTCAGATTTACATCCTCATCGATTTAGACTTCCGTGTAGGTTCCATCCTCTTCACCAGCGTAAGCCGAATCACAGGCCCTCACCACACACTTGTGCCTCATCATCTCTTTCACCCTCCCCCACCGCCCCGCTTTGCCTCTGGGCGCCCCCGATCAAATGTCCAGTGCCACCTGTTGGTTAGTGCTTGTTTTTTCTTCTCCTTGTAAGTGAGATCCTACGGTATTTGACTTTGTCCCTGGGGCTTGTTTCACTTCCCCTAAAACCCTCCCAGCCATTGTGGTGGTCACAAATGGCTGGATTGCATCCTTTGTTCCCGCTGAGTGGTCTGCCATTGTGTGGCTATAGCCCATGTTCCTTCTCCATTCGTCCCTTGCTGGGCACCAGGGCGGCTTCCAAGTCTTGGAGAGCGGGAGTAAGGCTGTGGTGAACTCAGCGGTGCACATGTCTTTAGGCGGTAGTGTTTCCGAGTTCTTTGGCTAAACGCGCCCCAGAGGAATAGCTGGATCATATGGGACATGGATTCTTAAATTTCGGAGGCAGTTCCACTTCGCTTGGCCCAGTGGCTGCGCCGGTATCCACTGCCAGCAGCAGTGCAGGAGGCTTCCCTTCTCTCCACCTCCTCTCTGACGCTTGTTGTTTCCTGTCTGCCTCCTTATAGCCATTCTGACCACAGTGAGCTGCTATGTCATTGCGGTTTGGATTTGCCTTGGCCTCAGACTTAATGAGGGTGAACAAGTTTTCATGCACCTGTTGGCCCTCTTTAGATCTTCTTGGGAGAAATCTCCGTGTCCATCTTTGGCCCAGGATTTCATTGGCTTGTTCTTTTTCTTGTGGAGACGTGTGAGTTGATTGTATCTTTGGGCTTTTCACCCCTTGTCCGATGTGTGCTTTGCAAACATCCACTCCCAGTTGTTGTGCTGTCTTTGCATTGAGTCGATGGTTTCCTTGACTGGGCAGAAGCATCTGCATGTGAGGTGGTCCCGTTTGTTTCTTGTCTCCTTTGCTGCCCTTGCCCAGTCAGACAGGCTTCTTCCAAATAGGCGGCTCAGACAGATGGCAAAGAGCACTCTGCCTAGGTCTTCTCCTACAAGTTTCACGGTTTCAAGTGTGCCATTCAGGGCTTTAATCCATTCCAGGTGGTGCGTGTGCCAGGTGGCACATCATGGTCTACTCTCGTTGTGTTCCATGTGGCTGTGCAGGCTTCCCAGCACCGTTTCTTGGAGAGACTCTCCTTTGTCCACTGTCTCCTCTTGGCTCCCTGGTCGCAAATGGGCTGTCCTTGTATGTTTGAGTTGGGCTCTGGGCTCTCGATTCTGTTGCATGGGTCTGTGTGCCTGTTTTTGGGCCCGGACTGTGCCGTTTCGGTACCTAGCGCTTCGTCCCCTATGTTGAAATCAGAAAGTGTGATACGTCCTGCTTTGTTCATTTTCCTGAGGATTCCTTGGCCTATTCAGGGTCTCTTGTTGCTGGCTGGAAACTTTAGGATTCTCTCTTCTATCTCTCTGGCAAATATGGCTGCAACTTTGACTGGGATTGCATGGAATCCAGAGATTCCTTTCTCCGCTATGGACGTTTCAAGTGTGTTAATTCTTCCATTCCTAGGTCCCGGAATATCCTTCTTTTTCCTTGTGTCGTCTTGAATTTCTTTCCCCAAACGTTTGCTAGTTTTCGGTTGACATAGCTTTCACCTGTTTTGCTAAGGTTCTTCATAGACATCTTCTTCTTCGTACTGGCAAGCTGTGTTTTTTGTTCGTTTGTGTTTAGCTTCCATTTGTCTACTCTTTGCAACTTGTAATTGGTTCTGTTTTGGCAGAAGTGCATCGCTGTGCTCACATCTGCTGGCAATGCTCCTGTATTTGCTGTGGAAGTCTGGCCCTATCTAACGTCCCTTCCCATCTGCCTCTGCACCCCCTCGGACGCCTGCCCCAGAATGACTGAAGCAGTGGTGAGGAGGCTCACCCCCAGGATTCCACCCGGCCCACCCCGGGCCACCGACCCAGAAGCTGCGGACCTCACCGCTGCACCACCGGCCGGCCCCTTTCATGTTCCATTGGCAACCTGCAGTTGAGTGCAATGGGGCTTGAATATGCTGCTTGAGCCCAACTCTGGCACTGTGTAGATGAGGCCAGGTTGTTTGTCGGGGCCACTGTGACGTCAGAGGATTGGTCATAGTTGTGCGTCTGCTGTCCCGGCAAACTTCACGGACACAGGGCTTCAGAGCCCGCTTGGAGCAGTCTCATAACGCACCCTTCCCAGTGAGCCCAGGTTTGACCTTCGTTGCCGTTTTTTGGCTTGTGAATTTCTCTGACTTTCAAACGTTCCAGCACAGTGTGTCTAAAGACTGACATCTTTCATTGTGGATTATTCAGGTGTGATATCTGTTCGCCTTGCATTTTCTGGGACCTTTTTTTCTTTTCCACAGTATACTCGTCATGGTCTTTCTCAGGTATCTCCCTTAGATGTGCTCATCAGTCCGTTCTCCTTCAGTCCAAGGGATTAATTTTGTATTTCTTGAATCATCGTATGTTCTCTAGGCCGAGGTGTGAGTGCTTTCGTGATTCTTGGTTGCTGTCTTTGAATTTGCAGCGGTCACTTGTAGGACTCTTTGCTATCCTAGCCTAGGTCAAGCGAAGCACTGACAACCCGTGGTCATCTGGCTTGGTGTGACATCCTGAGATCAGAAACTCCAAATTCGAGGTGGTCCTGGCAACCCCCTTCATGGACATAATGTTTTTCTGAGACAAATTAGACAAATCTGATGAATTCCTCGCTCCAGGAAAGATATTTTTCTTTCTCTTTTGTGCATTCGGGAAGTTTCGAACTTGACCCCTGACCCTTGAACATTGCCCTTGATTCCATCTAGATAAGGGCTGACTTTATTTCTATAGGCTGTGCCATTCGTTTGACCTACATCCTCAGCCCTGGCATGTTTATTTTTCTGGAAACAGAATTGTAATGTTCTAATTTTCAGCCAGCTTCCCTCCATATGGCGTCAAAGCACATAATCAATAATCCTTCTACGGCAAGAAGTCGGGGGAGAGAATTTCATTGGAGCCAAAGTGAGCACTCTAGCCTGGGAGGGCAGCCTTCACAAAGGAACCAAGCCCTCTGGAAAAGGGTGATTTTCAGCACACTTGTAGAGCCCTTCCCAACAAAGAGACCTACCCCAAGCATGACAGGGCTCCATTCCTTCAAGGCTTCCAAGACATCTCTTGGGACGCATTAGCATGTGGCCAGTGGGCCCCCATGACGCCAGAGCTATGGAAAGTGAGACTGATCTTCCAAGAATGCTAGGGGCCTAGGAAAGGAGGCATCGACTCTTCTCTTCAACGTCCTCAAGAGATCCTTCTTGACTTTGGATTATGCTTAAGGCAGAAGGACACTGTAGGTCTGATAAGGCCCAAGTGCGGCCTCGTGTTTCCAATCAAGTTTCAAGCTTGAATCAGCATGGCCTCCCCATAGACTTGAATAGATGACAATGTTCTCCTCTCAGTGCTTGTCCCTCTACTCTGGCTTCTTGCCAAGGATTCCTTTCTTATCCCTGGAATCAGAGTCTGTTTGATCTCTTCCAGTTTCTGTGCCCGCTTTCTGTTTGTCAAAGCAGTTTCTGGGTATGTCTCCCTTTAATAGCCCAGCCTAGGCCAATCCTCAGACTGTAACCATGCGGCCATCTTGGGGGACATGTTCACCGTGATGTCATAAAGAACCTCAGAAGGCCAAGTTGTCCTGACAACCTCCAAGCACACAGAGTTTCAGAGCCATCTCAGACCAGTCTGACTCCTCCCCTTTCAAGGTAGGATAGTTTTCCTTTTTCTGGATTTCTTGTCGGTTTCTAACTTTCTCCTCGAACTTGGAAAGGCCTGCTCCATTCTCTCTAGACACTGGTTTCTTTCCTGTAAGATTACCCTGGGTGTTATCTCTTATGTCTTGGGTAGATGGCCAAGTGGGTGGACCTTCCCCAGAGAAAGTCCTGGACTCCCTCCCAAGTTGAAGTTGCCCAGGCAATCCTCTGATGCGCAATGATCGTGTCATCTCCTAGCACTCTGCCAATTCCGCCTTGGCAGGTCCCATGTTTTCCTTCCTTCTTCCTTTGGGGAAGTGTACCAGATGCCTTCCTAGATTGGAATATTCTCACGGTGCTTTTTCTGGTGCGTATTGATAAGGGACCCTCACAATTGCTACTTCTTTAGGACCTCTGTCCGCACCGTACCATGAAATCTCTATTCCCTAACAGTGCTAATGTGATCTGCACCCGTGCTGTGAAAGAGCGAGGCCCGGGCCACCCAAGCGGAACGTGGGCACTTGCCCGCTCCACCACAGGGCCGGCCCTGACTTGTACTTTTGGACCAACCTGTGGCCTGAACTTGGGAAGATGTGGGCCTGTTTGGATTATTCGTGAAGGGGATTAGTAGGAACATCATGGACGGTAACGTTTTCCGTTGGTTCCTGGGCTTAGCACGGATCAGGTTCTCTTGGTAGGATTCCTCTTCATGTATTTGGAATGGTCTACCTTTCTGTAGCATCAGTCAGGCTTTTGAGGTGATTTTCCATCCTTGGAAGTTCACCTTCTCTAATCTCTTTCAGCCCCCAAAGCTGTATGCCGTCATTCTGGACCCCTTTTTGGATGTTTGATTTTAGGTGGATTTATTGCCATAACCCTGCATTAGAACATCCTATGTCTTTCAGATTTACATCCTCATCGATTTAGACTTCCGTGTAGGTTCCATCCTCTTCACCAGCGTAAGCCGAATCACAGGCCCTCACCACACACTTGTGCCTCATCATCTCTTTCACCCTCCCCCACCGCCCCGCTTTGCCTCTGGGCGCCCCCGATCAAATGTCCAGTGCCACCTGTTGGTTAGTGCTTGTTTTTTCTTCTCCTTGTAAGTGAGATCCTACGGTATTTGACTTTGTCCCTGGGGCTTGTTTCACTTCCCCTAAAACCCTCCCAGCCATTCTGGTGGTCACAAATGGCTGGATTGCATCCTTTGTTCCCGCTGAGTGGTCTGCCATTGTGTGGCTATAGCCCATGTTCCTTCTCCATTCGTCCCTTGCTGGGCACCAGGGCGGCTTCCAAGTCTTGGAGAGCGGGAGTAAGGCTGTGGTGAACTCAGCGGTGCACATGTCTTTAGGCGGTAGTGTTTCCGAGTTCTTTGGCTAAACGCGCCCCAGAGGAATAGCTGGATCATATGGGACATGGATTCTTAAATTTCGGAGGCAGTTCCACTTCGCTTGGCCCAGTGGCTGCGCCGGTATCCACTGCCAGCAGCAGTGCAGGAGGCTTCCCTTCTCTCCACCTCCTCTCTGACGCTTGTTGTTTCCTGTCTGCCTCCTTATAGCCATTCTGACCACAGTGAGCTGCTATGTCATTGCGGTTTGGATTTGCCTTGGCCTCAGACTTAATGAGGGTGAACAAGTTTTCATGCACCTGTTGGCCCTCTTTAGATCTTCTTGGGAGAAATCTCCGTGTCCATCTTTGGCCCAGGATTTCATTGGCTTGTTCTTTTTCTTGTGGAGACGTGTGAGTTGATTGTATCTTTGGGCTTTTCACCCCTTGTCCGATGTGTGCTTTGCAAACATCCACTCCCAGTTGTTGTGCTGTCTTTGCATTGAGTCGATGGTTTCCTTGACTGGGCAGAAGCATCTGCATGTGAGGTGGTCCCGTTTGTTTCTTGTCTCCTTTGCTGCCCTTGCCCAGTCAGACAGGCTTCTTCCAAATAGGCGGCTCAGACAGATGGCAAAGAGCACTCTGCCTAGGTCTTCTCCTACAAGTTTCACGGTTTCAAGTGTGCCATTCAGGGCTTTAATCCATTCCAGGTGGTGCGTGTGCCAGGTGGCACATCATGGTCTACTCTCGTTGTGTTCCATGTGGCTGTGCAGGCTTCCCAGCACCGTTTCTTGGAGAGACTCTCCTTTGTCCACTGTCTCCTCTTGGCTCCCTGGTCGCAAATGGGCTGTCCTTGTATGTTTGAGTTGGGCTCTGGGCTCTCGATTCTGTTGCATGGGTCTGTGTGCCTGTTTTTGGGCCCGGACTGTGCCGTTTCGGTACCTAGCGCTTCGTCCCCTATGTTGAAATCAGAAAGTGTGATACGTCCTGCTTTGTTCATTTTCCTGAGGATTCCTTGGCCTATTCAGGGTCTCTTGTTGCTGGCTGGAAACTTTAGGATTCTCTCTTCTATCTCTCTGGCAAATATGGCTGCAACTTTGACTGGGATTGCATGGAATCCAGAGATTCCTTTCTCCGCTATGGACGTTTCAAGTGTGTTAATTCTTCCATTCCTAGGTCCCGGAATATCCTTCTTTTTCCTTGTGTCGTCTTGAATTTCTTTCCCCAAACGTTTGCTAGTTTTCGGTTGACATAGCTTTCACCTGTTTTGCTAAGGTTCTTCATAGACATCTTCTTCTTCGTACTGGCAAGCTGTGTTTTTTGTTCGTTTGTGTTTAGCTTCCATTTGTCTACTCTTTGCAACTTGTAATTGGTTCTGTTTTGGCAGAAGTGCATCGCTGTGCTCACATCTGCTGGCAATGCTCCTGTATTTGCTGTGGAAGTCTGGCCCTATCTAACGTCCCTTCCCATCTGCCTCTGCACCCCCTCGGACGCCTGCCCCAGAATGACTGAAGCAGTGGTGAGGAGGCTCACCCTCAGGATTCCACCCGGCCCACCCCGGGCCACCGACCCAGAAGCTGCGGACCTCACCGCTGCACCACCGGCCGGCCCCTTTCATGTTCCATTGGCAACCTGCAGTTGAGTGCAATGGGGCTTGAATATGCTGCTTGAGCCCAACTCTGGCACTGTGTAGATGAGGCCAGGTTGTTTGTCGGGGCCACTGTGACGTCAGAGGATTGGTCATAGTTGTGCGTCTGCTGTCCCGGCAAACTTCACGGACACAGGGCTTCAGAGCCCGCTTGGAGCAGTCTCATAACGCACCCTTCCCAGTGAGCCCAGGTTTGACCTTCGTTGCCGTTTTTTGGCTTGTGAATTTCTCTGACTTTCAAACGTTCCAGCACAGTGTGTCTAAAGACTGACATCTTTCATTGTGGATTATTCAGGTGTGATATCTGTTCGCCTTGCATTTTCTGGGACCTTTTTTTCTTTTCCACAGTATACTCGTCATGGTCTTTCTCAGGTATCTCCCTTAGATGTGCTCATCAGTCCGTTCTCCTTCAGTCCAAGGGATTAATTTTGTATTTCTTGAATCATCGTATGTTCTCTAGGCCGAGGTGTGAGTGCTTTCGTGATTCTTGGTTGCTGTCTTTGAATTTGCAGCGGTCACTTGTAGGACTCTTTGCTATCCTAGCCTAGGTCAAGCGAAGCACTGACAACCCGTGGTCATCTGGCTTGGTGTGACATCCTGAGATCAGAAACTCCAAATTCGAGGTGGTCCTGGCAACCCCCTTCATGGACATAATGTTTTTCTGAGACAAATTAGACAAATCTGATGAATTCCTCGCTCCAGGAAAGATATTTTTCTTTCTCTTTTGTGCATTCGGGAAGTTTCGAACTTGACCCCTGACCCTTGAACATTGCCCTTGATTCCATCTAGATAAGGGCTGACTTTATTTCTATAGGCTGTGCCATTCGTTTGACCTACATCCTCAGCCCTGGCATGTTTATTTTTCTGGAAACAGAATTGTAATGTTCTAATTTTCAGCCAGCTTCCCTCCATATGGCGTCAAAGCACATAATCAATAATCCTTCTACGGCAAGAAGTCGGGGGAGAGAATTTCATTGGAGCCAAAGTGAGCACTCTAGCCTGGGAGGGCAGCCTTCACAAAGGAACCAAGCCCTCTGGAAAAGGGTGATTTTCAGCACACTTGTAGAGCCCTTCCCAACAAAGAGACCTACCCCAAGCATGACAGGGCTCCATTCCTTCAAGGCTTCCAAGACATCTCTTGGGACGCATTAGCATGTGGCCAGTGGGCCCCCATGACGCCAGAGCTATGGAAAGTGAGACTGATCTTCCAAGAATGCTAGGGGCCTAGGAAAGGAGGCATCGACTCTTCTCTTCAACGTCCTCAAGAGATCCTTCTTGACTTTGGATTATGCTTAAGGCAGAAGGACACTGTAGGTCTGATAAGGCCCAAGTGCGGCCTCGTGTTTCCAATCAAGTTTCAAGCTTGAATCAGCATGGCCTCCCCATAGACTTGAATAGATGACAATGTTCTCCTCTCAGTGCTTGTCCCTCTACTCTGGCTTCTTGCCAAGGATTCCTTTCTTATCCCTGGAATCAGAGTCTGTTTGATCTCTTCCAGTTTCTGTGCCCGCTTTCTGTTTGTCAAAGCAGTTTCTGGGTATGTCTCCCTTTAATAGCCCAGCCTAGGCCAATCCTCAGACTGTAACCATGCGGCCATCTTGGGGGACATGTTCACCGTGATGTCATAAAGAACCTCAGAAGGCCAAGTTGTCCTGACAACCTCCAAGCACACAGAGTTTCAGAGCCATCTCAGACCAGTCTGACTCCTCCCCTTTCAAGGTAGGATAGTTTTCCTTTTTCTGGATTTCTTGTCGGTTTCTAACTTTCTCCTCGAACTTGGAAAGGCCTGCTCCATTCTCTCTAGACACTGGTTTCTTTCCTGTAAGATTACCCTGGGTGTTATCTCTTATGTCTTGGGTAGATGGCCAAGTGGGTGGACCTTCCCCAGAGAAAGTCCTGGACTCCCTCCCAAGTTGAAGTTGCCCAGGCAATCCTCTGATGCGCAATGATCGTGTCATCTCCTAGCACTCTGCCAATTCCGCCTTGGCAGGTCCCATGTTTTCCTTCCTTCTTCCTTTGGGGAAGTGTACCAGATGCCTTCCTAGATTGGAATATTCTCACGGTTCTTTTTCTGGTGCGTATTGATAAGGGACCCTCACAATTGCTACTTCTTTAGGACCTCTGTCCGCACCGTACCATGAAATCTCTATTCCCTAACAGTGCTAATGTGATCTGCACCCGTGCTGTGAAAGAGCGAGGCCCGGGCCACCCAAGCGGAACGTGGGCACTTGCCCGCTCCACCACAGGGCCGGCCCTGACTTGTACTTTTGGACCAACCTGTGGCCTGAACTTGGGAAGATGTGGGCCTGTTTGGATTATTCGTGAAGGGGATTAGTAGGAACATCATGGACGGTAACGTTTTCCGTTGGTTCCTGGGCTTAGCACGGATCAGGTTCTCTTGGTAGGATTCCTCTTCATGTATTTGGAATGGTCTACCTTTCTGTAGCATCAGTCAGGCCTTTGAGGTGATTTTCCATCCTTGGAAGTTCACCTTCTCTAATCTCTTTCAGCCCCCAAAGCTGTATGCCGTCATTCTGGACCCCTTTTTGGATGTTTGATTTTAGGTGGATTTATTGCCATAACCCTGCATTCGAACATCCTATGTCTTTCAGATTTACATCCTCATCGATTTAGACTTCCGTGTAGGTTCCATCCTCTTCACCAGCGTAAGCCGAATCACAGGCCCTCACCACACACTTGTGCCTCATCATCTCTTTCACCCTCCCCCACCGCCCCGCTTTGCCTCTGGGCGCCCCCGATCAAATGTCCAGTGCCACCTGTTGGTTAGTGCTTGTTTTTTCTTCTCCTTGTAAGTGAGATCCTACGGTATTTGACTTTGTCCCTGGGGCTTGTTTCACTTCCCCTAAAACCCTCCCAGCCATTCTGGTGGTCACAAATGGCTGGATTGCATCCTTTGTTCCCGCTGAGTGGTCTGCCATTGTGTGGCTATAGCCCATGTTCCTTCTCCATTCGTCCCTTGCTGGGCACCAGGGCGGCTTCCAAGTCTTGGAGAGCGGGAGTAAGGCTGTGGTGAACTCAGCGGTGCACATGTCTTTAGGCGGTAGTGTTTCCGAGTTCTTTGGCTAAACGCGCCCCAGAGGAATAGCTGGATCATATGGGACATGGATTCTTAAATTTCGGAGGCAGTTCCACTTCGCTTGGCCCAGTGGCTGCGCCGGTATCCACTGCCAGCAGCAGTGCAGGAGGCTTCCCTTCTCTCCACCTCCTCTCTGACGCTTGTTGTTTCCTGTCTGCCTCCTTATAGCCATTCTGACCACAGTGAGCTGCTATGTCATTGCGGTTTGGATTTGCCTTGGCCTCAGACTTAATGAGGGTGAACAAGTTTTCATGCACCTGTTGGCCCTCTTTAGATCTTCTTGGGAGAAATCTCCGTGTCCATCTTTGGCCCAGGATTTCATTGGCTTGTTCTTTTTCTTGTGGAGACGTGTGAGTTGATTGTATCTTTGGGCTTTTCACCCCTTGTCCGATGTGTGCTTTGCAAACATCCACTCCCAGTTGTTGTGCTGTCTTTGCATTGAGTCGATGGTTTCCTTGACTGGGCAGAAGCATCTGCATGTGAGGTGGTCCCGTTTGTTTCTTGTCTCCTTTGCTGCCCTTGCCCAGTCAGACAGGCTTCTTCCAAATAGGCGGCTCAGACAGATGGCAAAGAGCACTCTGCCTAGGTCTTCTCCTACAAGTTTCACGGTTTCAAGTGTGCCATTCAGGGCTTTAATCCATTCCAGGTGGTGCGTGTGCCAGGTGGCACATCATGGTCTACTCTCGTTGTGTTCCATGTGGCTGTGCAGGCTTCCCAGCACCGTTTCTTGGAGAGACTCTCCTTTGTCCACTGTCTCCTCTTGGCTCCCTGGTCGCAAATGGGCTGTCCTTGTATGTTTGAGTTGGGCTCTGGGCTCTCGATTCTGTTGCATGGGTCTGTGTGCCTGTTTTTGGGCCCGGACTGTGCCGTTTCGGTACCTAGCGCTTCGTCCCCTATGTTGAAATCAGAAAGTGTGATACGTCCTGCTTTGTTCATTTTCCTGAGGATTCCTTGGCCTATTCAGGGTCTCTTGTTGCTGGCTGGAAACTTTAGGATTCTCTCTTCTATCTCTCTGGCAAATATGGCTGCAACTTTGACTGGGATTGCATGGAATCCAGAGATTCCTTTCTCCGCTATGGACGTTTCAAGTGTGTTAATTCTTCCATTCCTAGGTCCCGGAATATCCTTCTTTTTCCTTGTGTCGTCTTGAATTTCTTTCCCCAAACGTTTGCTAGTTTTCGGTTGACATAGCTTTCACCTGTTTTGCTAAGGTTCTTCATAGACATCTTCTTCTTCGTACTGGCAAGCTGTGTTTTTTGTTCGTTTGTGTTTAGCTTCCATTTGTCTACTCTTTGCAACTTGTAATTGGTTCTGTTTTGGCAGAAGTGCATCGCTGTGCTCACATCT